>NW_027098761.1:3010000-3610000 GCF_037042795.1 Molothrus aeneus
TGGGCTCTTAAATGTCCCTGACACGCTTCCACCAGCTCAGATCACTTGAGGGAGGATAACAATCCTGGCAGACTTGAGCAGCATGTGCAGCAGACAGGGTGACTCAAACCAGGGCATCAGAACCTCAGGTGTACCAAGACCTGTGCAGTTGTCACACAAAACAGTTCCTGGAGATATTCAGCTGAGGCTGGGGAATGTACAGAGAGATTTTAGTCAGGGGGGAGCAGCACAGACCAGCCTGAAGCGGTGTTTGCAGACAAAACAAACCCAAGTGAGGAAGCAGAGAAAGAGGCAGAAGTTGCTTGTGAAGTTCAGCAAAGAACCATTTCACACTGAGTTCATCCCAAAACTGAGGTGCATTTTCAAAGCAGTTACCATGGCTTTTTGCTTTGCAGTTTTGTTTTTTGTATAAAAGACTTTATGTTCCCTCTTGTTACACTCTAAAGTCGAGACTAAGGTGGCTCCCTAAGTGCTGGTTTCAGTGTTTCAAATTCACTGGAGTCAAAAGCATGGGTACTCTGTACCTGGTGTTTCAGGAAGACTGCCTTTGACTGAGGGATTCTACCTCCTATGCAAATATTTTTAGTTATGTAAAAGTAAAATTTGGAGTCAAGGTGTTCCTATAGTGAGCTAAGACCACACCTGTAAGAAGGAAAAAAATTATCAAGATTCTCTTTCCCATTCTGTAGACAAGGAAACTAAGAAATATATGCTAAATTCAATGACTTATTACTTGTTTCCCAGGACTCTGTTTGCCAAGAATTTTTCACTTTTATCACCCATGTAAGTCCAAATACAGACTCCAGGTAAATTGGTCAGAAAAATACACATTTATTTCTTCAGCTTTTACTATTCAGGGTGCTGTGGTTAGACCAGGTAACCTAAAACATTGGCAGGAACACCCTTTGCCACAACTATAGTGTAGAAATAAACAGGAAAGGATGGATTTAGGACCAGCTCCCAGAAGATCAGGAAGTGTTTGGGTGCTGCATGCCCACCACACCTACATCACCTTAAGGGATACTGCTATCACAGGCGTTGAAGGAAAAATTCTCTAAGCATGTGAGATGACAAGGTGAAGGCAGTGACATAGCTGTGTGCAAATCACAAAGTGAAAATTGTGTCTTCCTACGCTGCAAGGAGATCTTAACCTGCTAGCCCATAGGAGAGTTTCAGCTGAAAGGCACACAGAAACAAAAACAACAAAAAAAGTGTTAGATTTTACGGTCAAATAAAAGCTCTGGGAGAGAAAACAGGTGGTAGGGAACTTCTAGTTCGAGCACCTATCCAAGAGATATCCTAAACCCAGCAGGCTAGTGTGAGAAACCAAAAACTTCAGCCTGAAACCAAGTTCATGATAATGGGATCAAATGTTATATATTGTCATGAGATAAAATGACCCAGTCTATGACGCAGTCTATGACCCAGTCCTTCCTGGACAGCCTTATTCAGAGAAGCAGTGTACTTTTGGGAACATACCCAAGCCATGCTGTAGGAATTTCACATACTCAGGAATAAGAAATTGCCTTTCAACTTGATCAAAACCCAGACACCAAGCATTTGTTGTATTCCATTAATTGCTGCTCCTACTCTTTTTTTCTCTCTCTGCACCACATTAATCTACCCACTGGCATCCCAACAGCTCCCTAAAGGCAGAGTTCTTCACTCCAGCTTGTGATGTTTCATTAGCAATGGGCTCCTCTGCTCAATTTTATTTGCATCTGACTGCCTCCTTGTCAAACGTCTGTGCACATTATTGTTTGCAGTTTACTATTTCATTCAATTACTTCAAGGTTTTGAGCCTTAGGGATAATCTTGTTGCAAATTGTTTGTGTAATGAGACTCTCACTTAATTGTATTAAACTCCAGAATCTGCATTTAAAACAGCATTAGGTACACAGCACAGTCACACAGAGACTCATGAGTTGGTGGGTGTTACAGAGGGGAATAGCACAGGGAAGAAGGTTGCCCCAGCTACAGTCTCATGAATATCCACGCTAAAATACCATCTTGTGTTGGAGCTATCCCGCTTCTCTGAAAATTGAGGTAAATGAGCAGTGTACATGCATGGCAAGATCCACACCCCTGTTCTACACTGACACTAATTCTTGTCACTAGAACCCCAAGATCATCATACAGCACCATCCTGACTAAGGTTCCCAAATGACTTCTTCCAATACAGGTGTTTTTCTGACTTCTTCTTCTTCTGTAGAAAATGTTTAAGAAATAAATGATGCTCCTTCTCATTCATATGTTTTTAATTTAATTCATAAAATACAGTTGTATTTCCTGTACTTTGTTTTCACATCTACATTACTTTGAGAGGGGGATGTTCTGGATGAGACCTGAGTGCAGATCTCATTAACCTACCACACAGAGCCAAAACTGCCTGGGAATTGTTGGGATAACTGACCCAATACTGGATCAGTCAAAGCTTGGACTGGTCATAGCACTCACTGACTGACACTATCCAAACTTCCAACAGAATATCAGAAAAAGCCTTGGTTCATGGAGTAAAGTGAGCATTTGTCAGTTTTAGAGTCTATTGTGTTATAAAAATGAAATTATTTCACACAATATCAGGGCTGAAGCATTGAGTTTTTCTCAACAGTACAAAGTTCACTGTGACCTAGCACAGATCCCTCAAGGTGTTGATGGTGTTGAAAACCTTTTAAGAGACACTGTCTCTATAGCTCCTGCTGAGTGCACTGACAAACTCGTACCAAATGACCCTTGTTATTAACTCCAGGCACCACAATGTAATATTTCCCATTAAATCCTATTATTAATACATTAATCCCTGAATAATACAGTGGAAAGGAATTAAATAAAAAGCCATCAAATGGCATTTGTGGAGGAATCATTGGTAGGCTTCTGTAGAAAGCAGATTAGAGACCACATTCCTCAAATCCAAGGAACACATGCATTTGCTTAGGTTTTTGTCTGCTGTGCTTGCGCTCCTCAAACAGAGAGGGGCACTCAGCTATTAGCATCTCATTGAAGTCAGCTGTGAGTGATCCCAGTGGTTTGTCTCAAAAATTCTGCTTAATTGACTGATAAGTCCTCAAGTGGCAAAAGCAATTGTGAAAAAATGTAAATCCTGTTTTTCAGTAAAAAACTTCCATCCTTTTACTGCTAGATCTAGCTGTAGTCTTCAATCCCTAGACAAAACTTCAGGTAAGTTTTCAATTGATTTCTCAACATGTCACTGAAAATAGGGCTTAGCAATGCTTGTAATTGAGAAAGCAGAGCCACAGAGAGTTTTTATTCGATCTTTGTTGAGGAGTAAGATCACACACTTTCAATTCTCAGAAACTGCTTTTCTTTGTATTAAAAATACATAGAGATGTGTGTTATAGTTTTGCTTATCTCTTTTATGGGAGATGTCTTCCTAATAATGCTTCTCCTACCTCCAGAGGTGTTTGTAGTCTGCTTCCACTCAAACCAGTAATTAAATTTCCTATGGCAGAGGAACTGAGCTCTACACAGCATTTTAGCAGATGAGTTTTTGAAATCCTTGAAAATGAAAGGAGAGTGCTTGCTTTTCTTCCCTATGAAAGGACAGCTATGGAAACTGATTTAAAGGAGGCTTAGCTCAGTGGCAGCAGAGACTGAATTCAAGTGGTGTCTGTTGTTCAGGGCACACAGTGTGTTTACGATGGTTGACATTTCCTAACTACAAATCTTTCAGTAAAAGGCTACTAAGAAGATTAGAGAGGAAGAAAAAGGAATACAGTATTTTTGGGGTTTCTTTTTTTGTTGTTTTTTTGGGTTTTTTTTTGGTGGGGAGGGGGGGGGGGGAGGGGGGTTGAGACCAGGACTTCTAATAGACTAACTTTAAAGTATCTTCTTCAAGGTCAAGAACCAGGGGCAGAGGAAAGTTTTGTCCATACCAAGACAAACTTTCTCCTTTTATGGGGAATATATGGAATAAGATGGAAATATACCTTTTACTGATGTTAATTGTATCACCCACCTAAAGCACTTCAGGTCTGGAAAGCATATCAAAAGGACCTTAGAACCTGGGAAATGAAGTTGCTTTATATATAGTTGTCAGGTCCTTTGCTGGTGACCTGACAACTATGTTTTCTTTTTTCTAAGTGTCCTCCTTTTGCTATTCCCAACACAGATGGAAATAAACTCAGTATTTGAAATCCCAGGGTGACATATACATGACAAACCAATTTATGCAAACAAGCACACAAGTAATCAAAGAGAAAATGGCAGGTAAGCAGTAAGTCTCACTTTTTACTGAGAAAATGGTAGGTCACACATGAAGTGGGTATAAATCAATGTCAAGCACCAGCACTTTGACTTAACTAGTCAACATTTTTGAGCATTTATAAAACTCAATGCATTGTTGTGTGGCAGGGTGGAAGTTAGTTGCTATTTTGACACAAGGAAAGAGGCAAACAATATGTATGAAGATGGATATGCAGGATAGCATTAAAATGTCAGAGGCTGTTAACAGAGATGTCAAACAGCAGTATTGCTTCAGACAGCAGGTGCTGTGACAAGTGCTTAATGAGGCTTATCCCTTGTGTCCCTCATTGCAGCCACAGGCTGCAATTTGCCCCTCACAGGCACAGTTTCCAGAGTTTCCTGGTTTGTGTGGCTCCAGTGCAGGAGCAGACTACTGAGTGATACCTTGTGGTGGCTCTCACACTGTGTGACAGAGAAACTTATTCCTCATGATCAGTAATCTCATAAGCATCACAAATCAAAAACTTAGTGGAATTTTGTGATGGAGAAGGTGTAAAACAAAGCTTAAGCTAATAAGTCCTGGACTGTGCTGGTCAGAAAATACTGCCTGGAATCAGAGTCCAGCACCAAGTCTGTGTGGTCACTGCAGTGACTTCAGAAAACAAACTGGATGTTTGTAGATGGAGAAATGGAGAATGTCCTGCCTGCTGACAAAGAGACAGCATTCTTGGAAAAGCATCTTTTAATGTGATTTGATAATCCTGTTCTGATCCAGAACTTGAGATTCTGAAATTATTTTGCAGAATCAGGAATTTGAACTTCCAGTGTCATAGTGCAAAGTATGGAACAGGGTATTCAACTCTGGATATTTTTTGCTTGTCCAAGCTTATCCATTTTTTCCTACCTCCACTATCTTAGGTTTTCCATTTCTACTTGATTTAAAGGGTGTTTGAGGCAAATCCTTCATGGAGAGCTGAACAAGGAGGCATGGAACTAGTCTAGAATGGGATTCAAGGGAAAAGTGAAAGAACAGAAGGACAAGAAAGATTGCTAACTACAGGTGTTGACAAAGCATTTAAGGCAGAAAAAAAATTAGACTATAACCAAACTTGAAATAGCTATTGTCAATAGTGAGAAGTAAAAAGATTGTTCAGGATTTCCACTTATAAGGAGGTGGCTGAAAGAACCCCCAGATCTGAGTTATACTGTGATGCCCTGACTATGTGGAAAAATAGCACGTTAACATAACATGGGAAAGGCTGAACAAACCAGTTATTTTGGCAATTTATCTCAATTAAAAAAAAAAAAGAAAGAAAGAAAGAAAGAAAGAGGAAGCCAACTGCCAGTTGGTTATATTCTCTATGAATTCTGTACTACTTCACGTCTCATCAGCATGCAGATATAACCATAGATTCCTGGGAAAATCCTGAGAATGGAGGTGTGAACAAAAGGTTCCACAATTTCAAGGAAGACAACAAATTGCCTAAGTTACTCTCAACTGATATCACTGAAATAGCAATAATAGTAAGACATTACTTATGGGTAAGGAGCAGTTTAAATTAATTTATCTAATTAGAAATTAAAAAGGCTATAATTGTGAGAGGTTGGGCAGGTTAAATTTGCAGTAGCAGATATTTGCACAGTTTGAAAGGAGTTTCTCATTTGTAACTTTTCTTTACTGTTATTGTGCAATATTTCCCTGTTACTTCACTAAACTTCACGGTAGGCAAATAAACTAATAATTGTAATGTGAATTGACACTTGCTGTAGATAAGAAGAACACTATTTTCTCCTCTTAAAAAACAGAAAAGAACGAAAAAAGAGGCAGATCTAAGTAAACTGATGAAACTGGTTTCTCACAAAATTCTGTTCTGCTTTGTTCTGACCCAGAACTCATAAAATATGTGCCTTTCTGCCCAGATTGAGCTATTTCCACTCTCTAATTGTACATTTGAAATTGGATACAAAAATGCAGCCCAGTAAACATGAATTTTGGCGAGCAGTGCCTCAGGACGCCTCTGGCTTGTCATGACCTCAGCTGCTTCAGCTTTTTTAGCTGAGACAGCAGCTCTCAAGCAGTCAGGTAACTATGAACTCAATCTGGCTTAGTTATTACTCAGCTTATAATGATCACAAGTAGTTGTTCTGTGTAGATTGAACTGTCTGTGCCACTAGATGAAGACACCGTGGCAGAGAACAGAGTTGGGACCAGAGGGCCCAGCCCTGACACACATCACAGTTTTAGGAAATGAGCTCTTTGAACATTGAGCTCCATTTATAAAAATAAATGTGGTTATCTGGAAGCAAAAATTGTGACAGCAAAATATACCAAATATTTACACAAAAAGAGAGGTCATTCTATTTCTATAATCCTGTCCTACTCTCATATAGGGAATATGCTCCTCTAATACAGTCATGCTGCATTTTGATCCTTTCATAAGATTTCTACAGAATGCATCTTTTTTTCTTAACAAATGTCATATGTTGTATTAAGGAAATAGAACTTAATGTTTCTGGGTTTCTTTCCCACCTCTCTCGCAAATTAGGCAAAAAAACCCGAAAAAAAACCTGTTGGAATACGCCAGTATTTTAAAAGTTTTTAAAAGCCCTTTGAAGCATCACAGCTGAACCCTCAACATGAGATATCCATGCTTTGAGTTCACTGCATGAACACAGGATCAAACAGGCTGGCAGGCACCAGCAGCTTAAAACCAGAGTAAAAACACAGACCCAGACACTTTCTACCAGTCCAGGTTGCTTCAAGCTCCATCCAGCCTGGCCTTGAATATTTCCAGGGATGGGGCAGCCACAGCTACTCCAGGCAGCCTTTCCCAGGGCCTCACCACCCTCACGGGGAACAATTCTTCCTGGTGTCTAATATAAACCTGCCCTCTCCCAGGTTGAAGTCATTGCCTCCATCTCTTCATGAACTGCAATTCACACAGTAACATAAAGGACTCCTCTGTTTGAGTGAGAGAAATGTATTCCAACAAAAAATACACCTGCAAAAGAAATGCAAACTTCGCTTCAAAAGGCATTTCTCACAAAGAGATGTTGTCATTGTGCTGTTCCTGGAAAACAATAAGCTGTCAGCTCAAGGAAGAATTAAACTCTATTTCTAAGTTTTAGTCTGGGATTTATTTTACTTTTTATTTTTCAGACAGAACAACTTGTATGTTTGAACCAATAATGAGCTTTTAGTTCACCTACCAAACCACTCTTGCATAAATACTAAAAGAAAAAAATCTATAAAGATTTTACTCTGTTATTTCTTGACAGAGTAACATAATTAGAGTGACCTCATGCCTGTGATTTCCTAGCCAAGCAATGCAGGAAGTAATTACTCTACAAATACAAACTTTGAATCTCCATTTTCTTTTCTGGTACTTCTCTAACAGGGACAAGAAAATACTGTATCTACCCATACCCCAAGATGAGGGAATGTGGCAGTGTCAAACTGATTTACCTTACCAGGACAATAGCTTTTCAAAAATAGTGCTAATTGCACAGCAATGACATTTCATTAAACAGGCCATAACTCATCATCTGTCTACAGGTTATCCTGCTTAATTAATCTGCTACACTAAATAAATACAGTTTCAATATTTTACATAACATTTTTTTAATGTTCTACATCATCTCTTGTGGAAGATGTTGAGTCCAACTTGGCATTTAGGGCAGAATTCACTAATTGGAGTTGTTTACTCTTGGATAGTGAAGACTTAGAGCTGCACTGGGAATTTATGGTTTAGGAGAGAGTTTGCAGGGTGAAAGGCTGGATGTTGCTTCTACTCAAAATGTTGGGTAAGCTGAAAGGCTCGCATGAGTTTCTAATGTTAATGTCAAAATACGACTTTGAATATACCAAATTTAAATAGGTGGAAGGGCCAGCGGGTCTGTAATTTTTTCCCTAGTGGAAACAAGAGCAAAGAAAGAAGGAGAGGTGCTAGGTCAACCTCCTGAAAGGCTAAAGTCCTAAATACAAATCAGAGTAATGAGGATGCTTAATGTCTTGGCTTAGGAGTTTTATACCTATTTTAAACACCACCATGTTTAGGATCCAGCTGGACATGGGCTGGTTTTGTCCCTTCTTTAGCTTACCATCCTGAGGGGCTTTCTGAACACATCTACCAGCACATGGAAAGGACATTAGCTGTATTTCACTTCACTAAAAGACAGAAAAACACAAAACAGGCAGAAGTATGAGAAATTTGACCATTTTCAGCTTCAGGTTCACCACTTTTAAGCAAAACTTCTAAATACAAAATGCAATAATGGGTATCACAACAGAGCTTAAAAAAATTGCTGTTTCAATAAAAAGAAAGGGACTATTTAATTTTTATTCTATTAATCATAATTTATTTGGTGATGCATTTTATTCACCACATTTTAGAGGTTTTAATTTACCTTTATATTTTAATTCTTAATTCTATTAAGTAGAATATATTCTATTCCCCAGGAGCTCCTTACAAATCTTTCTCTGTTGCAGGGTGAGGGTTACCAGAAGAGCTTTATGCAGCTGAAATTATTAACCCCTCTCTTCAGTAACTGTGCATAGACCAAGTTTAGGTGAATACCAAGTACATATGATATAAATATTCTACATTAACAGAATTATAGAACTGGAGATCAGATAAGAAATCCCTACATACTGCAACACTTGTTTTCCTGATTTGACATAAAAATTTACAAGCACAGAAGTTGAAATTGAAGGACAGGCCTTTGCAACCTCTGACCTCTTCATGGTTTAATCTATATTTTGTTTATATTTTGTTTATGTTATATTTTGGTCATACAGAGAAAAACAACAGAAAAAAAAGATCGTGGTAAATTTTTTGCCATGGAAGAAGCAGCATAGCAGCTCTGTGCTTGGAGACTACTGCCTGAACAACATAAAAAGCTATCAATAAAAAAAGCCAAATAAACACATCCATTGAAATAAAGTTGTCAATAATGGAAGTGAATGAAGCTTCTTGATATAATTCTATATTCTAAATTCCTGTCCTTCAACTCAAAAGCTATGGTGTATGGATAAAATTTTTCTGAACAATTATGAGCTCTGCTTGCAAAAACTCTCTCTTGTAAGAATATGTATCAGTCAAAATTGAAAAGGAGGACTGGACTTGAAAACAAACTAAGGGAGGAATGTTCTACAGGGGCCTGATACTTCTCCTTTCACTGCCTTCAAGGAGTGTGAAAATTGTTGTTTAGGACAACTATTTACAATAGAAATTTAACAGCTGTTTATTTAACAGGAATATGTTACCTAATGTCCACAGCTACCTCTGTTCAACCCCAGAAACAGAAATGTAAGCATTATTTTAATTTTTTTAAAAACATTCTTATGTCTAAACAGAGAAGCTTTCATTTTTAAGGAGACAAACACTTCCTATTTAATTTCTCCTGAAGGATTTTCAAAGGGCTTATACAGAGCTTTTAATGGATGGAGGTCTCAGATAAAAAGGCCTTGTCAACTATTTCGTATTTCTGAAGTAAATAAACGCAGAGGTCTTTCCATTCATGGAGATAGGCTTATTAACCTTAAGCAGCAGCTAAAAAAATTCTCAATTTTTACAAGTTACACATGTACTAGTGTGAGTTTAGCAGATTAAATCAGTTAGAGCACAGCTTCTCTGGTTAAAAAATGCATTTTAAAGTTCATATTTTCCAATTGTGAATAGAGACTCAGAAAGACACTCAGATCCTCTGTCACAAAGCTACACACACACTCCTCTGAGGTTCTCAGCTGAACTATAAGGGGTTTGTAGTTTGGGAGGATTTCTTTCTTTTTTTCTTTCTTTTTTTATTTATATATTTTTTTAAAACATCTGTGGATCAACTGTTAGGTCAAAGAATAGTATTGCCCATGAAGTGTAGGGAGCTTGAAAGCATATAATTCTGCGCAGCACTGTTGTACTCATGTTGTCTCCTGGAACATCTTGGGGTTTCTTTGTAGAATAATTATTCGGTTTTTAAATAGAATATGTGCTTTTGTTTCCTAGGATTTTTGGCAGCACTCTCTGAAGTTTATTTATATTTGTGTTTTACATCAGGCATTTCTATGGATTTACTTGTTCTCTTTTGTTTTTAATTGTTAGGGAACAAAAACCCAACAATCTGTTATTCCTTTGGAACTTTGTAGTTAACATTCTCAGGAGAAAGACCTTGTTAAACAAGTGTGCAAACACAGAGAGAGGAGAAGAGATCTTTTACAAATACATGCCAGCAGGACTGGAGAACTGAGCAATTCCTAATTTCCAAGTATGATTTTAGCTTCTTTTTTTGCTATGATAACCTCAGGCTTTTAAAGTTTTGGGAGTTTGTTTGTTTGTTTTTTGATTGGTTGGGATTTTTTTGAGGAGCAAGTTCAGCCAGGTATTACTGTGTCAGGTGTTCTGGGAGATGCAATGAAGTGAAACAAACTGAGTAACAAGTTTCCTGTGAAGCTCAAGCATGCTGGTCAGCCTCCCACAGTGTAACACCCCAGCCAAGGGGAAAAAACATAAAATATTTCCAAGTGGAAAATGAAGAGAAAGACAGGCAGCACAGGAAGAACAAGGCCCTGTCAGATGACCTGTGGAAGGTAACTTTGTGCCCCAGCACTGTTAGAGGACAGTCCCTGTCATTGGTGCAAGCAGCTGGAGACATAAATAGTGATTGATTTGGGGGCCACCATCTTGGTAAGTGCAGAGGTGGTTCAATAACGTGACATGAGGGAGTTCCCTCAGAGCAACTGGGATGCCTGAAAGAAGTGAACAGATATCATTCTGATTTGGTATCAAAATATTAGGTAAGGTTATAATTGTATCATTACCTTCCTCCCTTCTCATGGAAAGATTGATATTGGTGAGGAAATACTTTCCAGTGCTGCAGTAAAAGGTAATTAGCAATTCAATCTCTTTTCCAGACCAAAGAGAAGGACCAGTAGGTGAGTTATGGAGTAATAACTTATGAAGGAATATTGGTTTGGATAGTAACATGAATTTATCAAGGGAGAGAGATGAAAATAGAACCATTAAGGGCTGTCTGGAAAGCCCTTAGGAGGAATTATTCATTTATATAAGACAATAATTTTGAATATGAATTCAGACACTGCTAAGTGTATTTATTTCTATATTGAGCACTCTGATGTGAGCCACCACACTGTGCTTGCAGGACAGTCATGCCACCATGCAGGACAGAGAAGGGGACTGAGCTAAGGAGTCACAATCTGATTAATTTGGGGAGGAATATCCACATGGTGCCAGGAGCTCATCAGAAATGGAAAGAGAAAACTTTGGGGGAACAATATCATGGTCGACAGAAACAGCTTTACAGGGATGGGCTTAATGCTCAACAGGGAAAATGAAGATATACAACAGATCCTAATGAGGCCTTTAGAAGAGAATTCATAGTTTCTCTGTGATAAAAATAAACCATCATTGTCAGGTCAGCAGGCCCAACAGCAGCAGGAATTGGTCTGTATACACAGACACTGGAGAAAGCATCCCTGGGCAGCAGGAGGCCGGCAAATAGGAACACACTTCAGGCTCCCCACAGCTGCCAAGGGAAACAGATGCATTGTTAGAGAGCAGGAATCGCCTCATTAGGTGGCAAAGTACATCAGCATCATTAGCAAAGAAAGCCCATGGAGTCAAAAGCAGAACTAAGAACAAATGCAGACAGCCAGGGCTGCTGCCCACTATGGTACAGCTGCTCAGCACAGAGTGCAGGTGCCAGTGTATAAATATATATCATCTCTGGGGTGTATACATGCATAACGTGTATATCTGTGTACAAATGCGCATGATTTTGGTTTGCACTCTTTCTCCCCTGAGGGGAACTGAGAGATGGGTGGTTGTGAGCAGAGGTGGTTTCATGGCACCCTTTGTGGCTGTGGAACAGTGCCAGCCACAGAGTGCACAGAATTAGCTTTACACTGGAAAATAAAAAGCCTGGGCTGGAGGTGTTGAAATCCTCATGATACTTGAAAGGTGGCTGAAGTGTCTTTCCAGTTAACACAGGACTGACGTTTCCCTGGTCTGTGATTAACATCTGTTGATAACTTTGTAAACACCAATATCTGCCAGATTCTAATCTAATGGAGTAACCATAATTCAGTAGTAACAATATCATTCAACAATATCAATACCACTCATGCACTGCCCAAAATGGAAGCCTTAATCTCTAACCACGTTTCCAAATTATCTGGTTTCATTCATTTTTCATAGAGAAAACCATCACTGAAATATCATCCTTACCAGGTGTGACGACTTTTGTGAAGCTCTTTCAGGCATTGACATGTCTTTCTGCTCTGATCCACCAGCCACATGCATTGAGTTCCATCTAAGCAGCTTAAAAATTCAGAGGGCAGTCTTCAGTAACATGACTTTTGATTTCTGTTTGTGTTGTAGTTTAAGTAATTCTATCAATATGTCACAAAATGTCTCTAAAGGAACCGTGCTCAGCTTTCTCAGAATATTGGTCTGTCTGTTGTTTGCAAAATAAACCCCTTTATTTCATGTAAAGGCAAACTGTGGCTGACATTTACTGCCATCATCCATTACTCAGCACATGATACCTGCAGAACAGAATGAGTTTTGCAGAAAGTGAGGAAGATGAAGGGCTTGCCTCAAGGAAATGTCTGTCACACCAGCACTTTCCAGAAACAGACTGGTACATTGCAGATGTACTTCATGGTTTTGGGGGGTTTTTGTGGGGGAAAGGAGGGTGGGGGGAAGAATTCCATTATATGACTATTGTTATAATTCTGGTAGCTCAAAACAGAGATTGATTTGAAGAAAACTTATGCAAATGTTTCTGAAACTGACAGGGAAGAGGAGAAAACACAAAGATTTCTGTTCTGAGTCAAACCAAGGGGCTGATGAGCCTCACCTGCAGTCTCCACTCCCCAAAAGTGAGAGCCTAAGGCAGAAGACACCAGAGCAAGGCAAGCTGAGGAAACATGCAATGGTCTCCCTCTGATAGCCCTCCCAGGCTCCAGTGAACTCTCTGAGCCTACAGAGAAATCACGGTAGGTAACAACAATCGGTGGATTTTCTTCCCACAGATTTGGCTGGAGAAAAGTGCATTCACAATGGATGACACAAGATACTTCCCAGGTTAATCACAAAATGTTGAAAGAGCACTTTGGGGAATATTTTTTCATCTGTCACCTCTTCAAATCCTCTTTTGGAGGAGCAGGGAACAACAAATCTCTGTTCACTCTGTCGCTTTCAGGGCTGTGTAGAACCTTGATGCATTCTTTACTCTGTCCTTCCTTTTCCAGACTGAAGCATGCCAGGCAGGGACAGAGAGGACTTCAAGTACATTTGGCAATTGGTGCATTTTTGCATGATTTACCAAACACACGAAACCAGCTTTTTGCATTCCATAATCTGCATGGTGGGCGTGCTTAGATTACAGGAGGCTTTCTGCAGCATCACCTTCTTTCCAACTTCTACTTAGAAAGCCCGAAAAAAATGCTACTACAAAAACAACCACTGGTGATGGTGATGTTTGCATTGCTGGTCAATAAAAAGACCCCCCCAAACTACATTGAGCCTCTGTTAGGCATTACAGATTTCAGGTTTTTTTAATCTGTCTTCCCCTTTACCCTTGCTGTGATCTGAGTCTCCAGTGCATAACATAGTAGCAAATAGGCAAAAACAAATTAAAAAACCCTAACCAACTGAACAAATACCTGGATGTACCCTCACTAATCCCTGCCCAGGGAGTTTATTTTCAATCTACATGATAATAGAATGAAACTCCTGCAGATGGAAGCAGCAAAGAGATGCAGAGACAGCTTGATTGTGTGTTTTATTGTGGATAGCAAACCTATAACACTGTAAGTGCAGGGTTTTCAGGATTTCAGATGTCTAAGAAGAACAAACATGTTTTATTTTACTATAAGCTGTCCAAAGAGTACAAAAAATGCCCTCAGCAACACCTTCAGATGAACCAGGAAGGAAAATCTCCTCAGGCTGTTGCTTTGCTCAGTTCTTACAGCCCCAGATGCCCATGGCTGGCTGTGACCGCCCTGGTGCAGGCATTCCCCGCTGTGTTTGTCCATGGAATTATTTAGATATTGTTCCAGACCTTCTGATGAATCTTTTCTCCTTGAGAATATCTCAAATACATGCTCAGGTCATACCGTACCTCTCATTCTTGGCTCTGACACACAAGCCCTGTTCTCAAATCTAAGATGTCAGCTGGTACATATTAACTACTGATATAAGTAAACAAGGAAACATCAGCTGGCAGAAGGCTTATTAGTGACAGATGCGGTGAGATAATACAAGGCCACAGTAATCCTTGATATTTTTCCTAAGCTCTGTATGACATAAAACTAAGAATTAACCATGTATACAGGGATCATATATTATTGAGCTAAAGTTAATTTTCCAACATGTTTCCCCTACTGCTGCATAGATTTCTTCTTAAAGAAATACAACTTGCTCAGTGTTAAATTCAAGGGTCTCACTTGGACAACACCTGAGGCTATGTTCAGGCACTTAATTGTGAATGGCTGGGAGAGTCCACTCTCTGCATTCCTCCACTCTCTGGCCCTTGTGGACCATCCCGGGAATGGACACTGCAAGTGGACTCAGAGTGCATCCTGAGTCCAGCATCCTGCTAAGCCACAGCCAGAACTGAAGGATCATTTGAATTTCACATCCGTAGCTCCAGTACCATCTCTTTTGGCCTGGCTCATAGAGCTGATGTTGCACTTTACAAATCTTTCCTTTTTAAAAGAGAATTTGAGAGAGTGGCTGTGTAACACCCACAGAAAATCATTATTAATCCACCCTTTTTTGTATGATAACAAATGAAACTGCACATGGGAAGAGAATCTGCAGTGGCTAGAGATAAACACCCATCCATCCCTTGATGGATGAAATAAACTGCTGCTGTTGTCACTAATTCTGAAATGCAGTTAAGAACACCTCAACCTCAATTTATGTCTCTCTCTCTCAAAATATGTGCACACAGAGACAAAACTCCCCTTTCCTTTCTGGGTCTTCCCTAGGTTATGTATTAAACAAATTAAGGAGGGAAAAATAGATAGTCTATAACACAAATTACCATTCCAATACAAATATTTATGAGGTGACTTTTGAAGATAAAATCTCTTCCAGGATATTTTATGCAAAATTCATGCTTCTGTTTCAATTGCACAAATAGCTTCTCAATTTGCATTGAAATATCTTTGTACCTGTAAAATATAGAGGAGAGTTTAGCACATACTGTGGTATTAAACAAGATCTGAACTGAAGGAAATAGGGACGCTCAGCAAAATATTTGTCTTGATCAGATAAACTTGTGTTCAGAATACACCTCTACTGAAAAGGCATTACTGTGTAATTGATATTGCTGTATTAAAGTAATTAAAAGCAAATCTCATGTGCTTGATTAAATCAACCCTTTCATATGGAACAATTCAATGAAATGCAGACAGAACAACAAAACAGAAAACAGAACCAAAGTAGATATGTTTGAAGTGCCAATGAAAATGCAAATTGAATGAAGAGGTAATCAAAATATAAAAAGAGCTGAGATTTTTCACTAAAATATTCCTATAATAGAAGAATGTGATTTTTTTTTTCTTTCAGTCCTGGACTTGAATAACAACAGAGGTATCTGTCCTAGCGTAGTTTTTTAATAAAAACTGAGATAAAATAATTGGCATTATGAATAGTCAAGAGGCCCTTTGAACTGGCATTTCTACTCTATTAATGCAGGAGCTCTCCAGCAGAAGGCCACTTATGAAGAAAATCTAGTCTTGATATTGATTTCTGCCAATTTTTTTGTGTGTATATATTGGCAAATGCTCAATTCTGCTCCGCAAAGACAGAGTTTCTGTAAACATGGTACCGTGGATGCCCAGCCTACAGTGTTTTCATCGTCATGTTCAAAAAGTAAAGCATTTTAATTTGACTTAAAATGAGGGAAAAAAAAAGAGGATTTCTACAAATAAATAAATAAATGAAAATTCCAGGGAGAAAATCATGAGCTGGCCTTCATTAAGGTGCATTAAAGTGTGGCCAGAGGAAACCTGCTGTTTTTAAAATTCAAAATTATTTGACTGGAGACTTCTGTAGACTAATTGTACATAGGCAGAAATTAAGTAGCTGTTGACACAGTTACTGCATATAGTCAATTATTTGGTTTTGAAAATGTTTGTAGCATTGTGTAAGTGAAAGAACAAATAATGTTTTAATCGTAATAATATTTCTCATTAATTTCAGGTCTTGGTGGATATAGTGTGTTCCAAAGTTTTAGATTTTGCATTTTTCATTTTTCCTAATATTTTAATTTTGGATTAATTTAAATTTAATTTTAATTTTAAAGGTTTTGTTTGGTTAGTTTTTTGTTTGTTTGTTTTTAATATATTAGGTACATTGTTCTTTGTAGTATCTGATTTTAACTGTGGAGTTATTCAGTGATCTGTGTGCAGGATTTTTACATCTGTCTGCTAAACATTCTTGAAGTTTATCAATAAGATATTTAACTTACTTTAAAAGGGAGTAGAAAGAGAAAAGAGCATCTTTTCAAGTAAATGTAGGCAGAGGAAGCGGAGAATGAGGAGTAGGTGAGGACACATCCAGTGAAACATGAAAGTGGGAAAACCAGCACAAAATGAAGGGGAAGGATGAGGGGAGACAGATCAGACACTCATACAAAAAGAGATCATTACTATAATGGAGCATGTGAATGTGGAAAGCATAGCACAGAAATAAAGACATTTCACTGTGCATGTTCAGCTTACCTGAATAATTTTCTTTTCCCCTTTGTATTGTCCATGAAGAAACCTACATTGACACCATTGCAAATGTGACAGCAGCAAACAAACACACTGGGTTCTCTTGATGGACTTTTATTTAGTCTTGTGTGGTTTTTTGCCTCTTTACACAACTGAAGGTATCTTTGGGGTTCTCTGAACACTCACTATTTATTCATTTGTAGTGAGAGAGTTTAGGTTTATGTGAGTTGTATTGCTCTGCCTGGTGAAATAAGACACAAAAGAAATGGAGAGTAGCTGAATATGAGCTGAGTGGGCCATGTGTAAAGGAAATTGCACTTTGTGAGGAAAGATTTTCTGCCATTTGCTGGGGAAGAGTTGCAAAAAACTGTCACTGTGTTTCAATGTAGAAGTTATGACAACAGGAATTTGAAGAACTGCAGGGATTTATTCTGTTCATACTAGACAAAATTCATCATTATATATTAAAGTCAGCAAGGTACAATATGGCTAAATTTGAGCAAATAATTTCTCTTACTGTTAATTTGCTAAATTAGGCTTTGGGTTAATCTCTATTATGTCCTGTTTCATGGGTGTGTCACTAGTAAATCTAAAATATACATCCATATCAATATTTCCAGGCATCAGATAATTAAATGCCTTTTTCCTCCTCTTTCATTCAATCACTAATTTTCATAGGACCAAGGCCTGCTTTGGACTGCAGAAACTTGATTTCCTTTTTTTGCTGAGCTACAGCCATTATGGTACAGTTATAGCTCAAACCAATGAACCCTTGGTCATGTGTCTCACTTTCTGCAATGCTGGGTAATTTAAACTCTGCAGGCAGACTCTCTGTAGTGCTGCACAATCAAATTCTCACCTTGCCCTGCAGATCATTCTTGCTCCCGTTGCTTCATATTACAGGTTCTGAGCTGGGCTACAGATTTCTGCGTTCCCCTCACAGCCAGAAGTACCTGCCCATCCTGGGCTTTGGGGATGTTCTTCTATCCTGCTTCCTCTCATCCCTTCCATCTCTAAGCCACAGATAACGGCACCTCCATGACCTCTTGCCAGGCAAGGAGCAATTAAAAATCAGTGTTGAGAGATTGCTAGCGTTACATTCCATTTCAAATGCATCCTTCATTCTGAAAACCAGTATTTACCACAGTGAGGAGAAGGCAGATGTGATACACTGACGGTCAGTGATCAGCCACTGACCAACCATGTCCTATTCTGCTGTGCCAGCTGCACACTCAGATGAGGTCTCCATGATTGTTCTGGCTCTGATTATTGCCAGATGGATCACTTTAGCTTTTGCCTTCCTTCAGCAGTTAATATATTTTTTGTACCTTCAGTATCATGGTCACTTGTCATCAGTCAGAGCAGTGGCAGCTGTGTCTCTCTGGACAATATTTTGTTATTATAGCAGTGACTGAAACAGCTTATGGCAAAATGCCTCCAAACAATGCAAACTGAAAAATAGTAGAAATTCTATCCCATTTTAAAAATCAGAAATATTTCTAAGAAGAATGTAGCGGGGGATGCGTGCCGTTTATTTAGGGAAACATGAGATCAGCTGGATTGTTTTCAGTGAGCCCACATAGTGAAAACAGCAAAGCTAATAAAGCATTAAGTGTTTGGTGATATTTTTTTTTTTTGGTACCTTGCAAAGCAATGAAGAATTGCCCGAGTCTTACACATGAATTTAGAAATGAATTTTAGATTTTTATTAAAGTATGAAGAATTTATTTGAAAGTGCTTTTTTTTGTTTGCATTGCATTTCTACTTTTAAAAGGCTGGCAAATTTGTGTTGAAGAAATTGTGTTTGAAGTGTGCCTAAGAAGCTGTTGCTGAAATAGCAAAGTACAGACTTGTGAAAAGGAATTTTGCAAAAGTGAGAATACAGATCTGGGAGTGACATTGTAAATCACTGCTACAAAGTGTTGTATATGGCAATAACTGTGGTTAATTTAGGCTCTGATTTTGTCTTTGAATATCCCCATCTGATTCATAATGCAAGCTAAATTTTGCTGCCTTAACAGCAGTACAAATGTTTTTCTCTATGCCTGTGTAGATATTTCTAGAAATATCAAAATGAAGCAAAACACCCAATGCATGTCTGTTCATGAAGTACCTACAGAGCACAAGGATTCCTCACTGTGCAAAGTCCTGTCCCTCAGGAGGTGATGGTGCAGACATCAAGCCATTGACAAATTTCACTGAGATTCAGAACTGAGAACATTTTGTGTGCCCACAGCCCTCACATCAGTGCCACCAGCCTGTTCCTGATCCTGGCCTCACACCCCAGTGTGAGTATTTCTGTATTCCAGCCTGGGGAGAGGTGCTGCTTTACTTACAGGAGATTTTACCGGGTGTGATTTATCTTCCTTCTTTCCTTCCAAATCTAGAAAACAGAAGAATTTATTTATTTCCTTACAGTAGAGATAGGAAGCCCTCACATGTTGCAACACTCATGTTTCACACCCAAAACTGAAACACAACTTGGACATGTGTCAGAAATTTATTTTTGCAGACTGTGGATTTGCAGTGTGCAAAGGTCTTGGCTGCTGCAGTGAACAAAGCAAATAACTATTTTAATTTCACATCTGGCAAATAGTATTTCAGTGATTTTACAGCCCATTTCACAGCCAAATGCCTTTTGTTCAACAACTATGTATCTTTCTTTAAAGGCAAAACTTTATGATGAATTATGATAAGCTATGACCCTCTACCTATTTATTTAATATCACCTAGAGCTATATTCCAGAGCCATTCATCTGTAAAATATGTTCCTGACATAAAGAGAACAGAAGTGGGAGGTAAAACCATGCCTCAACTTTTTAAGTGTCATTAAATATCTGCTCATAGAATGAACTTAGATACTTCTCTGAGATGTCATCACAGTAAGATGCAAAGGTTTGGAAATAAAAAAACCAAAACAACCAAACAAGCAAAGACAACAGTACAAACCAAACTAAGGATTTTAAAATAAAAATGCTTCATACATAATCCATTAATCTGCTTTGTGACTGGGCAACTGGGGTCTTGGCAAGAAGTTCTTTTGACTTTTGGATGCTGACTATAAGTGTATTGTTAATAATATTAATACAAAATTAGGAACACCAGAACAGATTCCTAAAATTACAGTATTTCTGAGTGTACACAGTAATATGCTAGATAAAAAAAAAAAAAATTGATATGGTTCATACACATTTGCAAAGGCATAAAGACCTGATTTTTTGTGACATCACACTATATACTCAGCCAGTCAATGGCAGTAGGACCAACTTTAGGAATATGAGAACTCGGATACAGGCTTGTTCAGGGTCTTTGGCCCATGAATGTGATTTCTATTCATGTGAATTAAAATCTCAAGCTGTTGCATTTCTCTCAGTTATTGCACTCAGTGACATTTATTTCAATAGAACACTGTGCCCAGAAATGGGTGCATTCCTGACTGGAGGGCTTTTCCTTGGAACCACCTGGATTTCCTTCATGCTGCAGAGAAACATCGGAGTGGCAGCAGCACAATTTTGTATCAGCAAACCATGGGATTTCTGACCAGAATGCTGCCTGCTCCCTTCAAACCAAGCATTGGTGTGCAGTTGCCACAGTTCTCATCACATTTGACTCTGTGGAGAGGTTTTCATCAGGAAATAGCAAAACGTACATGCAGGGTGCCATGACTCACTTGGAATGGATGCACAGGTGTAAGCACAGATCTGATCACAGCCATGCCCTTAGGTTTGCCCTTATTTCTATTTAATGCCAGTGGAACAGCACTTCAGTTACAGAGAGAAGTGAGAAACACCTTTCAGATGTAGTAAATAAATCCTTGGCACCACTGCCTTTGAAAAGAAATATTTTCTTTATTTTTTTTAACTGAACCCCTACCATCTGTTGTGCTCTCTAATTGCAAATGCACAAAGAAAATAATTCACAAATGTGTCATAAAAAAAGAGATTTGAAATTATTTAGATCTCTGCTTGTGTATCTTCTAGTCTTAACTCTACTAAGGAAACATCTGCTTTATTTTCCTCTCCTATTTCAGACTGTTGGAGAAATTGGTCCATTGTCAAAATGAAATACCTGCCATGGTTTAAAGAAGCCCAGAGTGCATCAAAGAACTCTGTTTCACTCTCTTTCACTCACTGGCGCCTTTCAGGAGCATCTAAATTCACTGAGTATATTCTATGGATTTTTCTATTATGTCTGAAGTCCTCCTGATTTTATTTTTCAGGTTGGTTCTTTTTTTGGGAGTTGACAGGTGCCTTCAGGACCATTCTCATTAATATGAAAGCACTCATGTGCTTGTATTTCTGGCAGAAAAAAAAATTGCATTGAATTCCAGTCACAGAGACTTCAATTTAATTTATTTTTTTTTTAATTCCTATCTTCTTTCTTGAGCATACAGCTTTGAGATGGAGCCCTTCAGTTCTAAGGGCTTCTGCTCTGGCTGAGGAGATGATCCCTTTTCCAGGGATCCAAGACTACCTCTGCCAGTGAGCATTTTGGCATCTGTAGGGCTGGAGAGGGAATTGCCTAGTTTTTGGGGTTTTTTTCTCTAAAACCCCCAAATGTTCTGAGCAGATGAGAACAGAATATGAAGATAAAACTTATTGAGAAATTGATCAGGATGAAAACCCTCCCAGGCATACACACTTTCCTTTCTACACTTGGCTTTAGGTAACCCTAAGATAATTTGTATTTCTTTCACTTGAAAGCCTGCAAACCTCAGAGTGTGTTCTTATCCACATATTCCAAACTGCAGAGAGCTGCAAAAGTGTGACATTAAATCTGAGCACTGAGGTGCTGAGAGCTGCCCTTCACTGTGGGAGTAGAAAGAGAGAAACCTCACTTCAGTGCTTCCTTTTAAAAGGCAGAGAATATTTTATTGTCCTTGACTCCAAGCTGGCCATCAAACAGTGAGAGGGAAATGCTTTAAAATGATGGCACTGACCAGGGTTTTGTTGTGCTTGGTCCTGGCTGTGACAGAGCAAATGAACCCAAACCAGTGGATCAAAGCCACCCTTGCAAAACAATGAGCAAACAAGGCTCTCAGGTGTTATAAGAGTATACACAAAAAATACTAAACATGACAAAGACTTCAGATAGTAGAGCATTAATGACTCTGCTCCATACAATTCTCTCTGTAAAGACATTACACACTCAGCAGTAAAGTATTTCTCTAATGCACATTGGCTTTATATTCATGACCAGAGATTGCTCGAGGTTATCTAGGCTGCTGCAATGTGAAATACAATAGATCCATCCAGGAGCATTCCTTTCCTTATTACCTTCTCAAGATTCCATGACAATTTCTTTACCTCGGCAGCAGATTCATTTTCTGTATTAATTTGTGAACTTGAAAGGCAATTTCTCCCTTACAATGAAGCAGTATGAGAACACTCTACTAAAATATTAATTGATGTCATGCCTGGCCTTACGGAATCTGTTGTCAGTCACTGGACTGGTAACTTGAAAGCCAATCTCCCAATATATCTGTAAGTCTGTGTAGTTGTGTCAGACTTGGATGCACTTCTAAATGACAAAGAAGCAGTTATCTGGACAAGATTAGGGGCACCATGAAAAATGATGTATTAGAAAAAAAAAAAACCAACCAGTTTCAGTTGAAAGACAGGAGCATTTAAAAAGGGAAAACCATGAAATTTCTTCTCTTGCTCATTAGCTACATACAGCAAAGGATGTAAACTTTAAAATCCATTTCCATGGCTTCAAAATTTTCCAGAAAGCGGCAGTACTCCTCAGCCTAAAGTCCCTCAATCCTAAAGATATGTCTACAGATACTAGACTGGAAATATCCAGAAAAGTATATCCCAATTAATTTGTATTTTGTAGTGTATAAGGAATATTCAACATTCCAGTCATCAAAACAAAACTCACTTTGCCTTCAGCAACAGGAGATTTTCAGAGAAAGAAAAGAGAGTGTAAGCACAGAGCTGTAGCTGTAGCAAAGATGGAGCAGAAAGCTCAACTACCCTGTGCTTGTTGTCATCCAGCTGAGTATGGAAACTGGTGTCATGTTGTGGTGGTTTGACAGGAAATGTGTTTTTTGGGATGCTGTGTTTTTGGCCAATGGATATTCAGACTTAATATTGGCATTTAACCTGGCCATTGGGACATGGACACGCCTCTGAGAACACAGGGTTAAAAGCAGAGCTCTCCCCTGGGAGGGTCCTCTTGGGTTTCGGGCGGGAAAGAGTTCGAGTCTCTCCCCCGGCCCAGCTGCTGGCTGGGCAGGGGGAGGGGAAAGCCATGTGGCCGAGAGAGGTAGGCCTGAGCCTGGGGGTGGAAGGGTGGAAGAGAGAGAGAGAGAGAAAGAGAGACACCGGGAGCCACCGGGCAGCCCCCCCTGAGAGACACAGAGAGAGAGAGAAAGAGAACCGCTACCTGAGACTGTAACCTTGAAACTGGATAAACATGGGCCTGTGCCGGCAGCACGGCTGAGACAGAGAAGAGGGGGAGGTTCAGCCGGCCGCTTGTAGGAGCTTTTAACTCTTTTTTAGAGAATGAGAACTTTACAGAACATTGACCTTTCTTAGAAGATAGAGTGGAAGATGAGGAAAGAAATGGGCCAGTGTGAGAGAGGTCTGGGCGAGTGAGAGATAGTAAAAGAATAGAGAAGAATCCTAGTGGGAAGAGATGATAGAGTAGCTTTTGCTGGACTCTTTTTGTATAGCCATAGACAGAACCATGTTCTTGTGATACAGAGACTGCATTCTAGGGGGAGGCAATGGCCTCAGAACCAAGAGGGTTCAGTGTGGATGCCTCTCGGCCCCAGGGGGTGAAAAATATAGAGAGGACAGGTGTCTCAAAAGAGAGATTGTGGGGACAGGTGTCCCAAAAAAGAGATGGACAGACCCATGTTCCTTGTGATACAGAGACTGCTCAGTGTTGATGCCCCTCGGCCCCAGGGGGTGAAAAAATATGAGGGGGACAGGTGTCCCAAAGGAGAGATTGTGGGGACAGGTGTCCCAAAAGAGAGACTGTGCCTTTTTTGGATCGGGACAGAGCATCCTTAAAAGACAACCCTAGAAGCAGTTCTGGTCCGTGTTCAGTGGTGAGAGCACTGGACATGAAAAGGAAGAAGTCACAACGGCAGATGTACTCCGGGCAGTGCCACGAGTGACACAGAAACACACGAAGCTTCAGCTGTGTTTCCAGGGGAAGCCCATGGTACAAGAAAGACTCCTCTCCTCTTGATGAACTGAAGATTGATTGTCTAAAAGGTGGTGCTGGACCGAGAGTTAGGGATTTGAAGAACAAATGTATTGTGTTAGAAATTTGGTGGGGGGAGGAGGAAATGCATTTGTGAAGTTTTCATTTTCCCTGTGTGTGTGTTCCTTTTTATCTGTAATTGTAGAGTAGTTAATAAAGTTCTGGTTCTTTTTTTCCCTAAGTAAGAACCTGCTTTGCTTATTCCTGGTCACATCTCACAGCAGAAACCAGAGAGAAGGTATCTTCATGGGGGTACTGGCATTGTGCCAGTGTTACACCATGACATTTTTGGTTCCCTGACCGGGAATCGAATTTTGGGAGAATGATAAGATAAAGTTGTGAGTAAAGCTGTGAGATGAGACCAAAGAAGAATAAGAACAAAGCACGTATTGAGTTAAAGTAGATGCATAGTAAAAATCTGGAGATGAAAGTTTTCTTGTTTTGTAGAAGTGTTGAAGTATTTTGTAATTTTGTTAATAATTTTAGAAAGTGTGTTCTCAGAAGCGAAGGGTAGAATGTGGTGGTTTGACAGGAAATGTGTTTTTTGAGATGCTGTGTTTTTGGCCAATGGATATTCAGACTTTAATATTGGCATTTAACCTGGCCATTGGGACATGGACACGCCTCTGAGAACACAGGGTTAAAAGCAGAGCTCTCCCCTGGGAGGGTCCTCTTGGGTTTCGGGCGGGAAAGAGTTCGAGTCTCTCCCCCGGCCCAGCTGCTGGCTGGGCAGGGGGAGGGGAAAGCCATGTGGCCGGGAGAGGTAGGCCTGAGCCCGGGGGTGGAAGGGTGGAAGAGAGAGAGAGAGTGACCGGGAGCCATCAGGCAGCCCCCCCTGAGAGACACAGAGAGAGAAAGAGAGAGCCACTGCCTGGGACTGTAACCTTGAAGAAGCTTGATAAACATGGGCCTGTGCCGGCAGCACGGCTGAGACAGAGAAGAGGGGGGGGTTCAACCGGCCGCTTGTAGGAGCTTTTAACCCCTTTTTAGAGAATGAGAACTTTACAGAACATTGACCTTTCCTAGAAGATAGAGTGGAAGATGAGGAAAGAAATGGGCCAGTGTGAGAGAGGTCTGGGCGAGTGAGAGATAGTAAAAGAATAGAGAAGAATCCTAGTGGGAAGAGATGATAGAGTAGCTTTTGCTGGACTCTTTTTGTATAGCCATAGACAGAACCATGTTCTTGTGATACAGAGACTGCATTCTAGGGGGAGGCAATGGCCTCAGAACCAAGAGGGTTCAGTGTGGATGCCTCTCGGCCCCAGGGGGTGAAAAATATAGAGAGGACAGGTGTCCCAAAAGAGAGATTGTGGGGACAGGTGTCCCAAAAAAGAGATGGACAGACCCATGTTCCTTGTGATACAGAGACTGCTCAGTGTTGATGCCCCTCGGCCCCAGGGGGTGAAAAAATATGAGGGGGACAGGTGTCCCAAAGGAGAGATTGTGGGGACAGGTGTCCCAAAAGAGAGACTGTGCCTTTTTTGGATCGGGACAGAGCATCCTTAAAAGACAACCCTAGAAGCAGTTCTGGTCCGTGTTCAGTAGTGAGAGCACTGGACATGAAAAGGAAGAAGTCACAACGGCAGATGTACTCCGGGCAATGCCACGAGTGACACAGAAACACACGAAGCTTCAGCTGTGTTTCCAGGGGAAGCCCATGGTACAAGAAAGACTCCTCTCCTCTTGATGAACTAAAAATTAATTGTCTAAAAAGTAGTGCTGGACCGAGAGTTAGTGATTTGAAGAACAAATGTATTGTGTTAGAAATTTAGTGGGGAGAAGAAGAAATGCATTTGTGAAGTTTTCATTTTCCCTGTGTGTGTGTTCCTTTTTATCTGTAGTTGTAGAGTAGTTAATAAAGTTCTAGTTCTTTTTTTCCCTAAGTAAGAACCTGCTTTGCTTATTCCTAGTCACATCTCACAGCAGAAACCAGAGAAAAAGTATCTTCATAGAGGCACTGGCATTGTGCCAGTGTCAAACCATAACACCTTGTCATTAAGCAGATGAAAGAACTGCCGCAGAAAGAAAAGGCAGAGAGAATTCCTTCCTGGCTTTGGAGCCCCCCTAGATAGGACCCATTCTGCTGAGCAAGCAAAGCTAAACAGTCCCACAGCCCTAAACACAGGTGCTAAGTGTCCTTGTGCCCATCACCCTCGATCCAGCAGGGCTGCAGAGAGGACAAACTCTGACCTTAAACCAAAAGGGACAAAACCTTGTACAGGACCTGGCGTGAAAGGCCTGGATGTGATGGCCTCTCCCAGGGAGAGAGACGAGAGGCCCTGTGAACAGACACCAGGAGTGTTCCCTGGAACCCATGGCAAGGTGTCAGAAGCAGGGATTAGAGACAGGGCCAAGGACGTGTGGTGCAGGTGGCTGAGGGACAGCATCATGGAGATATAGAAATTGAAATTAAGAAACAGTATTTCCTTTTTTCTCCTAACATGTGCCTGCAAGGATAGAAGGCCTGATGTGCCATCACAGGGTGGAGGAGTCTGAAGTGCAGATGGTGACACCACTGAGCACTGCATTGTGACCTCACATTTCCTCACTGCTGAGCTTGGGGCTCCAAGGATGTGGAATGCCTTTTGTGCTGTCACAGGGAGTGGAGGCTGGTGTCAGAGAGCAGTGGGCTATGACATCACAGGGGAATGGATTGTGACATTGTGCCCCTCAGTTCTTCCATTCAGACACTGGCAGGGCCGCTCTGGCTCCAGCCTGAACTCTACTGAGCGAGCGGGCAAGGCCAAGAGGATCAAGCCAGGCATCTCTGGTGCTGGGCAGGGCCTGTTCCTGGCAGATCTCGGTGCCAGTCCCAGAGCCATCACTCCTGGAATGGCCACAGAGACAGACAATGACTGCCCCATCTGCCAGGACTCTCAGAAGGATGTGACTTCTGCTCTGCCCTGTCACCACCGCTTCTGCCTGGGCTGCATCCTGCGGTGGGCACACAGAAATCCCTCGTGCCCACTCTGCAGGACACCGATAGAGACCATCAGGCTTTCTGAGCACGCAGATGAGCATCTGGACACGGCCAGCACCGTCCCTGAGCAGCTGCCAGCAGCCACCGGCCAGGCAGGGAGAGCTCCCGGCCGCCTGGACGAGAACAGCCTCCACGGCCCTGTGGCGTCCTGTCCAGCTGCTCCGCAGGGGACACTGTCCCCAGCTGAGCAGGGCCCCTCAGGGCCGGAGTTCCCGGGTGGCCTCATGCCCGAGGTGTGGGCCGGACTTTTCCGTGGACAGCCGCAGCTGCTGGAGCCCGTGCGGCCCTGGCTGTGCCGGAGGCTGGAGGGGATATTCCGGCGCTGGTGGTGGCTGGTTGAGGCCGCAGAGAGCTCCGTCCTGCACGACCTGTGCGTCAAGGGGCTGAACGCCGAGGCGATGGTCCAGGGGCTGCAGCCTGTCCTCGAGCAGCACACGGCTCCACTGGTGCATGGCATCATCAGCATCATTGTGGGCCAGTGCAGCGAGGAGGCCCAGAGGCTGCTGTGCTCTGGCACCATCAGGGATGAGAACAACGGCCCTGTGACCAGTGCCAGCTCCAGCTCCAGCAGCTCCAGCAGCTCCCAGACCAGCAGCTCATGGATGAGGGCTCCTGCCCATGGCCCCAAAGTCTGTGATGTGGAGGAGGAAGCTGGCACATCGGAGGCTGCCTTCCCTGGGGGTCCCAGCCACCCCCAACCTGTGCCTGTCCCCATGGAGTGGGACCGGCCCCAGAAGGAGCCATGGCAGGAGGTGGTGGCAGTGACAGATCCCTCTGCCCAGGGCAGCAGCTTCAGCTCCTCCACCCCTGTCCTGGGCTGGGACCAATTGCCATGGGGACCCTTGCACCCTGTTAAGAGAAGGGTCCCAGCCCCCAGGACCTCTCCCAGTCTTGCAAGAGGCCAACCCACTGGCAACTCTAGCAGGGCTCTCACAACTCTTCATTGAAGGAAAAGGAAATAAATTGTTATTTCCCTCACACAGTCTCTGGGCAATGCTTTCTCCCTGCAGGGCAGGAGTGACACAAGTGCTGGGTCAGCTTGTAGCCAGCCCCTTCCTGGGCCGCGCCGAGAGCTGCCCCCCCTCGCCTGGATTGGCGTAGGTGGTGGTACAGCAGGGCTGCTGTAAAGCTGCAGCAGTGAGGCTGCTCCCCAAAGCACTTGCTGTATCTGTGCCGAGGATCGGGATGAGGAACAGCGAGGGGTCTTACATATGGTTCCTCAATGAGATTTGTTCCAGCAGAAGGCTCAGGAACAGAAAAATACAGAACAAAGCTGTGCACCAGCTCATATCCGGGGAGAGTACAAGGGGAGGTTACAAACTTTGTCCAATTGCAAGGAACATGGGGAGGAGCATAAAGTGGTGAATACAACGCTCAAACCAATAGAGAGTAATAGGGGAGGAGAACAGTTTGAATGAACCAATTGGGTCTCAGGGGATACAAGATTGACAGGGAAAGATCTGGAAGTAAAGGTGGGGTTACACTGACAGACAAGGGAGGAGGGCAGGGTTACAGTGATGGACATGGAAGGGCCTGGAACAGAGGGCATTCTTTGGGGAGATGGACAAGGGAGGTGGAGGATAGGATTCAGGGACAAACCATCTGCATAGGGGTAACAGAAGTAACCCTGATAAATGTACAGAAGAAAAACACACCACCACACAGGAGAAGCCAAAGGCAGAACAGACAGCTCAGGCAGCTGGTCTCAACACAGGACCATACCCTCAGCCCAGGGTGGGTTTAAAGATCATTCTAATGGTCATACAATGCTTGATGAGGGGGAAAATGCATTAAATGGAGTAGGCGGATTGGGAAGTCTGTACCTTCCTACTACCTCAGCCAAAGGAAGAGGTCAAAGTGCAGTTGGCAGTTCAGGATAAAAGAGAGACTGTGACCTCCAAAAACTCAAGAGACACCCCAGAGGGTTATGGCCCACTGGATTCTGTCTCTTTATTCATATCCTTATTGTTCTACTGACTTTGGCATTGCCATGTTGTTTTCCTTCACATCTCCTCGCTTCTTCCTCTTCTCTGACTAGAAGAAAAACTGCTCCTCGTAGGCAGCATTGCCAAAAAGTCCCACTAATTCAAAGATTCC
This sequence comes from Molothrus aeneus, assembly GCF_037042795.1. Classification (NCBI taxonomy): domain Eukaryota; kingdom Metazoa; phylum Chordata; class Aves; order Passeriformes; family Icteridae; genus Molothrus; species Molothrus aeneus. The sequence goes on from NW_027098761.1 coordinate 3,039,244, forward strand.
TTCAGGATCTCGCAGTGCCAAAACGCTGATCTCATCTAGGTTCTGCTCCGGGGAGTCACTCATCATGTTTCCATTACCGGCCAGGCGCCCCCACCACCATCGCGCAGGTAGGAGCGGCCTCTGTGATGCTGGCACTATTTAACGCCTCTCTTTATGTGGATGCTGGGAAGGAGAAGCTGCTACCATCGCATCTGCCCGTCTGTCCACAGTGTGGCTGGCTAGGAGCGGCCAGGCAGACAAGGCTTGCCGCAGGTCGTGCCTGGATGGCAGCAGCCATGGCAGCGCATCACCACATGCTGCACCTGGATGGCCCCTGGCAGCAGTGCCTTGCCACCCCTGGAAAAAAACTGCACGTGGGCCATCTTGATTTTGTTCTTAAAAATGTCATCACAGAGGCATTACAACCTCTCTAATTTGCCCAGTAGTGTGTCCCTCTACAGAGCCATCAGAGACCAGCTCTGTCGGACATGGTGGAAGCTTCTAGCAGCCTTCCGCAGAAGCTGCCCCCATGGCCCTCTCCCTCCCCCTACCAAAAACCAAGCTGTGCCAAATCCAACACACACAGCTGCCTTTTTCAGCTCTGTCTTGTTCCTTCTTTACTTCGTGAGAGACTCCTAAATAAAATCCTCAACAAAGTGATTACAGCCCTTTGTTCAATCAAAAGCTTAGCAGGCCTTGAGGGCTGAGAGCCCGGGCTGGAGAGTCATGAGCCATCATAAACTGAAATGAGGAGTCATCATCATGTCAGCAGAAAATGCCTTCAGTATCCAAAGCAGTTGCCAAAGGGCTGAGCTTTTGCTGAGCTCCTTAGGATCCATTGTGGAAACAGCCTGAAAGATTGTTGAGCACATTCAGGATTCCTAGAAAAAGCAGTTAAAAACTGTAGAGACTGGGAGCAACAGAGTCCTTTTGAGAGGGGACACCAGGGAAAACACTGGGAAAAAATGACCATGAGCAAGAGATGTGCAGCTGGAGATCAGGGGAGGCAGTAGTGTGTGTAGATCAATTTTACAACCCATACTTTAATATATGTACACATCAATTAGAGGAAATACTTTTTAAGAAGAAGAAGTTGAATACATTTCTGGAATAGAGTTTTCTATGTGTTTCCTGTGGTGTTTGATCCAAGGCAGCACTAGAGCTCTGCATCCTAAAGCCACATTCTGGAGCCTGACCAAGGTGTTTGGATTCTTGCAGCCACATCAGACACTTCAGCCCCCAGTTCTCTACTGGCAGTGCAGGTTCTGCAGCATAGAGAGCCCCCAGCTCAGCACAGAACGCACCTGGGGAAGAGGAATCACCACCAGTGGATCTGGGCCTTGCTGTTGAGAAAATGATTTGGGAGAGCAGGAGATCCCTGCCTGAAAGATCTCCCTCTGCTCAGGTAATTCCATTGGATGGGGATAAAAGGGGCTATACTGAGAGCTTTTGAATCTTGTTACATGCTGAGAAGTAAAGGCTTCTTTAATTGAACTTATTTCATCATTATTTAGTTATTGAATTATTCTTGGTAAAGAAAGATCTCTAAAAGAGGAAATGAAGAAGAAATGAAGAAGAGGTTTTACTTGCTGGGAAAGAAGCGTGTTTGGAGAAGTGGCACTGAAGGCCAAGTGTCCCGTGCAGGGAGGGGCATGCCAGAGGTGCCTCTGTTGCAGCAGCAGATGTGGGCTGTGCCTCTTTTGGGTGGGAAGGCCAAGGCAAAACAAGGGCTGGGCTGCAGCTGCTGCTGCTGCTGTGTGAGCCCTGCCGTGCATGTAGGCGCTCCCAGAGCCGTGGCTGGGGCTGGACTGGAGCTGCAGCTTTCTTGTCCTCTCAGTAAGCTGCTGCCTGCAGCCCAGTTTCCATCTGGGAAATCCTCAGCTGGGCAAACTGGCCAGTCTTGCTGTCCATGTTGCAGAGCTCAGTCCCCTTGCTCTTGGGCATCTCTGTGGGAAGAGATGTGTGTTCCCATGCTGTCCCTGCCCAGCTGCAGCCTGGATGAGACTGCTGTGCTCAGGGCTGTGGAGGGAGGAGCACATCCCTGTGCCAGGAGCTGGCAGGACTCCTTCCTTAGCAGCCATTCCATGTGTTCAGTATCACCCCCATGTTCAACACTGTCACTGTCAGCTTTGACAGCTTTTGGACTGTGTCTGAGAAGTCAAATTTTTTTGACTTTTGAAGGCCTTTGGGGCCCAGAGTTCTTGTTAGGAACAAGGGATGAGGTGTGTGAGCCATGGAGGTGTTGGACCAGGTGTTTTGTGTAACTGGTGAGAAGGGTTTCTTTCTCTTTCTCTCTTTCTCTTTCTCTTCTCTTTCTCTTTCTCTCTTTCTCTTTCAAGAGGAATATTACTGTTGGCCCTGAGTCTTCAGGAGGGGAGCCTGTGGACAGAGCTGCAGCAGAGGGAGCTTTGCCTGGCACCAAGAGCTGCAGGAACAATTCCCAGGAGCCTGAGGAGCTTGGGAAGGACAGAGCCCCCATTGGTTTAGAGAGGTGTGAGATGGCTGCTCTGAGCCTGCCTCTGGCAGGGAGGGAGATGAGAAGGGTTGAGTTCCTGTCTGCAGGCTTGCTGCTTCCTGGTGCCTTGAGTTCAAATCCTGCACGGGCACAACCTGCCTGAGCCCTGCCCTCCACACTTCTCCAGAGGCTCTGACACTGAGTCCTCTGCTGGGGCAAGAGAGCAGGGAATAAACCTGACCTTGCGGGACTTGTGTCACCAAGCTGGGTGTCCCAGTTTTGTGCTGATGTCCATGGATAAGTTTGCTGCAGGGTGTCAGTGCTCTGGAGGCAACACTGAGTGACTCTTGAAGCAAGAGAGGAAAAGCCCAGCAAAAAATGAATGTAGAAGTCTGAGCTTTTTGTTTCCAAGCATTAAATCATTGTAGTACCAGTCTGCTGATAGCTGTAGTGAGATACATTAAAAATACAAGGAGCAGAAGCTCTGAGGCCAAGAAAATCATTAGTCACAAATCCAGCAGCTCAAGGAAAAACTGAAATTACACCTTTAAATTAGAGAGAACTAAAGGAGAGATAGAGCACTTTGGATCTGCATTCTTGAGCAAGGCTGGGTTTCTTTGTGGCAGCTGGGACTGTCTGTGTTTCAAGCTCTCGTGGGGGCCCTTTGCACTGTCAGGGCTTTGAGTTTATTGAGATACTTCAAAACTTCACAAGTTTTGAATACTTGGAGTCTGGCTCTTTGAAGAGCAGGCTTGAAACTGCAAGTGAGAGTCTGCCTTTCTGGCCATCTTTTACAGACTTTGATAGAAGGACAGTTACTTCCAAAGGGAAAGATGCACAGAGTCCAATATTGACCCAGTGTTCCCTTTGCTTCCCAGACTTCTAGCTGATCTGCCTTGCCGGGACAGCTGCCCTGCATGAGAAGAAGAATCAGAGGGAGAGCCTGTGACCATTGGGCAGGTGGAATCCCTTAGTGCATACATAGATTGATGGATTTCTACAATTCTATTTCTATATGCATATGGTTGCATTTATAGATTTAGAGAGATGTGTCTGTATGTGTATATATATACATCTATACAGTTAAATTGATCTTTATTGTTATAGATGGGAAAGAATCAGTTACATTTATAGATTTTGAGATTTACATTTATATATTTATAGAGTTACATTTAGACGTCTACATTTAGACGCCTACATTTAGATGCTTAGATATAGATTTAGTGATGCGCATAGTTATTTAGTTAGAGTTATGTGGAAGTTTAGATTCCTGGATTGAGCTGTGTAGGCCTAGGCTGCATTTTTACCTCTTTCCCCCCTGGGCTGCCTTTTTCACCTCTTGCTTTTCCCCCGGTGCCCCCTGTGTCCCCTGTCCCTGTGCTGGGTCCCAGCTGGCGGCCGGGCTGGGCAGAGCAGCACTTCCAGCCCCGGCTGTCCCTGGCGCGTTTCTAAATAGTGGGGACGTCAGAGATACAGAAGCTATACTCTGTCTGGAACCGACTCAGGCTACAGTAGCATGACACCCGACAGAACCTATACTGTGTCTGGGAGCGACTCTGTCTTCACTTCGTCACCCAGCAGATCCTATACTTTATCTGGAACCGACTCAGGCCTCCTTAGTATGACACCCGGCAGAACCTATTCTGTGTCTGGAAGCGGCTCAGCCTTCAGTACGTCACCCAGCAGATACTATACTGCGTCTGAAGGCCACTCAGCCAGCAGATACTATACTGCGTCTGGAAGCAACGTATTTGCCGGTGTGTCATCCTACCGAACTTTTACTGTGGTTGGAACCTACATTGCCTTTCCTTCCAACTAGAACCATTTCCATTCCATACATCTCCTTGCTTTTTCAAATTTACCATCTCTGAAGTAAATTCACTTTCTCTGGACAGACTCCTCACAGTGTTCCCAAGGACCCATTTCACCCAATGGTCTTGCTCCTGCTATTGATTATAAGTCTGCTGGTGAAAAAATTATTGTCATTTGGATGTGGGTTCAGAGCCCACATCCATGGGGAGTGGTTGAGGTGGATGTGTGGGTGTTTGCATTTTCATTTTTTTTATTACTTCTTTTAATTGCATGCTTCTTTCCTTCTGGTTTTTGGGTTTTTTTTAAATAGCAAAATTGGTGTTCCTTTATTTCTGTTACAAACCTATCATATTCTGCAATAGGCTTTTTTTTTTAACCATAACCATTTCCAATCGGTGCATTTCCTTGCTTTGTAAATCCTATTTTTCCTCAAGAGATAATATTGAGCCTCATGTTTCACCCCAAGCAGCTCCTACACCTCCTGTTTGTCCTGCTCCTTCTCCTTCTTTTAAGTCACTTTTTCAAGCAATTTTAGTCACTGGGATGTGAGTTCCTAGCCAGCATCTCCCTTCATGCTGCACAGCTTCTGCAGGCCAATCCCGCAACACTTAATTATAAACACAATGGAGCGTTAAACCTAATGCAAACAGAAATGGTCTAATACTTTTTAAAGATGAGAAAGGGGATGTTGGAGGCTAACCCAGGGATTAAAAGTAACGCTGGAGGATTTTTTTTTCCCTATGGGTCCTTTATTTGCTTAGATAGTTACTCTGGGTTTAGCTGCTTGGTTGGTTGGATTCTTTTTGGTTTTTCAAAGTGGTCCTTGTGGCTGGGCGGTGTTTTAGTTTGGATTTTTTTTCTTTTATGACTTCTTTGAATTGCATTGTTTTTCACCAAATCCTTTTTCCTTTCTTTCTGTTAGAAATCATTAACATTTTTCTAATAGCCTTTCCTTTCAACCATAAGCATTTCAGTTCTGACTATTTCCTGGTTTTTTCAAACTTACTTTTACTCAACAGGTAATTTTCAGCCTCCAATTTCATCCCAAGCAGCCAGTACACCTGCTGCTCCTACTTCTCCTGATGCGAAGTCTGCTTTTCAAGAAATGATAGTTTCTTGGATGTGGCTTTCTAGGCAGCATCTCCCTTCATGCCCAACAGATCCTGTAGGTAAATACAACAATCCTTGATTTTAAACATAATGGAGCAGTAAAACGAGTGCTAACAGAAATGTGAGATTTTTTAAAGGAGAGAATGGGGATGGTGAAACCTAGCACAGGGATGAAAATTACTTCTGTCATTTTCCTTTTGGTTCTCGACTGCATGGCAAAATTTTTCTTTCCAGTTTGGATTTGGTTGGTTGGTTGGGTTCTTTGGTTTTGGGGAGTGGTTCCGCTGGGTGCTTTGGGGTTAGGTTGTAATTTTTTTCTTTTTTAAAGTTATCTCCACTTTCAACTTTTTTTTTTTTACTGAAGGCACTTATTTTCTTGATGTGATAAATCATTGTAATAGCCTGCCCTTGCAAACATAACCATTTCAGTTCCATGCATGTCCATATTTTTAAAATTCACCTTCCCTGAAGTACATTTACTTGCTCTACACAGAATCATTTCAGCTTGTCTTCGTACCCCAAGGACCCATTTCACCTTGTACTCCTGATCCTGGTGGTAAGTCTGCGTGTCAGAAATTATAGTCACTTGGATGTAGGTTCTTTGCCAGCATCTTCCTTCATGCTGCACAACTTCTGCAGACAAATACAACATTACTTGATTGCAAACATTATGGAGCAATAACACTATTGCAGACATTTTGAAAGAGCTATTTCTTGCAACGATAACCATTTCAATTCTGTACATTTCCTTGCTTTTAAAAATCTACCTCCTCCGAAGTAATTTTATTTTCTCTGAACAGCCTCTTTTCAGTTTCCTCTTTCAGCCCAAGCTGCTCGTACACCTCCTGCACCAGCACAAGCTCATGATGCTAAGTCTGCTTGTCAAACCCTTGTAGTCCCTGGGCTGTGGCTTCCTAGCCCGCATCTCCCTTCATGCTGCACAGCTTCTGCAGGCAAATACAACAATCCTTAATTGGAAACATAATGGAGCATTAAAACTCTTGCTAACAGAAATATTCTGAAACATTTCTCAGAAGAGAAAGGGGTGGTGAAAGCTAACACAGGGATTAAAATTACTACCGTGCTTCCTCCTATTGGTGACCAATTGCTTGCCTATTTTTAGTTTGGGGGTTTTTTTTCAGTTGTTTGCTTGTTACGATTTTTTTGCTTTTGCAGAGTAGCAGTAGTGGGTGGGTGGTTTTTTGACTTTTTACATTTTTCTTTCTTATTTTCTCTTTTTTTTTTTTTGCCAAATGCTTCTTCCTTTCATTCTATTATATACCAATAACATGTTTTAATCATCTTCTCTTGCAAACACAACCATTTCAGTTCTGTGCATTTCCTTGCTTTTAAAAATTTACCTTCTCTGGAGTAAATTTATTCTCTCTGAACAGATAGATTTCAGGTGAGCTTTGGACCCAGAGCACCCCGTACATCTGCTACTTCTGCTTCTGCTGCTAAGTCTTCTTTTTGAATTTTTTCTTTCTCACTTATTTTAATTGCTTTCTTGCTTGCTTGCTTTCTTGCTTTCTTGCCTTCTTGCTTTCTTGCTTGCTTTCTTGCTTGCTTTCTTGCTTTCTTTTTAAGAGCCAAAGGCTTTTTCCTTTCTTTCTGTTATAAACCATTAACATGCAGAATAAGTTTGTTTCCTTGAATAAAAAACACAGCTTTGGAGTGAATATGATGAGAGGTAAAAGATGTCTTGAAGTGAGTACTTGTAGCACTTGATTTAAAGTGCTATACCACCAATTTATGGGGCAGGATACTTGTGCTAATGTCCTTTGGCCATTAAATATTTCTATCTCATCATCAGGTGCCATGTGTTTCAAAGAAGCATTTAAGGAGCAAACATTTCTAAGTACTTCACATACGTGCCCTTGTGAGCAGCATTTGACAGCAAACATAGATTCTCTCTTGATTTGTTTTTTATCCTTTTCTTAACCCCAGCACAGCGGAGAGTGCCTGGACACAGAGTCCATACTGTGTCTGACACCAACGTACCTCCCGTTGTGCTACCGGCCAGACCCTACAGCGCATCTGATACAAACATTGCCTCCGCTGCGATGCCACAAAGAAAAGGTTTTGTGTCAGCAATGGAACCATCCTTTAGTTTCAGACCACGCAGAACCAGTTCTTTGCCTTCAGTGCTCCTTTCAGCCGGGATGTCTTACCCAGCAGTAGAAGAAAGAAGGACATTAAATTATCAGATGTGAGACACTTCTTCATTGAAATACTAGCTTCTCCTCAGAAGGAAAATACAGCAGCAATACAAGAAGATCTAAATAAAGTACACTCTTCCCTACCTTTGTATTGTAGTTCACTGTATATATTGGTTTGTAATTTCATATTTTTAGGAAAATGTCATTCATATCTCCACTTTTCTGTGTTTCTAAGTCAAAAGCACTTCTTTGTACAACTCTTTTTATTGCCGTTTTTCATTTTGATGTAGTATATTTTAAAACGTTAGAAAACAACACCTTTTGGGTACTTTTCCCCATTCCTAAAGAAAAAATCAATCACAAGCCATTTTAGTCTCTGTCTCTCAAAGTTGTTTCATCCCTGTCTATTCTAAACCAGGATTTCAATACTTTAATAGGATTGGGAGAGGTCCATGAGATCTACACCAGTGATTCCTCTTGTGGAATGTCATGGCCTTGTCTTTTGGTTTGAAAAGACAGGTGTCTGCTAAGGAAGGAAGGAGCCTCCCTTGAAATGGAAAATGCAAACTCCCTCTCTCTGAATTATCAGTTTGAAATTAAGGGGCTGTCAGGCCAAGACATGCGAGCAGGAATAGTAGTTCTTTATTAGGAAAATTAAAATACAAATGCACTAGTAGGAAAACAAGCTACTGACAGAGTCAGCATATGCCCTGCCACTCTGTTGGTTGGGGTGTTGGGAGCAGTCCAAAGATACATGGTGGCTGGAGCTTTCTTGGAGTGGCAGATGTGCTTCTTTTCAAGCAGTGATCCTGGAGAAGGCTGGAGTCTTCCTCTGAAGGTCCAGTGGTGGTGTAGATGCGCTTGGTCTTCTTCTGGAAATCTGGTGGAAAAGAAAGCTGCAGGCCTGCCTGTCCTGTTGTTCTTGTGCTTGTTGTTCCCCAGCTGATCACAGAGGGCTCAGAGCCCCAGTGAGTGGGGCTGCCTTTTCTATCTCCTGCAAGCTGGGATCTCTGCTTTCAAGTAGGCATCTTGCATTTTGTTTGCCTCCGGGAAAATAGTCAAGCAGGAAAATGCCATCATGAAATTCACTGAACTGGAAGATATTGGCAGTGGCTGAGCCAGCTCTTCCTCTCAATGGCACCGTGTTCTGCCATTACTGCCCATTGCCCTGGAGAGGCAATCTTTCAGAGTCTTTCTTTCCTTTCTTGTGTGATGAACTCGCTTCATCAATTTCTTGCCCTCCTCTTTCTGTTTTCTCTCGCTGGGCCTGCGAGGACTGCATTTTCTGCACTCAAACCACCTGATCCACCAAGATGTCTACAGCGCCAACATCCTTCTCAGAACTGACAGCTCTGTCAAGCTGGCTCAGTAGATTCTTGGTCAGCTGCAGTCTTCCGGGCATGTGGCTGTGGGGCTGCTTGGAGTGACAGCCAGCTCCCCAAAAATGGTGCTGGTGGCAGTGCAGGGACACCCGCTGGCAGCTGCTGACACGCTTGCAAGCGTGTACAGAGGTTATGACAAGGAACAAGCAGTCAAGAGTGCCCTTGATCCCAAGCAAGAGCCTGACCCCGCCCCATCCGGCCACATCCAAGTATTGACCTCTCGCCAGGTGACTTTGGCAACAAAAGGTGACCTCTTCGTCTGGCCAAGCTGTGCTCACTTCTTCCCCCAAGTGGAGCCATGGAGCTGTGGCACCCTGAGGGAGGGAGGGCGTCCCCTGGGCAGGCAAGGGAACCAAGTGGACTGTGGGCACTGCAGGTGGTTGTGCAGAGACAGTCTGCACGGCTGCCACAGCTTGGAGAGGCCAGGGCCAGGCCTGGGGCAGCTTTTCCCAGTTACATGCCAGCTCTCAGGAGCCTCCGAGCCACAGGCACATGCCAGCTGCTGCTCCTTGCCCACGATGCCACATGCCTCTGGCAGGGCACTGAAGGCTGGGCAGGGCAGGACAGGCTGTGGCAGTGCTGGCCTGGTGTTCTCCACTGACGGCCTTTGCTTCTCTTTCCCTCAGCAGCAGCAGCAGCAGCAGGAAGCAGTGGCAGGGTCAGGACGAGGAGGAGGTGGCTGCCCTGCCCCTTTGCTGCTGGGCCCCAGGCCAGGAGAGCTCTGGCTGCAGCAGGGCGCTCTTCGCGCAGTCCCTGGCAGCCTCTGCATGGAGCACGGCTCGCTGCCCCATCCTGCTTGTCTCACTTTTCTTCAGCAATAGCCTAGCTCCTCTTCACAAGGAAGAAACTCCTGCAATGGAAAAAGAGATCATTCAAGTCCAGTTCTACCTGCCTTTGCATTGTACTTCAGGGCATCTATTTTTCTCCCTATCATTTCATCATTTGTATCAAAACATCCATTCCTATCTTCACAGGTTTTGTCTTTCTAATTATTTCTATACCAAAAGACTTCTTTTTTAACTCTTGATTTATTGCAGTTGCTCATTCTCAACTAGTCTCTTTTTCAAATGTCAGAAAACAACACCCTTTGCGTACTTTTCCTCACTCTTAAAAAAAACCCCTAGAAGCCATTTGAGTCTCTGTCTCTCCAAGTTGCTTCATACCAGTCTATTTAAAGCAGGGCTACAATACTTTTGAGAGCATTGAGAGAGGTCCATAAAATAAATGCACACCATTGATTCCTCTTGTGGAATGTTATGGCCCTGTCCCAAGCCTCTTCTTTCTTTGTTTTTTCCTCTCACTAGCTCAACTGCAAACACACCTTCAGTTGCAAACTTCCACAAGATGAGCAAAAAAACCCCTTATGTCATGGGCCTTTGGGAACTCCTTGCTCATCTTCTGCTTCTTCAGTTGAGCAAGGCAAAAAGATCTGCACTTAGAACCATTGGGCTGGAACTCTGCTCATTTCTAGCAACAGCTGGAGGCCTCTATCTCCCCAGGATATTTTGGCTGAGACAAGCTTTGCTGCCTTTTGGCTGCAAATACCCTTTGCCCTTGCTTTCTTCTAGCCACAAGTAGCATGGCTGGGCAAAAACTGCCACGTGGCTCATATTGCAAAGGCACTTTGGTCTGCAGTTGGTCAATGAAGGAGACCATGATCCACTTGCAAAGTACATGAAAAAATTCCTCAAAGACAACTTCCCATCCTTAACAAACAACTGACCATTGACAGGTGGATCTAGAGCTTCTTTACCCAATGAAAAGGAAGGCAATCTTCCAATGCAGTTGTGCTTTCTCCAGTTTTTCTTCTGACTCCCACTCCCAGCTGGCACTGGCAAAGGCAACTCTCTGCAAGTGTCAAGTGTCTTCTGTCTGCCTGCCAATAATTGTTTTGCTGCAACAATCACAACAGGCAGCAGGCTGCAGAGAGCTTCAGTTGACATTAGGAAAAGGAGCTGCCCCAAAGAGAAAAAAAGAAGTCACTTTTACCTCCCAAACCCATCTCCCCAGAGGCTCAAGCAGGATTCCTCTGCTTCCCAGAAATACAAAGAAGGAGGGTTGACAAGACCATCTGCAGCTAGCTGTTTATGCCCAAGACTTTGCTGATGCCATTTGGCTTTTGCCGTTTTTTTTTTTCTTGTTGGGTTTCTGGATTCTTTGCACATCTCTTTAGAACTCTGTAGGCGAATCTATTTGTGACTACTTTTCCCAGTACTTTTCCACGGCCTTTGCCTAAGCAGAAAGACAAACTTGCAGAGCTCCAAGCGCTGGGGGGTAGAAGGCCCCATTGTTAGCTAGGGTCTCCCTGGACAGAGCCCTGCAGGGAGCTGGTGGACTCCCCATCCCTGCAAGCCTTTCAAAGAAGACTGGATGTGGCACTCGGTGCCTTGCTTTAGTTGAACTGTTAGGGCATGGCTTGGACTCCATCATCTCAAAGGTGCCTGTCTTCCAAGGCAGTGATTCTGTGCATCGGTGACTGAGGCAGCTTTTCCTGCAGCCCTGGGAAGAGCTGCAGGGGCCCTTGGCCAAGGACGGCCATCAGGGCTCATTGAAAAGAAGCAAAGGGCTCAAGGCGAAGGTCGAGAGGCCCAAGCTGCCCCAGCCCGAGCCTCATGTGCTCTTCCTCCTCAACCTGCACCCTCTGCGCTGCTCTTTGCGGCGCCGGCGGCTCCTCTCGCTGCGGGGCTCCAGGGCGCGCTGGGGGCCGGGCCCCTCGTCTTCGGCAAGCGCCGGAGCCTCGGAGGCAAGCGGCTGCTGCTGTGGCCGGCAGGGGAGAGCTGCGGCTGCGGCCCTGGGCACGGCCAGCTGCCGCTATGGCCGGCTCCTGCCGCGGCTCCTGCCCTGTGCGCACAGACACGGCCGAGGGCTGCCCGGCAGCTCCCTGTCGCTCCGCAGCGGGCCCGGCCGGGCTGCTGCTCTCTGCGGCCTCTGCCCGCCGCTGCTGGCCCCGCCGCGCTGCCGCCTGCCTCTGCCGCAGCCGGGCCCACACGGGAGGCAGCACATTGCGGCCGGCTCGGAAAAGCCCTGCCCGCAAAGTGCCCGCCACGGCCTCGGCCTCAGGGCACGGGCTGCCGCCGTCCTCGCAGCTGCGAGCCGGCCCGGGCCGCCTGCCGGCCTCAGCCACGGCTCCCGCCTGTGTCTCCATGGCCGCGGCTGCTCGGCCCAGCGGGCTGAGCACAGCGAGCGCCAGCAGCAGCAGCTCCTGACGGGCCCAGCCTCCGCGCGCTCCGAGCCCGCCCTCCCCCGAATTCCAGCCCTGAGGGCCTTGGCGTCCCAATGCATCCCCTGCGGGCAGCAGAGTCGGCCGCTGAGCTCAGCCCATGGTGACACCACCAAGTGACCAATGGAAAATTCACCAAATCCTCAGCAGAGACAAGACAAAACTCCCATGCTGCCTGACAGCCTGAAGCAACTGCCAATTCCACCACATTCCATCCATGTGAGAAAAGAGACTTCTGCATTAAAGCAGACAAGAGTTGTCTAAAAGGAGGCCAGGAACAACCAACAAAGTTCTTTGGACTCATGTTTCTTCTGGCTGTTAGAAAGACCAAGAAAATGCAAGCTTTGCTTTTCTGACACAGCTCTCTCTTCATCATGTGGGATAGCGAGTGCTGATGTGCAGGAGACTTCCAGCTGATGGAAGGCACAGGGACCACGATGCAGCAGGCACAGTGCCAAGCTGACACAGGGATGATCTCTGCCAGTGGCACTGAAAGACAAGAGTTTGCAGGCAGGACAGAAAATGCCTCTTGCTTTCACCTCTTCTTTCAGTGCTGCTAAGAATGTAGCCTGCAGCAAGCTGCAACACCAGAGCATGGAGCCCTTTTTCCAGGCAGGGCTGCATCTACTGCAGGGGCACAGAGAGCCCAGCAGGGATCAGACACAAAGCAGCAGGCGACTGAGGAGCCCCTGGGGTGGCAGTGAGCAGCCTCGGGCTCTGCTCACTGCTGCTGCCATTTTCCATTGAACCATCTCCCCCAGGACTTCTGTTGAGCTCTCTATTTCTAAGCCTTTGCTCTCTTGAGGTTTTTTGCTTGTTTCCTACACCTTTCTTTCTCTACATTTTCCTACCCTGTCAACAGCAGCCTTTGTCCACAATTGGCTGTAAAATATGAGCAAAGCAGCTGGCAACAGCAGTGCCTGCAATCCTGTGGCTCAGGAATTCTTATGCCAGAGCCCTGCCTGTGCCTTATGCTTGCCGGCACCTCCTCTTCTGTGCAAAAACTAGTCATCAGTGGAGTTTTTTTGCCTAAGAGCTCCTGAGAAGCCAACGTTGTGCTACAATTCTCATGAGTGTATCCGTTCAGTTGATTGCTGGGAAACAGAAAGTAAGGCCAGGCTAGCAGAGCAGCTGGGAGCTGGTCACTCCCTGCAAAGGGCTGCTCTGTGATGTGGGAACACCACACATGCCAGGATGGGCAAGAAGCATAAATGTGCTCAAGGTGCAGCAGGTGAGGTTTGGGTTCACTCAGAGGGCAGGTAGGGGTGGTGAGCACTGCAAGATCCAGCTGCAGTCCCCATCCACATCCCTTTCAGTGCTGGCTTTAGGGTGTCTGCAGCCTGGATCCAGAGCGCCCTTGGGGGCTCCTGTGGCTGCCTTTGCATCCTGGGTGAGGATGCCCAGGAGCCGCTGAGGCCGGCAGTGGGGACCAGGGCTGGGGCTTGTGGCCTGGCAGGTGCGGCTCTGGAAGCTGGGACATGCCAGGGCATGGGTCACTGTCACTGGCCTCCAGAGCCCTGGCTAGCTCTGGGATGTTCCAGAGGCAATGGCAAGAGCGGGGAACTGGCTAGGCTAGAGTTTTGCCTTAGCCAGAACCTCTAGGCCAATTGCCTAGCAGCGAAGATCCCTGGAGGATCGACGAGGACCAGGCGAAGGAGGCAGAAGAGGCTCTTCTGCAGTGTAAAATGCAGCAAATTTATCAGGATAGGCAGGGGAAAGGTACATAGACATGAACACCCTAAAAGCAAGCAGAAGTAAAAAGCACTCCCAGCACCCCTCTGCACAGGCTTTTAAAATCTTTCAAAGTGGAGGGTGGACACCATATAGTAAGCAATAAGCGACTCTCAGGGTGTGGTTTTGAGGGCTACAACAAATCAGAACAAGGGGAGGAGAGAGGGTTGGGATAGGGATTGGATCTTAGGGTGAGGGACAGGGAACTTTCTGGAACAAAGGGTAGGGTTTGGGCTGATGGATGGGCCAAAGGGGCTGGGTTGTCTTGACAGACAGGGAAAAATCCGGGAAGGAGGGAGGGGATTCCTTGAGGGACGCCTGTGTAGGAGGGCAAAACACAGGGGAGAAACTAACTGTAGTAACTCAGGGGGCGCTTGAACATAGCACAAGATAACAGAAGATTTGACTCAGAAACTAACACACTGCAACACAGACATTCAGGCTTTCAGCAGCCGAGAGTTGGCACTATTAGAACCCGCAGCAGCTGGTGAAAGCCATCTCTCTCCTTCAGGTTCTTGCTGCGTGGGAAGGGGCTGCGAGTTGTGGTGGCTGCACTCCCCCTTTGCTGAGAGGGTGATCTGTACCAGGGGAGAGCAGAAAGCTGCCATGGTGAGCAGAAGATGCTCAGAGCATTACAGTTGAGAGAATGGCACTGCCCCTGAAGTGCAAAAAGCTTGAAAGCCTATAGTTCTGTGCAGAATCACTGTACAAATTTTCTCTTCTAGAACGTGCCCATTTTAGTATTCTGTAGATGAATACTCTGGGTTTTACAGAATACATGGAGTTTTTTCTTAAGGTTTTTTGGGAGAACTCTCAAGCTTATTTTTATTTGCATTTTGCATCCAGCATGTATACAGATTTTTTTTAATTGTTCCTTTGTAAATACTTAGGGAAGAAATACCCAAGCATTTTTTAATCCTTTGAGATATTCTGATTAATATTCTTAGAAAGAAAACCTTGTTGAACAAGTGTGAAAACGGAGAGGGAAAACAGTAGAAAAGTCTTTTAGAACAGGGCATGTAATAGGTAGGTTCTGTATCCAAGGGCAGAGACCTCGGAATTGTTTTGCATTGTTCATTTGAGTTACTCATGGCAAGCTTGCATACCAGCCCCTTTCTTGCCTCTGTGCTCTCTATCTGTTTTTTCAGAGCATCTTTAATTCTGTCCACAAATTTGATAAAGCTTTCATCTACTCCTTGTTGAATATTAGAAAAGTGTTGGCTAGGGAAAGAGTCATCTGGGGTAGGTAAGAAGTAAGGAGGTTTTTGCTGCAAGTGCCACATCTTGTAATGCTTCCTTAGCTATCAGCTTGGTCAGAGAGTTTCTGTAAATCCCCTTCCCCAGCCAGCTGTTCAACCGTAAAATCTGACTTATCAGCATTTGTAGAATATGAGTCTGATAATGTTTTTAATTGTCTTTTCCAATGCCTTTTCCATAAGATATATTATGCTGGGGAAAGGAGGCAGTGAGCAATATTTTTAATGTCATGAGGTACTAAAACATGTGCTGAGAACATAGCTTCTAGGAAATTTCTAAAAAGATGTGAACTTCTGCCATCTTCTTTGGCAATATTTCTTAATTGTATGAGTTCTTATTTGAGTTAGGTTCCCATGTCTTTCTATTAGTGGCCCCTCCTCTTTTTTCCTTTTTTAAATCTATGGAGAAGGTGTTAATTTTTTGTGCCATCTGCCAGTCTGCCTTGGTCACTTCTATCTTAATTAGAGCCCATGAGTCAATGTCCTCTGTGTCAGAATCAGAATCACTGTCACTGCTGTTCTTAGAGGAGGAATGAGAGCGAGCAGGCCATGCCCTATGCTTTTTATGGCGTGTTGGAGCGAGATTTTGCAGGGGTTTTGTGGTTTCGAAGAGGCATGTGGCAGAGGTTGGCCAAGGGAGCCAGCAGTGGAGCTGGAATGGCAGCACCATGGCATGCACAGGGTTGGGGAAGTGGGCTGGTACCGTGGGGGGTCTCTGAGGCTGCGTTCGGGTGACATTGAGGGTGGGTGGGCAGCTGGAAAGCCTGGGGGTGGCGGTAAGGGAGAAGCGGGGCAGAGGGGGCGGTGGGATTGGTCTGGGCTGCCGCGGGTACAGCGAGGTGTGCTGGGGCTGGGGTGCGCTGGCATGCAGGGAGACCTCCCGCTAGGGCAGGCAGGGATGGGACAGGGATACACACCAGGGTGCAGGCGGCAGCAGCAGCGGCGGGGGCTGGGATTGAGGGACTGGTGGCGGGGGCGGGAAGGGCTGCGGCGGGAGGGGTGGGGAGAACGGGAGGAGGGGTAGGGGGAGCCGCAGCAGAGGTGGCTGCAGTGGGGGCGGGCGCAGTGGGGGCAGGGGAAGCCGTGGTAGGGGTAGGAGAAGCAGCAAGAAGGGTGGGGGGAGCTGACTCCGTGGAAAGAGGCACTTTTGCACTTGCAGATAAGCCACAGGATGCTGCAGTATTCGCGTTTGGCGCGTCCAGGCTGGGGAGGGGGGGACCACTGGAACCCTGCAGGTGCGGAGGTCGTGGGGGGAAGCGGCGAGAGGTTTGCAGGGAAAGGGACAGAGGATGGAAGAGCGGCAGAGCTGGGACCAATGGGACCCGGAGCCGGAGGGCGGAATTCCAGGGAAAGATTGTTATCAGTGCGATTAGGATTTGAAGGGAGGTTGTCTGCGGGAGGTTGCAGGGAATGTGAGCTATCTCTGTTGGCTTTCTCTATGGCTTTAGTTATAATGTGGAACATAGGAATAAACTGAGTTACAGAGAAATCTTGGTTAGTTTGGAGTTCTATATCGTGTTCCTGACTTTGTCCCAAAAGAAGTCTTTAGTAATGATGTCTCTGTTAGTATCTGGAAACTGCGAAAGAATCCATTTTATAAATTTTTTCAGGTTAGTTTTTGAAAGATTACATTTAGAGAAAGAAAAGTTGTTAGAAGATAGGATTTCTAGGATTACTAAGTATAAATCCCTCTCGTTCTGGGATCCTTTCAATGTACTAAGTTTTGATCCCATGTTTTCCCGTTCCCTACCAGCAGACAAAAGGACAAAAAAAAAAAAGAAAAAAACCCAAAAAGGATACCCAAGATGCCTGTGATAAAAACTCTTTTAAAACTTACACTTCTTCAGCTGGGTGTGGGTCAAGGGTCTGCTGGAGGCGTCTGCTGTTGTCAGTCTCCTCGAACACTCGTTCAGATGTCAGCTGTGAGGGTCGACTGACCGCCCCCTGCAGAAGAGGCCTGCTATAATGGAGGCTTTTCTTCGGGGGTCCTAGCAATCTGAAGGGAATAAGGATTTCAAAAGAAATGCTGCTCCAGAGTTCCTTCTGTTCTCCATTTATTGCGACCTTTTGCTGGGTTTCCGGGTGTCTCCAGCAGGCTGCAGCGGCCCAGGTAGCACAGTCCGGGTCAGGACAGACTGTCTAAGCTCCCAAGCAATTCTTAGCTGCAGGCCACCTTAGCAAGTTTAAGTGATAGCAGCTCTTTAGTGACTATCAGCTCATTGTGATTGCAGCCCTTCAGCTTGCTAGGTGCCTAGGCAGGCAGACACAGGGAGAGAGAGGAGAAGTCTCTGTGGGGTTCCACAGGAGCGTCTTTATTGATTCCTCTGTGAAGTTCCCAGTGACAGCTGTTCTGCCCAAGCTGGGCAAAAGCAGCTCTTTATCTAGGGTACAGGCGTATGAGAAATTGTCCAGTAGAAAGGGTTCAAGGAAAGTGACCTATAGTCTTACAGAGAGATAAGCAGGGGTCTGAAGGCAGAAGAGAGGGGCTTCTAGCCCATTCACCATGACTTGGCATTTCCTGTCTTAGGCTTCTGCATGCCAAGGAGCCCTTGCAGGCCCTATGCCTGCTACATTGCTTATCATCTGCCCAGTCACAAGTTACTGCAGCTGGCAAAAGCAATCAGTCTGTCCTTACGGCCAAATAATAGTTGAGTGCCAGTGCAGGGACCCACCGTCTTCACTGACGGCTCAGGAAAAACAGGGAAGGCTATTGTTACCTGGAAGGATGAGTCCGGATGGCAAGTGCTGGAAGGCCACGTGTCCGGCTCGGCCCAATTGGTTGAACTAAAGGCTGTTGCTATGGCATTCCAGAAATTTTCTCAGGTGCCTCTGAATTTGGTCACTGACTCTGCCTATGTGGCAGACATAACCAAGCATTTGGATTGCTCACTTCTGAGAGAGGTCAAGAAGGCAGCTTGTTTTCAGTATTGAAAGCCTTGTGGTGTGCAATTGAAAGCCAGGTTCATTTGTATTCCATCCTGCACATGCGGAGTCTCACCACTTTACCAGGTTTCATAGCAGAAGGTAATGCAGGGCTGACAGGTTGGCTAACCCTGCATGGGTAGCGCTTCAGCCTGACAAGGTTGCGCAAGCCAAAGCATCGCATGATTTTTTCATCAAAGTGCACCTACTCTGCAAAAGCAATTTCAGTTAATGTTGACTGAAGCTCATGACACTGTCAGTTCCTGTGCTGACTGTCATGGACCTGCTGCACCTTTACCAGCAGGGCTGAACCCCAGAGGCTTAAGGGGCTTGTAGCTTTGGCAAATAGATGTTACTCACATTGCCGAGTTTCCTATGTGCTTGTGTCTGTTGACACCTTCTCCTCTGCTGTGACCGTGCTCACAGGGGTTTTCAGGTGAAAGAAGAGATGAGAATGTTGACTCCATGATCAGAAGGCTCGATTTCTTATTTGATTATATATATATATATATATTACATTATAACTATACTAAAAAGAAAAAGAAGGACAGGTTTTCTCAGAAGCTAGCTAAGCTAAGAAGAGAAGAGAAAAGAATGATAACAAAGGCAGATCTCTCGGACTCTGTCCGAGATAGCTCGGTCCTTGATTGGCCATTAATTATAAACAGTGAAGATGGGCCAATCTCAGGTGGACCTGTTGCATTCCACAGCAGCAGATCAGCATTGTTTACATTCTGTCTCTGAGGCCTCTCAGCTTCTCAGAAGGAAAAATCCTAAAGAAAGGATTTTTAGGGAAAAGATGTCTACGACACTCTGCCACGTGGGCATCTGCTCAAAGGGGTTGCGACGTGATTGCCCCTTGGAGGATGGCTTTTGCAGTTTTGGGGCTACCTTCTTCTGTGGAAACTGACAATGGCCCTGCCTTGTCTCACAAGAAAACACGTCATTCTGTATGTGTGGAGAGCTTTGTGGATAATTGGCTAGCTGAGAAAGGCCACTTTGATGTGATACTGTTGGATAAGGATAAGGGAAACAAGCTGGGGATTAAGTAATAAGTGTCCAATCACTGACAGAGGTCATGGTGACCTTCGCCTCAACAGGAAGATAGGGGAGAAAATCGTTTGCCAAAAAATGAAGATAGCCTAGGTAGAGTAGCTATAAGAATGTAAACATAGAAACAAAATAATCACTAGAGCATAGAAGTAGGTGTGGTTGATCTAAGTGTGCTTTAACCAATAATGAGCTCAGCTTTTGCAATATGTATAAGCTTCATTAACACCAATATAAATATGTGTGAGTTATCAATAAACTTTGGGATTTGCTGTTCACGCATATTGTGTGCTGCAATTCTTCTGCTGTTCACGACATGTATGCTTATGGGGAGTCTTGCATAAACTTGGTATTCTGCATTCCCCAATGGGTCAAGCTATTGTTGAATGCGCTCATGCACTTGAAGCATGTTCTGGAAAAATGTAAAAGGGGAATGCCGGGAGAGACTTGACACAGTCAACTAGAAAAAGCTTTATATCCAATTAATCACCTTACAGTGCCAAAGAATTCAGAGATTCCTGTAATTCTGAATCATTTTCTCTCGTTGAATTCAGCAGGTGAGACGCACCTGCCTGGAGCCAAGGTCTGGATATGGGACCTTGCCACCAAGAAGTGGGAGGGCCCGTGCCACCTTATGGCCTGAGGGTATGCGTATGTCTCCGCAGGTACCGGGGTACGATGGATACCTGCAAGGAGTGTTCACCCTGACTTGCAACATCAGAAACAGAATGTGGCCAGCAGGCAACCTTCAAGCAGTGGCCAAAGTGCTGACCATCAGTCATCAGTCTTTGAATGATGATCAAGACACTGACCACCGACTATTTTTAACATTTTCCAGGGCTCCACTTTCAATACCATTTTCTTACACCTTAAAATAACTGCATCTTGAATTTCAGCAGTGTTCAGTGATGTTTAAGCTGCTTTTTTGCAGCTGAAAATCTGGCTGATGAGATCAAACCTGAAGGCATCTTCTACCAGCACCTGTGACAGTGATGACAGCACCCAGGGCACGATTTATAGCAAGGAAAACAGCTCCTTTCCCCACATGCATCAAGGAAATTGAAGTTGGGGTTAAATGTCTCTAAAATCCTTGCCTGCAACAGAGGTTTAATTCCCAAA
Source organism: Molothrus aeneus (assembly GCF_037042795.1). NCBI lineage: Eukaryota > Metazoa > Chordata > Aves > Passeriformes > Icteridae > Molothrus > Molothrus aeneus. The sequence goes on from NW_027098761.1 coordinate 3,059,439, forward strand.
AGCAACAGAGAATAACAGGCTTATTAAGTAAGAGGTTTTGCTCTCAGCAGCAGGATTTAAGGCTAAAACCTCTCCAGCATTTTCTGCTTGGTGTAACAACACTGAAATCTCCAAACTCTCTGTTCCAATTCTCCCTCTGTGTCTCATTTTGCACTGTCCATGCCTCAAGAGCTGATGGATGGAGAGTAAACTGCTGAATGCTTCAAAACTCAGCTTCCTAGGATCAGTCCTAATTTGTCCAATTTAGAACTACCAGGTTTGCATGAGGATTTCTCTTCCCACCAGCTAACTGGCTCAGAACAACACAAATCATCATTATTCCTGCAGAAATCAGAGTGGCCACTGAAAGAGAATTCTTTTTTCTGGCATGTTTTCCTCCTAAAGGATATCCATGATAGTCAGGGCATGTGATTGCTGGGCTCCAGAGTAATGGTGAGCTGCCACAAACAGATCTGCTGCCTTCCAAATCCTCAGTAGCTGGGTCTTGCTGAGACCAAGAAACAAATTCTCATACATTTTGTATACAACAGTGGCTGGGCAGTTGCTTTTTATTTTATTTATCCTTATTTGCAGCTTTGCTTAATGGTGGCCTTTTTTTATTTCTCTCCATGCACAGAAAACTTCCATAAGCTTCTAATTCTTCTTACTTATGAACTTCAGGCAACCTGCAGGACATTAGCAGGCAATTATAGAAAGGATTTAGAGACTGCAACAAGTAGGAGTGGGCAAAAAGGAGCATGGTATGGCTGTGCCCCCTCTACTGTGTGCTAATGTCTTCCCAAAGAGACTCCCTCCATGACCAGGTTAACATCCAGAAATCAGTGGAACAGAAAATCAGGAGCCTAATGAATGCTCTCCCTGCTGATGAGGAAAAGAAGACAAAACAAGGATGAGGAAAAGGGGAACCAAAGGCCTGGCTTATGTGTTCCTAGGAGCTGTGATTGCCGTTTTGGCAGCTAAAAGGCTTAAAGTTTTAGCCCAGTTTTCTTGCTCCCTTTTCACCTGGACAAAAGGGCTTAAAATGAGGCTCTGGATTTCAAGTGTGTGTAGGAGTATCCAAACACAGGCATAATCTGCCAGTTTGTGAAAATGAAGAAATTGAGAGCTTTGAAGCACTCAGCTGGTTTCCTAGTTAATTTCCATGCTGCAATAATCACTTCCATGTCTGGACAGCAGAATGTTGTTAACAAACCTAAGTCCTGGCTTTGTGGACATTTAAAACTAGGTGCAGCCAGAAACTCCTTTTCAGAAATTATGGACAAGCTGAATGTAGAAATCTTCCACTAGTTCAGTTCCACTAGCCCACAACAAGTGCACCACTGATCTGGAGAAAGAGTCCTTGTCTGGAGTGTGGGTTGTGTCACAGACTGTCCAGTATGAAAATCATACTTGCAGAAGGCAATATTTGAATTTGCAGGAAGGCTTCATGCAGCACAGATGGAACACCACTCACTGCACCTACAACTTGCAGAATTCAAATGGAATTTCAGTAAGATGAAAAAAAGAAGCTGACCAAGCCCAGGGCCTGTGAGAGCAATTAAATATGCTTCAGCAAAGATTCATCGCATTGTGAGAGGTTTGACAGTGTAGGAGAATTAAATAATGCATTCCATTGGAAGCATCAGGTACAATCACTTTGGAATGGACAGGAGGAACAGCTACAGGAGTCAAGCAAAAAACTAGAATTGCACCCCAGTGAAGAAGTAGATAAAAGCCAAGCCTTGTACAAAACTCTAAAAGAAAACACAGAGAGCATGGCCATGGACTGGACCTGACAGCTTCTCTTCACAAAAGGAAATAGAAGACAACTGTGATAAAGTCTGCATTTCATAACTCAATCTTTATTTCAGATCTCCAAACTTAAACCTTACTTTTGTGTGATTTCTCCATGGAGTTAGTTTGTTGTCTTACTCTCTACTTTTATTATTTGTTTGTTTTAAAATCACAACCTTGTGCACTAAAATCTCTTGGAAATAATTATGAAAAAATGAAACAACACACAAGACACCCTCCATCCCCTCCTTATTTCGTTTGACACAATATCTTTAAAAGAACTACATGACATAGAATGAAGAAAATCACAGCTGAAAGCCATTTACAAAGATCAGGTCACATATGAGAAATGAAGTTTTGAGAGCTATCCCAGAGAGTGTGTGGAATGTTGTGGAGTTTTTATCTCTTGCAATTGAAATCTTTAGTCTTAAAGGATATATCCTGGGTATCCTGATAGATGTGTGCCATAAGACAAAACCTGAAAAAAGCTCAGGATAGCATAGCTGGTGCCAGCAAATTGTCAAATCATCTGCACTCTGAGTGTGCAGACAGAGACAATTTAACAGGAACTTTAAAAACGGAGCTGCAGAAAGTACAGCAGTGCTTGGAGAGGGAGCAAGTGCTTTCCCAGGATACTGTGGAGTGAGCTTTATTCAGTTGTTGTTTGACACAGCTGGGGCTCTAAATCTCGCCGCTTGGGAGGTTTCACAAGAACCTTTCCCTAACCCTAAGTCCCTCCTCATGGAGGGAGATGTGCTCCTGTGGTCCAGAGAGGCCCTGCTTTGAATTGTGTCCACAGACATTCAAAACTTTCTGCCTGTTTGCTCTCCATAACCTGGGTGCTGCCCTGAGGACACGCACATCTCTGCCTGGCTGTGGTGTCAGTCGGTCCTTTTGATTGCCTGCATTATATTTTACCTTGGGGAACCTTTTTTAAGCCTTTAGACAGTTCTGGGCGGCGGCAGAGAGCGGCGGGAGCCCGGCGGAGCCCCGCGCTGGGTTCGGGGCACTGTGACATCAGCCCCCGTATCCAGGCAGCCGCGGAATTCCCGTCCAGGGCTCCGCCTTGGTCCCTGGAGTTCCTGCGGCAGTCCCAGCTTGTCATGCTGGAGGGCGAGCACCGTCGGGACAGCTCCAGAAATGCGCTGCAGACACTCCGGTGAGTTTCTGTAGGTTCGCTGCGGATTTGTTACTAGTCGGGGCTTTTGCCTGCTCTAAGTTAGTGCCCCTTAAGATCACGGTTGGGTTTATCCGGGAGTGGTCTCCATCACCTTCAAACGTTGTGGGACCTTCCAATGTCGTCCTGTTCCACCCTCTGCCGTGGGCAGGGATACATTCCACTATCCTAGGTTGCTGCTCCAAGCCCTGTCCAGCCTGATCTTGGAGACCCCCAGGGATGGGGCAGCCGCAGCTGCTCTGGGCACCCGGTGCCAGGGTCTCACCACCCTCACTGAGGAGAATTTATTCCTCACATCTAAATCAGTGGCCTATTGTGAAGTATTCAGCATATATTCAGAAGTTTGCAAGAAGAAGCTGACACAAGTTTTTAGTGACACATCAAATGTAATTCCCCAAGCAAAAACTTCCTCTGCTGTTTTGGTTAATTATGGAGCTTCCACAAGTTGCTCCATGGCACTGGATTTTTATCTTTTTCCCTAGGTGAAATAGCCCATTTTTTGAATTTATCTCTTGGTGTGCTAGTAAGCTATTCATAGGTATATTAACAGAGGAATATTGCATATTCAAAATCTTTAGCATTCTCAGGGGACACTCTTCAGATTTAGTTTGTTCTTTTCCTCTATGTGACTTCAGAGTAATTTAAAGAAGTTTTAAAACTTCAGAATGATGTGGATGTGACAGAAAACATTTTGAGTCTGTTATGAAACTACAATTTTTTTTCCCCTGTTCATTATGAGTTTTTGGTGTAAGTTGCAATACCAAAAAGAATGATGTTATGAAAAACGAATTTGTTAGTTTTCACAGCTACATCTTAAAGCAAAAATTCTGCGCAATTTGTGAAAGACTTAGCAGCCTTTAGGATAGCAAGTGTTCTATTAGGCAGGCAACCTTGGCTATCTGATCTACTTAAAAAATCACAGTACCTTTTATAGTACCATTTATCTCCCTAAGAACTGTGTAGAATTTTTTGAAGAGAAGCAGAGTTTGTAATCTGCTTAGGAGGAAGGTAGCTCAATCTATGCAAACATAACATTTTTTTATTGGTGTTCTGAAAACTCTGACAGTGGATATCCTGCTACATATATATATTTATTTCTCTACAATAGTCAGGCTTAGAAGACTAACAGTACAATGCTATTTTCTAAAGCTGATGTCAAATCGCAGTTGTGGTAATTGTTCACGTGACATGGTAGTATGAGTGGTTAAAAAAATCAATATTTTAGTAGGCTGACAAATAAAGCAAAGCATGTGTCTGCTAGAGGCCTTGATAGTTTAATGATGCAGAAGAGACTAATCTTTGAAGCTCATCAAGTAGAAGTATGTATGGTTAACTGTGTTCTTCATCCTCCACAGTTTATAGACTTAAGAAAACCACAGTTTGGAAACCATGAGTTCAGCCCCTTCAGACAACATCGCTTCCAGGGAACCTATCCGGTGAGGTCCAGTTCTGGATTTTTAAGTGTAGCAGTTTAATTCCTGCTTTTGTGGCTTATTTATTTTCTAGATGCCTGAAATGATACAATTCAGGCTGAGGAAGAACCAGATATGGTGTGACACATGCAAAGTGTCATAGAGTCATCAGGAGGTAGAGGTGGTTTCTGTCAGCAAGCAGGAGCACAGCCCAGGAGGCACAGAAGGGTTTTCCACATTAATTGGGCTGGTAGATGTTGGCTTGAAGTCTTACCATGACCCCCGTGTTTTATAACGTGATAAGAGTTTGATCTTTGGCATAAACAATTTGTCTCTCTTTAGTCTGTACAAAACTGCCAGTTCTATGGGAACTGCAAAATTCCACAAATACGGAGTTTGGTTAGAAAATCAGACTGCAGGCTGCTCTCTTAGCTGCAGAAGTTCAGCAAAATTACACTCCTAGGTAGTAAGTGCAAGAACATTTCTCTCAATTGCAAAACTACTCTGCATTTTCTGCCAGCTGTGGAATTGAAGCTAGTGAAAAGTTGCTTTTCTGCAATGGTCAATGCTGACTGTAACCAGCGGACTTGTGAAGTGAAAACTGAGAATTTAGGTTTTGAGCTACAAAATAACTTCTACAATGTAGAAATCAGGAGCTATTTCACCTGCTCACATGCTTTATTGAAACCTCTTAAATTCCTGTTAAAAATGGTGTCTTAATAAAAATGGTATCTTATTAAAAGCTGTAGTTGGTAAAAAACCATATTTTAGCTCAAAACCAAGGGTTGATGAACTCCTAATATGTGAAAATGGAAGTAGAAAACATTCTCTGAATTTTGATAGGTTGCAAATTGTGCATATTTCGAAACCTTCTAGGGACTTGGTGTGGTTTTGTCTTTGACTGAATCTTCTGACAGCTTTGTGGTTGTAACACTTGTAGCTGTTATACGAAGATGGGAGGAAAAATCTCCTAGAAGTGGTAGGAGGAAGCTTTCAGAAAGTATTGCATTTGCTGGCCATGCTGTGACAATTAAAGAAAGTATTACAGAAACAAAAATTCTTAAGGCTAGTTTCCATTTTATTTGAAAATGTATAAGTAGACAACCAAAATGAAGTGGGCAACATAAGTAATAGTTCAACAGTTCTGACACTGGGACTGGGGGATTTTTTGTTAGCTGGGGGATTTTTTGTTCATTTGTTTGTTTTTGTTGGTTTGGGTGTTTTTTTTTGTTCTATACTAAGAAAAAAATTAGGGTTTTCTGATATATATTTTTAAGTTTCCACCAATTGCATCGTGACTTCAGAAGCTGTGCGTAAAATGCTATTTCAAAAGGTGTCTAATTTTTTTTTTGCCAATACTTAATATTATGTTCCCTGTTTTAATGCTCTGATACATATTTTTCATTTCCATGGCATCCTTAATTTGCTAATGCTTGTGGTATCACAAATTTTGTGCATGGTATGGTTTTATTTTTTTGATTCGCCCCCACAGATTCAGTTAAGCAGAATAGTTAATTGCAGTTAGTTTCTCCTCTGAGTAAGTTTTAATGTCTTTCCATTATGATTTTTTGTTGGTGGAGATTTCATAGGAGAGCTGAAAGAAAGAGATTGCTTTAGCTCTGACTGCCACACAAACCAATGTCATTTAATGAAAGCCTTAAAGGTTTTTACAAAAAGTCATTATTCTCTTGCTTCCATTCTGTGTGGTCTCCATGAAAATAATATTGCATCTCACCAAGTTTAAATAAGGTCAATGACTCCCCTGCTGCCTACAGACCAAATAAATGGTTCCCCTTTCCATAACCTTTGTTTCTTGGACCAAGTCTTCCCCAGTTTTCAGTTTGGGTTTCATTTTTCCCCCTTGGTGCTGTCTGGCTTTTAGCTATTTTCAGCTGAGACTGGTACTTCATTCATCATCTCTGAATAATATTACTTGCCTTTATTTCTTCTGTGTTTTCCCCAGAAAGGGAGAAAAAAGGGTCACTCAAACCAATTACATGATGTCCACAAACAAGATTTTATTCCGATTTTATTACAGATGCTCCAGCTGCTCAGGTTCTATTATTTCCCAATCTTCTTACTGCAGGAGCAGAGTTACACTAAAAATAGTGATTTTAATTGTTGCTGATCTCTTGCTCTTTGGTTCATGTTGCTTGCTTTGGGTATGGCTTTGGTAGTAAGTTCTGAAAACTAATCATGACCTTGTGGTTTTCTTGCAGGTTTTAATGATTATTATCTCCTACATTTATTAAATACATAAAATGGGTTAAGAACACGGCACCTTGTGGAACAATTTCTGATGACATCGAGCTGTTCTGATCTGACAGACGATGTCTGTCTTCTTTTTAAATGGGAATATACTTACTGTTTATTCAGTTATAAGATATTTATGGTCTGCAGCTAAAATACTGAAATGTCATCCTTTAAGAGAGATAATGTCTTCAAAGGCAAGATTTAATCTAAGTTACAGATCCCCTTCTTGATAGTATTTGTATCTTTTGGCCAGTCAAAAAAAAAAAAAGAGAAAAATATGTCATCAGGTAAATTTTTGGTCATGAAAAATGTTAACTGTACCTATACACAAATCTAGGGGTAAAGTGGTGACTTAAAGATCTATTAATTAAATGCCAGGACAGTGTTACTTCTGTAAAAAATACTTCATGTAGACAAAGATATGGTATTTTAGTATTTACATTTCTGCATTATATGATACCAGTTTAGTGCTTAATTTAATCATGTTTCTTTTATCAGTGTATTTCACATTTATTGCCCATAAACTCTTGCACTTTTGCAAGTCTGGATAAAATAATTGTTGCAGTCTTACGTACTTAAAATAATGTGAAAATGAACATATCAAATAATGTGAACACTGATATTCAAGAACTGAAATAACTGAAAAGTTTTCCAGTTTGAAGTTATAATAATTTCACTTTAAATTATTTACCTGGATAATAAATATTTTTTAATGTAACTATTTATATGTATATGCATACATATCTATATATATATGTAACATATATATCTGTATCTATACATGGTTGTGTGTGTGTATCTATAGAAATTTATATATTGTATGTATAAATTTTTCACTTTATATATAGAAACTTGGTGTTGACTCTTTTGTAATCGTTTGTGGTGCTTGAGGGCTGATTCTGCTAATTGCCAAGTAGATTTTGCTTTAACTAAAATAGTAGTGGAAATTATGATAAAACAGGGTAGTTTGGAGGCCTAAACCTTCAATTTCTGTTGTGTCTGTGATCAGTTGCATGTCTGTGGTTTGAATGTATGTATCTCAGAAGACAAAGTGTAAAAAGAGAGGTTTTTTTCCCACATCTGTGGATTTGTTTCATGAGAGAGATGGTTTTGAGATGGTAACTAATGTTAAAAAATGAGACTTTTTGTGGAGACAAAAAGCTTGCAGTTGTTTTAACTCACATAATTGGAATTACGTTTCTAAGCCTCCTGGAAGTTAATTATCAAAAATTATGGAAGTTCATTATGGGGAACAAAGATACTAAAAAATAATAATAAATATGTTATGCTTAAATCAACTTTATTAATGGAAAGTGAATCTCTCTTTTAAGTTCCTGCTGCCACATCTCTCATATCTTGCACAATAAGCAATTCTATATAATCCTTTCTTCAAAGAGCAATAGTAAGATGAAAACTGCACAAAATAATTTTACTTATGTGAAGGTTTAAAACTCTGGACCCATGATTGGCTAATTGAGGTAAAGAAGCATTAAAACTTCAAAGGAATGCTCATGTTTCTTCAAAACACACTTTTCAGCTCAGATAATCAGTTACAAGAGTTACCATTGCCTCAGCATTTAAATCAAATGGAAATGGACACTGTTGAAGATCTGAGAAGAAAACTCCATAGTCTGGAGAAAATAAATTTGGAATTAAACAATCAACACAATCAAGAGGTAAGGAGTTTTTTTCTTTGTTTGCTTTATTTTACCCGGAGAATAAATGTAATTTCTTTCCTTAAATGCAATTTGTTTCCTTGAAATAATCCTCTCATCAGGTGAGTCAAGATGACATTCAGTAGTTGGAAAATAACAAAGTAGCACTGTACAGACATCTCATGCCTGTCCCTAGAAACTGATATCACTTTTAGCGTCATTGCTAATAGCTGAAGGTGTGTGTAAGAAACTTGAGCACTACACAACAGTAAAATCATGCAGAAGAATATTTTGCACCCTCAGCTTTGGAATTCTCAAGGTAAGATGTGGTTTGTCTGTTTGTTTGAGTCTTTTAATCCCAGGAATTCCAGGGGTCCATTTTACAGAATCACCCCACCATTGACAGAGCAACGGGATCATGACAAGGGCAAGTCACTCTGTAAGAAGCAGGAATCCTTAAATAAGTGGATAGGGAACAACAAACTTGGTTTATTGGCTGTGTTTAGCAGGAAACAGCTGAACGAGCACCCACACCAGATGCCCCTAACAAACTGCTAAGAGCAGAATTGTTACTTTTAGCAGTAATAAAATTCAAAGTAAAGAAAATTTTAATGAAGTCTTTTCTCACTGCTACTTCATTTAGGTACTAGTTTGCCACAAGAGGATCAGGGAAAACCTTCGTAATGGGGTTAAATTATTTCCTATGAATGGAGCTCCTGTTAAATTATTTCCTATGAATGGGGCATCCATGAAGGATGCTGCTGCTTTGTAGATGTTCTGAAGAAATTCATGGTTTACTTTCCACCTTCTTGAGTTCTAATGGCTTGAATGTGGTTTCCTGGCTCCAGTTTTTGGCAGCGGTGACTAGACTATCTTTCTTACACCAGATAAGAATCCTTTTTGAAGCCTTTTCTTTGTTTTGTTTGTTGTGTTTAATAGCATTCTGCTTGACTGCTGAACATCATTGGACTGAAGTTTGTGTTTACACACTGAGTTCCTAGGTGTCTGATAATCTAGTATCCCAACTCAACTGCTTTTCTAGTTGTAAATACAGTTACCATAAAATTGCCTGTGGAATAAATATAATTGTAGCTTTTATTTTCTTAAGGCAGAGCATGTTTGGAAAAACAGAGAGGTACATTTAAGGTACATGAAAATGATCTAGGAACAGTTTGCATAAAAAAAAAAAAGGATCTAAAATGTGTGGTTGCAAGACTGTATTTCAAAATCAGATGGGATAAGATGGCAGCTATGAATGCAATTTCTGAAATATTTATTTTCTAGATGTCTTGCTATGAAAAAGAAATAAAGAAATTAAGGTTGGAACTTGAGAAAGGAGAAGCTCTTCGTCAACATCTGGAGAGTGAAATGACATTTGCTAGTAAAGAAGCTGATTTACGGCTCTATGCTGCAGAGGATGAACTGTGTGATGCAAAAGCCAAAGTTATGGAACTTCAAGGTAATTTTCAAAAAAACAAAAAAAATCATAGGCCAGAGGCTACATCAGTCCCAAGTCATTAAAAAAGCAGAGATTGCACAAGGTTTTACAGTTACAGTGTTTTTTGGAAAGTCTCTTATTTTCTTATTTTCCCATGTCTTACTCATCTGCTCCTATAAGCTCATAAGAGTTTGCAAAACCCTTGCTGTCTCATACCAATTAAATATAACCTGCTAAGCCTATCAATGCCTTTTTTTTTCTCTTGCTCCTTACCTTCTGTTTTTCCTTCCTTCAGTGTGCACAGAATTGTAATTAAGGAGTCCCTCTCCACTTCCTGCTTATCACTATATCCAGCTGTTCTTCCTTTTTATTTTCAGGGGGGAAAAAAATAAAATCAAATCCTGTTTATTTGTTTACACTCTTTCCAAAAACTTTTTTTTCCCCCAGGAGTTCTCATCGTGCTGCTTTTCTCTTTCACCTTTTCAGATATTTCTGGCTTTTTGTTGCTCATATCTGGCCTCTTCAAGTCATCTTTGGTTTTGTTTTTATACAAATAACATGGGTTATGACAGTAGTACGTGGAAAGGAAGGGTTTTACCTACACATTTTCCCCCTACTAGTTTTGCATTCAGAAACTCAAATTTTCTTAATCCTTCTCAAACAGAGAGGGATTTCTCACTCTTAAAAGCTGGGGAGATTTTTTTTTTTTTATTGTTACCTAAGTAAATATAATACTGTTTAAATTCAGTACAGGAGATGTATTTGTGAATCTTTGGTGTTCACTGAAAAGACTGGAGGACTCCTGGAGTTTGTAACCTTACAAGGATGGAAGGAGACTCTGAAACTTGAAAGTGCATTTATACTGCCAGGTTTTTTTAAAAAGATAATAAGAATTCTGCACTTTCATTCATTTGGAGAACACACAGATTACAGAAATCTTGGTTTAAATTTCGCAAACAGTTTTTTTTTTGGGTTGGGGTTCTTTGTTTTTTTTTTTTGTTTTGTTCTTTGTTGTTTTTTTTTTTCCCCTGGTTTTGTTTTTATTGTTACAAATGTCAAAGAAGCCAAAGACTTGGCTTTGAGTGTTCTTCTCATTTCTTTTTCAGTTTTTAACTTACTGCTTCTTCTTCCTTATCCCTTGGAGCCTTGCTCACCTCGTGTGGTGTTTTGGATACAATCTCAACTTAACTTCTTGGACAGAGCACCTCACTTGTGCCCTTTCGTTAGTATTTTCTCCAAGATGTTTTTCTGCTGTTCTTCTTGAGGTTTGACTTCCTGACATCTGACAGGTCTTTTCCATCACTGTGTCCACAAATTCTCTGTGTTTTCCCAACATGTCTCTTCTGGTTTTCTCACCCTTCTCCACCTAGGAAGAAATTTCAGAAGAATAGGATGAATTTGAAGTAAAAATCTCTTAGAAAGTGGTGATCACATAAATGCCAACATAGCTAGTTGTACTCAGTAACATAAAAAATAATACAAAATATTTTGACTGAGTTTGTGAAATGAAGCAAAGTTCCTAGTAAAACTGCTTTTAGGAAAAGAACTCTTCCTTGGCATTTAAGCTTTCACAGAGAAGTAGATCCAGTATTTCCCTATCTTGGGGCAGCCATTGGGCTGAAGATTTAAATCTCTTGAGCAGCAGTAAATTTCCCCAGAAAAGCTAAGCCTTTGCTCATTAGCCCAACCTGCCTAAGGTTTTCCTTGAATCATTTTCATGTGGCAAGTGTCTGTCCTTATTGTTACTTAAACTGAGCTTGAAATTAATTGATACAGACTGAAATGTCTCATAACTATTTGGCAATAAGCTAGCCAAGTGTTGCAGAAAAATGTAATTAAGTTATTAAGTTCCCTATGCTATAGAGGCCTCACTTGAAAGAGTTGAATTTTTATTCCTTTCCAAAGGGAGAAGAGCTTCAATTTGAAATCTCATTTTTTTGAAATCTAATTTTCTCAATGCTTTTGAGAAATCTCCAAAGCATTTCTATGTCCTTGTGTGAAAGATGCTACAGGAACACAAGATGTGATTGTTTCTCTGTAGTGAAACTGGAAGTGTTACTGTTCCAGTGTTTCACAGGATACCACAATACACAGAGGAACTTATGTTCATTATAATCTTTTTTTTTCTGAACATGCTTATTTTTTTTTGTTTGTTTGTTTGTTTGTTTGTTTTGTGAACAACAGAAATGAATGACGAACACCAGCAGAAAGCATCAGAGACTGAGAAAATAGTTCAAAGATTTGCAGTGGAGATGGAGAACATCCACAGAGTACACCTTGCTGAGCTAGAATTCCTTTTTAAAGAAAAAGCTGAAGCAGAAATGGCTTTTCAGGTATGATGTAGTAATAGATGGAAAGTTCCATGAGATGCTGGCTGAAAGTTTTTTGATGCCAAGTGTGTGGTGGGTTGGAGTTTTTTGGGTTTAAGGGAGAAAAAAATCCCCCAAATAGCTAAATACTGCAGAATAGTTCTGAAGATTACAGAAGTAATGAAGTTACAGAGTTATGAAGTTACACTTGGTGTGTAATGCTGGTAGTGAAAAGAGAGGAGCTTGTGGACAGGAGAGGAGCTGCGGACAGGACCTAATGTCCTTCTCAAAAGAAGCCAGTTTTTATTCAAAGCTGATTCTTGCAAAGGTAGGGCAGGATATAGGCTGTGAAGAAGCCTACTTTTAGATAGAGTTTTCTTTTTTAAGTTGCCAGGGGCAGCAGGGTAAGCTCTGAGTTCTGCCTAACAGTGAGTGGCTGGGTTAGTTTGAGGAGGCTCTGGAAGGGTATTGCCTTCTGTTGTGCACAGTGTTTTGTAGAAGCTACCTTCAGAGAGTTTAATGCTGCATCAAAAATCAGTGTTGAAAAAGTATGCCATGCTCTGTTGAGTGATGTTTGTCCTTGAAAAAGGACAAAAGGAGCAGTGTATGGCTCAGGACATTGTCTTCTCTGTCAGTTCCCTGGCAGTGTTCTCTGACAGTGGTTGTAGAGGAAGGGGTTTTGTTGGTAAATGTATTAAAGCTACAAACTTGTAGGAAATGTAATTCACATGAGTAGACTAAGATTGCCATGAATACATGTAGCTCGTTAAACAGGCCAGAGTGAGCTGTAGGGTTTCAGAATCTTGATGTCACTGGACTCAGAAGTCTTTCAGGACTTTCAAGAATCACTGAAAGGAAAATGTGACTCACTGCTAGGTGCCAAACCCTAACCTGCCTTCAGTAGTAAAAATGTTACATTTTTCCACTTTGCTTTTGTAGCTGCTCCCCTGCCCATCACCCTAGAGTTATGTTACATATAATTATAAAATTCTGGGAAATAAAAAAATCTTACATCTTGATTGTCCTTGACTCGACCGCATTGAAAGCTTAATTCATTTGAGCTTGTCAGATGAACATCAGAAATATCTGGGTTTATAAATGATGACTTTGAATGCATTGCAGTCTTTTGTGTTGTGTATTTATAGGCCCAAATTTAAATCTCCTTGAGTTATTCTGAGTTATAAAATGAAATGAGTTATAAAATGAAAGGAGATTTAATTGTGGTCTTAATACATGCAGAGAAGTGCGATTCTGAGCATGTAGGCAAATCCTGGCTGGAAAAACTACACTGCACAAACCGTAATTCTGAACTTGGCTGTGAAAATGCTGAGGTAGGCGTGGGAGTGGAGTCATGGAGTATTGAAATGTGCCTCTGGAACGAGCACACAGGAAAAATCACCCTCCCTGCTTTGTGACAGGATCTATTGGGCGGATCCTGGCCCGGGATGGGAGGGGTCGCATTCGCTAGGAAGGGCAATAGCATCACCTCGTGGATAGGCAGGAGTTCATATCCCTGCACGTTTTTTTCCTTCAAATACTTGGGAGAGTGTGTCGTTCACAAACGGTTTAAAAAAAAAAAAAAAAAAAAGACCAGCTGTGTTTTTCATGAGCAAATATTTGCAGGTGGCTACGGGGATAGTATTCAACAGTCATATCACCTCCAAAAAGTTCAGAAATTCTTCAAAATTCTGAAATCCTGCAGCTCATGCCGACTTGTTTAACGAGCTTGATATACTCACAACAATTTTAGTTTTCTAATGTTAATTATATTTCCAGTAGAAAATGTTTTAAAATTTTTTGTTGTATTTCACAGCAAACTATCTGTTACTTATTTCACATTTCCTAGCTCACATTTGTTAATATTTGGAAGATAAACCTGAAGGAATAAATATTTCTGTATCTTTCCAGATATAGAGAAGAAATGTTAGAAAATGTAGAAAACAGTTAATTTTGGCTTCTTTATTTATTTATTTTGCATTCTGAAGGGTAGAAACCTGTCTTGCTGGACGTGCAAAGGTAGAGGATTAGCTTAAATTTAATCCAAATTCATATGGACAATGGGGATTTTGTAGCAGTGACTTCATGGAGCTGCAGTGTCCAGTAATGTTAATAATGCTTCCAGCCTCTAGCTGAGTTCAATTTCTGTATGCAGAAATTGAAGTGGGGACCAGATCATTTTATTCTACTGAGGACTTCATATTTCATCAGTTTTTAAATTCAGTTTCTAGAAAGAAGAAAATGCTTTTCAGAAAAGCAGAAATCAAAATTATTTAGTCTGTGGGACTAACTCTTTCTAAAAACATCTGAAGTTTCAGCAATCACAATCATAACAAAAATGAACTTTTGTCCCCATGCATAATTTCCCCAAATGCACTCTGTTTCTATCATTGCCACTGAGCTGGGAGACAGAAGAGATTGAAGGGCTGTACTCTTTTAAGGAAAGGTTTCCAGTGGAGATCTGGTATTGATTTTAGTGTTACCACAGAAGATCATGTTCACAGTGATTTTTGGGCCAACACAGATTTCTTGGTGGTGAATCAAAAGCACGTCTGCTGTTGGGTAAACACTTCTGTTGACGTGTGCTGGCGTCGTAGATTTTAAAATTCTAACATCATCTTCTGATGCAGTCTCCATTCCTCTCAAACTGCAGCTGAACTCTCAACTGCAATACTTTATCTTAGAAAAAGTGCCTCTTGATGTATTGATTTATTCCTTTACCTATTTATCTTTAGAAAACTAATGCTGCCCTGCAAAGCATTGCCAAGAAGTTGAAGGATTTGGAGGCAGAGCACAGTGGCTGCACCAAGGTGCTGAAGCTCCAGGCTGCCTGTGTGGAAATCAAGAATAAACGGCAGGAGAGGCTCCTCAAAGAACTGGAGGTAAAGCTTTCTGCCTGCTGCTGGGAGCCTCAGCAAGCACTGGCACAACTGAGCGGTTTCATTTCTGAGGGGTGAAACCTCTGAGTTAGGCTATGAGTGCCCCGTGTTTGATTAACAAAATGCAGAGCATCACTTGGCAGGAAAGGTGGATTCACAGGTGAATGCTGCGAGCCTGACCTGAGAGTGGTGTTTGAACTGCAGATGGAAAGGGGTTTATGTCACTGGGAAAGTACTCTTAGCAATATGGGTACAGAGGGAGTATTTGCGCAGGATTTGTGACTTTTTTATTTTTTAGTTAAGCATCTTAAGCAGATAGATCTTGTGGGAGGAGGCAAAGCTTAAGCCTTTTGGCTGATGCTTTTGTGGAGTGGGTTTGGTAAGCTCTGTGCTGTGACTTTCTCTTTAATAGGCCTTCCACAGATCTCTGTTTCTCAATTATTTCCTTTTGTGAATGTGTGAGCTTATACATAGTTTAAATTTATTGCCAACAGCTCGTATGTTCATTTTATGTATTAATTTATTTTTCAGTTAATGTTTCCCTAACTGAAGTGCTTGGAGTTAGGATTCAGTCTCACATGCTTGCTCCTTTGCTTTACCTGTCCAAAATCAATGACTTGACTTGTATCTGTGTAACCTTGAGTGTCTTAAATTACTTTTAATATGAATGTCCTTTTCTTCATCTTTCTGGCATCACTTGAAGGCAGAAGTCATTTTGGGGTGTATTGTTCTTTTCAAATCAATCATCAGTCAAAGTGAGATGATGTTTTTGATAGGAAACAATGTAGCTAAAATTTCATGTGGATTTCTATTATAGCAGCTCTGTAGTTACTGCTTCTGCTAAAAACATTTTTTCTATTGAAATACCATGTCCAGGCCTTTAGATAGAGACAGGTATCTGTGACTATGAAAACTGTAGCAAGAACGTAATCCTACATCAATTTTTTTAACTAAACAGAAAATATTACTTTAATATTCTGGATATGTAATTGTTTCCTTTCATTTATTTATTGACATGAGTTTTCACAGTTCCAAAGTGCAAGTAGTTCAGATACCACAGGTTGGTGTATGGAGACCTAATAAACTGAAGAAATTAAGTTGTCTTTGCATGATGTCATCATCTTTCCGGACTTAGATATTTTTAAAATGTACTTTTAGGCAGCTGCAGTGAAAATAAAGAAACTGGAGGATGATGCTGCAGCAGCAAGACGAGCACATGTAGAATGTAAATACACTACAGAAGTCATGCAGGTAAACTTTTGATTAAATATTTGGTAGAAGTTTGCAGTAAAATGGAAGATGAACTTGTAAAGGTGCAATCTTCCAAAAATGTTCAGACTTCCTTGCTCCAGTGAAAACACTGAGTAGATTTTTTGCAGTGATTGATGATTGTCAAGACTGTAAAAGGTAATAGAAAAATATCTCCTTGATTTCCAGGAGATATGGAAACACATTCTTGTGTTTTAGAATTCAAAGGAGCATTGAAAGAGTGAGGGGAAAGGAAATGTTTCACAATAGTTAAACTGCTGAGATATTCTGTCCTATATCTTTGGAATGGGCACTTAGGTAATTTCAGAGATAGAGTGCATTCTCCCAACTTCTCTAGGTGTGAGATATTAATGCATCCTGAGACTGCAGTTCCAAATGTAACTATTCAGAGTACATTTCAGCTATTACATCTGCTGTTGCCAGAAAAGTTTGAATATATGAAAAAATGTGATATGTATATTGAATATTAAATTTTTGTATCACTAAACTGTGTCACACAGGGTTTGATCCATTAAAGTAATTAGGGTTTATTAAAAAAAACAAAAGTGAAAATCCTGTAAGGTGATTGTTGAGTGATCTTGTAGTGACTAAGGAAGCCTTCCTAGTGGATTTTTGAAGAACTAAATGAGAAAACAAAAGGGAATTTCATTATTTTTTTCTTGTTTTCTGAGGAACACAAACAAGCATTGCCACTTCTTCAGTCATTTTCTTATGACCTTCTCTAAGTACAGGCACTTGGATTTCTGAAGTGATGATTAAATAAATTGTGATGATTCAGGTTTTTTTATTCCCTCTCTACTTTTACAACATACAAAGGAGCTGGAAAAGTAACATTCCGTGAAGTTAGAGATTTATCTTTTATGGGTGAAGACCTCAGAAGGTTTTCTTCCTTGTTTATGTACATGAACAAGCTCCACATGAGCTTTGCTCTGAGTGCAAGTGTAGCTTTTACTGTTAATCCTACCCTTTTATGAGTCTACTTAATGAATAGAATTCCCCTGGAAAACTTCAGTAATATAAATAATGGAAAACAGGAAAATCCAAACACCATGCAAGGAGAACAAAAGGTGCTTTGGGTCAGCATATCTATTTCTTTCTGTTTTGGACTCTATGTATAAATCCATTTTTATGTGTGTTAAATGCTTTCTAATTCCATATAGAATTAATAGAAGATATTCACCTATAAAAAGCAGAACAGAACAGTGAACAGCATTAAAGACCATGGCAATCTTTCCTAACTTCCTTCAACTGCTTTCTTATCACTTGGTAGTTGAGAATTCAAGAACTGGAAGACATTTTGAATGAAGGGCATCGCGGCAGGAGAGAAGATTTTCCAGAAGGGATAGCAAGGGAAGAGTTCAGAGAGCCAGTAAATGCACTTGAGACAGGAAAAAAAGAGTAAGTTTCCTTTTAAAGCCATTGCAAAATGGCCCTAGACAGCCTCAGTACAACTCGCACTTTACATTCCCTGCATTTTTCAGTCAGCAGAAAATCTGGTGCAAAGTGCCAAACCAAACTAAAGGTTCAGAACCTGGCAGTCCATTAATAACAGGCCCATATCAGTAACCAAAGGTATTGTGAATGGTACAGATAATAACTGGTCTGCTACAGATTATTTGCCAAACCAAAAATTTTGCAAATCATAGTTATGGTTAGGTCCAGGGTCCAGTAATGGTTGGGGTGAGTGTAGGAAAAGATATCCAGCAGGTCTAGAAAAGATGGCTTTTCTATATACACTTAGATTATTATGAAGACATTGTTTTCCACTTCAGTGAGTCAGTTGGATCTCTAAGACTCCTGTCAAGAAGTTGTGTATCATTTATAGTGGATAATCTTTGTTTTCAACTTTTGAATGGCCGTAGAAAGCTTTAAATGGTTAAAAAATATCAAAAAGTTTGAGAGCAGAGGAAATCTCTTGGGATGTTTCCTGGCCAGCACAGTCTGCTGTGCCTGTGGTAGCAGAACTTGGGTGAGCTCTCTTTCAGCCTAGAGCTATATGGCTCTGTATACACAGGTGTTTATGTTGACTTACTCACACAAGGAGCAGTGGAGAAGGAAAAAATTGTTTTCCCACAAGGAAGGAAGTTTGTGGCCTGAGCAACTCATTCAAGATTCATGATTATGGCCATGTTTTTAGTAAAATATTTAAAACTTGAGCTGGAAAAGCCTTTGTCATCCTGTGCAAACATCAATTTGAAGCAAGCTTTTGGCTTTCCTGACACCATGCCTAAATACTCAGGCAATCTTTTAAAATTCTTCCTTGGATTCCCTCTCTGTGCTTCTGTGTCCTTTATGCTATTGCTTGGCCTTGGAGTTTCCTCATCAGCTGCCTGTTTAGTCATGCCAGGCTCTTGATAGATCTGTTTTCCTGAGTGACACAGTACAAGAACAGATTAAAATTCTGGATAGTTTGCTTTAAAAGCCAGACAGAGTAGAGTCAGGCATGTGGAAACCTGGAGAGCAAGAACTGTACTTGAAATCAGGGTTGATGATGCAAGATGTGACATGGTCTCTCTGAAGACAGCTGTTGTGTTAATTAAAATACGAAAAATTCTGTTTGTTATATGTAACTTTGAGGCCACATCCAAATAATCTTATGAATTACATGACACGAGGCTTGGTAACTGAAAATATAACCTCTTGCAAAATCTTCCTTAGAAGGAATATAAATTTCTTCATTCAATTAGGAAAGGCAAGCAGCTTCAGAATCCATGTGTGGTGCTAAAGTAGTATCTGTCATATCCATTGATTATCCTTTAAAAGAACACAGTGCATTTGACAAAAGTAATTTTGGTTAAAGTATCTTTTTTGTGGAAACTTTCCAGTTCACAAGGACAGCGTTTATCCTCCGGTGTGCAATGGAAAGACCAGGCTGAGGAAGGGAAGAGAGCTCAAGATGCCAATGCAACATTAGTGGCTCCTCCAGACAGCTTCAGCCTGCAGGAAGGCTCAATAGTAAGGAAAAAAAGCCTCAATAGTAAATAGTAAATAGAAAAAAAGGCTCAGTAGTAAGGAAAAAAATGTGGCACACATTGCTTAGGTTTTTTTAAAGCATACTGTCAAAATATTTACTGTGGGGAGAATTTGCTGCATTTGCTGCGCTGAGCTGCGGCAGAATTCTGCCGTTCTCTCACCCTTTTTGTTATTATGTTACCTTTAAAAAAATTACTACATGAATAAATGTAAGCAATGCCTTGGAGAAGCTAATTTGAAAATATTATTTAAGTATGGGCAGGATGTACTGGCATTCCTAATTAAGGCATTTTGTAGATATTGATGATCATTTCATGTGAAGAATGTTCTTTCTACCTAACTTTTTTGTCAAGTTTCATGAGCTATCATTCAAGAAATGGTTTTTTTTTATTTCATACACCCTTTTAGTTTTAGTGCAAGTATTTGACTGTAAAAATTGCTTGAAAATTATTTCAAGCTTTCAGGTGGAAAAGCAGAGGGGATTTTTTGTTGTTGTTTTGTTTTTTACTTGTTTTGCTGTGGATTTGGCACATTGGATGTATTTCGCTGGATTATTTTCTGAAAAATTTCTCCTCTTATATGACCACTTTGGGCTTTTCTACTGTCTTTACTCAGCTACATCTTGAATAACAATTTTGCCATCTTTTTGCATAGCAGCAGGGACAAAGGAAAGTTGTCAGCATGTTTAGAAAATCTCTCCTTTCATTGTGTGGTTACATTTGCTCTCTTTCTACTCTTAGCAATATACAATTTTTTTTGCTGGTGGCTTGGAAACTTCTCCTCTTTCTCTGTCAGAGCTCTGAGCATGGAAGGTGCATGAGGTCTGTTCCCTGTGGAGAGGAGCAGAGACCTGCATCAGAGAGTCTTCAGATCTGTGGGTGTCTTTTGTTCACTTGATGGAGTTATTCCCCACTTTGTCTTAGTGCTGTCCACTGCCCAGGCAGATCTGTCATTCATAAACTGGAGACAAATAAAATCAGGATCTTCTTTTTTCTTTCTGGGAGAATAACAGCTCCTTCCATGCAAGCATTAATGTATTAAAAGACATCTGCTGGCCTAGTTAGCCTGAAAAAGTCATTTCATCAGGCACAAAAGGAATGCATACAGAGAAAAGCAACTGTCTGCCCTAACTACAGGCATTAATGATTGCTATTTCTAACTACAAAACACAATTGCAAGCTGCAAATATTCTACTGAAGTGCTTGCTTCCAAACCTGAAGTGCTTGCTAGCTGTTGCTGTGGTAGGAGTTTTCCTTTTTATTTGTATTCCTTAGTAAAATATATGACATGACAAGAACTATGGACAAGATTCCATTCATGATCAAGATTTCTGGTAATGGAAACAGTATTTAATGCTAGACTCAAAATTAATGTTACGGTATTGAAAGGGTAAAAAAATAATAATAATTAGCTCACTGTCATATTCATAGAGCTGGTTGTTTTAATTATTTTACTCAAAGGCGTTCAAACCACAAGACTGTCCTGAGCAGGTGATAAAAATATTCATTTTTGGAAGAGTTGTATTAGTGGTTGCCTTATGAGATCAGGTATTTATGGCCTTGGATGGCTTTGCATTTTTCCCAAAGCTGTATTTGTTTGGGAAGCAGAAGTGCCTGTGTGTGATCCTGTTTACTCCATTGAGATAGCTCTGATTTTGCTGCACAAAATGAAAAAGCAGAAGACTGTAGCAGAAACTAAGTATAGGTAACATTTAATATATTGCTGTTGGTCTTTGCTATACCCATGCTTAAATTGGGTAAAAATGTCAGTGTGTTCTCTTCCCCTCATTTTCCCTTCCTGCTTTCCTGACCTGTAGAGTATTTTTTTCATATTTTATAACATTTTTATGCTTCCTGAATATGTTTTTCCACTCTAGTCTGATAATCTTATCTTGATCTCTGACTGTACTAATACAGCATCTGAGAAACAGCTTTCTATTATCTTAACTTGAAAAAGATTCTAAGGCACTTGTATGTACTAAAAGTATGAAGAATTGAATTTCTACTGCATGCTGTTGTTGCTAAAATTTATTTATAATCTGAATCAAGTTAATATACCACTGATTAAAATCACTGTAAATAAATGAGGCACAGCTTGTGGAGTTTGACTGATGGAGCTGTAGGCCCATTTTGGCCAGCTGTTTAATCATATCTAATCCATGCAAAACAAATTTTTAAAGGAATTTAGAGTGTGTTGTGCTGCCAGGCCAACTGGACAGTTTTCTGTGTGCTGTGCAAGTGTTGGGGCACAATTTGGAGGCACCTCAAGGTATTAACATGGGTGAATGAATTGCATCCACTAGAGCATGGAAATTTTTATCAGTGCCAGATCATGGTTGTGGCCCCCACAGGACTGGGATCAGTCACATATTTATTTACATACTGTGTCTAATTAGATAAATTTTGTGAAATCTGTTTTCTTACTCTGCTGTAATATCAGGCAATATTATGGCTGCAATTATTAGAAATGAACTGAGGAATTTTGTGAAGCTGTGAGAAGGAGCCTTGAGGGCTCATTTTCAGCTGCAGGCTGCTCTGCTACCACACATATGATGCATCTCTTTTGATTTGAACATTGCCCAGCTACAGCAATTAATTTTTTTCTTTGTGTTCCAGAGGGAGATGTCCATCCTCCTGAACACATACCAGACCCTGGCAAATGCCCAGGTGCTTTCCAGACCAACAAACGTCCCCCTGGAAGAGTTACCTTGGACAGAGCTTTGTGCACTCTTGCATGAGAATGTTGAAGCCCTGGTCTCGAACTTCAGCAAGGCTAACCAGAGGGTGAGTGTCCCCAGGCATCAGCTGCCTCTGCTGAGCTCAGTGACATTTGTTCACACTGCAGTCTCGTTAAAAAGGACTGATATTCATCCCCCCCAAAGGATTTGGACACTAACAAATAAACACTGTTTATTTTGGCTTGTCCACAGCTCAGTTTGATGCTGTTGCTGTGGGCCTTTAGATGTGACTGGAGTGTGCCTCAAGTCTCTCAGCTCCACCTTCTGTGCAGGACATTCTGAAAGGAATATCTGATACTAGCAACAAGGACCTAATTAAAAGATAATAAATTCATCTTACTGATGAAGAATTCACAGAATGTAGTCATTTACAGTCATAAAGCAAGTTTTTCTTCTACCATAATCCATTGGCAAAATAGGCTTTCTCCAGGAATACCATTTTTAAATTATGTGTTTATGGTTCAGATCTACTATTTGAAAGAATGCCAGTGTGGGTTTTTTGTTTAATTGTAACTTTTGGATTATGACATTTTTGGAAATACCTATTATAAAACATGTCAGCATTTGTGTGAAGGAGGAGCTGTACTTTTCTGCATGATAATAATGCAAGTGAGCTTACATGACCTCTCCTCCCAGAAAACCTTGTGGTTTTAGGAAAAAAAAGCCCCTTTTTAGGTAAGTCAGCTGGCTCCAGAGACTAAGCTAAGAGTGGCTAAGCCACTCTTTAGGATTTCACTTTGTTTTCTGGTTTATTTCTCTTTTGAAGTAGAAGAGGAAAGGGAAGGAAAGAGAAGCTGGAAGGGGTGAATATTGTTGAGAGTGTTTGTGGGGCTTGTATCTTTTTGTGCCTGCTTTTTAATTAAGCATTTTTTTTGAGACTGATCATGAGGTCTGTAGGGCTCTTCTCATGTACTTAGCATCTGTTCTGGGATTTTAGACTGTTGTTTTTTTTCTACAGTTCAGTTTTCCTACAGTTCAGTGTGATCTATCTGGAAGTGTCTTGCTAATATTTTCTAGCACCAAGTGCAAGTGTGTGCATTTGGAGATCATTGTTGGCTCGGTTCATTCCTCCATTTAGTTTGCATGGGATGTGTGGTGTTAAAACCACAAGAGTGAATCCTTTCATGCTTGTTGAAAACACATCCTAAACTTAGGAGCTATTTATAAAGAAAACATTCTCTATGTTAGAATTCCCTGAAATTGTTTTAAAACTTCATAATAATCTGGAATGTCTTGGCTTTGCAAAAAAAAAAACAAAAAACAACAAACAAAAAAAAAAAAAAACCAAACCAAAACCAAAACAACCCCACCAAAACCCAAAAAAACCCAAACAAAACAAAAAATTAAATGCCATTTTAAATTATTGTTTGCAATCATCACAAGATTTCAACGGAGTTAAGCATCTCTGCTTTACTGATACTACGGTGAGAAGTGGTTTTAAAATGTAAAACTGTCACTGCTTATTAAATGAGTTATTTGCAATCCAAAATGTTATTCCACAAAAACTATTTACTGTCTTTATCATCACATTCCTTCACACCTGTTTCAGTTAAAAGCATTGTAAAGAAAGGAAACAGATGTCCCTTTTTATTTGTGAGTTACTGCAACTTACTTCACAGAATAATGCTGTATTTGATGCAGATTTCAGGGCTGGAAGTCTTTGCATGGTGAAAACTTAAATTTGTCTAGTTTCATATTCCAACCTTCCTTACACTTTTCCTTTCACTTACACTGGTTTTCTACTTGGTAGAGCAGTGTTCTCTCTGAAATTGGAGGATGTTACTACTAAGTCAACCCCTAAAACTGTACTGTGGGCAGACAAGTGGTGTTGGACCTTCTGTGAGCTGTCACAGTATTGGTGAATTGTTGTCAGAAATCAGGAGTACATTTGCAGTTGATGATCGTGGCAATTTCCCTCCTACCATTGCTTTGGTTTCATATATCTGATTCTCTAATTGTTGACTAGAAGAGATACTTTTATCACTGTCATTACTAACATTTTTTATTCCTTTAATGAATCATTGGAATGGCAAAACTAAGAATTTTCTTTTTGCTCTTGTCTAGGTAAAAACCATCTAGTTAATATTTCTTCCACTTTGGTTTGGTTTCTTTCTGTTGCAGGAATGTGAAGAGAGGAAGCAGAAAAGCAGGCAAAAACTGTGTGGCCTTGAACAAATGTGTGCACAACTGACCCAGGAAAACAATTCCTTGAAAAATTCATTATTAGACGCTCACCCCTGCTGGCAGCCTGTGCGCTGCTGTCAGGGGCCCTGTGCTCTCTCTACAGCCGACTGTGCGCCACGTCTTGCCAAAGAGACATTCTCCAGGAACAGGTGAACCAGAAGCAACTCCTGAACCACAAGATCGTCAGCCTCCTTTATGCTCTCCCTGCTGTGGTGGAAAGAAACCAGGACGAAGGCAGGCTGAGGCAGAGAAGAGCCAAGAACCTGGTTTATGTGTTCCGAAGAGCCGTGATCGCAGTTCTGGCTGCTAACAGGCTGAGGGCTCTGGCCCGATATTCTTGTACATTTTTCATCTGGACAGATGGATGCAGAGGAAGCTCTGGAATTCAAGTTTGTCTGGGAGAATCCAGAGGCAGGCATCCTTTGACACGCAAGTGAAATGTTCTTAAGATGTCAAATTACATGCTTAGGGAATAACAAAGAGCAATATTATTATTATTGCTAGAGCATAAAGACATATTTAATGACATTCTGACAATTACTATTTATGGATTTATGTTTTTTGTGTTTCTTCATGAAAGTATTTCACTCTAAGAGCAAATGCCTACTCTTATGTTAAGCATTGCAAGTAAAATTGCAATTATGCACATGAACTCAACAGTATCTGATATCCTTGATATTTGTGTTACGGATTTCAGAACTAGGCGCTGCAGCATCTTCTCTGTGGTAAAGATCTTGCAATGTTCCTAAATGATTAACTGTCACCTTTTTTCTTTTTTTTAAAGTATTTCCTCTTCTTTTTCTAATAATTTTTAATACCTATTTCCTACCAAAATTCCTAGAATTTTCCACCAAAATTGCTTTCTGATTCAGGTAAAATATTAGCATAGGATTTTAAAATTTTCTTTCGAGATTATGTCTACTTGCCCCTTTCTGTTACCAGACCAGTTTATACTTCCCTCTAAAAGGATAAATAGTATCAAAATGTTTTCCAAATTAGAAGATTCATCTACTTTTTTTAAAAAAAGTAATTCTGGAAGCATGCTTAAAACAGTCTAAATTGTTCCGTCTAATTTGTTGTTTATATGCTTATTTTTGGTTAATTTCTGAAAGAGCTGGAGATAGCAGTGTGCCATATCTTAGTGATTCAGTTATCCTGCTAGCTGCAATTCTCTTTCACAGGTTTTGGAGAGGAAGGAGTTGACTGTATTGAAGCACTTCACTGGTTGACTAGTTCTAACCTCTATACCGCAATAATCAGTTCCATCTCAGAACTGGAGAGTGTTCTCAGCAAACAAGGTAATTTTAACTGGATATTGTTGTAGCAGAAATACATAATAGACGCCTTTGACTAGAGGTTATATCCTGAGCTAGTCAATACAGATTTTAGTGGGACTGTTTCCCTGAAGGAGTAATTTCATTGCAAGATACAATAGTAACTCTTTTCTACATTCTCTGAATGATCACATCTCTGTACTGTTGGAACAGATCCATTTTCTTTAACAGCTGATAGGATATTTTATCCTTTCAGTATACAGAGCCATGGAAGCTGAAGGCTGGAGAGTGTTTCTGCAGTTTATTTACAGTGAGAACTGATACACGTTCCCTTGGTCCATCTGCATTGCTGCCATCCCTGGTTCTTTATTAACCTCTACTTTTAGAGTCTCCACATTTTTGTCACAGAAAAAAGGATACAAGAAGAGGGATACTTTATGTGAATAAAGGGAAATAGCAGGACAAAGACAAGATGATGCATTTTCCAAAAGGCTAAACACTAAATTGGTATAAAAGTTGCCATTCAATCAAATGTCTTTAGATTCAGTTGCAGGCACTTTCTTCTTTGATCATGCTGTTTTCAAGAAATTGAAAATTAAAAAGCAAAGTTGGAACAGTGCTTCAGATTCTGTATTCTGTGTTTCAGAATATTTACAGCTTCCATCTTGTATAAATGAAAAAGAACGGGATATTACAAGAAACCGGAACTAATAACCTGCTCCGTGTTTCCTTTGTGGTGATGTTTCTTAAAGATGCACAGTCCTGGCTTTTTGGACACTCATTTATCAGTGCAGCCAGGAACTGTTTTGCACAACTGATGGACAACCTGAGCGTTCTGATGGAGACAGTTCAAGGGAACGCTCGTGGGTGCAGAGCCTACCTGGAGAGGGACTCCCTCACACAGAGGCTGCCTCGTGGGCTCCAGACAGTAAATGCCCAGGCCCTGGAAACTGGATTGTATGACAGACTGCCCAGCACAGTAAGCAGATTTACAGTCCCCCTTCAGGAAAATAGGTTTACAGCAATGGTGAAAATCCCTCGATAGCAGCATTTATTTGGTTTCAGGCTGGTAATGAGTCCATGACAATGAAGTACTACTACATGGGCACTAAGAACTAGATTTGTCACACATTAGAGTGTGAATAAGTCTTTTTGTTTATTGACAAAGGATTTCTGGAGGAGGCTTAGTGAAGTCGGCCGGCAGATGGTGAACGCCCAGGCTAGCCGGCCAGCCCGCCTTCAGCCAAAGGGACGTTGCCGTGCAGGACTGCCACTCCGCAGGAGGAAGAGGCGACTCTCCAGCTAGTGGCAAAATAGGGCTTATTGAGCCCCCGGAGGGACCAAACGTACCCAAGAGATCCAGGAACAAGAGAGCCCCGAGGGCGGGCAAACACTGGATTTTTAAAGGCAGTGGGAGGTAGGGGTGGTAACAACACATGAACAAATCAGAGTCTGGGGAAGGGGGATACATAGGTGACAGACATAAAAGGAGAACCAATTCTTACAAACGGAGGGAGGGCCCCCGGCCCCTGAACCAATCACCCGACGCTCTGGCTAGAAGGTTCTAGAGATAGAGGCAGGAGTGCCGGGTGACTGGCAGGCAGCCGGGCGCGGGGAATTAAAAAGATACATCGGTAACTGGGGCAACCGGGGAGGGGTTGGGAGATTGACAAGTAACTGTGGAACAGAGGGGAACAAAGGCAGAACCATTAACATCATAACATGGGGGAAACAGAACATACTAGACACAAACTACAACAGGTTAGCGTATCCAAGGAAAAGATTTTTTTTTTTCAAGTTCTATCAGATCTGTATTAGCTTATAAGAACAAATTTGCTTTTGGCTTGGTGTAAGTGTTAAGGTTGCTTTTTATTATTGTTTCCTATTTTCTCATGTTTACCATCCTTTCTTTCAGTAAAGATAACCTTCTTCCCTTTAACCAAAATGAAAAGACAAACACTTTCTCTCATAATATTTTATAGTAGACTTTAGGTGAAAATAGTAGTTCTTTGTAAACAGAATTTGCAGTAACCCTTGGTAGGTGACAGGTTCAGACTTTTGTGTATGTCTTTTAGAGATAGAGGAAAAAATGATGGTTTTGTCTTCACTTTCTTGGGTCTTAAATATTATTCATTTTATTGCTAAAATAGCAGACTTTATAGCCCATCAACTTGTTTTTGTTTGCTGACAGAGAAACATAGCAATCTTGCAGCAAGAAGTATTTGGATTTTTACAAAGGCTTCATGCAGCAGAGGTAGAGTCCCACTCACTGCACCTGCAGCTTGCAGAATGCAGATGGGCTTTCAACAAGATGCAAAAAGATGCTGAAAAAGCCTGCAGACTGCAAGAGCAATTAAATGAACTTCAGCGTGTAAGTACATTTGACTTGGAGACTCTCTTGCTTAAAAGAGATTCTCCTTTCTACACATTTTTTGATTTGTTTTATTTTGGAAAACAAGCATAAAATTGATTTACTTTCAATAGAATTTTCCAGAAAACTTGTCCAGTAAATGTCACTAAACTAGAAGACAGATGTATTTAGAAATACCCTTTTCCCACTGGAGTTTCCTTTTGATTTGTAGAAGGAGGTATCCTGTATAAATGACAGTTTGGTCTTCAGCAATGCAGGTTCTCCCATTTGTTGGAAATGTTGATGTGATTTATGTATCCTAAAAGAAGATTTCACTTCCACAGAGTAAAGTCAGCTGGAATGAACGTATTCAATAAGAGTACGTTCATGAGAAGTTCATGAAATATAAATGTAGCAGTTTTAATTCCGAATGGATGTTGATGAAAAACATAGTAATGGATGTTGTTATAATAAAAACAATTCAAATTTTACTGGGTCTGTTTCCATGAAGAAGTTACTTTATGGCAGGGGGAGAAAAAGCCTTCTCCGACATTCTCAGTAGCACAAATGCCCAAAATTCCCCTGAATCTTTTGCTGTTGCTGATTGACTTACTGAGACACTGTGGGTTCCCTAACCTGAAGCCTAGTTGGTAGAACCTGTCAGGGTGTCCCAATCCAAACACTTCCAAGCAGAGAATATCTGCTAGATGATGTCTCACCCATTGTCCTTCCTATTCTTAGCTAGTGAAATGGATTTTTTTTTTAACTCAAAAATCTCTAATCATCTTCAGTTTTGTTCTTAACAGGTTTTATTCCCTTAGTGTTTTGGGACAGTTAGATGAAACTTGCCGCATTTTAGATTGTAGTTGAAATGTAGATGATGACTTTCCTTGAAGAATTATTTTCTCTATCTGGAACAGTTTTTGGAGGAGAAGAACAGTCCACAAAGGTGTTTACAAGGATTAATAAGCTATCCACTAAGTTTTTGAACATTGATCTGCGTATTTTTCCTTCTAAATATTGAAGTTTTGCATCCTAGGGTGCTACTTTGACAAGAATAATGAATGCCAAAACTTTACATGAATGTTCTTTATAAAAAACACAGCAATTAACTGGTCTGCCATTTTACTGTCCAGTGATCTGTCTTCATGTTAAAAAAACTTCAATACTAATCCTAAGCATGCATTTGTTTTGGAATTTGCTAGGTTTGCAAGTGGAACTCACTTAGTGGTAGGGAAAGCACTGAATATAATTACAGAATCAGGCACAACTTCTTTCTCTTTCCAGAGAATCAACCAAGACAATGTACAGGAGGAGTTAGATAATGCTGTGCAGCATGAGCATGAGGCACAATTGCTTTTACAAGAACATCAGCGACGGGTTCAGGAACTGAGCAATACACTGGAATTGCACTCATGTACCAACAAAGATAGAAGCCAGGTCTCCAATGTACCTCTGATGGTAATGTTATTCTTCTGGAACAGTCACCAGAGTTTCACCTTCTGTTCAACAAGCCAAATAGTGCAGTCCTTGTATAAATGAAATAAGAGGAGTAAATACACACACTACTCAGTCTGCTGAGAATTTTAGGCTACTGAGAAAACACTTCAAAGACTCCATTTTTTTTCTTAAGCTATGGATGTTTTATTTTCAACAATTAAGGAAAAAGTCTTCAGTGGGGGTTTGATTTGGGCTTTTTACCTACAATAATTTTGTTTTCTAAAACTGGGGGGGGGGGGACGGGGGGGGGGACGGGGGGGGGGTTCTGAGTCATTAGAGCTTTTGCTAGGAAATTCATAAAACTTTAGTATGCAGTGGTCCAAATCTACTTCGCAATCAATTTGTCTTCCACGTTGGTCAGTAGCCAGTGGCATAAAGTGAGGTTTATTTGGGTTAAATAGCAACTCTGCTCTCTGCTAGCAGAGCCTCTCTAATGCAACAGAAGAGCTGAGGAGAAGAGACCAAGTTCTGGATCACCAGAATAGACTCCTGAAAGACCCAGAGCAGGACCAGCAGCGGCTGCAGGAGACTCTCCAGGAGGCAGAACGTGCCATCCAACAGGGAGCAATGTGAGCCCTGGGGCCTGGGGGATGTCACTTAAAATGTATAAAAACTGAAATTCCTACTTCCATGGGCAGGTTTTAGCCCTGGAAAGTGTAAGGTTAGAAGAGAAAAGTACATCTGTCTCCTTTTTTTTTGAAATTCAGACATAGTCTTCTAAAAGCAAAAGTGTTAGTTCAAAATACTAGGTCATACATTTTATGCAGTTATCCCCTAATAGTGCTCCAAATTCTGGGTGCTGAAATATCTGGTAAACAAAAGACCTGTGTGATCTTACTGATCTGACAACATCTCTTTGGCAGATCCTTAAAGTTCTGTTTATTTAAGAAATGATTGTTTGTTCTCTGTGTTTCCACGCCATCTTGTTATAGGCAGATACAATTTATTTATAGTAAATACAGAAGCATCAGCTAGGGGACAGGTCTTCACTGCCAAAGGGACTGAAACCCATTTTGGATCTCGCCTTTCCTGTGGTACAAGACAGATCTTCCTGCTGATTTCAGGGAGTTTTGGATTTACACCTAATCCCCACACCACTTGCACCATCACCTGGAATGACAGAAAAGGCTCAGGCACTGGTTTTGAAAAGACTGGTGGTCAAAAGGAGCCCCCTTGACTTGAAGGAGCTTATTACTAACCAATTCTTACGCCATATGGTGAGATTAAAATAAAACAACAACTTCGCAGACTTTGTTTCTAATACTTACCATAGTATGAAGCATGTATTATGAATATTGTTGTTGTTCCATGGCTAGGATCTAAAAAAATTTTAGTCATACATGGGTTCATTTGACCTCTGAAGACCAACGTCTGAGAAGCTGTAAGGGCTTTATGCACGAGGGAAATAATGCAATTTGTATAATCCTCCATGAAATGTTTAACAAGCTCATTAAAATGACAAATGTTATTTGGTAGGATTTGATCCAAGCAGCTGTCACCTGCAGAAGGATTTGTTCTAGAATGCTTGCCCTTTCCATTGTAATCACCCCAATCTATTTTGGACATTCTTCTTTGTGGCCACACATATATCCAGAAAAGATTATTTTCATGTGAAGAGACTTTAAAAATGGCATTTTCTTTCTGTATATAGCAACTGAAAACCAACAAAGATAACTTTCCCTTCATTGTTCTAGCAGCTCTTCACAACTAATAGGGTTTTTTTTCTCCCTTTGGAACATAAAAGCAAAGCAGATGAAATAAACAGATTCTGTCAGTGTTTTCCAATACAAGAATATAATACCATCCTGCTAGAGACTTTTAATGACCTCTATATCCAAGCCATGACAGTTTTGATAGGCATATAATTAGATCAGTTTTAATTGCTTATCCTCAACAGAAGCATCTTTCATTTGGAAATGCACCAAATGCACCAATATGAACTATTTTTAGGGTTTGCATTGGAGTTTATCAATAATTTATCAACAATTTAAACAGTTTATCAACAATTATTTTACAAGACATCAAAACCATAAAGTAGCTGAAGATTAATTTGTACATTGGAAGAGCTTCAGTTCTATAAAGTTACTCCATTGTTGTTTTGTTTTGTTTTGTTTTTTCTTTTATAATAGAGACGAAGAGTTGATCATTAATCATATAAAAGCTGCAGAGGCCGCCCTGAATGAGGTATGAATTTGAAGTGCTCCCTCTGATTTGTGTTCCAAACATGCCAAACTCTTAGAACTGTTTATTCTCAGGGGAGGAGAAAAGTTGTTGCAAAGCAACTTCCTTTCCTTAGAGTTGAAGTTTCCTCCCTCAACTTCTACCATCTTAAAAAACTATTGTGGAATAAAATGCAAGCTTGCAGTATACACACACCTTGTTCTAAATGTAGAATTTATGACAAAATTCACTTGCCTTCCCTCGCTGAGCACTATTTCTGGTTGCCAAGACTAATGCAACATACAAAAAATTAGCAATTGTGGTGGTTAACCCTCTACTGAAGAATGAGAGATCACATACTTGGTGGCCATAAAACATTTGGCTTTGTGTCTGCTACTTTAACCTCTGAAAATTATTAATAGGAAAAGAAAATGCAGGAAGTCATAATCTGTGGTCAGAACCTTCCATGGTATTTTTTTAAAGCTCATTTTAAATTTAATAATAATCTCAAGTTTTCTCTCTGACTTGTACAAGTGTGGCCTGGTATAAGACTATTTGAAGGTCCAACAAAGCTATACATATTAATTATTTAGGAGAAAGGAATATTTTCATATTATAGTATAGCTCTAATGGTAGGTGGTTTTATAACTGCTTTCAATCTACAGCAGCACAGAGCAAGAGATGTTTTCATTACCTTGGAGTGTCCATTTCCCTTACTACATCTTTAATTCCTAGCAAAATGGGAATCTCTTCTTTATTTTAGTTTCTGTATTCACCAAAACTGTTGTTAACTTTATTTTCAGATATCTTTTTCAAGTCTCTTTCCTTTAATGCTCATGGAAAGTGACAGAACCTAAACTGCGTGGTTCACCTACAGCAAACTGTGCTGATAAGAAATTTCCTTTGTGCCACCACCATCTTCATACTGGCTTCTTTCAAACTTTGCAAGTGAATGTCATGCAGCAACTGCTGTGTTTTTACAGTAATAGATATGTCGTGCCATGTCCTTGGCCTTTCTCTTTTCAGGGCAGGGTGCTTTTTTCTTTTTTTGGTAGCATTCTCTCCCAGCACTGTGAATGAGAGATTTATTTGCAATGAAAATTCAATCAGTCGTACTTTATCCATGGATGTTAGGTCCAGTGATCAAAGCAAGTCCACTCAATGGGCTCAAGGGGACACCGTTCATCCCCGCTCATGTGTCTGAAGGAGAATTACCACTGATGCTGGGGTATTTTCCCTTTAGGTCAGAGACGAGGCTGTGGCATCAGATGCTGCAGCAGCCGCGCCACTCCCCAGCCTGAAGACCCTTTCAGAGGAAGCAATGAGAGACAGGCCAGAGGCTGCATCATTCCAGGTTAGAGTCTAAAACCAATCCTGTTTGGTTTTTTTTTTAATTTTCTTTCTTTTTTGCATCTGAGCTGCAACAGGCAGACAGATTATGCTCTGAGCATGTGGAGAGCAAAAAGCTTCAAAAGTATTGCAGTCAACGGTTGAAAGAATTTCCATGTATACGCTTGCACATGGTATTTCAGAGATGATGTCAACTTTCAGTTTTGCAGTTACAGTATTAAATAATGGATGGGAAAACAAACATGGACAGAAGTATATATAATTGAAAATTAATATCCCTCTATCCCCTTCACTTTTTTTCCCATTAATATACACAAGACTAATTAAAAAAACCCCACAAACAAAACCAAAATTAAGATCCCCACAAAAAAGCAAAACCGAACAAACAAAAAAGATGAGATTTTCAGGCTCCTTCTTGGTCAGTATCAGATTTTTTCAACCCACGGTTCTAGAATTAACTGTGGTGTTTAGAGCATTCCTCATTTAAAAGAGACTGCTATTTACAATGTTTAAATATAGAAGCTATTTTGCTTCTGTAGGTTTAAAGACTTGCACATTTCAAAATACTAATTTTTTTAGGACAAAACAATGAGTGGAAAAAAAAGAGAAATTTACCAATAATGTGCCATATTTTCAGCTCTGAATGCAGATTCAGTGCAATGCATCCTTATTGTTTTTAAGTTTGGTCTTCTACAGAAACTATCCCTTAGTCTTTATAGTTGTGCAGAATACATTAGTGCTAAAGCAGAATTTTTTTCCTAATGAGAGAACAAAAGGCAGAGTGAGTACATATTTCTTTCATTGTGCTTCTCTGTCTGAATTAGGGAGAGAGTAGGTAATCAAGTAAAGTGCAAGGAACTTAGACAGGGTAAGTATTGCATACAGTGTGTAAGCTTCTGCAGTAATTCCTCCCAACTGATTGTAGATTTTCTGTTCTAATGCAGAATACAATTGCAGGATCAGGGTCACAAAATCAAACATTCAAGAAAGGCAGATTATAATTTCTCACTGTTGCCCTCTTGCATGCATACATACATTTCAATATGATAAAGACATAAATTATGTGTGCATTATCGTGTTTCCACACTAAAATATGGAAATATGAAATATATAATGCCTTGAGAGTCCCATGAAGCTTAATTAGCACAGATGAATTTTTTTGTCAAACGGTTGAATTACAAATATTTCCCCAGTACAGTGATGATCCATTTTAGAGCTGCACAAAAGGTCCCATGGGTGGCATCTTTCCACAGGAGGCATTTGTGGCAATCACCAGCTTTAAAATCCTGCTTTTCTAATTTGGTAGTGGATGCTGCTTTTTTTTTTTTTTTAAGTCCCATCTCAACTCCCATTCTTTTTTGACCTCACAATGATTGCAGAAGCACCTGCAGCCTTTTCCCTCTTTCTCTCCAGAAGAGAATCATAAACACGAAAAGTTGCATTTCATATTTGCACAGAGTGCTTGTGGTATAAATAACATAGTACAGTATGTGCTGGGGAGCTCGCTGGTGGGGCAGAACTGTGAAGTTCTTGTTCACCTGCAGCCTCAGGTGCACTTGGCAACTCAATACATATACAAACAGCAGCAATGGCTCACAGTCTGTGTCACTGTGAACTTCCTTTTCTCCACACCTTTTCCTCTTTCTCCCTTTTCACATCTCTCTTTCCCCCTTTTCCCTCTCTCTCTACTCTGCCCTCATCTCTAGTTCCTGTTTGATTCCTTTCCAAGCACATTATTGAGGTTTTATGATAAAATTTGCCTTTTTATAGACAGAGGTCACCTAATGGATTTTAATTTTACTCCATGCCAAACTGTATTAAGGGCAATCCTGTAATCTTGAGTGAGGTAAGCATTTAGGAATCATTTTAGGGACACTTGTCATTGAAAGCAATGGAGTTGTTTGCAGGCACATTCTCTAGAACTGCCTTAGTTAGTCTGCGATGCGCATATTTAAATTAAAGGCCTTATAATCTTCAAGAATCCTCTTTTAGGACTAGAACCACAGAACCAAGACATTTTGGAGATTTTTTTCTCATGAAAAAAGATGTGATATGGGTTAATTTGCCACTGCTGTTTCCTAGGCACCACAATGAAACAACCCGATTGATTTTAGCTGGGTTAACATCTATTCTGAAGATCAGCAATGTGAAAACTGAAAAGGAAAATTGAAAAACCTTTGTAAATCCCTGTTTGTGGTACAAGGTTAATTTTTGTCTGTATCACAGGTTTACATTCAAAAGTCCAATTTCATACCATCTGAAGGGAAAAATTATAACAAATAAAATATGATTATGCATTGTAAAGAAGACCAATAATTTCAACAGTTAGTTGAGACTACTTGGGGTAGATATAAAGTGACCAATACTGCCAAATCATCTGTGCTCTCTTGTCCTGCTAACTTTATCATCAATCTAAACCAATATAACAAATTGGGACATTATTCCACTACATACATGGAAACAGCTACATTTTTCCAGTTCTAGTGCAATCAGATTATTTGTTTTCAGAGGTCTGTAGGTTTACAATGCTTCTTTTGTTACTGCAAGTTAATTTTTTTGCTGTGGAGTGGAAGGATTAGTAAATTGACTCATCTTGGAAGTGTGAACATCAGCTTGAAACTATGTGGTAATTTTTTGTGAACAAAAATTGAACTTGCAGTGAGCCTTGTATTTAAATAAAATGAAAAAATTGTATCAAGAGCTCAGTGCTGTACTGCATACTTGAAAACATCACAGCATCTTCTAAATAGGGTGTGGACTCATTCCCTGCTCCTCAATTACATTAGTATTCAACATTCTAGAAGAAATACAAAATCCAGTGTTAGACCTTTTTGATGTTCAAGTCCTGGGACTAAGAATCTGCCTGGCTTACAAACTGTATTTGATTTCTCTGCTAAAAAAAAATCTGTCTTTTGTAACAAATGTGGATGTCTGCTATTTGGCATTTAAGTGTAGCTAATGATTCCTTTTACTTTTATTTAAAGAACATGTTTAGACATCTTAGGGAACTCTACTCACTGGCAGCTGCCAGAATTGGAGCATTAAGTGCAGGAAGACAATCTTCACAGGCTCACTTTGAATCCCAAGCAGCTTTGGTGCCTCTTACTCCTGCTACTGATGGTAAGTGTGCTTTGCAAGCAATTACAGTCACTTGGATGTGGGTTCCCAGCCAGCATCTCCCTTCATGCTGCACAGCTTCTGTAGGCAAATACAGCAACACTTAATTGTAAACATATTGAAGCAATAAAATTAGTGCAAACAGAAATGTTCAGAGACATTTTTCAGAAGAGAAAGAAGGTGATGAAAGTTAACACAGGACTTAAAATTAGTGCTGTATTTTTTTTCTATTGGTCATTATTTGATTAGGGGTTTTTTTGTTGTAGTTTGAATGTTGCTTGGTTGGTTGGATTTCTTTTGGTTTTGGGGAGTGGTGGTGGTGGGTGGGTATGTGTTTGGTTTTTGAGGTTTTTTGGTTTTTTTTTTTAATATTATTATCCTTCCTCCTTTCCTGGAACTTTCCTTTCCTGGAACTTTCCTTACCTTGAAATTTCCTTTCCTTGCCTTGAAATTTCCTTTCCTTGAAACTTCCTTGAAATATCTTTTCCTTTCCCTGAAATTTTCTGTCCTTTCCTTGAAATTTCCTTTCCTTTCCCTAAAATTTCCTTGAAATAGCCTTTCCTTGAAATTTCCTTTCCTTTTCTTGAACTTTCCTTTCCTTGAAACTTCCTTGAAATTTCCTTTCCTTTCCCTAAAATTTCTCTGAAATTTCCTTTCCTTTCCTTGAAATTGCATTTCCTTTCCTTTTTTTAAAATATCCTTTCATTTCCTTGCCTTGAAATTTCCTTTCCTTGCCTTGAAATCTGCTTGCAATTTCCTTGTCTTGAAATTTCCTTTCCTTGAAACTTCCTTGAAATTTCCTTGAAATATCCTTTCCTTAAATTTCCTTTCCCTAAAATTTCCTTGAAATTTCCTTTCCTTTCCTTGACATTTCCTTTCTTAAAATTTCCTTTCCTTTCTTTGAAATTTCCTTTCCTTTCCTTGAAATATCCTTCCCTTGAAATTTCCTTGACATTTCATTTCCTTTCCTTGAAATTTCCTTTCCTTGAAATTCCCTTTCCCTTCCTTGAAATTTCCTTTCCCTTTCCTTTCCTTTCCTTGCAATTTCCTTTCCTTTCCTTCATAGACTTTTCCCTTTCTTTTTGTTAGAAGCCATTAACATTTTGTAACAGCCTTTCCTTGCAAACACAACCATTCCAGTATTGTGCATTTCCTTGCTTATTACAATTTACTTTCTCCAAATTGAATCTTCACACTGCCACATTGAATCTGAAGCAGGTGGTTCACCACCTCCACCTCCACCTCCTCCTCCTCCTCCTGCTCCTGCTTCTGCTCCTGCTCCTCCTCCTCCACCTCCTCCTTCTGTTGCTGTTCCTGCTGCTGCTCCTGTTCCTGTGGGTAAGTGTGCTTTGTGCCTTTCAAGCAATTAAAGTCACTTGAATGTGGGTTCCCAGCCAGCATCTCCCTTCATGCTGCACAGCTTCTCTGGGCAAACAATACTTAAATATAAACATAAGGGAGTATTAAAACTAGTGCTAAGAGAAATGTTCTGAGACTGTTTTCAGAAGAGAAAGGAGATGGTGGAAGCTAATACATGGATTAAAATTATTAGTCTAGTGTTTTTTATTATTGGCTCCTATTTCCTTGTGGGGTTTTTTGGTTTTAGTTTGGGTTTGGATGCTTGGTTGATTGGAATTTTTTGGTTTTGGGGAGGGGTTGAGGTGTGTGGGTGGGTGTTTGATTTTTGATTTTTTTTCTTTTTTTACTTCTTTTAATTGCTTGCTTTCTTTCTTTTTAACCAAAGGCTTTTCCCTGTCTTTCTGTTTTAAACCATTAACATTTTGTAATCACCTTTCCTTGTAAGCATAACTATTTCCATTCTGTGCATTTCCTTGCTTATTAAAACTTACTTTTACTAAACAGATCTTCTTCAGCATCACATTTCACCCCAAGCATCTGGTAGAGCTGCTGCTCCTATTCCTGCTCCTGCTGGTAAGTGTGCTTTTCAAGCAATTACAGCATGTGGGTTCCCAGCCAGCATCTCCCTTCATGCTGCACAGCTGCTGTAGGCAAACGCAACAACACTTAATTGTAAATGCACAAAACACTTAATTGTAAATGTAGCATTCCATAATGTAGCATTAAAACTAGTGCAAACAGAAATGTTCAGAGACATTTTTCAGAAGAGGAAGGGGATGGTGAAAGCTAAGACAGGGATTAAAATTTTTGTAATTTTTAGTAGGTTTTTTTTTTTCCTAGTGGTCCCCATTTGCTTGGTTATTTTTATTTTTGTTTGTGTTTGGTTGCTTGGTTGTTCGGATTTTTTTGGTTTGGGGGAGTCTTGGTGGCAGGTGGATGGGTATTTGGTTTTTCATTTTTTTCTTTCATTACTATTTTAAATTTTTTTAAAGGCTTTTTCCTTTCTTTCTGTTTTAAACCATTAATGTTTTTGTAATAGCCTTTCCTTGCAACCGCAACCATTGCAGTTCTTTGCATTTCCTTGCTTTTTAAACTTTGCTTTCTCTAAGTTGTAGAAATTTGTCAGACTGGGCTTTTTTCTTGTCACCTTCTGTCTTGCATTTTTTTTTCTTGGAAATAGTGTAGGACAGAATTCAGTAAATGTGGACCTCAAATAATTGTAACTTTTTCTTAGTACTGTTAGTAGTGAATGGTTTATTTGCTTTGAAACATGTGAATGTTCTTACAGTGATAGTAAGTAAAGTAAAATCTGATAGTGTCATGGGTTTGACATTGGCTAAAAGCCAATGCACCTACAGTGCATTAAAAGCCAGTGCACCTGCAAAAAATCCTTTACTTATTCTCTTCTGCCACAGTTGAGTAGAGGAGGGGGAAAGAACAATTAAAAAGCTCATGGGCTGAGATAAGGATTAGAAGTAAAACACTTCAAAGGCAAAACAGGCTCAAAACTTTAAAATATATAAAGAAAAATCTATTAATGAAATTTAAAAAGAATCATGAGATTTAAAACCCTTCCATAGCCCTTCTTTCCTTCCGACCAACAACAGAGGGAGACAAAACATGGGGCTTTTAGTCAGTTTGTCACTTCTAAAAGTCTTTCTTCAGTCTGCTTAGGGAGAGGTGTTTTTTTGCTATGCCATGGAGTCTCTTCCACAGGAGACAGTTCTCTGTGAACTTTTCCAATGTCGTTCTAATTTTCACGAGTAGCAGCCCCGCCCAAATTTGCTGCAACATGAGTCACTCCCAAGGGCAAAGAAGTCTTCCCACAACTGTTTTTTCATGGGCCATTTGGTTCATGGGGTTTTGTTTTAAGGATAAGCTGTTCTAGTATGAAAGCAAAGGTGTTTTTCTTCTATCTCTGGAAGCAAGGCTTCTCTCTCTCTTTCAAGTCTTTCACTTGATCACAGCTTCTCAGCATCCACACATTCCAGGATGAGCACCTCTTTCTCACAGGCTGCAGGTGATTTCTGTATTCCCCCACGCACTTAATGAATTACAAGGAAATAGATTGTTGTGTTATAGTCCTCACCACAGCTTGCAGGAGAATTTCAGCTTTGAGGCCCAGAGCACCTCCTCCTCCCCCTCCCTCTTCTGCACCAACCTTAGTGTCGCCATGTTGTTCTCCTCGCATGTCTTCCCCTTTTCCTTTACTCTGACTCAGGAGAGAATTAGTGTTCGTAAGTTCATTTGTTCCCAAGTTCTATCAATTGAAAAGTTTTATAGACCTCTGCAGCGTTGAAAGGTTGATCCCATGCAGGCTTCACCCTGGGCAATTGCTCGCCATGCCCCTCACACTGATCACACGGCTCCCACCGGCGCCATGCGGGACGCGCCAGCTGCCGGCTCCACTCAGTGCCTCTCCTCATGTGGTGCACCAAAAAGGGGAAAAAAATCCACTGCCACTACTTCTGGCTCTTCTGTTGGCAGCATGGCTGGCTAAAAGCGGCTAAGCAAATAAAGCTCATTGTGAGCCCCACTGAGACAGCCGCACCACATGGCGCCAGCCTGGCTGTGCCCATCTTGGCTGTGCTGTCCTGGCCACATGGCCAGCCCTGGAGCAGGAAGACCGTGGCACCTACCCACCTCTCCGAGGAAGAAAAAGAGAGTTCCCAAGGTTTTGTCTTTCATAAATAAATTATCATAGAGGCAATACAAGCTTTTGTAATTGACTTAGCAGTGTGCCTATTCTCAGAGGGAGACAGCAATTGGTTTTGCTTAGCATGGAGGAAGCTTTTAGCACCTCCTCAAAGAAATATCACTTTCATGGCTGGCTTCTTCCCTCCTGACCAAAAATAAACCCATGCAAAACCAACATATGCCACAAAAGAGAATTTTCCAGCTACTGAGATGATGGCAGACATGAAAGAATGGAGATATCAGTACAGGCAAAACAGAAAAGCATACTGACAGTGTTTACTTATCTGGAAGTGTCTATAATACACCAAGCAGTGATGTCTCCCAGAAACTAATTTTTTACAGGAGTAGTAGCGATTCTTACCTGACTTTAATCAACTGAGCATCACTTGCCAACATTACTACATAGCCAAGGAATGCACATATCCCAGTACAAATGCTCTCCTTGTCATGTGTCTTTGCTTACACAAGTAATAGTTGTAACTAAATATTACAAATCATGCAGTTTAAAATAATAACAATATGAAACTTATATTATAAATCACATTATGTAACTTAGGACAAAGTTTACAAAAACACGTTAGTTCAACCCCACACATGCTATTTGGTAAAGAAAGTGCCTTTTCTATGCAAAAATGGTTTGATACTCAGTATTTTAGTTATGTGAACTTTTAACTTGTCAGATTATTGTAACATACTGGAATATTACAGTAATTTCATTAAAATGTTGCCTGCAACAATATGCTTGACTAATATTTGAAGAACATTAAGTGTTGATTTCAATTAATAGTGAAATATATCCAAAAACAAATAAATCCCTTCTGTGGCCAACAGGGCAAGTGTTCCCCAATAACAGTGACAGGGAGACTGTAGAATAAGTTTGTTTACTTGATTAAAAAACACAGCCTTGGAATTATAATGATGAGGGATAAAAGATCTCTGTAAGTATTGTGTAGCACTTCAAATAAAGTGCCATTGTTTTCCAACCCTTCTGAGGGCAGGATACTTGTGCTAATGTCCTTTGTCTATTAAAGATTAGTATCTATAATCAGGTGCCGTGTGTTTCAAATGAGCACTTAAGAAGCAAACAGTTATAAGTACTTCACATACATACCCTTGTGAGAGGTATTTAACAGGAAACGTAGATTTGCTCTTGATTTGTTTTTCTATTTTTATTATTCCAGCACACAGAGGAGAGCTGAGACTCAGAACCTATACTG
This sequence comes from Molothrus aeneus, assembly GCF_037042795.1. Taxonomy (NCBI): domain Eukaryota; kingdom Metazoa; phylum Chordata; class Aves; order Passeriformes; family Icteridae; genus Molothrus; species Molothrus aeneus. The sequence continues at coordinate 3,100,519 of NW_027098761.1, forward strand.
TTTCTGGAACTGACACAACATCCACTGTGGCACCAGACAGAACTGTGCCTGTACCCAGGGTACCTTCCAGTGTGGTACCACGCAGAACGCGCACTCTGTATACCACCAACACATCATCCAGTGTGGCACCAGACAGAACAGGTGTTGGATCATCAGTGGACATATCCTCCCACAGGATATCCGACAGAAGTTACAGTTTGTCTGCAAGCAACATACCCATGTCCATTGTGACGCCAGACAGAACAGGTTTTGGATCATCAGTGGACATGTCCTCCCATGGGATATCTGACAGAATGTACCCTCTGTCTCCAACCGACACATTCTCCAGTGTGACACCAAGCAGAACAGGTTTTGGATCATCAATAGACATGTCCTCCCATGGGGCACTTGACAGAATGTACCCTCTGTCTCCAACCGACACACTCTCCATTCTGATACCAGAGAAGGCAGGTTTTGAATCATCAATGGACATGTCCCCCCATGGGGTATGTGACAAAATGTACATTCTGTCTCCAACCGACACATTCTCCATTGTGACACCAGAGAAAAAAGGTTTTGGATCATCAATGGACGTGTGCCCCCCATGGGATATCCAACAGAATGTACACTCTGTCTCCAATCGACACATTCTCCAGTGTGACACCAAGCAGAACAGGTTTTGGATCATCAGTGGGCATATCCTCCCATGAGATATCTGACAGAACGTACCCTGGGTCTGCAACCAACACACTCTCCAGTGTGACACCAGACAGAACAGGTTTTGGATCATCAATGGACATATCCTCCCACAGGATATCCGACAGAAGTTACAGTTTGTCTGCAAGCAGCATACCCTCCAGTGTGACATCAGACTGTCCAATATGTCCACTGATGACCCAAAACCTAAGTACAAGTTTTGGATCATCAACGGACATATCCTCCCACAGGATATCCGACAGAAGTTACAGTTTGTCTGCAAGCAACATACCCTCCAGTGGGACACCAAGCAGAGCAAGCATTGGTCATCAAGGGACACATTCATCAACCTGACACCAACCAGAAACAGTACTGGGTCATCAATGGGTGCATCCTCCCATATGACAGGGAGCAGAACTGGTACTGGGTCTTCAGTCAACAAAACCACACAGAACTAGTTCTTTGCCTTCAGTCAGGTCTTTCAGCCTGAAGGTCTTACCCAGCACCAGGAGAAATCAGGGAATTTAATTATTGGATGTGACAGTTTTCTTGAGCAGTATCCTAGCTTCTCTTCAGAAGAAAAAAAAATCCAGCAATGTAAAAAGACCTAATTAAAGTACAATTAAAAAAGGAGTAATTAAAGTACCAACCTTTGTATTATAGTTCAGTGTATGTAGTTTTTGGTTGTGACAGCTATAGGTGGCCTAAAGCTGCACAGATGATGTGGCATAACAAGACAGCAACTCAACCAGCCTAATCCATTGGATAGTAGAAGCAACCAAGTCCCCGGGTGTGTTACTGATAGGCTGGATTCAAGTTCAAACAGGGGACTTCAGCCAATCCGTTTGAACCATGAATGCACCCATATCATTGGCCAGTGAGCTGGTGGAGCTAAGACCCTTGTCCAATCAGCTAGGTAAGAGTGGGAAATTTGAAGCCCCTATAAAAGAGGGTGCCTTTTGTTGGTTTTCCCAGCTTTTACAGAGATGGGCAACTGGAAGGCATTTAAAAAGATTTGATTCCATTATCAGTCTCGATGAATAGTGAGACACAAGAGATGTAAAACTCAATGCCATTCCATCAGAAGCCAACCTATTTCCTGGTTACAATACCTTATAAATGTTTTTCAACCTATTAGCTTTTGCCACACAATGCTGCTATTAACTCTAACACAAATTGCCTCTATTTTTCCCCACATGGTCCTGCTACAATGCATCTTTCACAGTTCTAATTCTCTAAAATATCTAGTCTTTTTGCAGGGCCATATTTTGAAACTTGTTGAAACTTGTTTCTAGTTCAGTCTCTCTCCACAATGTCATCTCTATTCCATGGCCTTCCTAAGTCAGCACACCTTACCTCAGTGTTTGCATACAGGTGTACAAGACTGTGAGCTTTCTGTCAGGTTGTGAGAATTCTTCACAAATCCATTTCCCACAGCCATTCAATAAGCATTGGCTGTTGCTGCATGAGCTCAGTGTGTGTGTATGTCACATTCCTGTCTCTACCATCAGCGACTTTTGTCTGTAATTTCATATTTTTATGAAAATATGCATTCATATCTTCACATTTCTGTGTTTCTAATTATTTGTACACCAAAGAACTTACTTTTTAAATTCTTACTTATTGCAGTTGTTAATTTTTATGTAGTATATTTTAAAATGTTACAAAAAACCACCTTTTGAGTAATTTTCCTCATTCTTAAAAAAAAAAATCCCATAAGCCATTTTAGTCTCCGTCTCCCAAAGTTGTTTCATACCTGTCTATTTTAAACCAGGACTAGAGTACTTTAATAGGATTGAGAGAGGTCCATGAAATGCACACCAGTGATTCCTCTTGTGGAACGTCATAGCCCTGCCATGAGGCTCTTTTTTTATTGGTGTTTTTTTGTTTGTTTGTTTGTTTTGTTTTTCTTTCCTCCTCATCAGTGTAACTGCAGCCACACATTGAGTTGCAAACTTAAGCCAGATGAGCAGAATAAAAACGATGTGATGGGCCTTTGGGAGCACCCTTGCTGATCTTTCTGTTTTTTCCATTGAGCAAGGCTCTGATCCAGGCAAAGAGATTGCACTTAGCGCTACAGAACCATTTGGCAGGAACTCCATTGATTTCTAGGAACAGCTGGAGGCCTGTGTCTCCCCAGAATGTTTTGGCTGTCCCAGACTTTGTTGGGTTTTGGCTGCAAACACCATTGCCTTTGCTTTCTGATCTAGAAGTACCATGGCTGGGCAAAAACTGCCCATGGGCCATATTTCAAAGGCAGTTTGGTCTGGAGTTTGTGAATGAAGGAGACCTTCATCCAATTCCATAGGAAAAACCATAGGAAAAAAAATCATAAAAGAGAAGTTCCCATCCTTAACAAGCAACTGACAATTCAGAAGGGAATGTAGAGCTTATTTACGGAATGAAAAGGAAAGGAATCTTCCAATGGAGTTGTGGTTTACAGAGTCTTTATTCCGACTCCCACTCACAGCTGGCACTGGAGAAAGCCATGTCCCTGGAATTGTCAGTGTCTTCTGTCTGCCATGAATTGTTTTGCTGCAACAGAGGCATCAGGTGGAGAGAGGCTCAGCTGATGTTAGGAACAGGAGCTGCCCCAAGGAGAAAAAAATAAACAAATTTTTACTTCCCAAATCCATCTCCGCACAGGCTCAAGCAGGATTCCTCTGGTTCCCAGAAATACACAGAAATAGGGCTGAGAAGGCCATCTGGACATACATGTTCATGCCCAAGACCTTGCTGATGCCATTTGGGTTTTGCCTTTTTTCTATGTTTTCTATATTCTTTGCATATATGTTTGTAGCTCTGTATCCTACTGTATTAGTCACCAGTTTTCCCAATACTTTTCCAAGTCCTTTCCCTAAGCAGAAAGACAAAACAAATTCCAGAGCTCCAAGCGCTGGGGGGGGTCCAAGGCCCTGGTGCCATCTTGGTTCTTCCTGGCACACAAGAACAACTCTTTGAGATGCATTTTAATGGACAAAGTACAGCCAGTGCCAAGAGGGGGGACTCCAGAGAAGGAACTTGACCTGGGGGGGAATTGCATCACCACTTGTTGTCCTAATTAGTGCTTTTTATCAATTACGCTAATTTCCTAAAACCTACAAATATGTACTCATCTCTGGAGGGAGTGGGCTTTTGTGGACATCTTCCATAACTGCCCCTGAAAACTTCCAAATAAAGATCCATTTTTATATTATCTCCTTACTAAAATTATCTCTACTTTCATTTCCAGGTTTGGAAAAAGGCAACATTGCCATCACAGGCAAACGTGGCTCATAATCTCACTAATCTGTTCATCAAGGTATCTTCAGTTTGCTGCTAGCTCTTTGGGAATGCTGCTTGCTGTCCAAGAATTTTGTTCTTTTCAGGAAACTCAAGATACTTGCTTAAGTTCCCCTTTTCTACAGACTTGGGCTATTGTTGAAAAAAATGAGGGGCACAAACCATTGCTTAGGCAACTTCAACAAATCTAACGTTGATCCCAGTAGGTCTTAGGCCCTTGTTCTGTCAATTGACAGGGGTGTTTTAAAGGACACAGACACCAATGGAAAGAAAGATCATATTTTACTAGGAATATTAAGGCAACAGAAAAGTGAAACAATACATTCAATAAAACTGTGTGCTTGGCTTTAGTGACAAGCAAAAACAAGCAAGGTAATCTCATTACTATATGAGAGACGGGACAGTGTTTGAGAAAGATCCATCACCAATGGCGTGAACGCCTGGATCTCTTGCCAAAAAAATGAAATTTATTTACTGTATCTGGGTGATCTTCAGGACAATGAATAACTACTTTTTAAGCTTTACATGACATATACCCGGTATTGAAGATTAATGCTTATTCCATAAAATAAAATTAAAGAAAAAAATTTACTCTGCTCTAATCCATTTCATTTTGCTCCAAATTCTGCTTAGCATTTGGATCAATAGAAACACATGTGCCTATGTATTCCTCCGTCTTTCTCTTTCAATTTTGCCATTCATATTTGTTGTAAAATTGGTGAAATTAAAGATTCTGAAGCAGGATTTCTGTTTGCAGCATTTATACTGAGATGGAATGTCCACAGTTCACTATTATAAAGAAGACATTTATTTTATAGCATGATTTTCTGGAACGTGTGTTGTTTTTAAAAAATAAGAATGCTATATCATCACTAGTACTTTGTGTTTCAAATAAATTGCTACAATGTTCCTGAAGGTAATACTAAAATTAGATGAATCAGACCGGACAGCGAACTGCAGTATAGGGAATACTACATTAATTTCAACTACTCCTTCACTTGTCTTTCTAACACAAAAAAGGAAAAAAAAAGCAAAGTATCTCCCCTCGAAGGTTTCAAAGATGGGTAGGGGGGTGGCAGCAGAAAACAGGAGAACAATGAAACAATAAAAATTAAATACTAACAGAATCTGTCGGCCTCAAAACAATTAAAAGATTCAGAGTTCGTTCAGCCATTGTCTGTCATTTGTACATCAGAAAAGAGGGAAATCAATATTTGTTTCTTGGAGAGTTCCAACCCCAGCACGTGGTATTGATAGTTTCAACAGTGTAAAAGATCAATACTTTTCACAACAAACCTTTCACTTTTCCGCTGTTAGAAAAGGTTTGTGAATTGGCTGGTAACACTGCTCTTGTTTAACGTTTTCTTTTGGGGAGTTTATGTTATTTCTATTGGCATTACTAGTGAAAATTTTTGCACTACTATTGCTGTTTTAACACAAATGATGAATGCATAAATAAAAAAAACCTTCACCACACAGGTGACAGCCATGAGAAAATATGCAACCAAAAAGTGCTGCAGCAAAGTCCCACTAGCCATGGGTGACAGGAGCTGCTTTGTCCCCAACAAATGCCTGAGGCATTTGCAGGCTGCAGCAGTTTATGGCAGGCCCTTTTTATAATTTTCTGATCTCATTGCTATCCTGCAAAGCCCAGAGACACATCTGTGGAGGCATGGCCAGTCATGACTTCTAGTTGTCACGGAACCTTGACACAGCTGGGACCTCTCTACTGGCAGATTGTTTTCTCAGTTTCAGCTCTGAATGGGAGGAACTCATGCGAAAATGAAATTTATCCTGAACTGGTACTATTGAAAAATGCTATCTGTGTTTCTTTGACTCCTGTTCTCAATGTGTCATATCACCTGATTCTTTTATACAGCTTCTGCATTATCAGTCTACTAAGTGCTGTAAGGGGGTTTATATCTCACCCCTCAGGAGAGGGGGGAAATAAAAGGCTCCTTACTGTGTTTGCAGGAGAAAAAGTAACCGATCTCTCTTAGAGCAGAGGGAATAGGAAAGGGGATGCTAGAATTAAACTCCTACCTGCTATCACTAAACTCTTCTCTACTTTTCCAGAGCAAATTTACAAAAATCGAACTTGCATGTGGTTTTCAGATAGGACTTCATGTGCTCTCCAGCAGGTCTGAGCACTGCTAATTGCTCTGTGGCTGTCTCATTCTTCCCAAGAGTGTTGTAAACTAGGCTACTGGAACCACAGCACATTTGGGATCTGGTAGCAAGGCAAATCTCCCCGTTCTCCTTCCACAGCTTCAAGCATTCTGGTTTTAGACATTATTGTTTCATTCAGTTTGTGCCTCCCAGTATGCTTCTCTTGAACATTCTCTGATTCAGGATGATTTTTTTTTTCCATTGCTCCAGGCTTCCAAAATCAAGTGTGAATTATTTTACCTTTTCTCCAGAGTGCTAGGACTGTTCTAGGTTGGACCAGCAAAACATTGCTGTTCAAAAGTCCAAAGTCTGTAGAGCACTTCTTGTCACTATGGTCTGTGGCAAGCAACACTGGGTGAACTAGTGGAATTTAAGCATATATCTTGCATGAAATATATTCAAATAAGTCAGTGTCACTCTGCATTTATGAAAAAATTTTGTTTGATCCGCAAAAAAGAGAACCACAATACTAGAGAATATCGGTTCCAGGGAAACGGGCCTTGGAACGCGCCCTCTCCATGCATGCCGAGAGAAATACAGAGAGCTGCCTGGATAGCTCAGCCTCCCACGGAAGAAGAAGAAGAAGATTTTACTCCCTTAGATCGTCAACTTCTAGAAGTGCCAGTGTAGAAGTAGAAACCACAGTAGCTGTTACCATCACAGACTCTGCTGTACACCTGATGGATACTAATGTAAAAAGACCCTTGAAAGATAAGCTTAGTTCTTTACTGTTAGAGAGATCATCTGCCAGTAAAAAGAGATGAAATAGAATTCCAAGAGTTATTGATGCAGACTATCAAGGGGTTGTTAAAATTATGGTTAGGACATTTTTCCCTCCTGTATCTATTCCCAAAGGTTCACCAATTGCTCAGCTTATTCCTTTTAAGTCTTGCGTCCCCTGTACGGACTACAAGGAATGGGGAACAGGAAGCTTTGGTTCCACAGGTAAACAAGAAATATATTGAGCCACAGACATCACAAGACCTAAACCAGACAAACAGGTAACCCTGACACATCCTAATGGTGATTCTATTACAAAGAAACTTTAAAAGCCACCATTGTTACACGGCCTTTTTAGCAGCGGCCACTGGAAGGCAGCCAATCCTCAAAATCAGCTAGACCACTGATACACCTGTTTGGATTGATCAGTGGCTGCTGTCAAAGGAAAAGCTGCCCATAATCCAACCATTAGTGCAAGAAGAGCTGGAGGAAGGGCACATAAAGGCATCGATTACCCCTTGGAACACTCCAATTTTTGCCATCCCGAACAAGAGTGGGAAATGGAGGTTGCTCCATGACTTATGTGCTGTTAATGCAGTCATGCTAAGTACGGCTGCCTTGCAACCTGGTCTTCCATCTCCTACTATGATACCTGAGTCGTAGAATATATTGATCATTGATCTCAAAGATTGTTTTTTTACCATTCCCTTGCATCCAGAAAACACTAGTCAATGTTACATTTTCTGTTACATCTATCAATAAGGCAGAACCGAACAAAAAGTATGAAGAACTTTGTTTGCCCCAAAGCACACAAAATTCCCCTACGATGTGCCAAATTTATGTGGCTTGGGCATTAGAACCTGTTCGGCAGCAATTCCCTGAGTATATCATCTATCACTACTTGGATGATATATTAGTAGCTGCAAATTAAACTATGTAACTGTTCTAAAACCATGACAGTTTTGCTAGAAGAAAGGGGTATAAGAATTGCTCCTTATAAAGTGCAATCTTCTGCTCCTTAGAAATATCTCAAGTAGCAGATTGATCAGTCTGTAATGAAGCCACAGAAACTCACCATTACAACTGAGATGAAAACTGTACCTGATGTGCAGAAGTTAGTAGAAAATATTCAATAGATAAGACCTATTTGTGGGATAACTAATGAAGAACTTGGACCACTAATACAGTTACTAAGTACTGCGTCTTGAGCAGATGAATGCCAGATCCAAGATAAAAAACAACAGCAAGCCTTAGATCACATTGCCACAAAGGTTGCTACCTCACATGGACCTCCTCTGATTGAAGATGTTCCAGTTCAACTGATGATCATCACCCAGAACAAAGAAGATGACAATTATGCCAAGCATCCTTTCACCTTGATTTATCAATAGGTTAAAACTTAAGCTAATCCTTTCGTTATTATAGAAAGAGTATTTTTACCTGTAAAACAATCTAGAAATATTACCACTCAACTAGAACTTTTTGCTCATTTGACTATGAAGGGCAGTGAGAGAATATTAGAAATCTAGAGACATGAACCATATTCAATTGCTGTAGCATTAGCTAACTAATATCTTAAATAGAGAATTAAGCATTCTGTTTCTTTACAGATAGCTTTGGCTGGATATGATGGTAAAGTTCACAATACTTATCCATGGCACCGGGTGGTATCTTTAGTGGAGCATGAGCGTCTGGAGGACAGACCCTGGAGATTTGACTGTCCGGTGTCTGGGCAGACAGTATTTACAGATGTAGGTAAAAGGCCCAAAAGGGCTGCCTGCACTTGGCAGTAAGACAAAGCGTGGAAAAAGCATGTCATTTTTGGAGAGGTAAAAGATATATTGCAGACAATAGAATTGAAAGCTGTGATTTGGGCTTTTGAAAATCGGAATAATGAGGTCATTAACATTGTTTCTGATTCGCTTTATGTAGTTGGCTGTGTCCAACGCCTAGAAGGAGCAGTGCTTGAAGAAATGAGTAATGAGCATTTGTATTCCCTTTTAAGCTGATTGCTTAAAATCCTAAATCAACAACGGCAGGAATACTTGATTATTCATGTTCGTGGTCATCAAGCTCTCCCTGGTCTGTCTGAAGGTAACGCTTGAGCTGATCGGTTAGTAGCCACTGTCTGGCCAATGCCAAACTCTGATAAATTTCAGCAAGCCAAAACTTCCCATGCATTTCTTCATCAATCTGCAAAAATGTTAGGTAAACAATTTGCTATACCCCTTACTGATGCTTCTGGTATTGTGCAATACTGTCCTGACTTGTCAACCAGATGGCATTAGTTTAGTCATGGTGTTAACCCTAGGGGTACTCAACCCTTGCAATTATAGCAAATGGATGTAACTCATGTAGCAGAATTTGGTCAGAAAAAGTTTGTCCATGTTTGCATTGATACCTATTCTTGAGTTATATGAGCTACTCCCTTAACAGGTGAGACGTCATGTTGAGAAACATTTGTGCAATTGCTTTGCCATATTAGGTATCCCCTTAGCAATTAAGACAGACAATGGTCCTGCTTACTGTTCCTTAAGATTCCAACGTTTCTGTAATTTGTGGGGTATTCGACGTGACACTGGTATTCCTCACAATCGTACCGGACAGGCAATTATTGAGCGTGCCCATCAGACATTCAAGGGCATGCTGCAAAACAAAAAGGGGGAACTCCAAGGTTATCCCCTGAGGAAAAAACAGCTAAAGCCATTTTTGTGCTTAATTACCTTAGAACAACAGGAGATAGGGAAGATCCACCTATTCTTGTGCATCATGCCCTCACACGTAATCCAAGTGAGGAATTGCCTGACGCCATTCAGGTCATGTTCAAAAGTCCAGAAACAGGGGTGTGGGAAGGACCAGCTACAGTCAAATTAAGAGGAAGAGCTTCTACGTGCTTACTTACAGATAAAGGCATTCGTTGGATTCCAGCCACGTGGGTGAAGCCCTATCTGAAAGCACCGTCCTCAACCCATGTTGTGCCCAGAGGCGGAGAGTCGGCAAAAGCACCGATTCCAGACAGCCCTGAATCCAATTCTTCGACAGCTGACCGCTGAACAACGGTTAGAATATCTACCAAATTTGCTGGACTATGCAGAGGAAGTACTAGCAACTTCACATAAGCTTAATACACACAGGTTAGATGTAGACAGACTTCTTTTACCTTCACTTCCATCACAAGTTGTAAATCAGATAGAAAATGCTTGATATCTGCATGGTTGTGCATGTAAGCCACAGGCTTAAGGCTCGTTGTATAAAGCGTCACTTAAAAACTTGGCGACAAGTTTGTCAAGAACATCATTTAGCAGTGGTCCGAGGGAAAAAGCAAAAATTTAAGCCTATTAACCTAATATGCAATAACTGTTCTTACACACTTAACACTATTACCCCAAGAATGGCAAGAGCTAAATTTTTAAGGCGTAACTCAAGAAGATATCAGAGTTATCTCCAAGATGTATCTTTGATAGAAATACATAAGCAAAGATTGTTACTGTGGTTGCAGTTTAAACTTGCTTTAATTGCTGTAGTAAACCAAATTGTACTAGAGAGCAAGATAATAGCTACTGAATGGAGAGTAAGAATAGCAATACCACAAATACATCACTTTAGAGATTTTTAGTGAGAACAAGCTAAAGCAATTGGGGCAAAGCGCAGGCGTGATGGATGACAAGGGCAACAATGGCACCAGCCTGGCAAATATTAACAATGTTGCTTAGTGGAGTGATTAAGGAAACGCAGGGAGTATACAATATAGAGCAGCGAGCTGACATGAGGGTTACACAGGCTACCAGAACAGGGCAGAATCTTTCTGCTTATCACTAGCTACACCTTTGCATCCATTTTGCACCTGTTTAATTGGAATTCCCTTAGACTCAATGGAAGAATTTGGAAATTGGACCAGAGCTCACATTTATGGCAACTTAAGTAAGGCCTGGTCCAATTGGTGTACTAATCAAAATGGGATGATCACAGAAAATTGGTGTGAAACACAAAAAATCCCTAGAAATCCTTTAGGAGTTGAGGCATTTACAATCACTCAAGGTTTAAATACTACAAGCCAGTGGCCGCCGGAATTGGATATTTTGGGATCAGTGCCAGGAAATTACTGTTTGTTCTTTGAGTACCACAAGGGTAAAGAGCTGATTAGGGAGAAATCAAGAAAACACGGCAATGGTAGCACTTGGATATCTCCTCTTTCTTCCTGGTATTACAATACCACAGCATACTGTGCCAGTTGGACATGGTCTGTATCCCTAAAACAAAAATCTGCAAGGATGTAACCTCCTGGAGTTTTCTCATTTGTGGAGATAAAGCTGAGCCTGTGATTCCTCAGAAAGCATTAGGAGGACTGTGCTATTTTGGGAAATTGACACTGTTTGCCCCTAGCATTCAACAGATGCTTGACATCAGGCACAAATTCCAACGCCCAAAATGTAATTAGGCTCAGACTGTAAGGATAATGTAGAATTGTAGAATACACATTTCGTTATACTGGCATCACTTTTTACACCAGATGTAGCTTCATCAAAGGCCCTCACACAATTCAAATGATTGGCTTGTTGGACAGGAAAACAAATTAACATTACATCTGCAATACTGAATGAGCTTACCAACTGATGTAGGTAGCATATGCCACGCTGTGTTACTGGATTGGGCTGCTCTAGATTTTTTGTTGCTAGCACAAGGAGACGGATGTGAAGATTTTGAAGGGATCTGTTGCATGAATCTCTCTGACCACTGAATATATTGACAAGAAACTGTCATTGCTTAAGGAGAATATGAAAAAGCGGGCAGTTGTTTAGAATTCTTTTGATGAGTGGCTAAAATTCTGGGGAATAACAGGCTGACTCAAGGACTTAGTACGCTCTGGCATTATGATACTTTGTATTCTTTTTTCAATTCTGCTTATAGTGCCTTGCTTACTATGCTGTGTGCAAAAAATAATTGACTGTGCTTTTAAATCAGTCTAGTTTGTGCAAAAATAAAAGCGGGGAACTGGTGAAGATATTTTGCAGGTTGAGGAGTTTTGGCAAGACAATGGCCATATTCAGCCGATGCACAATCCAGCCTGCTTGTAATAATGGACAATGAACACGTTCACAAAGAATGAATTATGGACATATTCAGAAATGGGCTCGGTATATCCTTGAAAAAGATACAAGAAGAAGAGTCATCAGGACTCAGCAAGTTTGTCAGCAAGCTTGGGAAAATGAGCCATGGGTGAGCCAGACAACCACAGCAAGATACGTAAAAAATTAGATGATCCAATCAGCATTCTATTTTAGACGCGTGAACAGCTAGGATTAACCAATCACGTATTAGCTAGAGACACATGGATAGCAGAGACTTATTATAAATATAGTCTTTTAAAGGATAAAAATTTGGATTCACTAGATCATACTGCTTATGGTGTGATGTCCCAAAACCTCTGCGCCCTGCAGCCTGTTCCTGCAGGAGGCTCTGGTGAGCCCCTTGCGGGACGCTCTGCCGTGCACGCAGCACTTCTCCTCTTCTCCTGCCCGCCCAGAACGCTCCTGGGACAGCAGGACACAAGCTGGCGGGCTCTGGGCTCAGCACATCCCAAACAGAGGGGCAGGAAGATACAGTGGCTGTTTTGCAGCCCTGCCCAAGAGAGGTGGGAAGGGTCTCCTCCCTCTGGTCTCACTTGGTTGGGTTTCTGACTGGGCCTGAGGCAGGGGCTGCCATTCCTCACTTGTGGGGACACCAGAGCTGCCAGAACCACACCGAGCCTGCAGGCACTGCCCGACAGCGCTGCGGCCACTGGGACGGTCGCGCCTCTGGGGCTCAGCCATTCCCTGCTGCTGCTGCTGCTGCTTTTAGGCACACCCAAAGCTCACTGTTAGGCCATGACGGTCTCTGCTTCTGCCCTCTTCCTGTCCCTGTGTAGGGATGGAGCATTGCTGTGCTTTCAGGAAGCTCTCTGGGAAAAACTTCCAGCATTGCAAGCTCCTCTGCCCTCCATAGATGCATGCTGTGGAATCCCTCACAGTTGGCTTCAGAGCATCCTCAAGCTGGCTTTTCTAAAACCCAGGGTCCTTGTTCCCTTCAGCGTGCTCAGCACGACCTTCAACTCCATGATGCTGTGCAACTGAAGCAGCAGGACAGGGACCTTTGCAGCCTGAGCTGCCCTTGTTCCTCTCTGCCCGTGCACAGAACACAGCGTGGAAGAGAACGGCAGCAGGGCCCTGCGTGTTCCTGGGTTCAGGATTTGTGCCGCTTCAGCTCCACAGACACGTGGGTAAAGTGACAAAGCCAAACTGTTTATTAAGGGAGGGCAAAGCAAAGGGGTGAACTGGGAGGCAAAAAAGGGGATGGACAGGGCCTGGGGGCTGGAGGGAGGAAGGGAGGGAAGGAGCTGCCAACAGGGAGGGAGATGACAGGAGCTCCTGGAGCTTCCCACAGGCTCAGCTGTGACCAACAAGAGCTGGGCCTGGAGTTCCAGCTGGTCCCCTGTGCTCTGCAGGTGGTCTCATCTTCATTGGGAACTGGGGGTTGCCGGAGGACACGGATTCTTCTGATCCTGCAGACCAAGTTCGGCAGCTCTTGCCTCGAACTTCAGCTGGATAAATTGGTTGATGAAGGAGGGGCACTCGTATTCCCTCAAGGCTTGAAGGGCTGGAAAAAAGAAGCACAGAGCCACGGTTAGAGGCTGGATTGCAGGAATCCAGGGAAACACTCCTGCCAGGGCCATCCCAGCCGGCTTCTGCTATGGCCAGAAGGGAGCCGGAGACAAGGGCTTGGGCCAGAAGGTTGTGGCCTCGGCTCCCCCACGTGTGCCTGAAAGCTCTCCGGGCTCTGACCCGCCGGCCCTCGTCCGTCCGCACAGGGAGCAGAGCCCTCGGCAGCTCGGGCTGGGATTGTAGCTCCGGAGCTGGGATTTAGAGCTGCTCCCGGCGGCCCCCGCTGGCACCCGCGCGGCTGCCCCCACTCACCCTGACTGAGGACCTGGAGCTCCTCCTTCTGCCCCATCATGAGCACTCCGGCGACCCCTGGCAAGACAGAGCCCGTGGCGGCGCCAGGCGGCACAGCTGCCCGACACGGGCGCTGGCAGCCCTGCGGCCGCACGCCCTCCTGCCCCGGCAGGGCTGCTGCCGGGCCCCTGCCGCACGCCGCCGCCCGAGGGCACGGCTGCGGGGGGGCGGCGGCAGCGCCGAGGGCGGGCGGGGCTGCAGCGGCCTGGGCGCGGCTCCCGCTGTAGCCGGGGCAGCAGCCGGGCCGGGGGCAGGGAGGGGCGCGGGGCTGCTGGCTCACCCATCAGCCTGACGGCCGCCTGTCGCAGGCGCTTCTGTGGGCTCTGCAGGAAGGGCAGGGCCCAGCGCAGGTGCTCGGCCGCTCGGCTCTCGTCCTCCAGCAGCTGCGGGGAGCACCGACAGGGAAGGCTCGGCGCGGGCTCTGCCCCTCGGCCGGGCGCTCCCTGCGCCCAGCAGCGGCCGAGCCGGCCCGCACGGCCCAGGGCAGGGAGCGGCGTGTGGGGCGCAGGCTGGCGGGCCCGGCTGCAGCGCCGGGCAGGGGCACAGCTGCCAGCCCCAGCACGGGGGGCAGGGGGGGCTTCTCCAGCCTGCGGCTGGGGCTCCCGGGCTGTCCTTACCAGGCGCTCGGCGAACTTCATGCGCTGCTGCTTCATCAGCAGCTGCTCCAGGTCCCTCCTCCTCCGGAAGCGGGCCGCACAAAGCAGGGCTTGGAAAGAGGCCTGGAGAGCAGCAGAGAGCCAGTGGTGGCACCAGAACCCAGGCCACAGGACCCACATGCCTGTGCCAAGGCCAGGGAAGGCTGGAACCTGCGAGCTGCCAGGGCAGGAGGCAGCCCAGCTCCTTGCCAGGGATGCAGCAGTGTCGCACAAAAGCTGACCTTTGCCACACGCCGGTTCTCATCGTGCCAGCGCAGGAAGAGAGGGAGCAGGCTCTGGCTCACAATTCTTGTGAGAGGCTTTTCCCCCTCTTCCACTACCAGCTCCATCACTTTGCAGAAGAGCTGAATGGAGAGCAGCTGCACGTGGCTGTTGTCCTGGAGGAAAGGAAAAGACCTCAGCACCAACTACTCCAGGCCCATCAGGGCAGAGGCCCAAAAGTGCATGAGGCACAACATTTCTGGGCAGCGTCCAGTGCTGGGGGCTGGCCGGGGACACAGAGCCTTACATTCTCCAAGTGTGGCAGGAGTGGCTCAGCCAGTTTCAGGGCGGTGGCACTGGGTATCTTGAGGCCTTTCTCCTGGAGCATGTGTGTGAGCACAGAGAGGATCATGCCGACCATCTCTGCATCAGGATCCGCCAGCTGCTCCAGCAGGTGTTGATAGAGGCCGCGTATTCCTCCGCCCTGTGTGCAAGAGCAGGCCGTGCTGTGAAGCCAAGGACAGCCGCAGCACCAGCAGCTGCTTGGGGCACTCAGGCAGCTGAAGTGGGAGGCAGGAGAGCTGGGAGCAGCTGCCTCTGCTGCCAAAGGCCAGCCAAGGCCAAAGGTCTGCGTTGGCCAGCCCCACGCTGTCAGCGCAGCTTCAGCCACTGCCCTTTCTCACCAGCGAGGGCTCCTTGCTGAGCACCACGAGGCCTCTGAGCTCCAGGCGCAGCCTGTCCCTGCACTCGCTCGGCAGGTGCCTGGACACAACCGACAGGGCACTGGCACCATCCTTGGTCAAGTCCAGACACTGCAGGACCTGAAAGGCACAGGGCAGTGACAGGGGGGCCGGCCAGCAGGAGCCCAGAAGCGCACAGGGCCGGGCCCAGGCAGCAGCAGCAGCAGCAGGCGCGCGCAGCGTCCCAGGCAGCTGCAGCTACGAGAGGCCAGAGAGCTGGGAAATTGACACTGTTTGCCCCTAGCATTCAACAGATGCTTGACATCAGGCACAAATTCCCTGCAAAATATCTTCAACAACAGGGCTCTGCTCCCTGGCTGGGAACAGCCCGGTTTTGCTGCCCTGAGCGCAGGCAGGAAGGAGCTCAGGCACGTGCAGAGGCAGCAGGCAGCTCGTGTTTGGAGGGGCCCAGGGCTGCGCGCCTGGAGCGACGCGTGGAAACAGCCTCGGGGGAAGGAAGATGAGCTCCAGCTGGAGTGCCTGTGCTGCAAGGAGCACAAGCAATTCAGCCTTGCCAGGGTTTCTTAAGGGTGTGTTGGTGTTGCCCAGGAAATGTACACATTTGGGGAAGTGCCCTTGGAAGAGAGGGGCTTGATTCCCAAGGAAACTGCTTCTCCAGGAGCCCCCAGTGAGATAGGTGCAAGTGTCTCCATTTGACTCCCTGTGTTTCCTTCAGTCATTGAGGCCCCTTGCACTTGGCAGAGGGGCAGGGGAAGGATGTGAAGAGCAGCTTTGGCATCTGTCTGGGCCTGCAGAGACCAAGCCAAGCACCTGCAGCAGGGTTTGTTGCCCACCTTTGAGCACAGGTCTGAGCCGGATCATTTTTGTCCAGCCGAGTGCCCCAAAGCTCTCTTGGGGAGCTGTGAATTCAAAGGCCTTGATGCACACATTCATGCCATCTCCCCTATCTGGTGTGTCTTAACTCTTGGCAAGATGTGTTTGCCCCGTGCTTGCTGGAAGCTGCTCTGCTCCAGAGCCAGCAGCGAGCTGGGCTGTGCTGGCCAGGCACCATGGAGAGTCCTTCCCTGAGCACTTGGCTGGGCTTGGTGTGTCCCGGGCTGTCTTAGACACTTGGGGCAATGGATTTCTTCCAATCAGAGGCATTTTGGGCAGGGTGGGGGTGGCCCCAGAGCACTTGGCAGCGTATCCCAAGGGCCCTTGCTGACACAAGGCGCAGCACGGTTACCATGGAACGGAATGGAACAGGACCCTTTGTGACACGTGGTGACATGGGTGCTGGCGGTGACGAGGCAACGCCACAGTGCTTGGTGGATGTGACGGGACAGGACGTGCCAGAGCTGTGCTGTGAGGAGCCCCACGCAGCCGGCTCTTTTGTCGCTGACCCACAGCTTTTCCAAGGTGTTACTCCTGCGGCTGGCCTTGTGGCCAGACTGCAGGACTTCCTGACTCGGAGCTTTTCCCAGGCATCTGCCATCCCTGTGGCTGGTGCCCTCGTGGCCAGGCCATAGGACTCAGTGACCTCCATTGCTCACAAGGACCTTCCTGTTATTGTGGCAGGAGGCCTCGAGACCAGAGTGCAGGACGCGCTGTCCTGTAGCCTTCCTGAGGCCTCTCTGTTGCAGGCACCTGCAAGGTGCTTGCTGATTCAGACCTTTGCCCAGGCATCTGTCTCAAAGGTGTCCTCGAGGTCAGAAAGCGGGATGGCAGGCAGAGTGCTCAGCCTCTTCAAGGTGCTTCGGGGGAAGAAAAGGAAAGGCCCTGCAGCCTCCCCAGTGCAGCAGCCTGCAGAGCCGGAGCAGTTGCAGCCACTGCAGGATGGTGAGTGGCAGAGCCGGGCTGCAGGGCTGGTGCCTGCGGCCGGCCTGGCCCCTGTGGACGAGCCCGCAGACAGGACGGAAGAGGGGCTGGGGCTGCCCCCCAGCAGCCCTGCTCCATCCCCTGGCCACCCGGGGGCTGTCCCTGCCAGGGCTGGGCCGTGTTCTCGGGCCTCTCCCGCAGCCCCTCAGCTCTGGCTGCACTCGCTCTTTGCCAGATGCGGGCAAGGATCGGACACGAGAGCAGGACCCTACTCGCGGCCGCTTCCACAGAGCAGCACAGGTACCTGCGGCCATCCCCACCTGGGCCGGGCCTGCTGGCACTGCTTGGCCCACTGCCGCGCTTGGAGCAGGCCATGGAACGTCCCTCTCTTCCTGCCCTTCCTTCTGCTGCAGATACTGCGGAGGTTCCTGTGCCTTCGGTGCAGAAACACCAGCGCCACAGCAACCGAGGGCACGGCTGAGCTGCGGGCAGAGCTTGATGTCAGCTCAGCCTCCCCTGAGCAGGCAGCAGACTCTGTCAGGGCAATGGCTGAGGGCAGGCCAGAGGCTGTCACGGCCCTGAGTGAGGATGCAAGGACTCAAAGCACGCGGGCCCTCTCAAAGACCAACACCAGGCCCACTTGCACTGCGGTTCCTGCTCCCACTCAGCATTTCTTTTCATCTCAGCAGCAGGTAAGCAGCCTGGGGCCAGGGCTGAAGGCCTCCCAGGATCGTGTGGCCCTTAAGCTACGTCTGCTGGGCCCCGCCAGCCACTGAAGCCAGCAAAGTGGGGTGGGAAGGCAAGCACTTCTTGGGGGAAGCTGGGCAAGTTGCCCCCTTGCACAGCACTCCAGGCATTCCCCATGCCTCCTCTAGGTGCCAGCCATGGTGAGGGACATTCACCAGACACTTGTGTCCCGTCTCACTGTGGATGCTGGGCTGCAAAGGGACATTCTGAGCCTGGCCCAAGAGCACCCTGCTAATGTGGTGATGAGCCTCCTGCGCTGTGCCCCAACCTGTGACAGGTACAGAGCACAACTGCCTCGAGAGCTTTGTGCTCAGTGGCCCCTAGGGCCCTCCCCCTGTCCAGCCTGTCCAGTGGGGTCTGCCAGACAGGCGGACAGCTCCAGGACCCTGGGGCCCCTCTGTTTCCTGAGCCTGCTGCCATGCCCCCCCCCGCCCCTCAGGGCACCGGGGCTCTGTCACCCGGCCCCACCCAGCCGCACGGGGCACGGTACTGACGCGCAGCCCTGGTCCCACAGAGCTGCTGCATTGATGTGGAGGACCATCGGCTCCTCGGGATCCGCAGTGCAGAAGGTGCTTCCAGCGCTCCTGTCTGTGACAGAGGACCGGCCACATTACAGCATGTTCTTCTACAGTGGGGATAACGAGGCCATCTTTGCCCTGGCTGTGAGTTTCTAGAACTGGCCTTTGCTCACCCTCCAGGTCACCTCTCCAGCAACTCTCCATGCTCTCTCCCTGTCCTGCACCTCCCTGCCTCAGGCGCTGGGCCGAAAGCTGGGCTAGGGGCAGACTCAGGGGGAGCAGGCTGGCTGCTCCCACTGCATCTCCCCTTGGGCCCTGCAACATGGACACCTGGGCACTGACTGCTGCCTTGGGGTGCTTTCTCCTTTGCAGGCAACTGTGGTGCTGTGGAAGACTGTCCACATGCCCGAGTGGCACGAGGCACTAGTCCTTCATTCTGCCCGCCTGTTTGTGGCTCTGCTCTTCCAAGTTTTTGTCACCACAGAGCAGATGCCAGAGGAGCTTGAGAACTTCTGGAGAGCGTGCCGGGAGGAACACTGCCTTCCCACAAAGCCCAACAGGTCTCAGTCGCCCTGTCCTTCCCATGCCCTTGTGGCCAGCGCCAGTGCTCCCGGTGTGACCTGGCCTTTGCTCTGTACACAGGTTTGCAGTGCAGGCCATGAAGGCTCTGCTCTGCCTACTGGACTTTGAGAAGAGGCTGGTGGCTTTGGAGCGCAAGCGCCTCTGGGACACCCTGCTCTGTGCCGACACCCGGCACCATGCAGTCGGTCTGCTGGCCAGGTGAGACCCCCTTCTCCCACCGCCGCCAGCGTTTGTGCCCCATGCCCGGAGTGCCCCACGCAGTCCCCGTGGTTGTGGGCAAGAGGGCCTTGTCAGCGAGGGGCGACCAAGCAGACTGGAATAGGCTGGGAGAGGAGGGTGCCCAGGAGCAGCTGCCTCCCAGAGCACCCACGTCCCCTTGCACGGTGCTGGAGAAAGATCACACCTCTGGGAGTCAGTCCTGGCAGAGGTTTGCCTGCCTGGCTCAGGGCTTTTCTGCCTTTTTCCCCCTGCCAGGGAGATGCGCCATAGCTTGACCCCCTTGTGTTCCCGCATCGCCTTGCACCTGCTCAACCTGCTCATTGGGAAGCAGCCCTGCTGGGATCTGCCTGCCCTGGCCTTCTTTGTGGAGGTGAGCCTGATGGCCAGCACTGCCTGGCTGAGCTGCCTCCCAGCTCTCTGGCCTCTCGTAGCTGCAGCTGCCTGGGACGCTGCGCGCGCCTGCTGCTGCTGCTGCCTGGGCCCGGCCCTGTGCGCTTCTGGGCTCCTGCTGGCCGGCCCCCCTGTCACTGCCCTGTGCCTTTCAGGTCCTGCAGTGTCTAGACTTGACCAAGCATGGTGCCAGTGCCCTGTCGGTTGTGTCCAGGCACCTGCCGAGCGAGTGCAGGGACAGGCTGCGCCTGGAGCTCAGAGGCCTCGTGGTGCTCAGCAAGGAGCCCTCGCTGGTGAGAAAGGGCAGTGGCTGAAGCTGCGCTGACAGCGTGGGGCTGGCCAACGCAGACCTTTGGCCTTGGCTGGCCTTTGGCAGCAGAGGCAGCTGCTCCCAGCTCTCCTGCCTCCCACTTCAGCTGCCTGAGTGCCCCAAGCAGCTGCTGGTGCTGCGGCTGTCCTTGGCTTCACAGCACGGCCTGCTCTTGCACACAGGGCGGAGGAATACGCGGCCTCTATCAACACCTGCTGGAGCAGCTGGCGGATCCTGATGCAGAGATGGTCGGCATGATCCTCTCTGTGCTCACACACATGCTCCAGGAGAAAGGCCTCAAGATACCCAGCGCCACCGCCCTGAAACTGGCTGAGCCACTCCTGCCACACTTGGAGAATGTAAGGCTCTGTGTCCCCAGCCAGCCCCCAGCACTGGACACTGCCCAGAAATGTTGTGCCTCATGCACTTTTGGGCCTCTGCCCTGATGGGCCTGGAGTAGTTGGTGCTGAGGTCTTTTCCTTTCCTCCAGGACAACAGCCACGTGCAGCTGCTCTCCATTCAGCTCTTCTGCAAAGTGATGGAGCTGGTAGTGGAAGAGGGGGAAAAGCCTCTCACAAGAATTGTGAGCCAGAGCCTGCTCCCTCTCTTCCTGCGCTGGCACGATGAGAACCGGCGTGTGGCAAAGGTCAGCTTTTGTGCGACACTGCTGCATCCCTGGCAAGGAGCTGGGCTGCCTCCTGCCCTGGCAGCTCGCAGGTTCCAGCCTTCCCTGGCCTTGGCACAGGCATGTGGGTCCTGTGGCCTGGGTTCTGGTGCCACCACTGGCTCTCTGCTGCTCTCCAGGCCTCTTTCCAAGCCCTGCTTTGTGCGGCCCGCTTCCGGAGGAGGAGGGACCTGGAGCAGCTGCTGACGAAGCAGCAGCGCATGAAGTTCGCTGAGCGCCTGGTAAGGACAGCCCGGGAGCCCCAGCCGCAGGCTGGAGAAGCCCCCCCTGCCCCCCGTGCTGGGGCTGGCAGCTGTGCCCCTGCCCGGCGCTGCAGCCGGGCCCGCCAGCCTGCGCCCCACACGCCGCTCCCTGCCCTGGGCCGTGCGGGCCGGCTCGGCCGCTGCTGGGTGCAGGGAGCGCCCGGCCGAGGGGCAGAGCCCGCGCCAAGCCTTCCCTGTTGGTGCTCCCCGCAGCTGCTGGAGGACGAGAGCCGAGCGGCCGAGCACCTGCGCTGGGCCCTGCCCTTCCTGCAGAGCCCACAGAAGCGCCTGCGACAGGCGGCCGTCAGGCTGATGGGTGAGCCAGCAGCCCCGCGCCTCTCCCTGCCCCCGGCCCGGCTGCTGCCCCGGCTACAGCGGGAGCCGCGCCCAGGCCGCTGCAGCCCCGCCCGCCCTCGGCGCTGCCGCCGCCCTCCCGCAGCCGTGCCCTCGGGCGGCAGCGTGCGGCAGGGGCCCGGCAGCAGCCCTGCCGGGGCAGGAGGGCGTGCGGCCGCAGGGCTGCCAGCGCCCGTGTCGGGCAGCTGTGCCGCCTGGCGCCGCCACGGGCTCTGTCTTGCCAGGGGTCGCCGGAGTGCTCATGATGGGGCAGAAGGAGGAGCTCCAGGTCCTCAGTCAGGGTGAGTGGGGGCAGCCGCGGGGGTGCCAGCGGGGGCCGCCGGGAGCAGCTCTAAATCCCAGCTCCGGAGCTACAATCCCAGCCCGAGCTGCCGAGGGCTCTGCTCCCTGTGCGGACGGACGAGGGGCGGCGGGGACAGAGCCCGGAGAGCTTTCAGGCACACGTGGGGGAGCCGAGGCCACAACCTTCTGGCCCAAGCCCTTGTCTCCGGCTCCCTTCTGGCCATAGCAGAAGCCGGCTGGGATGGCCCTGGCAGGAGTGTTTCCCTGGATTCCTGCAATCCAGCCTCTAACCGTGGCTCTGTGCTTCTTTTTTCCAGCCCTTCAAGCCTTGAGGGAATACGAGTGCCCCTCCTTCATCAACCAATTTATCCAGCTGAAGTTCGAGGCAAGAGCTGCCGAACTTGGTCTGCAGGATCAGAAGAATCCGTGTCCTTCGGCAACCCCCAGTTCCCAATGAAGATGAGACCACCTGCAGAGCACAGGGGACCAGCTGGAACTCCAGGCCCAGCTCTTGTTGGTCACAGCTGAGCCTGTGGGAAGCTCCAGGAGCTCCTGTCATCTCCCTCCCTGTTGGCAGCTCCTTCCCTCCCTTCCTCCCTCCAGCCCCCAGGCCCTGTCCATCCCCTTTTTTGCCTCCCAGTTCACCCCTTTGCTTTGCCCTCCCTTAATAAACAGTTTGGCTTTGTCACTTTACCCACGTGTCTGTGGAGCTGAAGCGGCACAAATCCTGAACCCAGGAACACGCAGGGCCCTGCTGCCGTTCTCTTCCACGCTGTGTTCTGTGCACGGGCAGAGAGGAACAAGGGCAGCTCAGGCTGCAAAGGTCCCTGTCCTGCTGCTTCAGTTGCACAGCATCATGGAGTTGAAGGTCGTGCTGAGCACGCTGAAGGGAACAAGGACCCTGGGTTTTAGAAAAGCCAGCTTGAGGATGCTCTGAAGCCAACTGTGAGGGATTCCACAGCATGCATCTATGGAGGGCAGAGGAGCTTGCAATGCTGGAAGTTTTTCCCAGAGAGCTTCCTGAAAGCACAGCAATGCTCCATCCCTACACAGGGACAGGAAGAGGGCAGAAGCAGAGACCGTCATGGCCTAACAGTGAGCTTTGGGTGTGCCTAAAAGCAGCAGCAGCAGCAGCAGGGAATGGCTGAGCCCCAGAGGCGCGACCGTCCCAGTGGCCGCAGCGCTGTCGGGCAGTGCCTGCAGGCTCGGTGTGGTTCTGGCAGCTCTGGTGTCCCCACAAGTGAGGAATGGCAGCCCCTGCCTCAGGCCCAGTCAGAAACCCAACCAAGTGAGACCAGAGGGAGGAGACCCTTCCCACCTCTCTTGGGCAGGGCTGCAAAACAGCCACTGTATCTTCCTGCCCCTCTGTTTGGGATGTGCTGAGCCCAGAGCCCGCCAGCTTGTGTCCTGCTGTCCCAGGAGCGTTCTGGGCGGGCAGGAGAAGAGGAGAAGTGCTGCGTGCACGGCAGAGCGTCCCGCAAGGGGCTCACCAGAGCCTCCTGCAGGAACAGGCTGCAGGGCGCAGAGGTTTTGGGACATCACACCATAAGCAGTATGATCTAGTGAATCCAAATTTATTATCCTTTAAAAGACTATATTTATAATAAGTCTCTGCTATCCATGTGTCTCTAGCTAATACATGATTGGTTAATCCTAGCTGTTCACGCGTCTAAAATAGAATGCTGATTGGATCATCTAATTTTTTACGTATCTTGCTGTGGTTGTCTGGCTCACCCATGGCTCATTTTCCCAAGCTTGCTGACAAACTTGCTGAGTCCTGATGACTCTTCTTCTTGTATCTTTTTCAAGGATATACCGAGCCCATTTCTGAATATGTCCATAATTCATTCTTTGTGAACGTGTTCATTGTCCATTATTACAAGCAGGCTGGATTGTGCATCGGCTGAATATGGCCATTGTCTTGCCAAAACTCCTCAACCTGCAAAATATCTTCACCAGTTCCCCGCTTTTATTTTTGCACAAACTAGACTGATTTAAAAGCACAGTCAATTATTTTTTGCACACAGCATAGTAAGCAAGGCACTATAAGCAGAATTGAAAAAAGAATACAAAGTATCATAATGCCAGAGCGTACTAAGTCCTTGAGTCAGCCTGTTATTCCCCAGAATTTTAGCCACTCATCAAAAGAATTCTAAACAACTGCCCGCTTTTTCATATTCTCCTTAAGCAATGACAGTTTCTTGTCAATATATTCAGTGGTCAGAGAGATTCATGCAACAGATCCCTTCAAAATCTTCACATCCGTCTCCTTGTGCTAGCAACAAAAAATCTAGAGCAGCCCAATCCAGTAACACAGCGTGGCATATGCTACCTACATCAGTTGGTAAGCTCATTCAGTATTGCAGATGTAATGTTAATTTGTTTTCCTGTCCAACAAGCCAATCATTTGAATTGTGTGAGGGCCTTTGATGAAGCTACATCTGGTGTAAAAAGTGATGCCAGTATAACGAAATGTGTATTCTACAATTCTACATTATCCTTACAGTCTGAGCCTAATTACATTTTGGGCGTTGGAATTTGTGCCTGATGTCAAGCATCTGTTGAATGCTAGGGGCAAACAGTGTCAATTTCCCAAAATAGCACAGTCCTCCTAATGCTTTCTGAGGAATCACAGGCTCAGCTTTATCTCCACAAATGAGAAAACTCCAGGAGGTTACATCCTTGCAGATTTTTGTTTTAGGGATACAGACCATGTCCAACTGGCACAGTATGCTGTGGTATTGTAATACCAGGAAGAAAGAGGAGATATCCAAGTGCTACCATCGCCGTGTTTTCCTGATTTCTCCCTAATCAGCTCTTTACCCTTGTGGTACTCAAAGAACAAACAGTAATTTCCTGGCACTGATCCCAAAATATCCAATTCCTGCGGCCACTGGCTTGTAGTATTTAAACCTTGAGCGATTGTAAATGCCTCAACTCCTAAAGGATTTCTAGGGATTTTTTGTGTTTCACACCAATTTTCTGTGATCATCCCATTTTGATTAGTACACCAATTGGACCAGGCCTTACTTAAGTTGCCATAAATGTGAGCTCTGGTCCAATTTCCAAATTCTTCCATTGAGTCTAAGGGAATTCCAATTAAACAGGTGCAAAATGGATGCAAAGGTGTAGCTAGTGATAAGCAGAAAGATTCTGCCCTGTTCTGGTAGCCTGTGTAACCCACATGTCAGCTCGCTGCTCTATATTGTATACTCCCTGCGTTTCCTTAATCACTCCACTAAGCAACATTGTTAATATTTGCCAGGCTGGTGCCATTGTTGCCCTTGTCATCCATCACGCCTGCGCTTTGCCCCAATTGCTTTAGCTTGTTCTCACTAAAAATCTCTAAAGTGACGTATTTGTGGTATTGCTATTCTTACTCTCCATTCAGTAGCTATTATCTTGCTCTCTAGTACAATTTGGTTTACTACAGCAATTAAAGCAAGTTTAAACTGCAACCACAGTAACAATCTTTGCTTATGTATTTCTATCAAAGATACATCTTGGAGGTAACTCTGATATCTTCTTGAGTTACGCCTTAAAAATTTAGCTCTTGCCATTCTTGGGGTAATAGTGTTAAGTGTGTAAGAACAGTTATTGCATATTAGGTTAATAGGCTTAAATTTTTGCTTTTTCCCTCGGACCACTGCTAAATGATGTTCTTGACAAACTTGTCGCCAAGTTTTTAAGTGACGCTTTATACAACGAGCCTTAAGCCTGTGGCTTACATGCACAACCATGCAGATATCAAGCATTTTCTATCTGATTTACAACTTGTGATGGAAGTGAAGGTAAAAGAAGTCTGTCTACATCTAACCTGTGTGTATTAAGCTTATGTGAAGTTGCTAGTACTTCCTCTGCATAGTCCAGCAAATTTGGTAGATATTCTAACCGTTGTTCAGCGGTCGGCTGTCGAAGAATTGGATTCAGGGCTGTCTGGAATCGGTGCTTTTGCCGACTCTCCGCCTCTGGGCACAACATGGGCTGAGGACGGTGCTTTCAGATAGGGCTTCACCCACGTGGCTGGAATCCAACGAATGCCTTTATCTGTAAGTAAGCACGTAGAAGCTCTTCCTCTTAATTTGACTGTAGCTGGTCCTTCCCACACCCCTGTTTCTGGACTTTTGAACATGACCTGAATGCCGTCAGGCAATTCCTCACTTGGATTACGTGTGAGGGCATGATGCACAAGAATAGGTGGATCTTCCCTATCTCCTGTTGTTCTAAGGTAATTAAGCACAAAAATGGCTTTAGCTGTTTTTTCCTCAGGGGATAACCTTGGAGTTCCCCCTTTTTGTTTTGCAGCATGCCCTTGAATGTCTGATGGGCACGCTCAATAATTGCCTGTCCGGTACGATTGTGAGGAATACCAGTGTCACGTCGAATACCCCACAAATTACAGAAACGTTGGAATCTTAAGGAACAGTAAGCAGGACCATTGTCTGTCTTAATTGCTAAGGGGATACCTAATATGGCAAAGCAATTGCACAAATGTTTCTCAACACGACGTCTCACCTGTTAAGGGAGTAGCTCATATAACTCAAGAATAGGTATCAATGCAAACATGGACAAACTTTTTCTGACCAAATTCTGCTACATGAGTTACATCCATTTGCTATAATTGCAAGGGTTGAGTACCCCTAGGGTTAACACCATGACTAAACTAATGCCATCTGGTTGACAAGTCAGGACAGTATTGCACAATACCAGAAGCATCAGTAAGGGGTATAGCAAATTG
Organism: Molothrus aeneus; assembly: GCF_037042795.1. Classification (NCBI taxonomy): domain Eukaryota; kingdom Metazoa; phylum Chordata; class Aves; order Passeriformes; family Icteridae; genus Molothrus; species Molothrus aeneus. The sequence continues at coordinate 3,126,776 of NW_027098761.1, forward strand.
TTTACCTAACATTTTTGCAGATTGATGAAGAAATGCATGGGAAGTTTTGGCTTGCTGAAATTTATCAGAGTTTGGCATTGGCCAGACAGTGGCTACTAACCGATCAGCTCAAGCGTTACCTTCAGACAGACCAGGGAGAGCTTGATGACCACGAACATGAATAATCAAGTATTCCTGCCGTTGTTGATTTAGGATTTTAAGCAATCAGCTTAAAAGGGAATACAAATGCTCATTACTCATTTCTTCAAGCACTGCTCCTTCTAGGCGTTGGACACAGCCAACTACATAAAGCGAATCAGAAACAATGTTAATGACCTCATTATTCCGATTTTCAAAAGCCCAAATCACAGCTTTCAATTCTATTGTCTGCAATATATCTTTTACCTCTCCAAAAATGACATGCTTTTTCCACGCTTTGTCTTACTGCCAAGTGCAGGCAGCCCTTTTGGGCCTTTTACCTACATCTGTAAATACTGTCTGCCCAGACACCGGACAGTCAAATCTCCAGGGTCTGTCCTCCAGACGCTCATGCTCCACTAAAGATACCACCCGGTGCCATGGATAAGTATTGTGAACTTTACCATCATATCCAGCCAAAGCTATCTGTAAAGAAACAGAATGCTTAATTCTCTATTTAAGATATTAGTTAGCTAATGCTACAGCAATTGAATATGGTTCATGTCTCTAGATTTCTAATATTCTCTCACTGCCCTTCATAGTCAAATGAGCAAAAAGTTCTAGTTGAGTGGTAATATTTCTAGATTGTTTTACAGGTAAAAATACTCTTTCTATAATAACGAAAGGATTAGCTTAAGTTTTAACCTATTGATAAATCAAGGTGAAAGGATGCTTGGCATAATTGTCATCTTCTTTGTTCTGGGTGATGATCATCAGTTGAACTGGAACATCTTCAATCAGAGGAGGTCCATGTGAGGTAGCAACCTTTGTGGCAATGTGATCTAAGGCTTGCTGTTGTTTTTTATCTTGGATCTGGCATTCATCTGCTCAAGACGCAGTACTTAGTAACTGTATTAGTGGTCCAAGTTCTTCATTAGTTATCCCACAAATAGGTCTTATCTATTGAATATTTTCTACTAACTTCTGCACATCAGGTACAGTTTTCATCTCAGTTGTAATGGTGAGTTTCTGTGGCTTCATTACAGACTGATCAATCTGCTACTTGAGATATTTCTAAGGAGCAGAAGATTGCACTTTATAAGGAGCAATTCTTATACCCCTTTCTTCTAGCAAAACTGTCATGGTTTTAGAACAGTTACATAGTTTAATTTGCAGCTACTAATATATCATCCAAGTAGTGATAGATGATATACTCAGGGAATTGCTGCCGAACAGGTTCTAATGCCCAAGCCACATAAATTTGGCACATCGTAGGGGAATTTTGTGTGCTTTGGGGCAAACAAAGTTCTTCATACTTTTTGTTCGGTTCTGCCTTATTGATAGATGTAACAGAAAATGTAACATTGACTAGTGTTTTCTGGATGCAAGGGAATGGTAAAAAAACAATCTTTGAGATCAATGATCAATATATTCTACGACTCAGGTATCATAGTAGGAGATGGAAGACCAGGTTGCAAGGCAGCCGTACTTAGCATGACTGCATTAACAGCACATAAGTCATGGAGCAACCTCCATTTCCCACTCTTGTTCGGGATGGCAAAAATTGGAGTGTTCCAAGGGGTAATCGATGCCTTTATGTGCCCTTCCTCCAGCTCTTCTTGCACTAATGGTTGGATTATGGGCAGCTTTTCCTTTGACAGCAGCCACTGATCAATCCAAACAGGTGTATCAGTGGTCTAGCTGATTTTGAGGATTGGCTGCCTTCCAGTGGCCGCTGCTAAAAAGGCCGTGTAACAATGGTGGCTTTTAAAGTTTCTTTGTAATAGAATCACCATTAGGATGTGTCAGGGTTACCTGTTTGTCTGGTTTAGGTCTTGTGATGTCTGTGGCTCAATATATTTCTTGTTTACCTGTGGAACCAAAGCTTCCTGTTCCCCATTCCTTGTAGTCCGTACAGGGGACGCAAGACTTAAAAGGAATAAGCTGAGCAATTGGTGAACCTTTGGGAATAGATACAGGAGGGAAAAATGTCCTAACCATAATTTTAACAACCCCTTGATAGTCTGCATCAATAACTCTTGGAATTCTATTTCATCTCTTTTTACTGGCAGATGATCTCTCTAACAGTAAAGAACTAAGCTTATCTTTCAAGGGTCTTTTTACATTAGTATCCATCAGGTGTACAGCAGAGTCTGTGATGGTAACAGCTACTGTGGTTTCTACTTCTACACTGGCACTTCTAGAAGTTGACGATCTAAGGGAGTAAAATCTTCTTCTTCTTCTTCCGTGGGAGGCTGAGCTATCCAGGCAGCTCTCTGTATTTCTCTCGGCATGCATGGAGAGGGCGCGTTCCAAGGCCCGTTTCCCTGGAACCGATATTCTCTAGTATTGTGGTTCTCTTTTTTGCGGATCAAACAAAATTTTTTCATAAATGCAGAGTGACACTGACTTATTTGAATATATTTCATGCAAGATATATGCTTAAATTCCACTAGTTCACCCAGTGTTGCTTGCCACAGACCATAGTGACAAGAAGTGCTCTACAGACTTTGGACTTTTGAACAGCAATGTTTTGCTGGTCCAACCTAGAACAGTCCTAGCACTCTGGAGAAAAGGTAAAATAATTCACACTTGATTTTGGAAGCCTGGAGCAATGGAAAAAAAAATCATCCTGAATCAGAGAATGTTCAAGAGAAGCATACTGGGAGGCACAAACTGAATGAAACAATAATGTCTAAAACCAGAATGCTTGAAGCTGTGGAAGGAGAACGGGGAGATTTGCCTTGCTACCAGATCCCAAATGTGCTGTGGTTCCAGTAGCCTAGTTTACAACACTCTTGGGAAGAATGAGACAGCCACAGAGCAATTAGCAGTGCTCAGACCTGCTGGAGAGCACATGAGGTCCTATCTGAAAACCACATGCAAGTTCGATTTTTGTAAATTTGCTCTGGAAAAGTAGAGAAGAGTTTAGTGATAGCAGGTAGGAGTTTAATTCTAGCATCCCCTTTCCTATTCCCTCTGCTCTAAGAGAGATCGGTTACTTTTTCTCCTGCAAACACAGTAAGGAGCCTTTTATTTCCCCCCTCTCCTGAGGGGTGAGATATAAACCCCCTTACAGCACTTAGTAGACTGATAATGCAGAAGCTGTATAAAAGAATCAGGTGATATGACACATTGAGAACAGGAGTCAAAGAAACACAGATAGCATTTTTCAATAGTACCAGTTCAGGATAAATTTCATTTTCGCATGAGTTCCTCCCATTCAGAGCTGAAACTGAGAAAACAATCTGCCAGTAGAGAGGTCCCAGCTGTGTCAAGGTTCCGTGACAACTAGAAGTCATGACTGGCCATGCCTCCACAGATGTGTCTCTGGGCTTTGCAGGATAGCAATGAGATCAGAAAATTATAAAAAGGGCCTGCCATAAACTGCTGCAGCCTGCAAATGCCTCAGGCATTTGTTGGGGACAAAGCAGCTCCTGTCACCCATGGCTAGTGGGACTTTGCTGCAGCACTTTTTGGTTGCATATTTTCTCATGGCTGTCACCTGTGTGGTGAAGGTTTTTTTTATTTATGCATTCATCATTTGTGTTAAAACAGCAATAGTAGTGCAAAAATTTTCACTAGTAATGCCAATAGAAATAACATCAACTCCCCAAAAGAAAACGTTAAACAAGAGCAGTGTTACCAGCCAATTCACAAACCTTTTCTAACAGCGGAAAAGTGAAAGGTTTGTTGTGAAAAGTATTGATCTTTTACACTGTTGAAACTATCAATACCACGTGCTGGGGTTGGAACTCTCCAAGAAACAAATATTGATTTCCCTCTTTTCTGATGTACAGAAATGACAGACAAGGGCTGAACGAACTCTGAATCTTTTAATTGTTTTGAGGCCGACAGATTCTGTTAGTATTTAATTTTTATTGTTTCATTGTTCTCCTGTTTTCTGCTGCCACCCCCCTACCCATCTTTGAAACCTTCGAGGGGAGATACTTTGCTTTTTTTTTCCTTTTTTGTGTTAGAAAGACAAGTGAAGGAGTAGTTGAAATTAATGTAGTATTCCCTATACTGCAGTTCGCTGTCCGGTCTGATTCATCTAATTTTAGTATTACCTTCAGGAACATTGTAGCAATTTATTTGAAACACAAAGTACTAGTGATGATATAGCATTCTTATTTTTTAAAAACAACACACGTTCCAGAAAATCATGCTATAAAATAAATGTCTTCTTTATAATAGTGAACTGTGGACATTCCATCTCAGTATAAATGCTGCAAACAGAAATCCTGCTTCAGAATCTTTAATTTCACCAATTTTACAACAAATATGAATGGCAAAATTGAAAGAGAAAGACGGAGGAATACATAGGCACATGTGTTTCTATTGATCCAAATGCTAAGCAGAATTTGGAGCAAAATGAAATGGATTAGAGCAGAGTAAATTTTTTTCTTTAATTTTATTTTATGGAATAAGCATTAATCTTCAATACCGGGTATATGTCATGTAAAGCTTAAAAAGTAGTTATTCATTGTCCTGAAGATCACCCAGATACAGTAAATAAATTTCATTTTTTTGGCAAGAGATCCAGGCGTTCACGCCATTGGTGATGGATCTTTCTCAAACACTGTCCCGTCTCTCATATAGTAATGAGATTACCTTGCTTGTTTTTGCTTGTCACTAAAGCCAAGCACACAGTTTTATTGAATGTATTGTTTCACTTTTCTGTTGCCTTAATATTCCTAGTAAAATATGATCTTTCTTTCCATTGGTGTCTGTGTCCTTTAAAACACCCCTGTCAATTGACAGAACAAGGGCCTAAGACCTACTGGGATCAACGTTAGATTTGTTGAAGTTGCCTAAGCAATGGTTTGTGCCCCTCATTTTTTTCAACAATAGCCCAAGTCTGTAGAAAAGGGGAACTTAAGCAAGTATCTTGAGTTTCCTGAAAAGAACAAAATTCTTGGACAGCAAGCAGCCTTCCCAAAGAGCTAGCAGCAAACTGAAGATACCTTGATGAACAGATTAGTGAGATTATGAGCCACGTTTGCCTGTGATGGCAATGTTGCCTTTTTCCCAACCTGGAAATGAAAGTAGAGATAATTTTAGTAAGGAGATAATATAAAAATGGATCTTTATTTGGAAGTTTTCAGGGGCAGTTATGGAAGATGTCCACAAAAGCCCACTCCCTCCAGAGATGAGTACATATTTGTAGGTTTTAGGAAATTAGCGTAATTGATAAAAAGCACTAATTAGGACAACAAGTGGTGATGCAATTCCCCCCCAGGTCAAGTTCCTTCTCTGGAGTCCCCCCTCTTGGCACTGGCTGTACTTTGTCCATTAAAATGCATCTCAAAGAGTTGTTCTTGTGGGCCAGGAAGAACCAAGATGGCACCAGGGCCTTGGACCCCCCCCAGCGCTTGGAGCTCTGGAATTTGTTTTGTCTTTCTGCTTAGGGAAAGGACTTGGAAAAGTATTGGGAAAACTGGTGACTAATACAGTAGGATACAGAGCTACAAACATATATGCAAAGAATATAGAAAACATAGAAAAAAAGGCAAAACCCAAATGGCATCAGCAAGGTCTTGGGCATGAACATGTATGTCCAGATGGCCTTCTCAGCCCTATTTCTGTGTATTTCTGGGAACCAGAGGAATCCTGCTTGAGCCTGTGCGGAGATGGATTTGGGAAGTAAAAATTTGTTTATTTTTTTCTCCTTGGGGCAGCTCCTGTTCCTAACATCAGCTGAGCCTCTCTCCACCTGATGCCTCTGTTGCAGCAAAACAATTCATGGCAGACAGAAGACACTGACAATTCCAGGGACATGGCTTTCTCCAGTGCCAGCTGTGAGTGGGAGTCGGAATAAAGACTCTGTAAACCACAACTCCATTGGAAGATTCCTTTCCTTTTCATTCCGTAAATAAGCTCTACATTCCCTTCTGAATTGTCAGTTGCTTGTTAAGGATGGGAACTTCTCTTTTATGATTTTTTTTCCTATGGTTTTTCCTATGGAATTGGATGAAGGTCTCCTTCATTCACAAACTCCAGACCAAACTGCCTTTGAAATATATAGCCCACATATAAAAACAGTAGTTTTTGCCCAGCCATGGTACTTCTAGATCAGAAAGCAAAGGCAATGGTATTTGCAGCCAAAACCCAACAAAGCCTGGGACAGCCAAAACATTCTGGGGAGACACAGGCCTCCAGCTGTTCCTAGAAATCAATGGAGTTCCTGCCAAATGGTTCTGTAGCGCTAAGTGCAATCTCTTTGCCTGGATCAGAGCCTTGCTCAATGGAAAAAACAGAAAGATCAGCAAGGGTGCTCCCAAAGGCCCATCACATCGTTTTTATTCTGCTCATCTGGCTTAAGTTTGCAACTCAATGTGTGGCTGCAGTTACACTGATGAGGAGGAAAGAAAAACAAACCAAAGAAACAAACAAAAAACACCAATAAAAAAAGAGCCTCATGGCAGGGCTATGACGTTCCACAAGAGGAATCACTGGTGTGCATTTCATGGACCTCTCTCAAGTCTATTAAAGTACTTTAGTCCTGGTTTAAAATAGACAGCTATGAAACAACTTCGAGAGACAGAGACTAAAATGGCTGGTGGATATTTTTTTTAAGAATGAGGAAAATGACCCAAAAGGTGGTTTTTTATAACATTTTAAAATATATTACATAAAAATTAAGCACTGCAATAAGTAAGAATTAAAAAAACCAAGTGCTTAGGTATACAAATAATTAGAAACACAGAAATGTGAAGATATGAATGCATATTTTCATAAAAATATGAAATTACAGACAAAAGTCACTGATGGTAGAGACAGGAATGTGACATACACACACACTGAGCTCATGCAGCAACAGCCAATGCTTATTGAATGGCTGTGGGAAATGGATTTGTGAAGAATTCTCAAAACCTGACAGAAAGCACACAGTCTTGTACACCTGTATGCAAACACTGAGATAAGGTGTGCTGACTTAGGAAGGCCATGGAATAGAAATGACGTTGCTGAGAGAGACTGTACTAGAAAAAAGTTTCAACAAGTTTCAAAATATGGCCCTGCAAAAAGACTAGATATTTTAGAGAATTAGAACTGTGAAAGATGCATTGTAGCAGGACCATGTGGGGAAAAATAGAGGTGATTGGTGTTAGAGGTAATAGCAGCATTTTGTGGCAAAAGCTAATAGGTTGAAAAACATTTATAAGGTATTGTAACCAGGAAATAGGTTGGCTTCTGATGGAATGGCGTTGAGTTTTACATCTCTTGTGTCTCACTATTCATCTAGACTGATAATGGAATCAAATCTTTTTAAATGCCTCTCAGTTGCCCCGTCTCTGTAAAAGCTGGGAAAACAACAAAAGGCACCCTCTTTTATAGGGGCTTCAAATTTCCCACTCTTACATAGCTGATTGGACAAGGGTCTTAGCTCTGCTAGCTCGCTGGCCAATGATATGGGTGCATTCATCGTTCAAATGGATTGGCTAAAGTCCCTGTTTGAACTTGAATCCAGCCTATCAGTAACACACCCGGGGACTTGGTTGCTTCTACTATCCAATGGATTAGGCTGGTTGAGTTGCTGTCTTGTTATGCCACATTATCTGTGCACCTTTGGCCACCTACAGCTGTCACAACCAAAAACTACATACATTGAAACACTACACAAAGGTTGGTACTTTAATTACTCCTTTTTTAATTATGCTTTAATTAGGTCTTTTTACACTGCTGGATTTTTTTTTTCTTCTGAAGAGAAGCTAGGATATTGCTCAAGAAAACTGTCACATCCAATAATTGAATTCCCTGATTTCTTCTGGTGCTGGGTAAGACCTTCAGGCTGAAAGACTTGATTGAGGGCAAAGAACTAGTTCTGTGTGGTTTTGTTGACTGAAGACCCAGTACCAGTTCTGCTCCCTGTCATATGGGAGGGTGCACCCATTGATGACCCAGTACTGTTTCTGGTTGGTGTCAGGTTGGTGAATGTGTCCCTTGATGACCCAATGCTTGCTCTGCTTGGTGTCCCGCTGGAGGATATGTTGCTTGCAGACAAACTGTAACTTCTGTCGGATATCGCATGGGAGGATATGTCCACTGATGATCCAAAACTCGTACTTAGGTTTTGGGTCATCAGTGGACATATTGTACAGTCTGGTGTCACACTGGAGGGTATGCTGCTTGCAGACAAACTGTAACTTCTGTCGGATAGCCTGTGGGAGGATATGTCCATTGATGATCCAAAACCTGTTCTGTCTGGTGTCACACTGGATGATGTGTCAGTTGCATACAGAGTGCACGTTCTGCATGGTACCACACTGGAGGGCACGCTGGGTACAGGCACAGCTCTGTCTCGTGCCACACTGGAGAGTCTGTCAGTCGCATACAGAGTGCGCGTTCTGCATGGTACCACACTGGAGGGCATGCTGGGTACAGGCACAGCTCTGTCTCGTGCCACACTGGAGAGTCTGTCAGTTGTATACAGAGTGCGCGTTCCGCGTGGTACCACACTGGAGGGCACGCTGGGTACAGGCACAGCTCTGTCTCGTGCCACACTGGAGAGTCTGTCAGTTGTATACAGAGTGCGCGTTCTGCATGGTACCACACTGGAAGGTACCCTGGGTACAGGCACAGTTCTGTCTGGTGCCACAGTGGATGTTGTGTCAGTTCCAGAAACAGTATAGGTTCTGAGTCTAAGCTCTCCTCTGTGTGCTGGAATAATAAAAATAGAAAAACAAATCAAGAGCAAATCTACGTTTCCTGTTAAATACCTCTCACAAGGGTATGTATGTGAAGTACTTATAACTATTCGCTTCTTAAGTGCTTATTTGAAACACACGGCACCTGATTATAGATACTAATCTTTAACAGACAAAGGACATTAGCACAAGTATCCTGCCCTCAGAAGGGCTGTAAAACAATGGCACTTTATTTGATGTGCTACACAATACTTACAGAGATCTTTTATCCCTCATCATTATAATTCCAAGGCTGTGTTTTTTAATCAAGTAAACAAACTTATTCTACAGTCTCCCTGTCACTGTTATTGGGGAACACTTGCCCTGTTGGCCACAGAAGGGATTTATTTGTTTTTGGATATATTTCACTATTAATTGAAATCAACACTTAATGTTCTTCAAATATTAATCAGGCATATTGTTGCAGGCAACATTTTAATTAAATTACTGTAATATTCAAGTATGTTACAACAGCGTGACAAGTTAAAAGTTCACATAAATAGAATATTGAGTATCAAACAATTTTTGCATAGAAAAGGCATTTTCTTTACCAAATAGCACGTGTGGGGTTGAACTAATGTGTTTTTGAAAACTTTGTCCTAAATTACATAATGTGATTTATAATATGAGTTTCATATCGTTGTTATTATTTTAAACTGCATGATTTATAATGTTTGGTTACAACTATTACTTGTGTAAGCATATTAATAGTTGTAATGACAAGGAGAGCATTTGTACTGGGATATGTGCATTCCTTGGCTATGTAGTAATGTTGGCAAGTGATGCTCAGTTGATTAAAATCAGGTATGAATTGCTAATACTCCTGTAAAAAATTAGTTTCTGGGAGACATCACTGCTTGGTGTATTATAGACACTTCCAGATAAGTAAACACTGTCAGTGTAATTTTCTGTTTTGCCTGTACTGATATCTCCATTCTTTCATGTCTGCCATCATCTCAGTAGCTGGAAAATTCTCTTTTGTGGCATATGTTGGTTTTGCATGGGTTTATTTTTGGTCAGGAGGGAAGAAGCCAGCCATGAAAGTGATATTTCTGTGAGGAGGTGCTAAAAGCTTCCTCCATGCCAGGCAAAACCAATCGCTGTCTCCCTCTGAGAACAGGCACACTGCTAAGTCAATTACAAAAGCTTGTAATGCCTCTATGATAATTTATTTATGAAAGACAAAACCTTGGGAACTCTCTTTTTCTTCCTTGGAGAGGTGGGTGCCAGGGTCTTCCTGGTCCAGGGCTGGCCATGTGGCCAGGACAGCGCAGCCAAGATGGGCACAGCCAGGCTGGCGCCATGTGGTGCGGCTGTCTCAGTGTGGCTCACAATGAGCTTTATTTGCTTAGCCGCTTTTAGCCAGCCATGCTGCCAACAGAAGGACCAGAAGTAGTGGCAGTGGATTTTTTTTCCCCTTTTTGGTGCACCACATGAGGAGAGGCACTGAGTGGAGCTGGCAGCTGGCGCGTCCCGCATGGCGCCGGTGGGAGCCGTGTGATCAGTGTGAGGGGCATGGCGAGCAATTGCCCAGGGTGAAGCCTGCATGGGATCAACCTTTCAACACTGCAGAGGTCTATAAAACTTTTCAATTGATAGAACTTGAGAACAAATGAACTTACAAACACTAATTCTCTCCTGAGTCAGAGAAAAGGAAAAGGGGAAGACATGCGAGGAGAGCAACATGGCGACACTAAGGTTGGTGCAGAAGAGGGAGGGGGAGGAGGAGGTGCTCTGGGCCTCAAAGCTGAAATTCTCCTGCAAGCTGTGGTGAGGACTATAACACAACAATCTATTTCCTTGTAATTCATTAAGTGCGTGGGGGAATACAGAAATCACCTGCAGCCTGTGAGAAAAAGGTGCTCATCCTGGAATGTGTGGATGCTGAGAAGCTGTGATCAAATGAAAGACTTGAAAGAGAGACGCCTTGCTTCCAGAGATAGAAGAAAAATACCTTTGCTTTTATACTAGAACAGCTTATCCTTAAAACAAAACCCCATGAACCAAATGGCCCATGAAAAAACAGTTGTGGGAAGACTTCTTTGCCCTTGGGAGTGACTCATGTTGCAGCAAATTTGGGCGGGGCTGCTACTCGTGAAAATTAGAATCACATTGGAAAAGTTCACAGAGAACTGTCTCCTTTGGAAGAGACTCCATGGCATAGCAAAAAAACCACCTCTCCCTAAGCAGACTGAAGAAAGACTTTTAGAAGTGACAAACTGACTAAAAGCCCCATGTTTTGTCTCCCTCTGTTGTTGGTCGGAAGGGCTATGGAAGGGTTGGTCAGAAGGGCTATGGAAGAGTTTTAAATCTCATGATTCTTTTTAAATTTCATTAACAGATTTTTCTTTATATATTTTAAAGTTTTGAGCCTGTTTTGCCTTTAAAGTGTTTTACTTCTAATCCTTATCTCAGCCCATGAGCTTTTTAATTGTTCTTTCCCCCTCCTCTGCTCAACTGTGGCAGAGGAGAATAAGTAAAGGATTTTTTATAGGTGCATTGGCTTTTAATGCACTGTAGGTGCATTGGCTTTTAGCCAATGTCAAACCCACGACACTATCAGATTTTACTTTACTTACTATCACTGTAAGAACATTCACATGTTTCAAAGCAAATAAACTATTCACTACTAACAGTACTAAGAAAAAGTTACAATTATTTGAGGTCCACATTTACTGAATTCTGTCCTACACTTTTTCCAAGAAAAAAAATGCAAGACAGAGGGTGACAAGAAAAAAGCCCAGTCTGACAAATTTCTACAACTTAGAGAAAGCCAAGTTTAAAAGGCAAGGAAATGCAAAGAACTGCAATGGTTGTGGTTGCAAGGAAAGGCTATTGCAAAAACATTAATGGTTTAAAACAGAAAGAAAGGAAAAAGCCTTTTAAAAAATTAAAAATAGTAATGAAAGAAAAAAAATCAAAAACCAAATACCCATCCACCTGCCACCAACACTCCCCCAAACCAAAAAAATCCAAACAAGCAAGCAATCAAACAAAAATAAAAATAACCAAGCAAATGGGGACCACTAGGAAAAAAAAACCTACTAAAAATTACAAAAATTTTAATCCCTGTCTTAGCTTTCACCATCCCCTTCCTCTTCTGAAAAACGTCTCTGAACATTTCTGTTTGCGCTTGTTTTAATGCTACATTATGGAATGCTACATTTACAATTCAGTGTTTTGTGCATTTACAATTAAGTGTTGTTGCGTTTGCCTACAGAAGCTGTGCAGCACGAAGGGAGATGCTGTCTGGGAACCCACATTCAAGTGACTTTAATTGCTTGAAAAGCACAAAGCACACTTACCCACAGGAACAGGAGCAGCAGCAGGAACAGCAACAGGAGGAGGAGGTGGAGGAGGAGGAGCAGGAGCAGAGCAGGAGGTGGAGGTGGTGGAGGTGGAGGTGGTGGTGGTGGAGGAGGTGGTGGAGGAGGTGGAGGAGGAGGAGCAGGAGCAGGGGGTGGAGGTGGTGGAGGAGGTGGAGGAGGAGGAGCAGAAGTGGGAGCAGGAGGTGGAGGTGGTGGAGGTGGAGGAGGAGGAGGAGGAGCAGGAGCAGGAGGTGGAGGTGGAGGTGGTGGTGGTGGAGGAGGTGGAGGAGGAGGAGCAGAAGTGGGAGCAGGAGGAGGTGGTGGAGGTGGAGGAGGAGGAGGAGGAGGAGGAGGAGCAGAAACAGGAGCAGGAGGTGGAGGTGGAGGTGGTGGAGGTGGAGGTGGAGGAGGAGGAGGAGGAGGAGGAGGAGGAGCAGGAGCAGGAGCAGGAGGTGGAGGTGGAGGTGGAGGTGATGGTGGTGGAGGAGGTGGAGGAGGAGCAGAAGTGGGAGCAGGAGGAGGTGGTGGAGGTGGAGGAGGAGGAGCAGCAGCAGCAGCAGGAGCAGGAGGAGGTGGTGGAGGTGGTGGAGGAGGTGGAGGAGGAGGTGGTGAACCACCTGCTTCAGATTCAATGTGGCGGTGTGAAGATTCTGTTTGGAGAAAGTAAATTGTAATAAGCAAGGAAATGCACAATACTGGAATGGTTGTGTTTGAAAGGAAAGGCTGTTACAAAATGTTAATGGCTTCTAACAAAAAGACAGGGAAAAGTCTATGAAGGAAAGGAAAGGAAATTTCAAGGAAATTTCAAAGAAAGGAAAGGAAATTGCAAGGAAGGGAAATTTCAAGAAAATTTCAAGAAAAGGAAAGTTCCAGGACAGGAAATTTCAAGGAAAGGAAATTTCCAGGACAGGAAATTTCAAGGAAAGGAAAGGAAAGGGTAACGGAATTTCACGGAAAGGGAATTTCAAGGAAAGAAAATTTCAAGGAAATTTCAAGGGAAGGGAAGGGAAGGGAAGGGAAGGGAAGGGAAGGGAAGGGAAGGGAAGGGAAGGGAAGGGAAGGGAAGGGAAGGAAAGGAAAGGAAAGGAAAGGAAAGGAAAGGAAAGGAAAGGAAAGGAAAGGAAAGGAAAGGAAAGGAAAGGAAAGGAAAGGAAAGGAAAGGAAAGGAAAGGAAAGGAAAGGAAAAAGGAAGGGAAAGGGAAATTTCAAGGAAGGGAAAGGGAATTTCAAGGAAAATAAATTTCAAGGAAAGGACATTTCAAGGAAATTTCAAGGAAAGGAAATGTCAAGAAAAATTCAAAGAAAGGAAATTTCCAGGACAGGAATTTCAAGGAAAGGTAATTTCAAGGAAATTTCAAGGAAATTTCAAGGAAATTTTAGGGAAAGGAAATTTGAGGAAACGAAATGTCAAGGAAGTTTCAAGGAAGCTTCAAGGAAGTTTCAAGGCAAGGAAAGGAAATTGCAAGGAAAGGAAATTTCACGGAAATTTCAAGGAAAGGAAAAGAAATTTCAAGGAAAGGAAAGGATATTTCAAGGAAGTTTCAAGGAAGTTTCAAGGCAAGGAAATTGCAAGGAAATTTCAAGGCAAGGAAATTTCAAGGCAAGGAAATTTCAAGGAAATTTCAAGGCAGGGAAATTTCAAGGTAAGGAAAGGAAATTGCAAGGAAATTTCAAGGAAAGGAAAGGAAATTTTAAGGCAAGGAAATGAAAGGATATTTCAGAGAAAGGAAAGGAAAGGAAATTTCAAGGCAAGGCAAAGAAATTGCAAGGAAATTTCAAGGCAAGGCAAGGAGATTTCAAGGAAAGGACAGAAAATTTCAGGGAAAGGGAAAGATATTTCAAGGAAGTTTCAAGGAAAGGAAATTTCAAGGCAAGGAAAGGAAATTTCAAGGAAAGGAAAAGGAAGGGAAGCAAAGTTCCAGGAAAGGAAAGTTCCAGGAAAGGAGGAAGGATAGTAATATTAAAAACAAAACAACTCAGAAACCAAACACATACCCACCCACCACCACCACTCCCCAAAACCAAAACAAATCCAACCAACCAAGCAACATTCAAACTGCAAGAAAAAAACCCCAAATCAAATAATGACCAATAGAAAAAAAATACAGTACTAATTTTAAGTCCTGTGTTAACTTTCATCACCTTCTTTCTCTTCTGAAAAATGTCTCTGAACATTTCTGTTTGCACTAATTTTATTGCTTCAATATGTTTACAATTAATTGTTGTTGTATTTGCCTACAGAAGCTGTGCAGCATGAAGGGAGATGCTGGCTGGGAACCCACATCCAAGTGACTGTAATTGCTTGCAAAGCACACTTACCATCAGGAACAGGAGTAAGAGGCACCAAAGCTGCTTGGGATTCAAAGTGAGCCTGTGAAGATTGTCTTCCTGCACTTAATGCTTCAATTCTGGCAGCTGCCAGTGAGTAGAAATCCCTAAGACGTCTAAACACGTTCTTTAAATAAAAGTAAAAGGAATCATTAGTGCCAGGCAAGCTACGCTTAAATGCCAAATAGCAGACATCCACATTTGTTACAAAAGACAGATTTTTTTTTAGCAGAGAAATCAAATACAGTTTGTAAGCCAGGCAGATTCTTAGTCCCAGGACTTGAACATCAAAAAGGTCTAACACTGGATTTTGTATTTCTTCTAGAATGTTGAATACTAATGTAATTGAGGAGCAGGGAATGAGTCCACACCCTAGTTAGAAGATGCTGGGATATTTTCAAGCATGCAGTACAGCACTGAGCTCTTGATACAAATTTTTCATTTTATTTAAATGTAAGACTCACTGCAGGTTCAATTTTTGTTCACAAAAAATTACCACATAGTTTCAAGCTAATGTTCACATTTCCAGGATGAGTCAATTTACTAATCCTTCCACTCCACAGCAAAACAATTAACTTGCAGTAACAAAAGAAACATTGTAAACCTACAGACCTCTGAAAACAAATAATCTGATTGCACTAGAACTGGAAAAATGTAGCTGTTTCCATGTATGTAGTGGAAGAATGTCCCAATTTTGTTATATTGGTTTAGATTGATGATAAAGTCAGCAGGACAAGAGAGCACAGATGATTTGGCAGTACTGGTCACTTTATATCTACCCCAAGTAGTCTCAACTAACTGTTGAAATTATTGGTCTTCTTTACAATGGCTAATCACATTTTTTTTGTTATGATTTTTCCCTTCAGACAGTATTACATTGGTCTTTTGAATGTAAACCTGTGATACAGACAAAAATCAGCTTAGTATCACAAACAGGGATTTGCAAAGATTATTGCAGTTTTCCTTTCCTTGGTTTCACATTGATGATTTTCAGAATAGATGTTAACCCAGCTAAAATCAATCGGGTTTTTCATTGTGGTGTCTGGGAAACAGCAGTGGCAAATTAACCCATATCACATCTTTTTTCATCAGAAAAAATCTCCAAAATGTCTTGGTTCTGTTGTTCTAGTCCTAAAAGAAGATTCTTGAAGATTATAAGGCCTTTAATTGAAATATGCTCATCACAGACTAACTAAGGCAGTTCTAGAGGATGTTCCTGCAAACAACTCCACTGCTTTCAATGACAAGTGTCCCTAAAATGATTCCTAAATGCTTACCTCACTCAAGATTACAGGATTGCCCTTAATACAGTTTGGCATGGAGTAAAACTAAAATCCATTAGGTGACCTCTGTCTATAAAAAGGCAAATTTTATCATAAAACCTCAATAATGTGCTTGGAAAGGAATCAAACAGGAACTAGAGATGAGGGCAGAGGAGAGAGAGAGGGAAAAGGGGGAAAGAGAGATGTGAAAAGGGAGAAAGAGGAAAAGGTGTGGAGAAAAGGAAGTTCACAGTGACACAGACTGTGAGCCATTGCTGCTGTTTGTATATGTATTGAGTTACCAAGTACACCTGAGGCTGCAGGTGAACAAGAACTTCACAGTTCTGCCCCACCAGCGAGCTCCCCAGCACATACTGTACTATCTTATTTATACCACAAGCACTTTGTGCAAATATGAAATGCAACTTTTTGTGTTTATGGTTCTCTTCTGGAGAGAAAGAGGGAACAGGCTGCAGATGCTTCTGCAATCATTGTGAGGTCAAAAAAGAATGGGAGTTGAGATGGGATTTAAAAAAAAAAAAAAAAAAGCAGCATCCACTACCAAATTAGAAAAGCAGGATTTTAAAGCTGGTGATTGCCACAATGCCTCCTGTGGAAAGATGCCACCCATGGGACCTTTTGTGCAGCTCTAAAATGGATCATCACTGTACTGAGGAAAAATTTGAAATTCTGCCTTTTGACAGAAAAGTTCATCTGTGCTAATTAAGCTTCATCGGAATCTGAAGGCATTATATATTTCATATTTCCATATTTTAGTGTGGAAACACAATAATGCGCACATAATTTATATCTTTATCACATTGAAATGTTTCTAAGCATGCAAGAGGGCAACAGTGAGAAATTTCCAGTTTAGAATCTGCCTTTCTTGAATGTTTGATTTTGTGACCCTGATCCTGCAATTATATACTGCATTAGAACAGAAAATCTACAATCAATTGAAGGAATTACTGCAGAAGCTTACACACTGTATACAATAATTACCTTGCCTAAGTTCCTTGCACTTTACTTGATTACCTGCCCTCTCTCTAATTCAGACAGAGAAGTACAATGAAAGAAATATGTACTCACTCTGCCTTTTGTTCTCTCATTGGGAAAAAAATTCTGTCTTAGCACTAATGTATTCTGCGCAACTATAAAGACTAAGGGATAGTTTCTGTAGAAGACCAAACTTAAAAACAATAAGGATGCATGGCACTGAATCTGCGTTCAGAGCTGAAAATATGGCACATTATTGGTAAATTTCTCTTTTTTTTCCACTCATTGTTTTGTCCTAAAAAAATTAGTATTTTGAAATGTGCAAGTCTTTAAACCTACATAAGCAAAATAGCTTCTATATTTAAACATTGTAAATAGCAGTCTCTTTTAAATGAGGAATGCTCTAAACACTATAGTTAATTCTAGAACCGTAGGTTGAAAAAGTCTGACCAAGAAGGAGCCCGAACATCTCATCTTTTTTGTTTGGTTGGTTTTGCTTTTTTGTGGGGATCTTAGTTTTGGTTTTGTTTGTGGGGTTTTTTTAATTAGTCTTGTGTATATTAATGGGAAAAAAAGTGACGAGGATAGAGGGATATTAATTTCCAAATATATATACTTCTGTCCATGTTTGTTTTCCCATCCATTATTTAATACCGTAACTGTAAAACTGAAAGTTGACATCATCTCTGAAATACCATGTGCAAGCGTATACATGGAAATTCTTTCAACCGTTGACTGCAATACTTTTGAAGCTTTTTGCTCTCCACATGCTCAGAGCATAATCTGTCTGCCTGTTGCAGCTCAGATGCAAAAAAAGAAAGAAAATTTAAAAAAAAAAACCAAACAGGATTGGTTTTAGACTCTAACCTGGAATGATGCAGCCTCTGGCCTGTCTCTCATTGCTTCCTCTGAAAGGGTCTTCAGGCTGGGGAGTGGCGCGGCTGCTGCAGCATCTGATGCCACAGCCTCGTCTCTGACCTAACGGGAAAATACCCCAGCATCAGTGGTAATTCTCCTTCAGACACACGAGCGGGGATGAACGGTGTCCCCTTGAGCCCATTGAGTGGACTTGCTTTGATCACTGGAACTAACATCCATGGATAAAGTACGACTGATTGAATTTTCATTGCAAATAAATCTCTCATTCACAGTGCTGGGAGAGAATGCTACCAAAAAAAGAAAAAAGCACCCTGCCCTGAAAAGAGAAAGGCCAAGGACATGGCACGACGACGTTATCTATCGCTGTAAAAACACAGCAGTTGCTGCATGACATTCACTTGCAAAGTTTGAAAGAAGCCAGTATGAAGATGGTGGTGGCACAAAGGAAATTTCTTATCAGCACAGTTTGCTGTAGGTGAACCACGCAGTTTAGGTTCTGTCACTTTCCATGAGCATTAAAGGAAAGAGACTTGAAAAAGATATCTGAAAATAAAGTTAACAACAGTTTTGGTGAATACAGAAACTAAAATATAGAAGAGATTCCCATTTTACTAGGAATTAAAGATGTAGTAAGGGAAATCGACACTCCAAGGTAATGAAAACATTTCTTTTGCTCTGTGCTGCTGTAGATTAAAAGCAGTTATAAACCATCTACCATGAGAGCTATAGTTGAAAATATTCCTTTCTCCTAAAATAATTCATATGTACAGCTTTGTTGGACCTTCAAATAGTCCTATACCAGGCCACACTTGTACAAGTCAGAGAGAAAACTTGAGATTATTATTAAATTTAAAATGAGCTTTAAAAAAATACCATGGAAGGTTCTGACCACAGATTATGACTTCCTGCATTTTCTTTTCCTATTAATAATTTTCAGAGGTTAAAGTAGCAGACACAAAGCCAAATGTTTTATAGCCACAAAGTATGTGATCTCTCATTATTCAGTAGAGGGTTAACCACCACAATTGCTAATTTTTTGTATGTTGCATTAGTCTTGGCAACCAGAAATAGTGCTCAGCTAGGGAAGGAAAGTGAATTTTGTCATAACTTCTACATTTAGAACAAGTTGTGTGTATACTACAAACTTGCATTTTATTCCACTATAGTTTTTTAAGATGGTAGAAGTTGAGGGCGGAAACTGGAACTCGAAGGAAAGGAAGTTGCTTTGCAACAAATTTTCTCCTCCCCTGAGAATAAACAGTTCTAAGAGTTTGGCATGTTTGGAACACAAATCAGAGGGAGCACTTCAAATTCATACCTCATTCAGGGCGGCCTCCACAGCTTTTATATGATTAATGATCAACTCTTCGTCTCTATTATAAAAGAAAAAAACAAAACAAAACAATGGAGAAACTTTATAGAACTGAAGCTCTTCCAATGTACAAATTAATCTTCAGCTACCTTATGGTTTTGATGTCTTGTAAAATAATTGATAATAAACTGTTAGGATTTTCTCTCTTTTTCATATCTCCAATGCAAACCCTAAAAATAGTTCATATTGGTGCATTTGGTGTATTTCCAAATGAAAGATGCTTCTGTTGAGGATAAGCAATTAAAGCTGATGTGATTATATGCCTATCAATGAACAACTATCATCGCTTGGATACAGAGGTCATTAAAAGTCTCTAGCAGGATGGAATTATATTCTTGTATTGGAAAACACTGACAGATTCTGTTTATTTCACCTGCTTTGTGTATAAGTTCCAAAGGGAGAAAAAAACCCTATTAGTTGTGAAGAGCTGCTAGAACAATGAAGGGAAAGTTATCTTTGTTGGTTTTCAGTTGCTATATACAGAAAGAAAATGCCATTTTTAAAGTCTCTTCACATTAAAATAATCTTTTCTGGATATATGTGTGGCCACAAAGAAGAATGTCCAAAATAGATTGGGGTGATTAGGATGGAAAGGGCAAGCGTTCTAGAACAAATCCTTCTGCAGGTGACAGCTGCTTGGATCAAATCCTACCAAATAACATTTGTCATTTTAATGAGCTTGTTAAACATTTCATGGAGGATTATACAAATTGCATTATTTCCCTCGTGCATAAAGCTCTTACAGCTTCTCAGATGTTGGTCTTCAGAGGTCAAATGAACCCATGTATGACTAAAATTCTTTTAGATCCTAGCCATGGAACAACAATATTCATAATACATGCTTCATACTATGGTTAAGTATTAGAAAACAAAGTCTGCAAAGTTGTTGTTTTATTTTAATCTCACTATATGGTGTAAGAATTGGTTAGTAATTAGCTCCTTCAAGTCAAGGGGGCTCCTTTTGACTACCAGTCTTTTCAAGACCAGTGCCTGAGCCTTTTCTGTCATTCCAGGTGATGGTGCAAGTGGTGTGGGGATTAGGTCTAAATCCAAAACTCCCTGAAATCAGCAGGAAGATCTGTCTTGTACCACAGGAAAGGCGAGATCCAAAATGGGTTTCAGTCCCTTTGGCAGTGAAGACCTGTCCCCTAGCTGATGCTTCTGTATTTACTATAAATAAATTGTATCTGCCTATAACAAGATGGCGTGGAAACACAGAGAACAAACAATCATTTCTTAAATAAACAGAACTTTAAGGATGTGCCAAAGAGATGTTGTCAGATCAGTAAGATCGCACAGGTATTTTGTTTGCCAGTTCTTTCAGCACCCAGAATTTGGAGCACTATTAGGGGATAACTGCATAAAATGTATGACCTAGTATTTTGAACTAGCACTTTTGTTTTTAGAAGACTATGTCTGAATTTCAAAAAAAAAGGAGACAGATGTACTTTTCTCTTATAACCTTACATAGTACAGGGCTAAAACTCTGCCCATGGAAGTAGGAATTTAAATTTTTATACATTTTAAGTGACATCCCTGCACCCCAGGGCTCACATTGCTCCCTGTTGGATGGCACGCTCTGCCTCCTGGAGAGTCTCCTGCAGCCGCTGCTGGTCCTGCTCTGTGTCTTTCAGGAGTCTATTCTGGTGATCCAGAACTTGGTCTCTTCTCCTCAGCTCTTCTGTTGCATTAGAGAGGCTCTGCCAGCAGAGAGCAGAGTTGCTATTTAGCCCAAATAAACTTCACTTTATGCCACTGGCTACTGACCAACGTGGAAGACAAATTGATTGCGAAGTAGATTTGGACCACTGCATCCTAAGGTTTTATGAATTTCCTAGCAAAAGCATTAATGACTCAGAACCCCCCCCCCCCCCCAGTTTTTAGTATATTTTCTACGTATAAATAAGTTTTAGAAAACAAAATGATTGTAGGTTAAAAGCCCAAATCAAACCCTCACTGAAGACTTTTTTCTTAATTGTTAAAAATAAAACATCCATAGCTTAAGAAAAAAAATGGAGTCTTTGAAGTGTTTTCTCAGTAGACTAAAATTCTCAGCAGACTGAGTAGTGCGTGTGTATTTACTCCCGTTATTTTATTTATACAAGGACTGCACTATTTGGCTTATTTAACAGAAGGTAAAACTCTAGTGACTGTTCCAGAAGAATAACATTACCATCAGAGGTACATTGGAGACTTGACTTCTATCTTTGTTGGTACATGAGTGCAATTCCAGTCTATTACTCAGCTCCTGAATCCCTTGCTGCTGTACCTGTAAAAGCAATTGTGCCTCATGCTCACGCTGCAAAGCATTATCTAACTCCTCCTGTACATTGTCTTGGTTGATTCTCTGGAAAGAGAAAGAAGTTGTGCCTGATTCTGTAATTATATTCAGTGTTTTCCCTACCACTAAGTGAGTTCCACTTGCAAACCTACCAAATACAAAACAAATGCATGCTTGGATTAGTATTGAGGTTTTTTTAACATGAAGACAGATCACTGAACAGTAAAATGGCAGACCAGTTAATTGCTGTGTTTTTTATAAAGAACATTCATGGAAAGTCTTGTCATTCATTATTCTTGTCAAAGTAGCACCCTAGGATGCAAAACTTCAATATTTAGAAGGAAAAATAGACAGATCAATGTTCAAAAACTTAGTGGATAGCTTATTAATCCTTGTAAACACCTTTGTGGACTGTTCTTCTCCTCCAAAAACTGTTCCAGATAGAAGAAATAATTCTTCAAGGAAAGTCATCATCTACATTTCAACTACAATCTAAAATGTGACAAGTTTCATCTAACTGTCCCAAAACACTAAGGGAATAAAACCTGTTAGGAACAAAACTGAAGATGATTAGACATTTTTGAGTTAAAAAAAAATCCATTTCACTAGCTAGGAATAGGAAGGACAATGGGTGAGACATCATCTAGCAGATATTCTCTGCTTGGAAGTGTTTGGATTGGGACACCCTGACAGGTTCTACCAACTAGGCTTCAGGTTAGGGAACCCACGGTGTTTCAGTAAGTCAATCAGCAACAGCAAAAGATTCAGGGGAATTTTGGGCATTTGTGCTACTGAGAATGTTGGAGAAGGCTTTTTCTCCCCCTGCCATAAAGTTACTTCTTCAGGGAAACATGACCCAGTAAAATTTGTATTGTTTTTATGATAACAACATCCATTGTTATGTTATTTGTCAACATCCATTCAGAGTTTAAACTGCTGCATTTGTATTTCCTGAACTTCTCATGAACAGTCTTATTGAATACGTTCATTCCAGCTGACTTTACTCTGTGGAAGTGAAATCTTCTTTTAGGATACATAAATCACATCAACATTTCCAACAAATGGGAGAATCTGCATTGCTGAAGACCTAATTTATACAGGATACCTCCTTCTACAAATCAAAAGGAAACTCCAGTGGAAAAAGGGTATTTCTAAATACATCTGTCTTCTAGTTTAGTGACATTTACTGGACAATTTTTCTGGAAAATTCTATTGAAAGGAAATCAATTTTATGCTTGTTTTCCAAAAAAACACAAATCAAAAAATGTGTAGAAAGGAGATTCTCTTTTAAGCAGAGAGCCTCCAAGTCAAATGCACTTACTTGCTGAGCTTCACTTAATTGGGTCTGCAGTCTGTGGGCTTTTGCTTTTTCAGCATCTTTTTGCATCTCATTGAAAGCCCATCTGCATTCTGCAAGCTGCAGGTGCAGTGAGCGGGACTCTACCTCTGCTGCATGAAGCCTTCGTGAAAATTCAAATATTTCTTGCTGCAAAGTTGCTATGTTTCTCTGTCAGCAAACAGAAACAAGTTGATGGGCTATAAAATCTGCTATTTTAGCAATAAAATGAATAATATTTAAGACCCAAGAAAGTGAAGACAAAACTATCATTTTTTCCTCCATCTCTAAAAGACATATACAAAAGTCTGAACCTTTCACCAACCAAGGGTTACTGCAAATTCTGTTTACAAGGAAGTACTATTTTCACCTAAGGTTTACTATGAAGATTATTAGAGAAAGAGTTTATCCTTTCATTTTGGTTAAAGGGAAGAAGGTTATCTTTACTGAAAGAAAGGATGGTAAACATGAGAAAGGAGAAAACAATAATAAAAAGCAACCTTAACATTTACATCAAGCCAAAAGCAAATTTCTTATTATAAGCTAATACAGATCTGATAGAACTTGAAAAAAAATCTTTTACTTGGATACAATAAACCTCCTCCAAAAATTCTTTGTCAATAAAAGAAAAGACCTATTCACACCCTAACGTGTGACAAATCTACTTCTGAGTGTCCACATAGTAGCACTTGACTGTCATGGACTCATCACCAGCCTGAAACCAAATAAATGCTGCTATCAAGGGAGCTTCACCGTTGCTGTAAACCTTCTGTTTCCATGGAGGAGGACTGTAAATCTGCTTACTGTGCTGGGCAGTCTGTCATGGAATCCAGCTTCCAGGGCCTGGGCATTTACTCTCTGGAGCCCACGAGCCAGCCTCTCTATCAGCGAGTCCCTCTCCAGGTAGGCTCTGCACCCACGAGCGTTCCCTTGAACTGTCTCCATCAGAACGCTCAGGTTGTCCATCAGTTTTGCAAAGCAGTTCCTGGCTGTGCCGATCAGTGAGTTACTAGAAAGCCAGAGCTCTGAATCTTTAAGAAAAAACAACAAAAAGGAAACATCGAGCAGGTTATTAGTTCCCATTCCTTGTAATATCACGTTCTTTTTCACTTCTACAGGATGGAACCTGTAAATATTCTGAAACACAGAATGCTGAATCTGAACCACTGTTCCAACTTTACTTTTAAAGGATATGAATTCAATTTCTTGAAAACGGCATGATCAAAGAAGAAAGTGCCTGAAACTGAATCTAAAGACATTTGATTCAATGGCAACTTTGATACCAATTTAGTGTTTAGGCTTCTGGAAAATGCATCATCTTGTCTTTCTCCTGATATTTCCCTTTATTCACATAAATTATCCCTCTTCTAATATCCTTTCTTCTGTGACAAAAATGTGGGGACTCTAAAACTAGAGGTTAATAAAGAACCAGGGATTGCAGAAATGCAGATGAACCAAGGGAACCTGTATCAGTTCTCACTGTAAATAAACTCCAGAAACACTCTCCAGCCTTCAGCTTCCATGACTCTATATACTGAAAGCATAAAATATCCTATCAGCTGCTTAAGAAAAGTAATCTGTTCCAACAGTACAGAAATGTGATCATTCAGAGAATGTAGAAAAGAGTTATTATTTTACCCTGGAATCAAATTACTCTTTCAGGGAAACAGCTCCACTACAATTTGTATTGACTAGCTCAGGACATAACCTCTAGTCAAAGGCATCTATCATAAATATCAGAAATATCTCTTCAGAGCTATGATCCAGAAGAGTTTAGATAAAATCATAAAAATGGAAATGATATGACCACCCTGACTTATTTATTTTTAAAATATATTTCTGCTACAACAATATACAGTTAAAATTACCTTGGTTGCTGAGAACACCCTCCAGTTCTGAGATGGAACTGACTATTGCGGTATAGAGGTTAGAGCTAGACAACCAGTTAACTGCTTCAATACAGTCAACTCCTTCCTCTCCAAAACCTGTGAAACAGAATTGCAGCTAACAGGATAAGTAAATCACTAAAATATGGCACACTGCTATCTCCAGCTCTTTCAGAAATTAACCAAAAATTAGCATTAAACAAGAAATTAGTCAGGACAATTTAGACTGTTTTAAGCATGCTTCCAGAATGACAAAAAAAAAAAAAGTAGATGAATCTTCTAATTTGGAAAACATTTTTAATACCATTTATCATTGTAGAGGGAAATATAAACTGGTCTGGCAAAAGAAAGGGGCAATCTAGACATAATCTCTAAAGAAAATTTTGAAATCCTATGCTAATATTTTATCTGAATCAGAAAGCAATTTTTTGTGGATTTTTAGGAAATAAATATGAAAAATTCTTTTTAAAAAAAGAGGAAATACCTTTTCCAAAAAAAAAAAATGGGAACATTGCAAGATATTTACCACAGAGAAGATGCTGTAGCACCTAATTCTGAAATCCATAAAACAAATATCAAAAATATCAGATAGTGTTGAGTTCATGTGCATAATTGCAATTTTACCTGCAGTGCTTAACATAAGACTAGGCATTTCCTCTTAGAGTGAAATAAATTCGTCAAGCAATATAAAAATCATAAATCCGTAAATAGCATTTGTCAAAATGTCATTAAATATGTCTTTATGCCCTAGTAATAATAATATTACTCTTTGTTATTCCCTAAGCATGTAATTTGATTTAACTCTTTAAGAACATTTCACTTACGTGTCACAGGATGCCTGCCTCTGGATTCTCCCAGACAAACTTGAATTCCAGAGCTTCCTCTGCATCCATCTGTCCAGATGAAAAAGGTACAAGAATATCGGGCCAGAGCCCTCAGCCTGTTAGCAGCCAGAACTGCGATCACGGCTCTTCGGAACACATAAACCAGGTTCTTGGCTCTTCTCTGCCTCAGCCTGCCTTCGTCCTGGTTTCTTTCCACCACAGCAGGGAGAGCATAAAGGAGGCTGACGATCTTGTGGTTCAGGAGTTGGTGCTGGTTCACCTGTTCCTGGAGAATGTCTCTTTGGCGAGACGTGGCGCACAGTCGGCCGTAGAGAGAGCACAGGGCCCCTGACAGCAGCGCACAGGCTGCCAGCAGGGGTGAGCGTGCCTTGAAAGCATCTAATAATGAATTTTTCAAGGATTCGTTTTCCTGGGCCAGTTTGTCAGAGAGTTGTTCAAGGCCATAGAGTTTTTGCCTCATTTTCTGCACTGTTTCTTCACATTCCTGCGACAGAAACAAACCAAACCATAACAGAAGAAACATTAACTACATGGTTTTTACCTAGACAAGAATGAAAAGAAAATTTAGCTTTGCCATTCAAATGATGCATTAAAGGAGCAAAAGTTGTTAGTAATAATCGTGATGAAAGTGTCTCTTCTAGTAAGGAATTACAGAATCAGATGTATGAAACAAAAAAAGTGGTAGGAGGGAAATTTACACGATCATCAACTGCAAATGGACTCCTGATTTCTGAAAACAATCCACCAACACCGTGACAGCTCACAGAAGGTCCAACACCACCTGTCTGCCCACAAGACAGTTTTATGAATTGACTTAACAATGGTAATAACATCCTCCAATTTCAGAGAGAACACTGCTGTACTAAGCAGAAAACCAGTGTAAGTGAGAGGAAAAACATAAGGAAGTCTGGAACATGAAAGTAGACAGATTAAATTTTTCAGCATGCAAAGACTTCCAGCCCTGAAATCTGCATCAAATACAGCATTATTCTGTGAAGTAAGTTGCAGTAACTCACAAATAACAAGGGACATCTATTTCCTTTATTCACATCGCTTTTAATTGAAACAGGTGCGAAGGAGTGTGATGATAAAGACAGTAAATGGTGGTTGTGGAATAACAGGGAACATTCTGGATTGCAAATAACTCATCTAACAAGGAGTGACAGTTTCACACTTTTAGGCCACTCCTCACTGTAGTATCAGAAAAACAGAGTTGCTTAACACCGTTGAAATCTACCACTGCTCTTAGGGTCACTACATATGTAACTAAATTTATCCCCAGGTGATACCACATTATTGTTATTCTCTACAATCTCTGCAAATGATGATGCTGAAAAAGTAGCTGCTGCCCTCAGTAATTCTCAAAACAAGCCAATTTGATCTTACAGCTTTAACATTCTCAGAAAAAGAATCTGCCATCTGTAGATGAAATCAGGCTTCTCAGCTGGGCCTGAAGACTAAATTCTCTTCAACAAATGCTTGATCAAAGTAATTGATTTCTTATTTTAAGTGATGGTAATATTAGCACAGGGATGGGTTGGCTTGTTGTTTGGTTTTGGATTTTTTCAAACTTTAAACATATACTAAAATTCCCAAATGACCTTTAACTGCTAAGAGGCTTCAACTATTGAAATAATCCATTCAATTTTTAAAGAAAAAACAAGTAGAAGTTCACAGCACCATACCTGTGATCTTGCATGAAATTCTGCAAGGACGTTTGAGTACTGCTGTTCAAGATATTGCTTTTCTTTCTGCCACCAGCGTTCCTGTGCTTTTAATTGTTCAGACATTTTCTCCAAAGCCTCCTCCTGGTTCTGCTGAAGGTCATTCATAGTGTCAGTCTTGTGCTTGCAAATATATTCTAGGTGAGATATCTGTGTGACAAGCATTTAAGTAGAAATTATTATTTACCTTTTCACTTTAAGTTAAGCACAGACTATTCCAGCATCAAATCTAAACTGCAGTTTTTTCAATATTTTTATTAAAACTAAGTAAAACCCTTTCACAACAGATGAATTACTTGGTTCTCAAAACAAAACTGAAAAATATTTTGGAACAAAGTATTTTATTTGGTTTTGGTTTTGCTATCCTTCTACCAGCTTGCAGAGATATTTGTCACCCTCTTTGCAGGAAACCTGAGCCAGACACTTGATACGTTTTTTTTTTAATGATTGTATTAAATTTTAGTAAATTAGTAATCCAAGTATATCCTTTAGAAGTTTGTGATGATTGCAAACAATAATTAAAACACAGCCTTTATTTTTTGTTTGTTTGTTTGTGGTTTTGGTTTTTTTCTTTTGTTGAAAAGCCAAGACATTCCAGATTATTATTAAGTTTTAAAACAATTTCAGGGAATTCTAGCACAGAGAATTTTTTCCTTACAAGTAGCTCATACATTTAGGATGTATTTTCAACAAACATGAAGGGATTCACTCTTGTGGTTTAACACTGCACCTCATGCAAGCTAAATGGAGGAATGAACCAAGCCAACAATGATCCTCAAATGCACACACCTGAACTTTCTGCTCCTAGAAAATATCGAGATACTTCCAGATAGACCACACTGAACTGTGTGGAAAAAAAGTTTTTTCAGCCCAGTCTAAAATCCCAGAAAAGCTGCTAAGTACATGAGAAAAGCCCTAGAAGACCTCATAATCAGTCTCAATAACAATGCTTACTTAAAAAGCAAGCAACAATAAGACACAAGCCCTACAAACGCTGCCAGCAGTGTTTACCTTCCCTTCCCTTTCCTCATCTATTTCAAAAGAGAAATAAACCAGAACACAAAGTGATACCCTAAAGAGCTCTTTAGGCATAGCTTAGTCTCTGGAGCCAGCTGAGTTATTTAAAAAGGGGTTTTTCCTTCATAAAACCAGAAGGCTTTCTGGGGAGAAAGGCCATGTAAGCTCACTTGCTTTAAAACCACTCAGAAAAGTACAGCTCCTCCTTCCTACAGATCCTGACATGTTTTATAATAGGTATTTCTGTTGTGTTTCTGAATAAAAATGTCATAATCCAAAGTTACAATTCAACAAAAAAACCCCACACTGGCATTCTTTCAAGTAGTACAGCTGAATCATAAAGACATAATTAAAAGGTGATATTCCTGGAGAAAGTGTATTTGGCCTCTGGATTATAGTAAAAGAAAGACTTGATTTGTGACTGTAAATGACTAGGTTCAGTGAATTTCTTCATCAGTACGATGAATTTATTATCTTTTAATTAGGTTCCTGTGGCTACTATCAGATTGTCCTTTCAGAAGATCCTGCACAGAAGGTGGAGCTGAGAGACTTGATGCACACTCCAGTCACATCTAAATGCCCTGGCAACAAAGTGAGCAGTGGACAAGCCAGAATTAATGGTGCTCATTTGTTAGTGTCCAAATCCTTTGGGGGGGATGAATATCAGTCCTTTTTAACGAGACTGCAGTATGAGCAAATGTCACTGAGCTCGGCAGAGGCAGCTGATGCCTGGGGACACTCACCCTCTGGTTAGCCTTGCTGAAGTTCGAGACCAGGGCTTCAACATTCTCATGCAAGAGGGCACAAAGCTCTGCCCAAGGTAATTCTTCCAGGGGGACGTTTGTTGGTCTGGAAAGCACCTGGGCATTTGCCAGAGTCTGGTATGTGTTCAGGAGGATGGACATCTCCCTCTGGAACACAAAGAAAAAAATTAATTGTTGTAGCTGGGCAATGTTCAAATCAAAAGAGATGCATCATATGTGTGGTAGCAGAGCTGCCTGCAGCTGAAAATGAGCCCTCAAGGCTCCTTCTCACAGCTTCACAAAATTCCTCAGTTCATTTCTAATAATTGCAGCCATAATATTGCCTGATATTACAGCAGAGTAAGAAAACAGATTTCACAAAATTTATCTAATTAGACACAGTATGTAAATAAAGTATGTGAGTAAATCCCAGTCCTGTGGGGGCCACAACCATGACCTGGCACAGATAAAAATTTCCATGCTCTAGTGGATGCAATTCATTCACCCATGTTAATACCTTGAGGTGCCTCCAAATTGTGCCCCAACACTTGCACAGCACACAGAAAACTGTCCAGTTGGCCTGGCAGCACAACACACTCTAAATTCCTTTAAAAATTTGTTTTGCATGGATTAGATATGATTAAACAGCTGGCCAAAATGGGCCTACAGCTCCATCAGTCAAACTCCACAAGCTGTGCCTCATTTATTTACAGTGATTTTAATCAGTGGTATATTAACTTGATTCAGATTATAAATAAATTTTAGCAACAACAGCATGCAGTAGAAATTCAATTCTTCATACTTTTAGTACATACAAGTGCCTTAGAAACTTTTTAAAGTTAAGATAATAGAAAGCTGTTTCTCAGATGCTGTATTAGTACAGTCAGAGATCAAGATAAGATTATCAGACTAGAGTGGAAAAACATATTCAGGAAGCATAAAAATGTTATAAAATATGAAAAAATACTGTACAGGTCAGGAAAGCAGGAAGGGAGAATGAAGGGAAGGAAATGCACTGACATTTTTACCCAATTTAAGCATGGGTATAGCAAAGACCAACAGCAATATATTAAATGTTATCTATACTTAGGTTCTGCTACAGTCTTCTGCTTTTTCATTTTGCGCAGCAAAATCAGAGCTATCTCAGTGGAGTAAACAGGATCACACACAGGCAATTCTGCTTCCCAAACAAATACAAACAGCTTTGGGAAAAATGCAAAGCCATCCAAGGCCATAAATACCTGATCTCATAAGGCAACCACTAATACAACTCTTCCAAAAATGAATATTTTTATCACCCGCTCAGGACAGTCTTGTGGTTTGAACGCCTTTGAGTAAAATAATTAAAACAACCAGCTCTATGAATATGACAGTGAGCTAATTATTATTATTTTTTACCCTTTCAATACCGTAACATTAATTTTGAGTCTGGCATTAAATACTGTTTCCATTACCAGAAATCTTGATCATGAATGGAATCTTGTCCATAGTTCTTGTCATGTCATATATTTTACTAAGGAATACAAATAAAAAGGAAAACTCCTACCACAGCAACAGCTAGCAAGCACTTCAGGTTTGGAAGCAAGCACTTCAGTAGAATATTTGCAGCTTGCAATTGTGTTTTGTAGTTAGAAATAGCAATCATTAATGCCTGTAGTTAGGGCAGACAGTTGCTTTTCTCTGTATGCATTCCTTTTGTGCCTGATGAAATTACTTTTTCAGGCTAACTAGGCCAGCAGATGTCTTTTAATACATTAAGGCTTGCATGGAAGAAGCTGTTATTCTCCCAGAAAGAAAAAAGAAGATCCTGATTTTATTTGTCTCCAGTTTATGAATGACAGATCTGCCTGGGCAGTGGACAGCACTAAGACAAAGTGGGGAATAACTCCATCAGCTGAACAAAAGACACCCACAGATCTGAAGACTCTCTGATGCAGGTCTCTGCTCCTCTCCACAGGGAACAGACCTCATGTACCCTCCATGCTCAGAGCTCTGACAGAGAAAGAGGAGAAGTTTCCAAGCCACCAGCAAAAAAAAATGTATATTGCTAAGAGTAGAAACAGAGCAAATGTAACCACACAATGAAAGGAGAGATTTTCTAAATATGCTGACAACTTTCCTTTGTCCATGCTGCTGTGCAAAGAGATGGCAAAATTGTTATTCAAGATGTAGCTGAGTAAAGAGAGTAGAAAAGCCCAAAGTGGTCATATAAGAGGAGAAAGTTCAGAAAATAATCCAGCAAAATACATCCAATGTGCCAAATCCACAGCAAAACAAGTAAAAAACAAAACAACAACAAAAAATCCCCTCTGCTTTTCCACCTGAAAGCTTGAAATAATTTTCAAGCAATTTTTACAGTCAAATACTTGCACTAAAACTAAAAGGGTGTATGAAATAAAAAAAAAAAAAAAACATTTCTAGAATGATAGCTCATGAAACTTGACAAAAAAGTTAGGTAGAAAGAACATTCTTCACATGAAATGATCATCAATATCTACAAAATGCCTTAATTAGGAATGCCAGTACATCCTGCCCATACTTAAATAATATTTTCAAATTAGCTTCTCCAAGGCATTGCTTACATTTATTCATGTAGTAATTTTTTTAAAGGTAACATAATAACAAAAAGGGTGAGAGAACGGCAGAATTCTGCCACAGCTCAGCGCAGCAAATGCAGCAAATTCTCCCCACAGTAAATATTTTGACAGTATGCTTTAAAAAACCCAAAGCAATGTGTGCCAGATTTTTTTCCTTACTACTGAGCCTTTTTTTCTATTTACTATTTACTATTGAGGCTTTTTTTCCTTACTATTGAGCCTTCCTGCAGGCTGAAGCTGTCTGGAGGAGCCACTAATGTTGCATTGGCATCTTGAGCTCTCTTCCCTTCCTCAGCCTGGTCTTTCCATTGCACACCGGAGGATAAACGCTGTCCTTGTGAACTGGAAAGTTTCCACAAAAAAGATACTTTAACCAAAATTACTTTTGTCAAATGCACTGTGTTCTTTTAAAGGATAATCAATGGATATGACAAATACTACTTTAGCACATCACATGGATGCTGAAGCTGCTTGCCTTTCCTAATTGAATGAAGAAATTTATATTCCTTCTAAGGAAGATTTTTCAAGAGGTTATATTTTCAGTTACCAAGCCTCGTGTCATGTAATTCATAAGATTATTTGGATGTGGCCTCAAAGTTACATATAACAAACAGAATTTTTCATATTTTAATTAACACAACAGCTGTCTTCAGAGTGACCGTGTCACATCTTGCATCATCAACCCTGATTTCAAGTACAGTTCTTGCTCTCCAGGTTTCCACATGCCTGACTCTACTCTGTCTGGCTTTTAAAGCAAACTATCCAGAATTTTAATCTGTTCTTGTACTGTGTCACTCAGGAAAACAGATCTATCAAGAGCCTGGCATGACTAAACAGGCAGCTGATGAGGAAACTCCAAGGCCAAGCAATAGCATAAAGGACACAGAAGCACAGAGAGGGAATCCAAGGAAGAATTTTAAAAGATTGCCTGAGTATTTAGGCATGGTGTCAGGAAAGCCAAAAGCTTGCTTCAAATTGATGTTTGCACAGGATGACAAAGGCTTTTCCAGCTCAAGTTTTAAATATTTTACTAAAAACATGGCCATAATCATGAATCTTGAATGAGTTGCTCAGGCCACAAACTTCCTTCCTTGTGGGAAAACAATTTTTTCCTTCTCCACTGCTCCTTGTGTGAGTAAGTCAACATAAACACCTGTGTATACAGGCTGAAAGAGAGCTCACCCAAGTTCTGCTACCACAGGCACAGCAGACTGTGCTGGCCAGGAAACATCCCAAGAGATTTCCTCTGCTCTCACACTTTTCGATACTTTTTAACCATTTAAAGCTTTCTACGGCCATTCAAAAGTTGAAAACAAAGATTATCCACTATAAATGATACACAACTTCTTGACAGGAGTCTTAGAGATCCAACTGACTCACTGAAGTGGAAAACAATGTCCTCATAATAATCTAAGTGTATATAGAAAAGCCATCTTTTCTAGACCTGCTGGATACCTTTTCCTACACTCACCCCAACCATTACTGGACCCTGGACCTAACCATAACTATGATTTGCAAAATTTTTGGTTTGGCAAAAAATCTGTAGCAGGCCAGTTATTATCTGTACCATTCACAATACCTTTGGTTACTGATGTGGGCCTGTTATTAATGGACTGCCAGGTTCTGAACCTTTAGTTTGGTTTGGCACTTTGCACCAGATTTTCTGCTGACTGAAAAATGCAGGGAATGTAAAGTGCGAGTTGTAATGAGGCTGTCTAGGGCCATTTTGCAATGGCTTTAAAAGGAACCTTACGCTTTTTTTCCTGTCTCAAGTGCATTTACTGGCTCTCTGAACTCTTCCCTTGCTATCCCTTCTGGAAAATCTTCTCTCCTGCCGCGATGCCCTTCATTCAAAATGTCTTCCAGTTCTTGAATTCTCAACTACCAAGTGATAAGAAAGCAGTTAAAGGAAGTTAGGAAAGACTGCCATGGTCTTTAATGCTGTTCACTGTTCTGTTCTGCTTTTTATAGGTGAATATCTTCTATTAATTCTATATGGAATTAGAAAGCATTTAACACACATAAAAATGGATTTATACATAGAGTCCAAAACAGAAAGAAATAGATATGCTGACCCAAAGCACCTTTTGTTCTCCTTGCATGGTGTTTGGATTTTCCTGTTTTCCATTATTTATATTACTGAAGTTTTCCAGGGGAATTCTATTCATTAAGTAGACTCATAAAAGGGTAGGATTAACAGTAAAAGCTACACTTGCACTCAGAGCAAAGCTCATGTGGAGCTTGTTCATGTACATAAACAAGGAAGAAAACCTTCTGAGGTCTTCACCCATAAAAGATAAATCTCTAACTTCACGGAATGTTACTTTTCCAGCTCCTTTGTATGTTGTAAAAGTAGAGAGAGAATAAAAAAACCTGAATCATCACAATTTATTTAATCATCACTTCAGAAATCCAAGTGCCTGTACTTAGAGAAGGTCATAAGAAAATGACTGAAGAAGTGGCAATGCTTGTTTGTGTTCCTCAGAAAACAAGAAAAAAATAATGAAATTCCCTTTTGTTTTCTCATTTAGTTCTTCAAAAATCCACTAGGAAGGCTTCCTTAGTCACTACAAGATCACTCAACAATCACCTTACAGGATTTTCACTTTTGTTTTTTTAATAAACCCTAATTACTTTAATGGATCAAACCCTGTGTGACACAGTTTAGTGATACAAAAATTTAATATTCAATATACATATCACATTTTTTCATATATTCAAACTTTTCTGGCAACAGCAGATGTAATAGCTGAAATGTACTCTGAATAGTTACATTTGGAACTGCAGTCTCAGGATGCATTAATATCTCACACCTAGAGAAGTTGGGAGAATGCACTCTATCTCTGAAATTACCTAAGTGCCCATTCCAAAGATATAGGACAGAATATCTCAGCAGTTTAACTATTGTGAAACATTTCCTTTCCCCTCACTCTTTCAATGCTCCTTTGAATTCTAAAACACAAGAATGTGTTTCCATATCTCCTGGAAATCAAGGAGATATTTTTCTATTACCTTTTACAGTCTTGACAATCATCAATCACTGCAAAAAATCTACTCAGTGTTTTCACTGGAGCAAGGAAGTCTGAACATTTTTGGAAGATTGCACCTTTACAAGTTCATCTTCCATTTTACTGCAAACTTCTACCAAATATTTAATCAAAAGTTTACCTGCATGACTTCTGTAGTGTATTTACATTCTACATGTGCTCGTCTTGCTGCTGCAGCATCATCCTCCAGTTTCTTTATTTTCACTGCAGCTGCCTAAAAGTACATTTTAAAAATATCTAAGTCCGGAAAGATGATGACATCATGCAAAGACAACTTAATTTCTTCAGTTTATTAGGTCTCCATACACCAACCTGTGGTATCTGAACTACTTGCACTTTGGAACTGTGAAAACTCATGTCAATAAATAAATGAAAGGAAACAATTACATATCCAGAATATTAAAGTAATATTTTCTGTTTAGTTAAAAAAATTGATGTAGGATTACGTTCTTGCTACAGTTTTCATAGTCACAGATACCTGTCTCTATCTAAAGGCCTGGACATGGTATTTCAATAGAAAAAATGTTTTTAGCAGAAGCAGTAACTACAGAGCTGCTATAATAGAAATCCACATGAAATTTTAGCTACATTGTTTCCTATCAAAAACATCATCTCACTTTGACTGATGATTGATTTGAAAAGAACAATACACCCCAAAATGACTTCTGCCTTCAAGTGATGCCAGAAAGATGAAGAAAAGGACATTCATATTAAAAGTAATTTAAGACACTCAAGGTTACACAGATACAAGTCAAGTCATTGATTTTGGACAGGTAAAGCAAAGGAGCAAGCATGTGAGACTGAATCCTAACTCCAAGCACTTCAGTTAGGGAAACATTAACTGAAAAATAAATTAATACATAAAATGAACATACGAGCTGTTGGCAATAAATTTAAACTATGTATAAGCTCACACATTCACAAAAGGAAATAATTGAGAAACAGAGATCTGTGGAAGGCCTATTAAAGAGAAAGTCACAGCACAGAGCTTACCAAACCCACTCCACAAAAGCATCAGCCAAAAGGCTTAAGCTTTGCCTCCTCCCACAAGATCTATCTGCTTAAGATGCTTAACTAAAAAATAAAAAAGTCACAAATCCTGCGCAAATACTCCCTCTGTACCCATATTGCTAAGAGTACTTTCCCAGTGACATAAACCCCTTTCCATCTGCAGTTCAAACACCACTCTCAGGTCAGGCTCGCAGCATTCACCTGTGAATCCACCTTTCCTGCCAAGTGATGCTCTGCATTTTGTTAATCAAACACGGGGCACTCATAGCCTAACTCAGAGGTTTCACCCCTCAGAAATGAAACCGCTCAGTTGTGCCAGTGCTTGCTGAGGCTCCCAGCAGCAGGCAGAAAGCTTTACCTCCAGTTCTTGGAGGAGCCTCTCCTGCCGTTTATTCTTGATTTCCAGACAGGCGGCCTGGAGCTTCAGCATCTTGGTGCAGCCACTGTGCTCTGCCTCCAAATCCTTCAACTTCTTGGCAGTGCTTTGCAGGGCAGCATTAGTTTTCTAAAGATAAATAGGTAAAGGAATAAATCAATACATCAAGAGGCACTTTTTCTAAGATAAAGTATTGCAGTTGAGAGTTCAGCTGCAGTTTGAGAGGAATGGAGACTGCATCAGAAGATGATGTTAGAATTTTAAAATCTACGACGCCAGCACCCGTCAACAGAAGTGTTTACCCAACAGCAGACGTGCTTTTGATTCACCACCAAGAAATCTGCGTTGGCCCAAAAATCACTGTGAACATGATCTTCTGTGGTAACACTAAAATCAATACCAGATCTCCACTGGAAACCTTTCCCTAAAAGAGTACAGCCCTTCAATCTCTTCTGTCTCCCAGCTCAGTGGCAATGATAGAAACAGAGTGCATTTGGGGAAATTATGCATGGGGACAAAAGTTCATTTTTGTTATGATTGTGATTGCTGAAACTTCAGATGTTTTTAGAAACAGTTAGTCCCACAGACTAAATAATTTTGATTTCTGCTTTTCTGAAAAGCATTTTCTTCTTTCTAGAAACTGAATTTAAAAACTGATGAAATATGAAGTCCTCAGTAGAATAAAATGATCTGGTCCCCACTTCAATTTCTGCATACAGAAATTGAACTCAGCTAGAGGCTGGAAGCATTATTAACATTACTGGACACTGCAGCTCCATGAAGTCACTGCTACAAAATCCCCATTGTCCATATGAATTTGGATTAAATTTAAGCTAATCCTCTACCTTTGCACGTCCAGCAAGACAGGTTTCTACCCTTCAGAATGCAAAATAAATAAATAAAGAAGCCAAAATTAACTGTTTTCTACATTTTCTAACATTTCTTCTCTATATCTGGAAAGATACAGAAATATTTATTCCTTCAGGTTTATCTTCCAAATATTAACAAATGTGAGCTAGGAAATGTGAAATAAGTAACAGATAGTTTGCTGTGAAATACAACAAAAAATTTAAAAACATTTTCTACTGGAAATATAATTAACATTAGAAAACTAAAATTGTTGTGAGTATATCAAGCTCGTTAAACAAGTCGGCATGAGCTGTAGGATTTCAGAATTTTGAAGAATTTCTGAACTTTTTGGAGGTGATATGACTGTTGAATACTATCCCCGTAGCCACCTGCAAATATTTGCTCATGAAAAACACAGCTGGTCTATTTTTTTTTTTTTTTAAACCGTTTGTGAACGACACACTCTCCCAAGTATTTGAAGGAAAAAAACGTGCAGGGATATGAACTCCTGCCTATCCACGAGGTGATGCTATTGCCCTTCCTAGCGAATGCGACCCCTCCTATCCCGGGCCAGGATCCGCCCAATAGATCCTGTCACACAGGAGGGAGGGTGATTTTTCCTGTGTGCTCGTTCCAGAGGCACATTTCAATACTCCATGACTCCACTCCCACGCCTACCTCAGCATTTTCACAGCCAAGTTCAGAATTACAGTTTGTGTAGTTTTTCCAGTCAGGATTTGCCTACATGCTCAGAATCCCACTTCTCTGCACGTATTAAGACCACAATTAAATCTCCTTTCATTTTATAACTCATTTAATTTTATAACTCAGAATAACTCAAGGAGATTTAAATTTGGGCCTATAAATACACAACACAAAAGACTGCAATGCATTCAAAGTCATCATTTATAAACCCAGATATTTCTGATGTTCATCTGACAAGCTCAAATGAATTAAGCTTTCAGTGCGGTCGAGTCAAGGACAATCAAGATGTAAGATTTTTTTATTTCCCAGAATTTTATAATTATATGTAACATAACTCTAGGGTGATGGGCAGGGGAGCAGCTACAAAAGCAAAGTGGAAAAATGTAACATTTTTACTACTGAAGGCAGGTTAGGGTTTGGCACCTAGCAGTGAGTCACATTTTCCTTTCAGTGATTCTTGAAAGTCCTGAAAGACTTCTGAGTCCAGTGACATCAAGATTCTGAAACCCTACAGCTCACTCTGGCCTGTTTAACGAGCTACATGTATTCATGGCAATCTTAGTCTACTCATGTGAATTACATTTCCTACAAGTTTGTAGCTTTAATACATTTACCAACAAAACCCCTTCCTCTACAACCACTGTCAGAGAACACTGCCAGGGAACTGACAGAGAAGACAATGTCCTGAGCCATACACTGCTCCTTTTGTCCTTTTTCAAGGACAAACATCACTCAACAGAGCATGGCATACTTTTTCAACACTGATTTTTGATGCAGCATTAAACTCTCTGAAGGTAGCTTCTACAAAACACTGTGCACAACAGAAGGCAATACCCTTCCAGAGCCTCCTCAAACTAACCCAGCCACTCACTGTAGGCAGAACTCAGAGCTTACCCTGCTGCCCCTGGCAACTTAAAAAAGAAAACTCTATCTAAAAGTAGGCTTCTTCACAGCCTATGTCCTGCCCTACCTTTACAAGAACCAGCTTTGAATAAAAACTGGCTTCTTTTGAGAAGGACATTAGGTCCTGTCCGCAGCTCCTCTCCTGTCCACAAGCTCCTCTCTTTTTCACTACCAGCATTACACACTAAGTGTAACTTCATAACTCTGTAACTTCATTACTTCTGTAATCTTCAGAACTATTCTGCAGTATTTAGCTATTTGGGGGATTTTTTTCTCCCTTAAACCCAAAAAACTCCAACCCACCACACACTTGGCATCAAAAAACTTTCAGCCAGCATCTCATGGAACTTTCCATCTATTACTACATCATACCTGAAAAGCCATTTCTGCTTCAGCTTTTTCTTTAAAAAGGAATTCTAGCTCAGCAAGGTGTACTCTGTGGATGTTCTCCATCTCCACTGCAAATCTTTGAACTATTTTCTCAGTCTCTGCTGCTTTCTGCTGGTGTTCGTCATTCATTACTGTTGTTCACAAAAAAAAAAAAAAAAAAAAAAAAAAAAAAAAAAAAAAGAAGAGGAAAAGAAAAAGAAAAAAAATAAGCATGTTCAGAAAAAAAAAAGAGTATAATGAACATAAGTTCCTCTGTGTATTGTGGTATCCTGTGAAACACTGGAACAGTAACACTTCCAGTTTCACTACAGAGAAACAATCACATCTTGTGTTCCTGTAGCATCTTTCACACAAGGACATAGAAATGCTTTGGAGATTTCTCAAAAGCATTGAGAAAATTAGATTTCAAAAAAATGAGATTTCAAATTGAAGCTCTTCTCCCTTTGGAAAGGAATAAAAATTCAACTCTTTCAAGTGAGGCCTCTATAGCATAGGGAACTTAATAACTTAATTACATTTTTCTGCAACACTTGGCTAGCTTATTGCCAAATAGTTATGAGACATTTCAGTCTGTATCAATTAATTTCAAGCTCAGTTTAAGTAACAATAAGGACAGACACTTGCCACATGAAAATGATTCGAGGAAAACCTTAGGCAGCTTGGGCTAATGAGCAAAGGCTTAGCTTTTCTGGGGAAATTTACTGCTGCTCAAGAGATTTAAATCTTCAGCCCAATGGCTGCCCCAAGATAGGGAAATACTGGATCTACTTCTCTGTGAAAGCTTAAATGCCAAGGAAGAGTTCTTTTCCTAAAAGCAGTTTTACTAGGAACTTTGCTTCATTTCACAAACTCAGTCAAAATATTTTGTATTATTT
Source organism: Molothrus aeneus (assembly GCF_037042795.1). Lineage (NCBI taxonomy): Eukaryota > Metazoa > Chordata > Aves > Passeriformes > Icteridae > Molothrus > Molothrus aeneus. The sequence continues at coordinate 3,166,310 of NW_027098761.1, forward strand.
TTTATGTTACTGAGTACAACTAGCTATGTTGGCATTTATGTGATCACCACTTTCTAAGAGATTTTTACTTCAAATTCATCCTATTCTTCTTAAATTTCTTCCTAGATGGAGAAGGGTGAGAAAACCAGAAGAGACATGTTGGGAAAACACAGAGAATTTGTGGACACAGTGATGGAAAAGACCTGTCAGATGTCAGGAAGTCAAACCTCAAGAAGAACAGCAGAAAAACATCTTGGAGAAAATACTAATGAAAGGGCACAAGTGAGGTGCTCTGTCCAAGAAGTTAAGTTGAGATTGTATCCAAAACACCACACAAGGTGAGCAAGGCTCCAAGGGATAAGGAAGAAGAAGCAGTAAGTTAAAAACTGAAAAAGAAATGAGAAGAACACTACAAGTCTTTGGCTTCTTTGACATTTGTCACAATAAAAACAAAACCAGGGAAAAAAAAAAAAACAACAAAGAACAAAACAAAACAAAACAAACAAAGAAACCCAACCAAAAAAAAAACTGTTTGCGAAATTTAAACCAACCAAGATTTCTGTAATCTGTGTGTTCTCCAAATGAATGAAAGTGCAGAATTCTTATTATCTTTTTAAAAAAACCTGGCAGTATAAATGCACTTTCAAGTTTCAGAGTCTCCTTCCATCCTTGTAAGGTTACAAACTCCAGGAGTCCTCCAGTCTTTTCAGTGAACACCAAAGATTCACAAATACATCTCCTGTACTGAATTTAAACAGTATTATATTTACTTAGGTAACAATAAAAAAAAAAATCTCCCCAGCTTTTAAGAGTGAGAAATTCCTCTCTGTTTGAGAAGGTTTAAGAAAATTTGAGTTTCTGAATGCAAAACTAGTAGGGGAAAAATGTGTAGGTAAAAGCCTTCCTTTCCACATACTACTGTCATAACCCATGTTATTTGTATAAAAACAAAACCAAAGATGACTTGAAGAGGCCAGATATGAGCAACAAAAAGCTAGAAATATCTGAAAAGGTGAAAGAGAAAAGCAGCACGAGAACTCCTGGGGGAAAAAAAAAAGTTTTTGGAAAGAGTGTAAACAAATAAACAGGATTTGATTTTATTTTTTTTCCCCCTGAAAATAAAAAGGAAGAACAGCTGGATATAGTGATAAGCAGGAAGTGGAGAGGGACTCCTTAATTACAATTCTGTGCACACTGAAGGAAGGAAAAACAGAAGGTAAGGAGCAAGAGAAAAAAAAAAGGTATTGATAGGCTTAGCAGGTTATATTTAATTGGTATGAGACAGCAAGGGTTTTGCAAACTCTTATGAGCTTATAGGAGCAGATGAGTAAGACATGGGAAAATAAGAAAATAAGAGACTTTCCAAAAAACACTGTAACTGTAAAACCTTGTGCAATCTCTGCTTTTTTAATGACTTGGGACTGATGTAGCCTCTGGCCTATGATTTTTTTTGTTTTTTTTGAAAATTACCTTGAAGTTCCATAACTTTGGCTTTTGCATCACACAGTTCATCCTCTGCAGCATAGAGCCGTAAATCAGCTTCTTTACTAGCAAATGTCATTTCACTCTCCAGATGTTGACGAAGAGCTTCTCCTTTCTCAAGTTCCAACCTTAATTTCATTATTTCTTTTTCATAATGAGACATCTAGAAAAGAAATATTTCAGAAATTGCATTCATAGCTGCCATCTTATCCCATCTGATTTTGAAATACAGTCTTGCAACCACACATTTTAGATCCTTTTATTTTTTTTTATGCAAACTGTTCCTAGATCATTTTCATGTACCTTAAATGTACCTCTCTGTTTTTCCAAACATGCTCTGCCTTAAGAAAATAAAAGCTACAATTATATTCCACAGGCAATTTTATGGTAGCTGTATTTAGGAACCAGAAAAGCAGTTGAGTTGGGATACTAGATTATCAGACACCTAGGAACTCAGTGTGTAAACACAAACTTCAGTCCAATGATGTTCAGCAGTCAAGCAGAATGCTATTAAACACAACAAACAAAACAAAGAAAAGGCTTCAAAAAGGATTCTTATCTGGTGTAAGAAAGATAGTCTAGTCACCGCTGCCAAAAACTGGAGCCAGGAAACCACATTCAAGCCATTAGAACTCAAGAAGGTGGAAAGTAAACCATGAATTTCTTCAGAACATCTACAAAGCAGCAGCATCCTTCATGGATGCCCCATTCATAGGAAATAATTTAACAGGAGCTCCACTCATAGGAAATAATTTAACCCCATTAAAAAGGTTTTCCCTGATGCTCTTGTGGCAAACTAGGACCTAAATGAAGTAGCAGTGAGAAAAGACTTCATTAAAATTTTCTTTACTTTGAATTTTATTACTGCTAAAAGTAACAATTCTGCTCTTAGCAGTTTGTTAGGGGCATCTGGTGTGGGTGCTCGTTCAGCTGTTTCCTACTAAACACAGCCAATAAACCAAGTTTGTTGTTCCCTATCCACTTATTTAAGGATTCCTGCTTCTTACAGAGTGACTTGCCCTTGTCATGATCCCGTTGCTCTGTCAATGGTGGGGTGATTCTGTAAAATGGACCCCTGGAATTCCTGGGATTAAAAGACTCAAACAAACAGACAAACAAACCACATCTTACCTTGAGAATTCCAAAGCTGAGGGTGCAAAATATTCTTCTGCATGATTTTACTGTTGTGTAGTGCTCAAGTTTCTTACACACACCTTCAACTATTAGCAATGACGCTAAAAGTGATATCAGTTTCTAGGGACAGGCATGAGATGTCTGTACAGCGCTACTTTGTTATTCTCCAACTACTGAATGTCATTTTGACTCACCTGATGAGAGGATTATTTCAAGGAAACAAATTGCATTTAAGGAAAGAAATTACATTTATTCTAAGGGTAAAATAAAGCAAACAAAGAAAAAAACTCCTTACCTCTTGATTGTGTTGATTGTTTAATTCCAAATTTATTTTCTCCAGACTATGGAGTTTTCTTCTCAGATCTTCAACAGTGTCCATTTCCATTTGATTTAAATCCTGAGGCAATGGTAACTCTTGTAACTGATTATCTGAGCTCAAAAGTGTGTTTTGAAAAAACATGAGTTTTTTCAAAACATGTGTTTTGAAAAAACATTAAAGAAGTTTTAATGCTTCTTTACCTCAATTACCCAATCATGGGTCCAGAGTTTTAAACCTTCACATAAGTAAAATTATTTTGTGCAGTTTTCATCTTACTATTGCTCTTTGAAGAAAGGATTATATAGAATTGCTTATTGTGCAAGATATGAGAGATGTGGCAGCAGGAACTTAAAAGAGAGATTCACTTTCCATTAATAAAGTTGATTTAAGCATAACATATTTATTATTATATTTTAGTATCTTTGTTTCTCATAATGAACTTCCATAATTTTTGATAATTAACTTCCAGGAGGCTTAGAAACGTAATTCCAATTATGTGAGTTAAAACAACTGCAAGCTTTTTGTCTCCACAAAAAGTCTCATTTTTTAACATTAGTTACCATCTCAAAACCATCTCTGTCATGAAACAAATCCACAGATGTGGGAAAAAACCTCTCTTTTTACACTTTGTCTTCTGAGATACATACATTCAAACCACAGACATGCAACTGATCACAGACACAACAGAAATTGAAGGTTTAGGCCTCCAAACTACCCTGTTTTATCATAATTTCCACTACTATTTTAGTTAAAGCAAAATCTACTTGGCAATTAGCAGAATCAGCCCTCAAGCACCACAAACAATAACAAAAGAGTCAACACCAAGTTTCTATATATAAAGTGAAAAATTTATACATACAATATATAAATTTCTATATATACACACACACAACCATGTATAGATACATATATATATGTTACATATATATATATAGATATGTATGCATATACATATAAATAGTTACATTAAAAATATTTATTAACCAGGTAAATAATTTAAAGTGAAATTATTATAACTTCAAACTGGAAAACTTTTCAGTTATTTCAGTTCTTGAATATCAGTGTTCACATTATTTGATATGTTCATTTTCACATTATTTTAAGTACGTAAGACTGCAACAATTATTTTATCCAGACTTGCAAAAGTGCAAGAGTTTATGGGCAATAAATGTGAAATACACTGATAAAAGAAACATGATTAAATTAAGCACTAAACTGGTATCATATAATGCAGAAATGTAAATACTAAAATACCATATCTTTGTCTACATGAAGTATTTTTTACAGAAGTAACACTGTCCTGGCATTTAATTAATAGATCTTTAAGTCACCACTTTACCCCTAGATTTGTGTATAGGTACAGTTAACATTTTTCATGACCAAAAATTTACCTGATGACATATTTTTCTCTTTTTTTTTTTTTTGGCTGGCCAAAGAGATACAAATACTATCAATAAGGGGATCTGTAACTTAGATAAAAGCTTGCCTTTGAAGACATCTCTCTTAAAGGATGACATTTCAGTATTTTAGCTGCAGACCATAAATATCTTATAACTGAATAAACAGTAAGTATATTCCCATTTAAAAAGAAGACAGACATCGTCTGTCAGATCAGAACAGCTCGATGTCATCAGAAATTGTTCCACAAGGTGCCGTGTTCTTAACCCATTTTATGTATTTAATAAATGTAGGAGATAATAATCATTAAAACCTGCAAGAAAACCACAAGGTCATGATTAGTTTTCAGAACTTACTACCAAAGCCATACCCAAAGCAAGCAACATGAACCAAAGAGCAAGAGATCAGCAACAATTAAAATCACTATTTTTAGTGTAACTCTGCTCCTGCAGTAAGAAGATTGGGAAATAATAGAACCTGAGCAGCTGGAGCATCTGTAATAAAATCGGAATAAAATCTTGTTTGTGGACATCATGTAATTGGTTTGAGTGACCCTTTTTTCTCCCTTTCTGGGGAAAACACAGAAGAAATAAAGGCAAGTAATATTATTCAGAGATGATGAATGAAGTACCAGTCTCAGCTGAAAATAGCTAAAAGCCAGACAGCACCAAGGGGGAAAAATGAAACCCAAACTGAAAACTGGGGAAGACTTGGTCCAAGAAACAAAGGTTATGGAAAGGGGAACCATTTATTTGGTCTGTAGGCAGCAGGGGAGTCATTGACCTTATTTAAACTTGGTGAGATGCAATATTATTTTCATGGAGACCACACAGAATGGAAGCAAGAGAATAATGACTTTTTGTAAAAACCTTTAAGGCTTTCATTAAATGACATTGGTTTGTGTGGCAGTCAGAGCTAAAGCAATCTCTTTCTTTCAGCTCTCCTATGAAATCTCCACCAACAAAAAATCATAATGGAAAGACATTAAAACTTACTCGGAGGAGAAACTAACTGCAATTAACTATTCTGCTTAACTGAATCTGTGGGGGCGAATCAAAAAAATAAAACCATACCATGCACAAAATTTGTGATACCACAAGCATTAGCAAATTAAGGATGCCATGGAAATGAAAAATATGTATCAGAGCATTAAAACAGGGAACATAATATTAAGTATTGGCAAAAAAAAAATTAGACACCTTTTGAAATAGCATTTTACGCACAGCTTCTGAAGTCACGATGCAATTGGTGGAAACTTAAAAATATATATCAGAAAACCCTAATTTTTTTCTTAGTATAGAACAAAAAAACCACCCAAACCAACAAAAACAAACAAATGAACAAAAAATCCCCCAGCTAACAAAAAATCCCCCAGTCCCAGTGTCAGAACTGTTGAACTATTACTTATGTTGCCCACTTCATTTTGGTTGTCTACTTATACATTTTCAAATAAAATGGAAACTAGCCTTAAGAATTTTTGTTTCTGTAATACTTTCTTTAATTGTCACAGCATGGCCAGCAAATGCAATACTTTCTGAAAGCTTCCTCCTACCACTTCTAGGAGATTTTTCCTCCCATCTTCGTATAACAGCTACAAGTGTTACAACCACAAAGCTGTCAGAAGATTCAGTCAAAGACAAAACCACACCAAGTCCCTAGAAGGTTTCGAAATATGCACAATTTGCAACCTATCAAAATTCAGAGAATGTTTTCTACTTCCATTTTCACATATTAGGAGTTCATCAACCCTTGGTTTTGAGCTAAAATATGGTTTTTTACCAACTACAGCTTTTAATAAGATACCATTTTTATTAAGACACCATTTTTAACAGGAATTTAAGAGGTTTCAATAAAGCATGTGAGCAGGTGAAATAGCTCCTGATTTCTACATTGTAGAAGTTATTTTGTAGCTCAAAACCTAAATTCTCAGTTTTCACTTCACAAGTCCGCTGGTTACAGTCAGCATTGACCATTGCAGAAAAGCAACTTTTCACTAGCTTCAATTCCACAGCTGGCAGAAAATGCAGAGTAGTTTTGCAATTGAGAGAAATGTTCTTGCACTTACTACCTAGGAGTGTAATTTTGCTGAACTTCTGCAGCTAAGAGAGCAGCCTGCAGTCTGATTTTCTAACCAAACTCCGTATTTGTGGAATTTTGCAGTTCCCATAGAACTGGCAGTTTTGTACAGACTAAAGAGAGACAAATTGTTTATGCCAAAGATCAAACTCTTATCACGTTATAAAACACGGGGGTCATGGTAAGACTTCAAGCCAACATCTACCAGCCCAATTAATGTGGAAAACCCTTCTGTGCCTCCTGGGCTGTGCTCCTGCTTGCTGACAGAAACCACCTCTACCTCCTGATGACTCTATGACACTTTGCATGTGTCACACCATATCTGGTTCTTCCTCAGCCTGAATTGTATCATTTCAGGCATCTAGAAAATAAATAAGCCACAAAAGCAGGAATTAAACTGCTACACTTAAAAATCCAGAACTGGACCTCAGGACCTCACCGGATAGGTTCCCTGGAAGCAATGTTGTCTGAAGGGGCTGAACTCATGGTTTCCAAACTGTGGTTTTCTTAAGTCTATAAACTGTGGAGGATGAAGAACACAGTTAACCATACATACTTCTACTTGATGAGCTTCAAAGATTAGTCTCTTCTGCATCATTAAACTATCAAGGCCTCTAGCAGACACATGCTTTGCTTTATTTGTCAGCCTACTAAAATATTGATTTTTTTAACCACTCATACTACCATGTCACGTGAACAATTACCACAACTGCGATTTGACATCAGCTTTAGAAAATAGCATTGTACTGTTAGTCTTCTAAGCCTGACTATTGTAGAGAAATAAATATATATATGTAGCAGGATATCCACTGTCAGAGTTTTCAGAACACCAATAAAAAAATGTTATGTTTGCATAGATTGAGCTACCTTCCTCCTAAGCAGATTACAAACTCTGCTTCTCTTCAAAAAATTCTACACAGTTCTTAGGGAGATAAATGGTACTATAAAAGGTACTGTGATTTTTTAAGTAGATCAGATAGCCAAGGTTGCCTGCCTAATAGAACACTTGCTATCCTAAAGGCTGCTAAGTCTTTCACAAATTGCGCAGAATTTTTGCTTTAAGATGTAGCTGTGAAAACTAACAAATTCGTTTTTCATAACATCATTCTTTTTGGTATTGCAACTTACACCAAAAACTCATAATGAACAGGGGAAAAAAAATTGTAGTTTCATAACAGACTCAAAATGTTTTCTGTCACATCCACATCATTCTGAAGTTTTAAAACTTCTTTAAATTACTCTGAAGTCACATAGAGGAAAAGAACAAACTAAATCTGAAGAGTGTCCCCTGAGAATGCTAAAGATTTTGAATATGCAATATTCCTCTGTTAATATACCTATGAATAGCTTACTAGCACACCAAGAGATAAATTCAAAAAATGGGCTATTTCACCTAGGGAAAAAGATAAAAATCCAGTGCCATGGAGCAACTTGTGGAAGCTCCATAATTAACCAAAACAGCAGAGGAAGTTTTTGCTTGGGGAATTACATTTGATGTGTCACTAAAAACTTGTGTCAGCTTCTTCTTGCAAACTTCTGAATATATGCTGAATACTTCACAATAGGCCACTGATTTAGATATGAGGAATAAATTCTCCTCAGTGAGGGTGGTGAGACCCTGGCACCGGGTGCCCAGAGCAGCTGCGGCTGCCCCATCCCTGGGGGTCTCCAAGATCAGGCTGGACAGGGCTTGGAGCAGCAACCTAGGATAGTGGAATGTATCCCTGCCCACGGCAGAGGGTGGAACAGGACGACATTGGAAGGTCCCACAACGTTTGAAGGTGATGGAGACCACTCACGGATAAACCCAACCGTGATCTTAAGGGGCACTAACTTAGAGCAGGCAAAAGCCCCGACCAGTAACAAATCCGCAGCGAACCTACAGAAACTCACCGGAGTGTCTGCAGCGCATTTCTGGAGCTGTCCCGACGGTGCTCGCCCTCCAGCATGACAAGCTGGGACTGCCGCAGGAACTCCAGGGACCAAGGCGGAGCCCTGGACGGGAATTCCGCGGCTGCCTGGATACGGGGGCTGATGTCACAGTGCCCCGAACGCAGCGCGGGGCTCTGCCGGGCTCCCGCCGCTCTCTGCCGCCGCCCAGAACTGTCTAAAGGCTTAAAAAAGGTTCCCCAAGGTAAAATATAATGCAGGCAATCAAAAGGACCGACTGACACCACAGCCAGGCAGAGATGTGCGTGTCCTCAGGGCAGCACCCAGGTTATGGAGAGCAAACAGGCAGAAAGTTTTGAATGTCTGTGGACACAATTCAAAGCAGGGCCTCTCTGGACCACAGGAGCACATCTCCCTCCATGAGGAGGGACTTAGGGTTAGGGAAAGGTTCTTGTGAAACCTCCCAAGCGGCGAGATTTAGAGCCCCAGCTGTGTCAAACAACAACTGAATAAAGCTCACTCCACAGTATCCTGGGAAAGCACTTGCTCCCTCTCCAAGCACTGCTGTACTTTCTGCAGCTCCGTTTTTAAAGTTCCTGTTAAATTGTCTCTGTCTGCACACTCAGAGTGCAGATGATTTGACAATTTGCTGGCACCAGCTATGCTATCCTGAGCTTTTTTCAGGTTTTGTCTTATGGCACACATCTATCAGGATACCCAGGATATATCCTTTAAGACTAAAGATTTCAATTGCAAGAGATAAAAACTCCACAACATTCCACACACTCTCTGGGATAGCTCTCAAAACTTCATTTCTCATATGTGACCTGATCTTTGTAAATGGCTTTCAGCTGTGATTTTCTTCATTCTATGTCATGTAGTTCTTTTAAAGATATTGTGTCAAACGAAATAAGGAGGGCATGGAGGGTGTCTTGTGTGTTGTTTCATTTTTTCATAATTATTTCCAAGAGATTTTAGTGCACAAGGTTGTGATTTTAAAACAAACAAATAATAAAAGTAGAGAGTAAGACAACAAACTAACTCCATGGAGAAATCACACAAAAGTAAGGTTTAAGTTTGGAGATCTGAAATAAAGATTGAGTTATGAAATGCAGACTTTATCACAGTTGTCTTCTATTTCCTTTTGTGAAGAGAAGCTGTCAGGTCCAGTCCATGGCCATGCTCTCTGTGTTTTCTTTTAGAGTTTTGTACAAGGCTTGGCTTTTATCTACTTCTTCACTGGGGTGCAATTCTAGTTTTTTGCTTGACTCCTGTAGCTGTTCCTCCTGTCCATTCCAAAGTGATTGTACCTGATGCTTCCAATGGAATGCATTATTTAATTCTCCTACACTGTCAAACCTCTCACAATGCGATGAATCTTTGCTGAAGCATATTTAATTGCTCTCACAGGCCCTGGGCTTGGTCAGCTTCTTTTTTTCATCTTACTGAAATTCCATTTGAATTCTGCAAGTTGTAGGTGCAGTGAGTGGTGTTCCATCTGTGCTGCATGAAGCCTTCCTGCAAATTCAAATATTGCCTTCTGCAAGTATGATTTTCATGCTGGACAGTCTGTGACACAACCCACACTCCAGACAAGGACTCTTTCTCCAGATCAGTGGTGCACTTGTTGTGGGCTAGTGGAACTGAACTAGTGGAAGATTTCTACATTCAGCTTGTCCATAATTTCTGAAAAGGAGTTTCTGGCTGCACCTAGTTTTAAATGTCCACAAAGCCAGGACTTAGGTTTGTTAACAACATTCTGCTGTCCAGTCATGGAAGTGATTATTGCAGCATGGAAATTAACTAGGAAACCAGCTGAGTGCTTCAAAGCTCTCAATTTCTTCATTTTCACAAACTGGCAGATTATGCCTGTGTTTGGATACTCCTACACACACTTGAAATCCAGAGCCTCATTTTAAGCCCTTTTGTCCAGGTGAAAAGGGAGCAAGAAAACTGGGCTAAAACTTTAAGCCTTTTAGCTGCCAAAACGGCAATCACAGCTCCTAGGAACACATAAGCCAGGCCTTTGGTTCCCCTTTTCCTCATCCTTGTTTTGTCTTCTTTTCTTCATCAGCAGGGAGAGCATTCATTAGGCTCCTGATTTTCTGTTCCACTGATTTGTGGATGTTGACCTGGTCATGGAGGGAGTCTCTTTGGGAAGACATTAGCACACAGTAGAGGGGGCACAGCCATACCATGCTCCTTTTTGCCCACTCCTACTTGTTGCAGTCTCTAAATCCTTTCTATAATTGCCTGCTAATGTCCTGCAGGTTGCCTGAAGTTCATAAGTAAGAAGAATTAGAAGCTTATGGAAGTTTTCTGTGCATGGAGAGAAATAAAAAAAGGCCACCATTAAGCAAAGGTGCAAATAAGGAAAAATAAAATAAAAAGCAACTGCCCAGCCACTGTTGCATACAAAATGTATGAGAATTTGTTTCTTGGTCTCAGCAAGACCCAGCTACTGAGGATTTGGAAGGCAGCAGATCTGTTTGTGGCAGCTCACCATTACTCTGGAGCCCAGCAATCACATGCCCTGACTATCATGGATATCCTTTAGGAGGAAAACATGCCAGAAAAAAGAATTCTCTTCCAGAGGCCACTCTGATTTCTGCAGGAATAATGATGATTTGTGTTGTTCTGAGCCAGTTAGCTGGTGGGAAGAGAAATCCTCATGCAAACCTGGTAGTTCTAAATTGGACAAATTAGGACTGATCCTAGGAAGCTGAGTTTTGAAGCATTCAGCAGTTTACTCTCCATCCATCAGCTCTTGAGGCATGGACAGTGCAAAATGAGACACAGAGGGAGAATTGGAACAGAGAGTTTGGAGATTTCAGTGTTGTTACACCAAGCAGAAAATGCTGGAGAGGTTTTAGCCTTAAATCCTGCTGCTGAGAGCAAAACCTCTTACTTAATAACCCTGTTATTCTCTGTTGCTTTTGGGAATTAAACCTCTGTTGCAGGCAAGGATTTTAGAGACATTTAACCCCAACTTCAATTTCCTTGATGCATGTGGGGAAAGGAGCTGTTTTCCTTGCTATAAATCGTGCCCTGGGTGCTGTCATCACTGTCACAGGTGCTGGTAGAAGATGCCTTCAGGTTTGATCTCATCAGCCAGATTTTCAGCTGCAAAAAAGCAGCTTAAACATCACTGAACACTGCTGAAATTCAAGATGCAGTTATTTTAAGGTGTAAGAAAATGGTATTGAAAGTGGAGCCCTGGAAAATGTTAAAAATAGTCGGTGGTCAGTGTCTTGATCATCATTCAAAGACTGATGACTGATGGTCAGCACTTTGGCCACTGCTTGAAGGTTGCCTGCTGGCCACATTCTGTTTCTGATGTTGCAAGTCAGGGTGAACACTCCTTGCAGGTATCCATCGTACCCCGGTACCTGCGGAGACATATGCATACCCTCAGGCCATAAGGTGGCACGGGCCCTCCCACTTCTTGGTGGCAAGGTCCCATATCCAGACCTTGGCTCCAGGCAGGTGCGTCTCACCTGCTGAATTCAACGAGAGAAAATGATTCAGAATTACAGGAATCTCTGAATTCTTTGGCACTGTAAGGTGATTAATTGGATATAAAGCTTTTTCTAGTCGACTGTGTCAAGTCTCTCCCGGCATTCCCCTTTTACATTTTTCCAGAACATGCTTCAAGTGCATGAGCGCATTCAACAATAGCTTGACCCATTGGGGAATGCAGAATACCAAGTTTATGCAAGACTCCCCATAAGCATACATGTCGTGAACAGCAGAAGAATTGCAGCACACAATATGCGTGAACAGCAAATCCCAAAGTTTATTGATAACTCACACATATTTATATTGGTGTTAATGAAGCTTATACATATTGCAAAAGCTGAGCTCATTATTGGTTAAAGCACACTTAGATCAACCACACCTACTTCTATGCTCTAGTGATTATTTTGTTTCTATGTTTACATTCTTATAGCTACTCTACCTAGGCTATCTTCATTTTTTGGCAAACGATTTTCTCCCCTATCTTCCTGTTGAGGCGAAGGTCACCATGACCTCTGTCAGTGATTGGACACTTATTACTTAATCCCCAGCTTGTTTCCCTTATCCTTATCCAACAGTATCACATCAAAGTGGCCTTTCTCAGCTAGCCAATTATCCACAAAGCTCTCCACACATACAGAATGACGTGTTTTCTTGTGAGACAAGGCAGGGCCATTGTCAGTTTCCACAGAAGAAGGTAGCCCCAAAACTGCAAAAGCCATCCTCCAAGGGGCAATCACGTCGCAACCCCTTTGAGCAGATGCCCACGTGGCAGAGTGTCGTAGACATCTTTTCCCTAAAAATCCTTTCTTTAGGATTTTTCCTTCTGAGAAGCTGAGAGGCCTCAGAGACAGAATGTAAACAATGCTGATCTGCTGCTGTGGAATGCAACAGGTCCACCTGAGATTGGCCCATCTTCACTGTTTATAATTAATGGCCAATCAAGGACCGAGCTATCTCGGACAGAGTCCGAGAGATCTGCCTTTGTTATCATTCTTTTCTCTTCTCTTCTTAGCTTAGCTAGCTTCTGAGAAAACCTGTCCTTCTTTTTCTTTTTAGTATAGTTATAATGTAATATATATATATATATATAATCAAATAAGAAATCGAGCCTTCTGATCATGGAGTCAACATTCTCATCTCTTCTTTCACCTGAAAACCCCTGTGAGCACGGTCACAGCAGAGGAGAAGGTGTCAACAGACACAAGCACATAGGAAACTCGGCAATGTGAGTAACATCTATTTGCCAAAGCTACAAGCCCCTTAAGCCTCTGGGGTTCAGCCCTGCTGGTAAAGGTGCAGCAGGTCCATGACAGTCAGCACAGGAACTGACAGTGTCATGAGCTTCAGTCAACATTAACTGAAATTGCTTTTGCAGAGTAGGTGCACTTTGATGAAAAAATCATGCGATGCTTTGGCTTGCGCAACCTTGTCAGGCTGAAGCGCTACCCATGCAGGGTTAGCCAACCTGTCAGCCCTGCATTACCTTCTGCTATGAAACCTGGTAAAGTGGTGAGACTCCGCATGTGCAGGATGGAATACAAATGAACCTGGCTTTCAATTGCACACCACAAGGCTTTCAATACTGAAAACAAGCTGCCTTCTTGACCTCTCTCAGAAGTGAGCAATCCAAATGCTTGGTTATGTCTGCCACATAGGCAGAGTCAGTGACCAAATTCAGAGGCACCTGAGAAAATTTCTGGAATGCCATAGCAACAGCCTTTAGTTCAACCAATTGGGCCGAGCCGGACACGTGGCCTTCCAGCACTTGCCATCCGGACTCATCCTTCCAGGTAACAATAGCCTTCCCTGTTTTTCCTGAGCCGTCAGTGAAGACGGTGGGTCCCTGCACTGGCACTCAACTATTATTTGGCCGTAAGGACAGACTGATTGCTTTTGCCAGCTGCAGTAACTTGTGACTGGGCAGATGATAAGCAATGTAGCAGGCATAGGGCCTGCAAGGGCTCCTTGGCATGCAGAAGCCTAAGACAGGAAATGCCAAGTCATGGTGAATGGGCTAGAAGCCCCTCTCTTCTGCCTTCAGACCCCTGCTTATCTCTCTGTAAGACTATAGGTCACTTTCCTTGAACCCTTTCTACTGGACAATTTCTCATACGCCTGTACCCTAGATAAAGAGCTGCTTTTGCCCAGCTTGGGCAGAACAGCTGTCACTGGGAACTCCGCAGAGGAATCAATAAAGACGCTCCTGTGGAACCCCACAGAGACTTCTCCTCTCTCTCCCTGTGTCTGCCTGCCTAGGCACCTAGCAAGCTGAAGGGCTGCAATCACAATGAGCTGATAGTCACTAAAGAGCTGATATCACTTAAACTTGCTAAGGTGGCCTGCAGCTAAGAATTGCTTGGGAGCTCAGACAGTCTGTCCTGACCCGGACTGCGCTACCTGGGCCGCTGCAGCCTGCTGGAGACACCCTGAAACCCAGCAAAAGGTCGCAATAAATGGAGAACAGAAGGAACTCTGGAGCAGCATTTCTTTTGAAATCCTTATTACCTTCAGATTGCTAGGACCCCCGAAGAAAAGCCTCCATTATAGCAGGCCTCTTCTGCAGGGGGCGGTCAGTCGACCCTCACAGCTGACATCTGAACGAGTGTTCGAGGAGACTGACAACAGCAGACCGCTTCCAGCAGACCCTTGACCCACACCCAGCTGAAGAAGTGTAAGTTTTAAAAGAGCTTTTATCACAGGCATCTTGGGTCCCCTTTTTGTTTATTTTTTCTTTTTGTCCTTTTGTCTGCTGGTAGGGAACGGGAAAACATGGGATCAAAACTTAGTACATTGAAAGGATCCCAGAATGAGAGGGATTTATACTTAGTAATCCTAGAAATCCTGTCTTCTAACAACTTTTCTTTCTCTAAATGTAATCTTTCAAAAACTAACCTGAAAAAATTTATAAAATGCATTTTTCTCAGTTTCCAGATACTAACACAGACATCATTACTAAAGACTTCTTTTGGGACAAAGTCGGAAACATGATATAGAACTCCAAACTAACCAAGATTTCTCTGTAACTCAGTTCTTTCCTATGTTCTACATTATAACTAAAGCCATAGAGAAAGCCAACAGAGATAGCTCACATTCCCTGCAACCTCCTGCAGCAGGGACAGACAACCTCCCTTCAAATCCTAATCGCACTGATAACAATCTTTCCCTGGAATTCCGCCCTCCGGCTCCGGGTCCCATTGGTCCCAGCTCTGCCGCTCTTCCATCCTCTGTCCCTTTCCCTGCAAACCTCTCGCCGCTTCCCCCCACCACCTCCGCACCTGCAGGGTTCCAGTGGTCCCCCCTTCCCCAGCCTGGACGCGCCAAACGCGAATACTGCAGCATCCTGTGGCTTATCTGCAAGTGCAAAAGTGCCTCTTTCCACGGAGTCAGCTCCCCCCACGCTTCTTGCTGCTTCTCCTACCCCTACCACGGCTTCCCCTCCCCCCACTGCTCCCGCCCCCACTGCAGCCACCTCTGCTGCGGCTCCCCCTACCCCTCCTCCCGTTCTCCCCACCCCTCCCGCCGCAGTCCTTCCCGCCCCCGCCACCAGTCCCTCAATCCCAGCCCCCGCCGCTGCTGCTGCCGCCTGCACCCTGGTGTGTATCCCTGTCCCATCCCTGCCTGCCCTAGCGGGAGGTCTCCCTGCATGCCAGCGCACCCCAGCCCCAGCACACCTCGCTGTACCCGCGGCAGCCCAGACCAATCCCACCGCCCCCTCTGCCCCGCTTCTCCCTTACCGCCACCCCCAGGCTTTCCAGCTGCCCACCCACCCTCAATGTCACCCGAACGCAGCCTCAGAGACCCCCCCACGGTACCAGCCCACTTCCCCAACCCTGTGCACGCCATGGTGCTGCCATTCCAGCTCCACTGCTGGCTCCCTTGGCCAACCTCTGCCACGTGCCTCTTCGCAGCCACAAAACCCCTGCAAAATCTCGCTCCAACACGCCGTAAAAAGCATAGGGCATTGTCTGCTCGCTCTCATTCCTCCTCTAAGGACAGCAGTGACAGTGATTCTGATTCTGACACAGAGGACATTGACTCATGGGCTCTAATTAAGATAGAAGTGACCAAGGCAGACTGGGAGATGGCACAAAAAATTAACACCTTCTCCATAGATTTAAAAAAGGAAAAAAGAGGAGGGGCCACTAATAGAAAGACATGGGAACCTAACTCAAATAAGAACTCATACAATTAAGAAATATTGCCAAAGAAGATGGCAGAAGTTCACATCTTTTTAGAAATTTCCTAGAAGCTATGTTCTCAGCACATGTTTTAGTACCTCATGACATTAAAAATATTGCTCACTGCCTCCTTTCCCCAGCATAATATATCTTATGGAAAAGGCATTGGAAAAGACAATTAAAAACATTATCAGACTCATATTCTACAAATGCTGATAAGTCAGATTTTACGGTTGAACAGCTGGCTGGGGAAGAGGATTTACAGAAACTCTCTGACCAAGCTGATACCTAAGGAAGCATTACAAGATGTGGCACTTGCAGCAAAAACCTCCTTACTTCTTACCTACCCCAGATCACTCTTTCCCTAGCCAACACTTTTCGAATATTCAACAAGGAGTAGATGAAAGCTTTATCAAATTTGTGGACAGAATTAAAGATGCTCTGAAAAAACAGATAGAGAGCACAGCGGCAAGAAAGGGGCTGGTATGCAAGCTTGCCATGAGTAACTCAAATGAACAATGCAAAACAATTCCGAGGTCTCTGCCCTTGGATACAGAACCTACCTATTACATGCCCTGTTCTAAAAGACTTTTCTACTGTTTTCCCTCTCCGTTTTCACACTTGTTCAACAAGGTTTTCTTTCTAAGAATATTAATCAGAATATCTCAAAGGATTAAAAAATGCTTGGGTATTTCTTCCCTAAGTATTTACAAAGGAACAATTAAAAAAAATCTGTATACATGCTGGATGCAAAATGCAAATAAAAATAAGCTTGAGAGTTCTCCCAAAAAACCTTAAGAAAAAACTCCATGTATTCTGTAAAACCCAGAGTATTCATCTACAGAATACTAAAATGGGCACGTTCTAGAAGAGAAAATTTGTACAATGATTCTGCACGGAACTATATGCTTTCAAGCTTTTTGCACTTCAGGGCCAGTGCCATTCTCTCAACTGTGCTCTGAGTATCTTCTGCTCACCATGGCAGCTTTCTGCTCTCCCCTGGTACAGATCACCCTCCCAGCAAAGGGAGAGTGCAGCCACCACAACTCGCAGCCCCTTCCCACGCAGCAAGAACCTGAAGGAGAGAGATGGCTTTCACCAGCTGCTGCGGGTTCTAATAGTGCCAACTCTCGGCTGCTGAAAGCCTGAATGTCTGTGTTGCAGTGTGTTAGTTTCTGAGTCAAATCTTCTGTTATCTTGTGCTATGTTCAAGCGCCCCCTGAGTTACTACAGTTAGTTTCTCCCCTGTGTTATGCCCTCCTACCCAGGAGTCCCTCAAGGAATCCCCTCCCTCCTTCCTGGATTTTTCCCTGTCTGTCAAGACAACCCAGCCCCTTCGGCCCATCCATCAGCCCAAACCCTACCCTTTGTTCCAGAAAGTTCCCTGTTGCTCACCCTAAGATCCAATCCCTATCCCAACCCTCTCTCCTTCCCTTGTTCTGATTTGTTGTAGCCCTCAAAACCACACCCTGAGAGTCGCTTATTGGTTACTATATGGTGTCCACCCTCCACTTTGAAAGATTTTAAAAGCCTGTGCAGAGGGGTGCTGGGAGTGCTTTTTACTTCTGTTTGCTTTTAGGGTGTTCATGTCTATGTACCTTTCCCCTGCCTCTCCTGATAAATTTGCTGTGTTTTACACTGCAGAAGAGCCTCTTCTGCCTCCTTCGCCTGGTCCTCGTCGATCCTCCAGGGATCTTCGCTGCTAGGCAATTGGCCTAGAGGTTCTGGCTAAGGCAAAACTCTAGCCTAGCCAGTTCCCCGCTCTTGCCATTGCCTCTGGAACATCCCAGAGCTAGCCAGGGCTCTGGAGGCCAGTGACAGTGACCCATGCCCTGGCATGTCCCAGCTTCCAGAGCCGCACCTGCCAGGCCACAAGCCCCAGCCCTGGTCCCCACTGCCGGCCTCAGCGGCTCCTGGGCATCCTCACCCAGGATGCAAAGGCAGCCACAGGAGCCCCCAAGGGCGCTCTGGATCCAGGCTGCAGACACCCTAAAGCCAGCACTGAAAGGGATGTGGATGGGGACTGCAGCTGGATCTTGCAGTGCTCACCACCCCTACCTGCCCTCTGAGTGAACCCAAACCTCACCTGCTGCACCTTGAGCACATTTATGCTTCTTGCCCATCCTGGCATGTGGTGTTCCCACATCACAGAGCAGCCCTTTGCAGGGAGTGACCAGCTCCCAGCTGCTCTGCTAGCCTGGCCTTACTTTCTGTTTCCCAGCAATCAACTGAACGGATACACTCATGAGACTTGTAGCACAACATTGGCTTCTCAGGAGCTCTTAGGCAAAAAAACTCCACTGATGACTAGTTTTTGCACAGAAGAGGAGGTGCCGACAAGCATAAGGCACAGGCAGGGCTCTGGCATAAGAATTCCTGAGCCACAGGATTGCAGGCACTGCTGTTGCCAGCTGTTTTGCTCATATTTTACAGCCAATTGTGGACAAAGGCTGCTGTTGACAGGGTAGGAAAATGTAGAGAAAGAAAGGTGTAGGAAACAAGCAAAAAACCTCAAGAGAGCAAAGGCTTAGAAATAGAGAGCTCAACAGAAGTCCTGGGGGAGATGGTTCAATGGAAAATGGCAGCAGCAGTGAGCAGAGCCCGAGGCTGCTCACTGCCACCCCAGGGGCTCCTCAGTCGCCTGCTGCTTTGTGTCTGATCCCTGCTGGGCTCTCTGTGCCCCTGCAGTAGATGCAGCCCTGCCTGGAAAAAGGGCTCCATGCTCTGGTGTTGCAGCTTGCTGCAGGCTACATTCTTAGCAGCACTGAAGGAAGAGGTGAAAGCAAGAGGCATTTTCTGTCCTGCCTGCAAACTCTTGTCCTTCAGTGCCACTGGCAGAGATCATCCCTGTGTCAGCTTGGCACTGTGCCTGCTGCATCGTGGTCCCTGTGCCTTCCATCAGCTGGAAGTCTCCTGCACATCAGCACTCGCTATCCCACATGATGAAGAGAGAGCTGTGTCAGAAAAGCAAAGCTTGCATTTTCTTGGTCTTTCTAACAGCCAGAAGAAACATGAGTCCAAAGAACTTTGTTGGTTGTTCCTGGCCTCCTTTTAGACAACTCTTTTCTGCTTTAATGCAGAAGTCTCTTTTCTCACATGGATGGAATGTGGTGGAATTGGCAGTTGCTTCAGGCTGTCAGGCAGCATGGGAGTTTTGTCTTGTCTCTGCTGAGGATTTGGTGAATTTTCCATTGGTCACTTGGTGGTGTCACCATGGGCTGAGCTCAGCGGCCGACTCTGCTGCCCGCAGGGGATGCATTGGGACGCCAAGGCCCTCAGGGCTGGAATTCGGGGGAGGGCGGGCTCGGAGCGCGCGGAGGCTGGGCCCGTCAGGAGCTGCTGCTGCTGGCGCTCGCTGTGCTCAGCCCGCTGGGCCGAGCAGCCGCGGCCATGGAGACACAGGCGGGAGCTGTGGCCGAGGCCGGCAGGCGGCCCGGGCCGGCTCGCAGCTGCGAGGACGGCGGCAGCCCGTGCCCTGAGGCCGAGGCCGTGGCGGGCGCTTTGCGGGCAGGGCTTTTCCGAGCCGGCCGCAATGTGCTGCCTCCCGTGTGGGCCCGGCTGCGGCAGAGGCAGGCGGCAGCGCGGCAGGGCCGGCAGCGGTGGGCAGAGGCCGCAGAGAGCAGCAGCCCGGCCGGGCCCGCTGCGGAGCGGCAGGGAGCTGTCAGGCAGCCCTCGGCCGTGTCTGTGTGCACAGGGCAGGAGCCGCGGCAGGAGCCGGCCATAGCGGCAGCTGGCCGTGCCCAGGGCCGCAGCCGCAGCTCTCCCCTGCCGGCCACAGCAGCAGCCGCTCGCCTCCGAGGCTCCGGCGCTTGCCGAAGATTAGGGGCCCAGCCCCCAGCGAGCCCTGGAGACCCGCAGCGAGAGGAGCCGCCTGCGCCGCAAAGAGCAGCGCAGAGGGTGCAGGTTGAGGAGGAAGAGCACATGAGGCTCGGGCTGGGGCAGCTCGGGCCTCTCGGCCTTCACCTTGAGCCCTTTGCTTCTTTTCCATGAGCCCTGATGGCCGTCCTTGGCCAAGGGCCCCTGCAGCTCTTCCCAGGGCTGCAGGAAAAGCTGCCTCAGTCACCGATGCACAGAATCACTGCCTTGGAAGACAGGCACCTTTGAGATGATGGAGTCCAAGCCATGCCCTAACACTTCAACTAAAGCATGGCACCGAGTGCCACATCCAGTCTTGTTTGAAAGGCTTGCAGGGATGGGGAGTCCACCAGCTCCCTGCAGGGCTCTGTCCAGGAAGAACCTAGCTAACACTGGGTCCTTCTACCCCCCAGCGCTTGGAGCTCTGCAAGTTTGTCTTTCTGCTTAGGCAAAGGCCATGGAAAAGTGCTGGGAAAAGTAGTCACAAATAGATTCGCCTACAGAGTTCTAAAGAGATGTGCAAAGAATCCAGAAACCCAACAAGAAAGAAAAAAACGGGGGCAAAAGCCAAATGGCATCAGCAAAGTCTTGGGCATAAACAGCTAGCTGCAGATGGTCTTGTCAACCCTCCTTCTTTGTATTTCTGGGAAGCAGAGGAATCCTGCTTGAGCCTCTGGGGAGATGGGTTTGGGAGGTAAAAGTGACTTCTTTTTTTCTCTTTGGGGCAGCTCCTTTTCCTAATGTCAACTGAAGCTCTCTGCAGCCTGCTGTCTGTTGTGATTGTTGCAGCAAAACAATTGATGGCAGCAGACAGAAGACACTTGACACTTGCAGAGAGTTGCCTTTGCCAGTGCCAGCTGGGAGTGGGAGTCAGAAGAAAAACTGGAGAAAGCACAACTGCATTGGAAGATTGCCTTCCTTTTCATTGGGTAAAGAAGCTCTAGATCCACCTGTCAATGGTCAGTTGTTTGTTAAGGATGGGAAGTTGTCTTTGAGGATTTTTTTCATGTGCTTTGCAAGTGGATCATGGTCTCCTTCATTGACCAACTGCAGGCCAAAGTGCCTTTGCAATATGAGCCACGTGGCAGTTTTTGCCCAGCCATGCTACTTGTGGCTAGAAGAAAGCAAGGGCAAAGGGCATTTGCAGCCAAAAGGCAGCAAAGCTTGGCTCAGCCAAAATATCCTGGGGAGATAGAGGCCTCCAGCTGTTGCTAGAAATGAGCAGAGTTCCAGCCCAATGGTTCTAAGTGCAGATCTTTTTGCCTTGCTCAACTGAAGAAGCAGAAAGATGAGCAAGGAGTTCCCAAAGGCTCATGACATAAGGGGTTTTTTTGCTCATCTTGTGGAAGTTTGCAACTGAAGGTGTGTTTGCAGTTGAGCTAGTGAGAGGAAAAAACAAAGAAAGAAGAGGCTTGGGACAGGGCCATAACATTCCCCAAGAGGAATCAATGGTGTGCATTTATTTTATGGACCTCTCTCAATGCTCTCAAAAGTATTGTAGCCCTGCTTTAAATAGACTGGTATGAAGCAACTTGGAGAGACAGAGACTCAAATGGCTTCTAGGGGTTTTTTTTAAGAGTGAGGAAAAGTACGCAAAGGGTGTTGTTTTGTGACATTTGAAAAAGAGACTAGTTGAGAATGAGCAACTGCAATAAATCAAGAGTTAAAAAAGAAGACTTTTGGTATAGGAATAATTAGAAAGACAAAACCTGTGAAGATAGGAATGGATGTTTTGATACAAATGATGAAATGATAGGGAGAAAAATAGATGCCCTGAAGTACAATGCAAAGGCAGGTAGAACTGGACTTGAATGATCTCTTTTTCCATTGCTGGAGTTTCTTCCTTGTGAAGAGGAGCTAGGCTATTGCTGAAGAAAAGTGAGACAAGCAGGACGGGGCAGCGAGCCGTGCTCTGTGCAGAGGCTGCCAGGGACTGCGCGAAGAGCGCCCTTCTGCAGCCGGAGCCCTCCTGGCCTGGGGCCCGGCAGCAAAGGGGCAGGGCAGCCATCTCTTCCTCGTCCTGACCCTGCCACTGCTTCCTGCTGCTGCTGCTGCTGCTGAGGGAAAGAGAAGCAAAGGCCGTCAGTGGAGAACACCAGGCCAGCACTGCCACAGCCTGTCCTGCCCTGCCCAGCCTTCAGTGCCCTGCCAGAGGCATGTGGCATCGTGGGCAAGGAGCAGCAGCTGGCGTGTGCCTGTGGCTCGGAGGCTCCTGAGAGCTGGCATGTAACGGGGAAAAGCTGCCCCAGGCCTGGCCCTGGCCTCTCCAAGCTGTGGCAGCTGTGCAGACTGTCTCTGCACAACCACCTTCAGTGCCCACAGTCCACTTGGTTCCCTTGCCTGCCCAGGGGATGCCCTCCCTCCCTCAGGGTGTCACAGCTCCATGGCTCCACTTGGGGGAAGAAGTGAGCACAGCTTGGCCAGATGAAGAGGTCACCTTTTGTTGCCAAAGTCAGGTGGTGAGAGGTCAATACTTGGATGTGGCCGGATGGGGCGGGGTCAGGCTCTTGCTTGGGATCAAGGGCACTCTTGACTGCTTGTTCCTTGTCATAACCTCTGTACACGCTTGCAAGCGTGTCAGCAGCTGCCAGCGGGTGTCCCTGCACTGCCACCAGCACCATTTTTGGGGAGCTGGCTGTCACTCCAAGCAGCCCCACAGCCACATGCCCGGAAGACTGCAGCTGACCAAGAATCTACTGAGCCAGCTTGACAGAGCTGTCAATTCTGAGAAAGATGTTGGCGCTGTAGACATCTTGGTGGATCAGGTGGTTTGAGTGCAGAAAATGCAGTCCTCGCAGGCCCAGCGAGAGAAAACAGAAAGAGGAGGGCAAGAAATTGATGAAGCGAGTTCATCACACAAGAAAGGAAAGAAAGACTCTGAAAGATTGCCTCTCCAGGGCAATGGGCAGTAATGGCAGAACACGGTGCCATTGAGAGGAAGAGCTGGCTCAGCCACTGCCAATATCTTCCAGTTCAGTGAATTTCATGATGGCATTTTCCTGCTTGACTATTTTCCCGGAGGCAAACAAAATGCAAGATGCCTACTTGAAAGCAGAGATCCCAGCTTGCAGGAGATAGAAAAGGCAGCCCCACTCGCTGGGGCTCTGAGCCCTCTGTGATCGGCTGGGGAACAACAAGCACAAGAACAACAGGACAGGCAGGCCTGCAGCTTTCTTTTCCACCAGATTTCCAGAAGAAGACCAAGCGCATCTACACCACCACTGGATCTTCAGAGGAAGACTCCAGCCTTCTCCAGGATCACTGCTTGAAAAGAAGCACATCTGCCACTCCAAGAAAGCTCCAGCCACCATGTATCTTTGGACTGCTCCCAACACCCCAACCAGCAGAGTGGCAGGGCATATGCTGACTCTCTCAGTAGCTTGTTTTCCTACTAGTGCAGTTGTATTTTAATTTTCCTAATAAAGAACTACTATTCCTGCTCGCATGTCTTGGCCTGACAGCCCCTTAATTTCAAACTGATAATTCAGAGAGAGGGAGTTTGCATTTTCCATTTCAAGGGAGGCTCCTTCCTTCCTTAGCAGACACCTGTCTTTTCAAACCAAAAGACAAGGCCATGACATTCCACAAGAGGAATCACTGGTGTAGATCTTATGGACCTCTCCCAATCCTATTAAAGTATTGAAATCCTGGTTTAGAATAGACAGGGATGAAACAACTTTGAGAGACAGAGACTAAAATGGCTTGTGATTGATTTTTTCTTTAGGAATGGGGAAAAGTACCCAAACGGTGTTGTTTTCTAACGTTTTAAAATATACTACATCAAAATGAAAAACGGCAATAAAAAGAGTTGTACAAAGAAGTGCTTTTGACTTAGAAACACAGAAAAGTGGAGATATGAATGACATTTTCCTAAAAATATGAAATTACAAACCAATATATACAGTGAACTACAATACAAAGGTAGGGAAGAGTGTACTTTATTTAGATCTTCTTGTATTGCTGCTGTATTTTCCTTCTGAGGAGAAGCTAGTATTTCAATGACTAAGTGTCTCACATCTGATAATTAAATGTCCTTCTTTCTTCTACTGCTGGGTAAGACATCCCGGCTGAAAGGAGCACTGAAGGTAAAGAACTGGTTCTGCGTGGTCTGAAACTAAAGGATGGTTCCATTGCTGACACAAAACCTTTTCTTTGTGGCATCGCAGCGGAGGCAATGTTTGTATCAGATGCGCTGTAGGGTCTGGCCGGTAGCACAACGGGAGGTACGTTGGTGTCAGACACAGTATGGACTCTGTGTCCAGGCACTCTCCGCTGTGCTGGGGTTAAGAAAAGGATAAAAAACAAATCAAGAGAGAATCTATGTTTGCTGTCAAATGCTGCTCACAAGGGCACGTCTGTGAAGTACTTAGAAATGTTTGCTCCTTAAATGCTTCTTTGAAACACATGGCACCTGATGATGAGATAGAAATATTTAATGGCCAAAGGACATTAGCACAAGTATCCTGCCCCATAAATTGGTGGTATAGCACTTTAAGTCAAGTGCTACAAGTACTCACTTGAAGACATCTTTTACCTCTCATCATATTCACTCCAAAGCTGTGTTTTTTATTCAAGGAAACAAACTTATTCTGCATGTTAATGGTTTATAACAGAAAGAAAGGAAAAAGCCATGGCTCTTAAAAAGAAAGCAAGCAAGAAAGCAAGAAGGCAAGAAAGCAAGAAAGCAAGCAAGAAAGAAAGCAGTTAAAATAAGTGAGAAAGGAAAAATTCAAAAAGAAGACTTAGCAGCAGGAGCAGAAGTAGCAGATGTACGGGGTGCTCTGGGTCCAAAGCTCACCTGAAATCTATATCTGTTCAGAGAGAATAAATTTACTCCAGAGAAGGTAAATTTTTAAAAGCAAGGAAATGCACAGAACTGAAATGGTTGTGTTTGCAAGAGAAGATGATTAAAACATGTTATTGGTATATAATAGAATGAAAGGAAGAAGCATTTGGCAAAAAAAAAAAGAGAAAATAAGAAAGAAAAATGTAAAAAGTCAAAAAACCACCCACCCACTACTGCTACTCTGCAAAAGCAAAAAAATTGTAACAAGCAAACAACTGAAAAAAAACCCCAAACCAAAAATAGGCAAGCAATTGGGCACCAATAGGAGGAAGCACGGTAGTAATTTTAATCCTTGTGTTAGCTTTCACCACCCCTTTCTCTTCTGAGAAATGTCTCAGAATATTTCTGTTAGCAAGAGTTTTAATGCTCCATTATGTTTCCAATTAAGGATTGTTGTATTTGCCTGCAGAAGCTGTGCAGCATGAAGGGAGATGCTGGCTAGGAAGCCACAGCCCAGGGACTCCAAGTGTTTGACAAGCAGACTTAGCATCATGAGCTTGTGCTGGTGCAGGAGGTGTACAAGCAGCTTGGGCTGAAAGAGGAAACTGAAAAGAGGCTGTTCAGAGAAAATAAAATTACTTCAGAGGAGATAGATTTTTAAAAGCAAGGAAATGTACAGAATTGAAATGGTTATCGTTGCAAGAAATGGCTCTTTCAAAATGTCTGCAGTAGTGTTAT
Organism: Molothrus aeneus; assembly: GCF_037042795.1. Classification (NCBI taxonomy): domain Eukaryota; kingdom Metazoa; phylum Chordata; class Aves; order Passeriformes; family Icteridae; genus Molothrus; species Molothrus aeneus. The sequence continues at coordinate 3,191,664 of NW_027098761.1, forward strand.
TGCTCCATGATGCTTACAATCAAGTATTGTTGTATTTGTCTGCAGAAGTGTTGCAGCATGAAGGAAGATGCTGGCAAAGAACCTACATCCAAGTGACTATAATTTCTTGACACCAGACTTCCCATCAGGATCAGGAGTACGAGGTGAAATGGGTCCTTGGGGTACGAAGACAAGCTGAAATGATTCTGTGTAGAGCAAGTAAATGTACTTCAGGGAAGGTGCATTTTAAAAATATGGACATGCATGGAACTGAAATGGTTATGTTTGCAAGGGCAGGCTATTACAATGATTTATCACATCAAGAAAATAAGTGCCTTCAGTAAAAAAAAAAAAAGTTGAAAGTGGAGATAATTTTAAAAAAGAAAAAAATTACAACCTAACCCCAAAGCACCCAGTGGAACCACTCCCCAAAACCAAAGAACCCAACCAATCAACCAAATCCAAACTGGAAAGAAAAATTTTGCCATGCAGTCGAGAACCAAAAGGAAAATGACAGAAGTAATTTTCATCCCTGTGCTAGGTTTCACCATCCCCATTCTCTCCTTTAAAAAATCTCACATTTCTGTTAGCACTCGTTTTACTGCTCCATTATGTTTAAAATCAAGGATTGTTGTATTTACCTACAGGATCTGTTGGGCATGAAGGGAGATGCTGCCTAGAAAGCCACATCCAAGAAACTATCATTTCTTGAAAAGCAGACTTAGCATCAGGAGAAGTAGGAGCAGCAGGTGTACTGGCTGCTTGGGATGAAATTGGAGGCTGAAAATTACCTGTTGAGTAAAAGTAAGTTTGAAAAAAACAGGAAATAGTCAGAACTGAAATGCTTATGGTTGAAAGGAAAGGCTATTAGAAAAATGTTAATGATTTCTAACAGAAAGAAAGGAAAAAGGATTTCGTGAAAAACAATGCAATTCAAAGAAGTCATAAAAGAAAAAAAATCCAAACTAAAACACCGCCCAGCCACAAAGACCACTTTGAAAAACCAAAAAGAATCCAACCAACCAAGCAGCTAAACCCAGAGTAATAAAAAACTATCTAAGCAAATAAAGGACCCATAGGGAAAAAAAAATCCTCCAGCGTTACTTTTAATCCCTGGGTTAGCCTCCAACATCCCCTTTCTCATCTTTAAAAAGTATTAGACCATTTCTGTTTGCATTAGGTTTCACGCTCCATTGTGTTTATAATTAAGTGTTGCGGGATTGGCCTGCAGAAGCTGTGCAGCATGAAGGGAGATGCTGGCTAGGAACTCACATCCCAGTGACTAAAATTGCTTGCAAAAGTGACTTAAAAGAAGCAGGACAAACAGGAGGTGTAGGAGCTGCTTGGGGTGAAACATAAGGCTCAGTATTATCTCTTGAGGAAAAATAGGATTTACAAAGCAAGGAAATGCACCAATTGGAAATGGTTATGGTTCAAAAAAAAAGCCTATTGCAGAATATGATAGGTTTGTAACAGAAATAAAGGAACACCAATTTTGCTATTTAAAAAAAACCAAAAACCAGAATGAAAGAAGCATGCAATTAAAAGAAGTAATAAAAAAAATGAAAATGCAAACATCCACACATCCACCTCAACTACTCCCCATGGATGTGGGCTCTGAACCCACATCCAAATGGCTATAATTTTTTCACCAGCAGACTTATAATCAATAGCAGGAGCAAGACCATTAGGTGAAATGGGTCCTTGGGGACACTGTGAGGAGTCTGTCCAGAGAAAGTAAATTTACTTCAGAGATGGTAAATTTGAAAAAGCAAGGAGTTGTATGGAATGGAAATGGTTCTAGTTGGAAGGAAAGGCAATGTAGTTTCCAACCACAGTAAAAATTCTGTGCAAACAGAACACCGGCAAATACGTTGCTTCCAGACGCAGTATAGTATCTGCTGGGTGAGTGGCCTTCAGTCGCAGTCTAGTATCTGCTGGGTTGGAGCGGTGGCCGGATTAGAGGAATGCCCAGGCTAGAGGAGAATCCCGGCACGCCACGTTCTTGTTTGAGGTCGCCACCTCCTTGATGATGGTGTCACGCGCACCTTCGTCAGCCACTTGCTGCTTGACTGCCTTCCTCAGCTTCTCGACGAAGTCGAGGAATGGCTCGTCCGCGCCCTGAAAGATCCTTGAGAAAGGGAGAAGAGGGGCCGCCCCTGGCAGCGCCAGGAAAGCCTTTTCCGCCGCCCGGACCGACTCCCGAAGCGCTTCTTGGGGAAGGACACTCGCCTGCGAGTGCCCGTCAACCCAGTTCCCAGTCCCCAAAAGCTGGTCGATAGCCAAGGGGTTACCCAGGAGATCAACCCCTGTGTGGGGCTGACCCCACAGGCCTGGGAGAGCTTCTGTCACTCCCCTCTTCCAGGCGGCCTCCCACAGTGTCCGCTCGGTGGGAGTGAGCAGACACGTGAAGAGGCGCCGGATGTCATAGGGGGTGACATCCACCTCGGAGAGTGTCGCCTGCAACACTCCCCGGAAGTATTCGCTCTCCCGGCCGTAATCTTTCTGGGCCTTGACCAGCTCTTTAATCTGCATATGGCTGAGGGGGACCCACTGACGACGCACTCCCCCACCCTCCTCGGGCTGGTAAATGACCGGGGCCGCGGATGGGACGGCGGCAAGCCCCGGTCTCCGGCACCCAACCCTCCCCCCCCGGACCCCGAAGCGTGGGAACCGGAAGAGGGAGCGCGGGAACTGGAAGGGGAGGTGAAGGAGGAGTGGTGGGAACTGGGTGGTCCGATGACGTAGGACCTTCCCCGGAGGCGGGGTCAAGAGGCGGAGCGGAACTGAATGCGGGAGGGGGGGAAAAGGGTGGTGACGTGGGAGGAACCGTAGGAGGAGCCACCGTGGGAAAAATGGGTGGGGAAGTGGGAGGGAAAAAGGGTGGAGTAACGAGATGGGCAGATAAATGGGAGGAGTTTGAGAAAGGGCGTGAACCGACAGGTGACGTGGAGGAAGGGGTAGGGTATTGGGAGTGGCCGAGAGGCAGGAAGGGGTTGGAACTTGGGAGAAAAGGGTTCTGGGAAAGAGACGGGGGTTTTCCCGCCAACTCGGCCATGCGGTCGCCTCCATTTTGGACTCCAAGGGAGCCATTTTGTGAAGCCGGAGGCGACTGGGAACAAACTAGGGATTTTTCAACTGGGGTTCTACGAACTGGGGATTTGGGGACAGGAGTAAGGGAGGCAGGAGAAGCCGAGGAGTCCCCAAGAGTCTGGCCAGGACTCCTGGGGCGGGGGGGCCGGGACCTCCGAGAGGAGCCAGGGGACAGATGGGCGCCCTGCGCTTGGCTGGAGGAGCGGGCTGCTCCCCTCAGAATCCCGGTTTTGGATTTAGGATGTCGGGAAGACGAGTTGGGGCTAGAGGGAGAGGTACACGAACTGGGGCAACCTCTAAAACTAACAGATGCCCTTTCTGAGTTCCCTTTTTCCTTTAAGGTCTTTCTAATTTGAGCAACTAACCTTGCCAATTGGATAAGCGATGCGTCTCCTGGTCTAGTCAACTCCGAGAGCCTGAGTTTGACTCTCCGCCAAAAGGCAGGATCTTTGACTAGATCGGGAGAGACCTCCGGGAACTCTGAAACGAGCCATTTCACCAGCTTCTTAACTTCAGCTTTGTTATAAGAACAACCCCCCCCAACAAGGATTCCCCCAACTTGGACAACAAGCCCCTTTTGGGCCGCGGAAAGCCTAGCACCCATGGCTTGAAGAGATCTTACAGTCCGCGACCTAACTAAAAGCCCTCCCCGTACCGGAAAGGAAAACGAAAAGGGAAAAAGGGTGACTACCCACCAGCCCCTGGAAAACTCAAGGGAGGGCGACGAAACACCCGGGGAAAAAGGATAACAGCAGGGAGAGTGGCGAAACACTCACAAGTCCGGTGGCAGTCAACGGAAACCGGGACGGAGCGGGACCTGCGACTGGACGGCTCCGGGTGCAGGAGTTGTCGTCCGGATCCCCAGGGAGCGTTGCCTAGAAGGCCTGCTCAACCGTGGGGTAGCGCTGCGGCCAAAGAACTGAAGAAGTCCGGTCTGTGGGGTCCGTGCACTGATGGTAATCCAAGCTCTACTGACCGTCGCTGGTCAGGAGCTGCGAAGAAGAGCAGAGGGGCCCCACGTTGGGCGCCAGCACTGGAGCGGTGGCCGGATTAGAGGAATGCCCAGGCTAGAGGAGAAGATGCGAGTCCAGCCAGACTCCAGCTAACCAACACTCCCTCGGCCCGAAGCCAAGGGCTTGTGCTGAACCGTGGGTCGGGTTCACGGGCAGACGGCTGCAGATGGAGAAACTCCGATGTCGCAGGGTGAAGAAAGAGGCGACTCTCCAACTCCTCTGGGGTAGCGAGTTTAATAGGGAGCAGAGGGATGGGAGGATGAAAGGGATGAGAGCTGGAGAGCCCCGAGCCCTCTGGGGACCCGGATTATAAAGACTAGAGGAGGGGTCTGGGATAACAAATCACAGTTCAGGGACGGGAGATACATTTAAGAGTGACAAGAGAAAGGGGCCAATAGAACAGCGTTGGAGGTGGAGATCCGGCCCCACAGCCAATCACCCGACACCCTAGCCAGAAGATTCTGGAAAAAGAGGCAGGGGTGCCGAGTGACGGGCAGGTAGCCAGAGGAGGGGACTGAACATTACATAACAGGTAACTAGGGAAACAGGGGAGGGGTACAATGATTGACAAATAACTGAACAATGGACTAGACCGTTAACCTGAACAAAGGGGGGGAAACCAAACAGGCAAACACAAACCACAACACTGGGTGATGTACTGAAGGCTGAGCTGCTTCCAGACACAGAATAGGTTCTGTCGGGTGTCATGATTCTGTAGCCTTGGTCGGTTCCAGACAGAGTATAGCTTCTGTATCTCTGACGTCCCCACTATTTAGAAACACGCCAGGGACAGCCAGGGCTGGAAGTGCTGCTCCGCCCAGCCCGGCCGCCAGCTGGGACCCAGCACAGGGACAGGGGACACAGGGGGCACCGGGGGAAAAGCAAGAGGTGAAAAAGGCAGCCGAGGGGGGAAAGCTAAAAATGCAGCCTAGGCCTGGAGCAGTGGCCGGTAGAAAGTGAAACGCCCAGGCTAGCAAGTGTCCAGCTCACCTCCAGCCAACAAGGCACTTCCCTGACACAAAGTCCGGGCCTTGTGCCTAAGCGATGTCAGGCTTGCGGATGTTTGGCCGTTGTAGGAAACTCCAAAGTCGTAGGACTGAATGAAGAGGCGACTCCCAGGTCCTTCGGGGTAGGAAGGTTTTTTGGCAGGAGAAGTGAGCAGGGGAAGGAGGAGAGCCCAAGAGCCCTGAGGTTTTCCCCACCTCAGGTTTTAAAGGAAATGGGAGGGGTGAAGGACAACGAATCAAAGAGGGGAAGGGAAGGATACATTTGGGATTGACACAAAGGGAGAACCAATAGAACACAGTTGCGGGTGGGGCCCCAGTCCCTGAGCCAATCACCCGGCACCCTGGCCAGAAGATTCCAGAAAAAGAGGCAGGGGTGCCGAGTGACAGGCAGGCAGCCAGGGGAGGGGAACAAAATGATACATTAGATAACAATAGCAACGTGGGAGGGGTTCTAGAGACTGACAAGATCTGGGAACTGGGCAGAACCATCTACATAACAATGGGGGAAACAGGACAAACATAGAACAAACCACAACATAGGCCTACACAGCTCAATCCAGGAATCTAAACTTCCGCATAACTCTAACTAAATAAGTATGCGCATCACTAAATCTATATCTAAGCATCTAAATGTAAGCATCTAAATGTAAGCGTCTAAATGTAGGCATCTAAATGTAGACGTCTAAATGTAACTCTATAAATATATAAATGTAAATCAAAATCTATAAATGTAACTGATTCTTTCCCATCTATAACAATAAAAATCAATTTAACTGTATAGATGTATATATATACACATACAGACACATCTCTATAAATCTATAAATGCAACCATATGCATATAGAAATAGAATTGTAGAAATCCATAAATCTATGTATGTACTAAGGGATTCCACCTGCCCAATGGTCACAGGCTCTCCCTCTGATTCTTCTTCTCATGCAGGGCAGCTGTCCCGGCAAGGCAGACCAGCTAGAAGTCTGGAAGCAAAGGGAACACTGGGTCAATATTGGACTCTGTGCATCTTTCCCTTTGGAAGTAACTGTCCTTCTATCAAAGTCTGTAAAAGATGGCCAGAAAGGCAGACTCTCACTTGCAGTTTCAAGCCTGCTCTTCAAAGAGCCAGATTCCAAGTGTTCAAAACTTGTGAAGTTTTGAAGTATCTCAATAAACTCAAAGCCCTGACAGTGCAAAGGGCCCCCACGAGAGCTTGAAACACAGACAGTCCCAGCTGCCACAAAGAAGCCCAGCCTTGCTCAAGAATGCAGATCCAAAGTGCTCTATCTCTCCTTTAGTTCTCTCTAATTTAAAGGTGTAATTTCAGTTTTTCCTTGAGCTGCTGAATTTGTGACTAATGATTTTGTTGGCCTCAGAGCTTCTGCTCCTTGTATTTTTATTGTATCTCACTACAGCTATCAGCAGACTGGTACTACAATGATTTAATGCTTGGAAACAAAAAGCTCAGACTTCTACATTCATTTTTTGCTGGGCTTTTCCTCTCTTGCTTCAAGAGTCACTCAGTGTTGCCTCCAGAGCACTGACACCCTGCAGCAAACTTATCCATGGACATCAGCACAAAACTGGGACACCCAGCTGGGTGACACAAGTGCCACAAGGTCAGGTTTATTTCCTGCTCTCTTGCCCCAGCAGAGGACTCAGTGTCAGAGCCTCTGGAGAAGCGTGAAGGGCAGGGCTCAGGCAGGTTGTGCCAGTGCAGGATTTGAACTCAAGGCACCAGGAAGCAGCAAGCCTGCAGACAGGAACTCAACCCTTCTCATCTCCCTTCCTGCCAGAGGCAGGCTCAGAGCAGCCATCTCACACCTCTCTAAACCAATGGGGGCTCTGTCCTTCCCAAGCTCCTTGGGCTCCTGGGAATTGTTCCTGTAGCTCTTGGTGCCAGGCAAAGCTCCCTCTGCTGCAGCTCTGTCCACAGGCTCCCCTCCTGAAGACTCAGGGCCAACAGTAATATTCCCCTTGAAAGAGAAAGAGAGAAAGGGAGAAAGGAAGAGAGAGGAAGAGAGAAAAATAGAGAAAGAGAAAGAGAAAGAGAAAGAGAAAGAGAAAGAGAAAGAGAAAGAGAAAGGAAGAAAGAGAAAGGAAGAAACCGTTTGTCTCCAGTTACACAAAACACCTGGTCCAACAACTCCATGGCTCACACACTTAATCCCTTTCTCCTGACAAGAACTCTGTGCTGCAAAGCCCTTCAACAGTCAAAAAATTTTGACTTCTCAGACACAGTCCAAAAGCGGTCAAAGCTGACAGTGTTGAACTGTGGGGTGAACAGTGCCCACAGCCAACGTCCACGCCACCCGCAGCTCCCACCCTGTCTCACCAGCTCTGGGCGGCTGCCCGGTGCAGAAGAGGGCACCGCCCACTCATTGTGGAGCTGCTGGAAGCGGCTGTGGCCATCCCGCCCCGCTGCCAGCTGCTGCCTGATGGCCACGCTCCAGTGCTTGATGCGGACAAGGAAGTTGGGGCGGTCACAGTGATGCTGTAGTGGAGCCAGGCCCTGGCATTGCCTGACGCAGCTGAGCCCACCCAGCCTTGCACCCAGTGGAAGCTGTAGCGGTGGAGCTGGAGCATGAAGCTGTGGAACTGCGCGGCTTGGAAGGAGTACAGGGCCACCCAGCAGGCATCGCCCGGGCTGAGCAGCTCCCACTGGAAGAGGGAGCAGTCGATGAGCAGCCCATGGGCACGGCTGTCCCAGCGCACAGAGCGGAGCGGGGGCTGTTCACCAGGCGCCACAGCTTGGCAGGGAAGGTGCTGGTGCTGAGCCCGGCGGGCAGCGGCATCTCCGCCATGGCACCAATCGCCGACTGTGGCCACGATGCCCGCAGCGCAATGGCCGCAGCTGCACCAGCGGCGCACGGCCTGAGGGGGGCGCTGCGCTCCAACGCAGGCCAGACTTGGTGGGGACGAGCGCGGCAGAGCCGGGGCTGCGGGCACAGCGCGGGCGGGGCGGCTCCGCAGCTGGCTGGGCTTTGCATGGCAGGGAAGGGAAGGGCAAGGCCCGGTATGGCACGACAGGGCAGTGGAAGCCCCTGGCGAGGGCACTGGGAGCAGTGACAGGCTCTGTCCCCACGCTGCATCCCGTGCCTGGGTAACCATCGGGGACAGAGAGGAAGGACATTGCTCTGTCTTGGCTGGGGAAAGGATGAAAAGGGGGTGTTAGAAAATATTCATTTGGTCTCCTTTTCAGCAGACTAGCTGGTTTTATCTCACCATGTCTGCCTGTCTTTGCCAGAGTTGGCACATTTCTCATGATTTGGAGTCAGCTACAGCAGCAGAAAGGGGCAGCAATTTTGTCAGCAGTGTCATGAAACCTAAAGTGTTGCCCCATGGATGGATGTTGCTTTCCTCAAGGGATTTTTGGCCTAGAGTTGTAGCAAACTCACGCTGGTATCTTCCCAAAGGGCACTGCCTTTTTCTTTCCTCAGGAATCACTGCTTCTTTTTCTTCTCCCCTTCTGGGGAGAGCTCCAATGCAAATGCCTCCTGTGGCCAACTCTTGTCACTGCAGACTGACAAAGGAGATCTTGCAGTGGAGAGAGACTCCCTAGAGCTGTTGTGGAGAGCTGAAGGGGGAAGCTTTGTCCCTTAGTCTAGAAGTCTTGTTGGGGATGTGAAAAACAACTGCTCACCTTGAAAATTTTAAAAGGTTTATTAAACCTTAACAAAAATGCAACAAAGGATTGCATAAGGAAAAAGCTACAGCGCTGGGAACCGCCCCTCATGCACACCATGTGGCCAGTTCATCTCCAAGATCAATGCTCAGTCTTTTATAGCCCTGGGGGTTACATCAGCGAGCCCTGGCCTCTCCCAAAGTCTGTCAGTCAGCTCTTCTTTGCCATTTATTGGTGGAAACTGCTTTCTTGTAACTGGCTTGGAGGTCAGGTGTTGCCATGCCACACCCCCTAAGCAACAAGCTTTTCCATTCCCAACTGCCCCATGTAAGGGACACGTGTGCACACCTTCTTTCTGCCTGTCCTAGACAGCCCCGGCTGTCTGATGGCAACAATACAGGGGGAAAACAGAGGACATCTAAACTACAATAACATAACTATACTTATCTCTACAGCCTTTCTTAATATTCACACAATAGTTATCTTTTAATTGCAAGAGCAAATCATCTCATTATCCATCTATAACAGGAGCTTCATGTGTTCACCCTGGCAGTAAATTCTTGGCTATCATGATTATGAGCCTGGATTTACCCAGGCTTTTAAGTGGAGAAAACTTGGAGACATTTTTCCATGCAGTTCCTAGAAAACAAAGCTACATTTTCAGTGGAGGTTCTATTGTATTTTGAATCGTCTCTGATGGACTTGTGGGTTTATTTGCTGCTGGAGTTGAAAGGAGTTGATCAATAGTTACCTCATGTAAGCATGAGTTGGTTAACTATTAAGAGTCAGCAAGTATTAAGGACAAGCCTAAGAAGGAGGATGTGCCTCAGCCTTGTCAAGATAAGAGAAACAGGATGCATGTTGTTAAGATGAGAGGAAGAGAACCTGTTGAAACTGATGCAGAAACTGCTGATGAAGGACTGCCTGTGCTTGAGAAAGAATGGTGAAAAGTGCAAAGTGAGGAAGACTCCTGGCCTTCATCGCAGTGACCCCTGAGAAAGACTTGTAGCCTTCCTCAGTACAACCACCAGAGTTCACCATGCTTGCTTGTCAACTATGCTAATGATATTAATGACTTTGGAGAAATCATTTGTATAACCACGCCTATCCCAAGGAATGTAATGAATATGCATGAAATCTGACCATAAACTGTGCTGTGTAAAGTGCTGAATGTATGTGTTAGGAGGAGCAATCCCCCAGATAGTCAGCGCTGAATAAAGCAAATACCCACCTCACTGATTCAGTCTCTGAGGTGACTCTGGGATCACTGTTGGAGTGAATCAGAGTAGTTGCTGGATACGAATCATTTTGAGTAATGTGCTAGAAGAAAATACTCAACTGAGAGGTTGAGCATCTTTTGTTCACAAATAGTAGTGGCTTTCCAAAATGTTGTTAGGGTTAATAATTCTATGCTTTGGGGTTTAATTTTGTTTTATTTTGGGGCTTTTCTTTCCAATGGTTTACGAATAGCTAGCATAGAGTTTTGAATAAGAGACTGCCTGTGACAGTGTTCACAGGGGTTTTCAGGTGAGGGAAGAGATGAGAATGTTGACTCCATGTTCAGCGGGCTTGATTTATTATTTTATGATATACATTATGTTAAAACTATACTAAAAAGAATAGAAGGAAAAGTTTCATCTCAGCAGGCTAGCTAAGCTAAGAATAGAAAGGAATGAATAATAAAGGTTTGTGTCTCGGACAGAGAGTCCAAGCTAACTGGGCTGGGATTGGCCATTAATTATAAACATCCAAGATGGGCCAATCACAGATGCACCTGTTGCATTCCACAGCAGCAGATAATCATTGTTTGCATTTTGTTCCTGAAGCCTCTCAGCTTCTCAGCAAGAAAAATCCTAAGAAAGGATTTTTATTGAAAAGATGTCTGCAACATGTCACCTTTTTTTATTTAGTTAAATTAAAAAGAAAAATGTTCATAATTTTTTCTGCTGGGCTCATGCAGAGGAAAGAACAAACACTTGACAGGTTATCTGTTGCCAATCAAACCTCAATCAAGTGCTGGTGTGGAGGGAACAGGGAAGTTCTTCAGCTGTAGAACATAAAATTCTATCATATCATTAAAACAATCTTACAATATAAGAAAATGCAAAAACAGTGTAGAGAGCTTTTTGGATAATTGGTTAGCTGAGAAAGGACATTTCGATGTGATACCGATGGATAAGGATAGGGGAAACAAGCTGGGGATTATGTAACTGGTGTCCAATCACTGACAAAGGTCATAGTGACCTTCGCTGAAACGGGAAGACGGGGGAGAAAATCGCTTGCCAGAAAATGTAGATATCCTAGGTAGAGAAGTTAGAAGAATGCAAACATAGAAACAAAATAACCATTAGAGCATAGAAGTAGGTGTGGTTGATCTAAGTGTGCTTTAACCAATAATGAGCTCAGCTTTTGCAATATGTATAAGCTTCATTAACACCAATATAAATATGTGTGAGCTTTCAATAAACTTTGGGATTTGCCATCCACGCATATTGTGTGAGGCATTTCTTCCGCCGTTCACGACAAAACAGTGCAAAGAAATTTCAAGTCCAAACAGCTGAGTTTCAGTAAAAGTCCATGGACTGAAGATGTTCCTCTATGACATCTCTGAAAGTCCCTTTTGGTCGTGAAACAGGCTTGCAGAATCCTGAAACAACAAACTGCTAAAGAAAAATCCATCAATAGTTATCAAAAATCCATTGACAGTCATCAAACAATTTCAAAATTTTGAGAAAATTTCTGGAATATCTTGGCTACAGCCCTTTATTGAACAACTTGGGCTGAAGCTAATTTTTGGTTCTTCAATGCTTTTGAGCTGCTGCCAGCTCTTTAAAACCCTTTTTACTTAATTTAATTTTTTTTTCTCCGGAAACAGCAGCAGCAGCAAACAGCCTGAGAGACCCTGGGGGAATCCTGGCCCTCTTGGAAGGATCAGGAACCCCAGACCTGGCCCACAAAATGGTGGCCCAGGACCTGAAGGGGGAAGCAAAGCCCCCAAACCCAACAGAAGGCTGGGCGGTGGCCCTGGCCCAGGGAACCGAGCCAAACAGCCCAGGCCTGTCCCGCGAGGCGGGCTCTGTGTTCTCACAGCCTGGCACCCTGCTGCCAGTGCGATGGCAGAATGAGTGACCAAACGCTTCCTTCTCCCCGAACCACCAACACATCAGCAGTGGGGGAATAGAAGCTGTCCCGAGAATCTTTATCTCGGGTCTGGGGATATGTTTTCCCCACAGCAAGAAAGCGGTGATCTCTTCCTGCTGTTTCCTCTGCCTCTGCAATGCAAATGCAAAAGGTGTTCCTCCCATCTGCCTCCCGGTCTGGGGACCAAAGGCAGAACTTTCGGGAGCCACCTCCCCCTCACCGCTGGGCACACGAGGGACGGCAGGCACCCTGGAACCCCCCAGGGGAAACCAGCGACCAAACACACACCAACCCACCAAAAATGCTGATTTTGAAAGCAGGCAGCCGGGCTGAACCCACACTCAGCTGCTGAGCCACACCTCCTCCACAGAAGGAGAGGCTGGCCGCCGGAGCCACTGCCGCAGGGTCAAACGGCTCGGGACGGTCCGAGCTCGGACATGCTGCTGGTTCCAGGGCAGCCTCTGACGCAGACACGGAGGACGGAGTCCCTGAAGGCGGCAGAACCGCCGGGGCGGGCGGTGGGGGCAGCAGGGGTGCGTGGGAAAAGGCCACCATTGTCTCACTTGGCTCCGGGAATGGCAGCGACCTCTGTCCCTGCGGGAGGGGATGGAGGGGACAGCACGGGGTCTGCAGCAGCTCCTGCCCCTGGCACCAGGATCGGCCGCGGAAGCGCAGTTGCAAAATCTGGTGGAGTCCGCATGGGAGGCGGCAGAACAGCTGGGGGAAGTGGCGGGGGCGGTGCCAGGTTGGCCCTGGGTGCATCCGTAGGCAGCGCAACGTTGGACACTCGCTGCCGGTGACCGCCAGTGTCGCCGAGTGCGTTGCCTAGCAACACAGGCGGAGCCACAGGAAGTGCTGCTTCTGAGATCGGCCGCGCAGGCGCGGGCGGGGCCACCGCGGCCGGAGGCCCCACAGGCTCTGCTGGAGGGATGCCCGCGGGAGGGGCCACGCGGGGAAGCGCCCGCAGCCGTTGGGGCAGCCCCGCAGGCTCGGGAGGCGGGGCCCCGGGGACCGGTGCCGCCCCCAGCTCTGGGTGGGGCGGGGCCTGCAGGGCTGCCAGGGGCAGCGCAGCCCACTCAGATTCCCCCTGAGAGCAACGAGGGGCAGGAAAAAGCGTCTCCGTCTGAGCATGCTCCAAAGATGCAGGAAAAAAAACTTCTTTGGCTGTGGGCAAAACTTTGCCCCCCCTGCGAGTCAGGGGGGCTGGGAAGCAGCAGATGGTCTCCCTCCAAAGGGTCTTCTCCCGTGGGAACTGGGGGGAATGGGGCCTGCCCCCTGCAAGCAGCAACCCACTGAAAGGAAGCTGCTTTCCGTTTCAAGACCCGGAAAAGTGTCCTGAATGATGGATGAATGCATGGGTATCCAAGTCCAAGGGCCAAGGCGGCTTCAAAAATGGATTCCATGCATTCTCATATGAACATATCAAGGGCATAGGGCACATCCTTAAAAAACCCATAGAACTTTGCCCATCGAAAAAACTCCTAGAAATGTCTCTTCACCATAGGAACATTGTCCTCTTCACCCCATTTTTGCCAGAGGGCAATAAGTTTCTCCTCCGAGGGGGAGAAATGAACCTCTGCCTCTGTGGGGACCCTCCCCCACATGTGCAGCTACAATCTGTGAAGGGCAGCATCTTCAGGAAGGGAAAAGCTAACAGTACCTTGTGACGGTGTCCACCAGGCTCTGGCTGACTGCTTGGTGCTGCTGAACTTTCCAGACATCTTCCCTGGAGGCTTTTCAAAAGGTTCTCTTTGTGGTCAGCCTTAGCTGTGAACTCTATCCAAATCAGGATCTTCAGTTCTTCATCTCCCGGCTAGAATCCACCTCTGTGGTCACTTGGGAGGTGACCAACAATGCCACACACCTGGGGGTTACCCAGTGTAGCAGCTCCTCTGGGGTCTCACCGTGTGATGAATTTCTTCCTCAGTCGAGGGTCACCATCTGTGAGAGTGTTCACAGGGGTTTTCAGGTGAGGGAAGAGATGAGAATGTTGACTCCATGTTCAGAAGGGTTGATTTATTATTTTATGATATATATTACTTCAAAACTATACTAAAAAGAATAGAAGGAAAAGTTTCATCTCAGCAGGCTAGCTAAGCTAAGAATAGAAAGGAATGAATAATAAAGGTTTGTGTCTTGGACAGAGAATCCAAGCTAACTTGGCTGGGATTGGCCATTAATTATAAACATCCAAGATGGGCAATCACAGATGCACCTGTTGCATTCCACAGCAGCAGCTAACCATTGCTTACATTTTGTTCCTGAAGCCTCTCAGCTTCTCAGCAAGAAAAATCCTAAGAAAGGATTTTTAATGAAAAGATGTCTGCGACAAATGCCAATTGTGGTACTTTAAAATAGGAAGGATTCCATAATAAATAATGGAAGTGGAGTTTTTGTTGTAGTAGTGCAAAAATGTATTTAGTGATGTAGTCAGTCAATTCTGCATATAAATATTCAATTAATATAGCATTAAGAAATATTCTAGGTGTATAGGCAGTCTATTATTAACAAGATTTTCAGTGTCTGCAAGTTGGTGTATCAAGGATCTCTATTTACTGCTTCCTTCTAATTTGTACTGTTTCCAGTTTGGGGTTGCTTTTTTACTGGGTTGGTTTTTTTTTAAATCTCAACATTTGAGTAAAATCTCTCTGCAGTGATCTTGTCTTTATGTTTTAGGCAGACCTGAGTCACTGCCATCAGGATTGAATTGTTCTTGTGAACGGTGGTGTGAAAATGCTTAAGGGCAGTCTCAGACACACAGCTGCATTGTTTGCTGTTCTAAATCCCATACTTAAATAGTTGATGTGAGTCTGTGCCAGTGCCATCTCATAACAACCCCAGTATAATATAGTGCTGGCTTACAGATGAATCCTGTGAGAAACAAATTTGAGATGTCTTTCAAGAGATGCTCCTAAACAAGAGATTTGTAGTCTGTACTTTGACAAGATCTGTAGAGTTTTTTGGGAACTGGGTAAATGGTGATCTGCTGGTGAATCACAGGCATCCTTTACAAACCATTAGTGTGGCTGACCTTGCTGGATCAACATCTCCCTCAGATGCAATGCTCATTTAACTATTGGCATTTTGTAGCACTTTTCCCTGTGTCCCATTAAAATATCCCCATGGACAAGGTTCTACATTGAGGCTGAGGTAAGGGAGATGGGGGTTTTGCCCAAAATCTTTGCATTGTTTCACATTCTGTTGTAAGTTAGAACTTTGTTCTGTGGCACTTGAAACAAACTTTTTAAGAAACAGTCTCTAACTGGTCTGGCTGCAAACAATTCATTTTCCATGTCACTGCCCCTTATGCAGTAGGATCTGCACTGTGACTGTAAACCCTGATTATTCTCCCCTGATGTCAGTAAAGTCAGCAACAAGAAGAAAACCACTACAGTTCTTAGTTCATGTGGAGGCGGCCGGTCGGGGATGGCTTGACCTGGGTGCCTCAACCTTCCCAGAGAGAGGTCCCACAAGAGACAGCTTTGGAGGAGTCTTAGGCAGTCCTTCAGCCTCAGGGTAACCTCAGCAAGGGGTAGGCAGCTCAGCTCTTAGCAGTGATTTCAGCTCTGCCTTGCGAGGTGTACCCTGGCCAACAGAGGGACAAAGAGACAGGAGCACCGTGTGGCTGTTCCGCAGAGGTGCCTTTATTCCAGCACCCCGCGAAGGACGCCGGTGACGGCAGCTCCCTCCTGAACGGGGCAGAAACTGGGGGTGTTGTGGGGAAAAGCGGGGGTGGTACAAAGGGGAAAAACCAATCGGTCCCAACAAATCTGCATGGGGTTCCAAAGCATGCTGGGAACTCACCATGACCAAGGAGGATTTCTCAATCCATGAGAGTTTGAGAAGATCTTATCATAGCCCATTCAAGGGATACCTTTCCAAGGGAGAGGGCCCATCTGTCTCCACAAGTTCATATATACCTGAACATCCTATTTCTGGCCCTCTAAGGTACATAATCATTCATGGGATCACAGTTTAAACTCAACAAACCAACACCTTAAGACTGAGTGTGAAATACATAGAAATGTTCATGTATGATGTTGTTTGCCTTTACAGTATGTGCTTCTAAACCAGTTATTTTCCTTTCTGAATACAGGTTTTTTCGTTGGTGGTGGCTATGTTGATTAAATTCATGTCTAATAACTGAATTCATCCTAAGAAATTAACATTTACATCTGTTGTATATCCTAATCTAGATGAAGAAAAGTGGACAGCCCCTTGATTTTTGAGATATTGTTTCTGGGGAAATGTAGGTGCCCATTTGACTTGTGGATCTTGGTTGGAGCTGATTTGAAGATATATACTCATCTTCCCAGCAAGGCTGGCATTTAATGCTGAAATCTGTCCTTAGCAAAAGGGTAACCAAATGAGGACTGAACGCGGGAATTCCACAGAAAAAGCAAAGAAAGGTGTTTTGAAAAAATGGAGAGGAAGAACAGCCAAGGCCCCAGTAAACTTGCTGAAAGGGCTTTTTAAAGGCATTAAAGTGTTTCTTTTACTCCAGGTTAAATGCATGGGAGAAAAACCAAGAAGATATTCTCAAGGGTACAAACAACTTTACTGGGAAACTTTAGTAAATCAGCGAGCTTTGGGAAGAGATTTGGGCCAAGACTCAATCAACATAAAACACTTCTCAGAGCATTAACTTGACCCATTCCACTCAGCAAACTTTAAACCCATTTGATGTTAAGGTACTCAAAATGTTCCAAGAAGAGGCAATTAGAAGAAGAAGAAGAAGAGAAAGAGAGAAGATATACAGAAAAGCACACACATAGATACAAACTCCTGAGTTTCAGCAGTGTTCAAATAGATGCTTCAAGATGAAGATAGCATCAGGCCTCGTGCTGAGCCTTACATACCCCTGGGCTTTCATGGGCCCAAGCCCCGGCTGCCACTTCTGGTCATTTGGCCACTCAGAAGCTGGGTCAGGGGCTCCAGGGCTGGAGCGTGGGGCGTTTCCTCCAGTGTGCCAATGGCTGGCAGCTCAGCCAGGTGGGGATGCAGGCCCTTTGGGGGGTGTGAGGCAGTTCTCTGCCTTGCCTGGGGAAGGCCTGACCTTTCCTCCTCCACACACAGGTGTCCCAAAAGCTCTCACCACAAGAAATTCTGCAAGGATAAATCTGCTCTAGTTTCAGGTGGGCAAGTTCTCAAACAGAATAGAAGGGCTGATGTTACTTTGATCCTCTTGTAGGCACCTCCAGTTCATATTTATTAGAAGTGAGCAATAAGTACTATGACCATGACTAGAGGGGTTCTGTCCCCAGCTGAGGGGAGGAAAGAGACAGTCAACTCTCCAGGGCTGTGTGGACTGATGGCCTGGCCCATCAGACCCACAAGAGCAGGTGGCTTTTGTCGACACCGGTGCAAAATGTACCCTGATGCCATTGAGCCGTGTAGGGGCAGGATCCATCTCTGTTCCTGGGGTGACGGGGAATCCCAACAGCTGACTGTACTGGAAGCTGAAGTGAGCCTTCAGCTGAGCTGGCCACAAATGGCAAAACAGCCATGGCCCAGAGCCCTGTGTGTCCTTGGCATAGATTACTGCAGCAGAGGGTGTTTCAAGGGCCCAAAAGGGCATCATTGGGCTTTTGGGATAGCTGCTGTGGAGACAGAGGAAATTAGAGAGCTGGTCCCTGATGCCTCAGGGGATGCTTCTGCTGTGGGACTGCTGAGGGTCAAAGAACAAAGGCACCGATCGCTACCACACCAGTGCATTGTCAGAAACACAGCCCCAGGGGACTGCGCGACGCCATCCATGAGATGGTTCATGAACGGGAGAGCCCAGGAGTGCTCAGCAAGACTCGCTCAGCCTGTAGTAGTCCTGTATGGCCTGTGCATAAGTCCAAGGGAGAGTGGAGACTTACAGTGGAGTATCATGGCCTGAATGAAGTCACATCACTGGGTGCTGCCATGCTGGATGTGCTCAATCTTCAGTGTGAACTGGAGTCCATGGCAGCAAAGCGGTACCACCATAGACAGAACTCATGCATTTTTCTCCATTTCTTGATCAGGACAGTGCAGGCACGGTTTGCTTTCACCTGCAGAGGAATCCAGTGTAGCCCAGGGCTGGAAACACAGCCCCCCACTATTTACCATGGCACTGGAAAAGGGCGAGGCTCCAGAACATCTGCAGCACATCCATCATACCATTGTATAAGACAGCACAGCAGAGGAAATGTTTGGAAAGGAGAGAAGATAATCCAGATCCTCCTGAAAGCTGGTTTTGTCAGAAAACGAAGTAAGGTCAAGGGAACTTCACAGGAAATTCATCTTTTAGTAGTAAAATGTCAAGATGGATATCCTCTGATTCCAATTAATTCAGTCAACAGAATAGCAGATCTGCCCCCACCAACCAGCAAGAAGGAACACAAACTTTCCTAGGCCCTGTGGGTTTTTGAAGAATGTGTATTCCAGAGTACAGATCAGATGTGACATGGAGGAATAATTTTAAGTGGGGTCCTGAACAAATGAAACTGTTTATGCAGTAGCCCTTGGGGCAGTCAGGAGAGGAGAAGATGTTGACAATCTAGTGGATTGACCCTGGATGCACCCTGGCCAAAGCCAGTGTAACATTCCCCTCTCCCAAGGGGGCAGGTAAGAGAAAATATGGAGGCAGGCTGAGGGCATGGTGCTGTGACAGGACCAGCTGCCCCTGCTGCCCGCTCTGCCTATGGCATCTGCTGCTCTGTGGGTGTGCAGCTGCAGCAGGAAGCTGTGGGAAGAGGTGCTGCTGCCATGGCCCCATGGCTCTGGGACCCCATGGGGCTGTGTCCCCAGCACCTGAGTGCCACCCACGGTGGGGCTTATGGGGAAGGGCATTAGAAGGGAGAGAAAGCAGCACACAGAGATTTTGTGAGGGAAATAACAATTTATTTCCTTTTCCTTGAAAAAAGGGTTGAAAGAGCCCTGCTAGAGCTGCCAGTGGGGCAGCCTCTGGCAGGCCTGGGGAGAGCTCTAGGGCTGGGTCCCCTCTTTTGTCAGATATGCTGGGGCCCAAGGGACAGTCAGTCCCTGCCCTGGGAGCAGAGGGGCTGTGACTGCTGCCCTGGGCAGGGGGAAGCCTCTGATGTACCAGCTTCCTCCTCCTCATCAGAGCCTGTGGGGCTGCTGTCGGGAGTCCCTTGCTGGGAACTGCTGGAGCTGCAGCTGTTGGGGCTGCAGCTGTTGGAGCTGCTGCTGCAGCTGCAACTACAACTGCAGCTGCAGCTGCAGCTGTTGCTGCTGAAGCTGGAGCTGCTGAAGTTGCTGGAGCTGGATGTCCTGAAGCTGGAGATCCTGGAATTGCTGGAGCTGGAGCTGGAGCTGGAGCTGGAGCTGGAGCTGGTTGAAGTAGAGCTGGAGCTGGAGCTGGAGCTGGAGCTGGAGCTGGAGCTGGAGCTGGCCACAGGGCTGTTGTTGTCATCCCTGACAGCAGCAGAGGGCAGAAGCCTCTGGACCTCCTCACGGCATTGGCCCATGACGATGCTGATGACATCATGGACCAGTGGTGCCGTGTGTTCCTCGAGGAGAGGCTGCAGCACCTGGACCAGCATCTCAGCATTTGGCCCGTAGATGCAAAGGCCATGCAAGATGCTGCTCTCTACGGCGTCTACCACCCACCACCAGCCCTGGAATATTCCCTCCAGCCTCTCATGCAGCCAGGGCCTCATGGAGTCCAGGAGATGCTGTCGTTGACGGAAAATTTCTGCCCAGACCTCAGGCAGGACACTGCCCACAAACTCCAGCCTTGATCCTTCCTGCTCTGCTGGAGACACTATCTCCTGTGGAGGAGGGGAAGGGGACGCCACAGGAGGATGGGAGCTGTTCTCATCCAGGCTGCCAAGAGCTCTCCCTCCCTGGCTGCTGCCATCTAGCAGCTCCTCAGGGACTGTGATGGATGTCTCCAGATAGTCGTCTTCTCCATGATCAGAAAATCGGACAGTCACTATTGTTCTTCTGCAGAGTGGGCACACTGGATTTCTCTGTGTCCACCGCAGGATACAGCCCAGGCAAAACTGGTGGTGACAGGGCAGAGTAGAAGCCACGTCCTCACAATTGTCCTGGCAGATGGCGCAGTTGCTGTTGCTCTCTGTGGACATTTTTGTGCTCTGCAGCAGGGTCGTGGAGAGATAAGGATCAGGGGCTGTTTGCCCTCACTGCGGTCACCTCCCGCAGGAGGGAGAGGCCATGGGCACTGGCTGTCCTGGGGCAGGGAGGAAGAAGTGCCAGGCCCCTGGAGAAGGCCACCCTCCCAGCTCCCTGAGTCCCATCACACACCCCACAGCCGCCCCAGAGGGACATTTTCCCTCACAGCTCACCCTCAGTGCTGCATCTGCAGTGCTTGGCTGCCTGAAGCACGCAGGGCAGTGAGACAGGAGTGATGGCTCTGAGACTGGCACCAAGATCTGGCAGTAACAGCCACCACCCAGCACTAGAGCAGCCTGCCTTGATCCTCCACTCCACAATGTTGCTTGGATGGAGTTCAGGCTGGAGCCAGACTGGCCCAGGCACTGCCAACTGAATATAAGCAGTGAGGGACACAATGTCATCATCCCTTCCTTCTGTGATGTCACAGTCCACTGCTCAGTGACATCAGCCTTCACTCACCAGTGACAGCAAATCTGGCATTTCACCTTCTGGTACACCCAAGATAAGCAGGGAGGGAAGTAAGGTCACAACTCATTGCTAAGGGATGTCACAGTCCACAGGCTGGCAACATCAGCCTCCTCCACCCGGTGTTGTCACCGCAGGCCTTCCATCCCTGTACGTACATGGTGTTGGAGAAAAAAAAGAAATATAATTTCTTGTTTCCAACTTCTACATTCCCATATTGCTCTCCCTTGGTCACCTGCATCATGTGTCTGTGGCCATGTGTCTCATCATGCTTTAAAGTTCTCTCTGGAATACAGTGACAGGACACATGGGGATAATTCAAAGCTCTGCCAGGAGAGGTTGTTATTGAAATTGGCCAAATAGAAACTTTCTAACACAGTTTTGAGTATTAAAAAGCAGGCAGTCTTTATTACACCATGCTGGTCACTCAGAGGATCCCTTCTCTTAATTGAGTGCCCTGAGTGTCAGGTGAACAGAGCTTTTATCATACACATTGATTACCCATTCATTAGCTATCCCTGCTTACTTGATGTATATCTGTTACTTTATTTTACAAATCTGCACCCCTTATTGGAAGTCCTCGTTTGATTCTTTGGGTCTCTCTTCAATGTGCGGTGTCCTTTTTAGGTGGCTGTTCCTTACCTCCCGCTTTGGAGTAAACACAATATCCTTTCTTGCCCAATAACTTCTGCTTTGTCAGCCTTGCAGAACTGAGCTGGCATCTTGCTCGTGTTTTGCATGACTTCTATCTGCCTAAGTTACATCCTTCATCCACTTCTTCAAGGCCGTGCTGCTCCGTTCTATGGTTGTTATCAAGTGCCCCCTTTTCTTGAGACAAAATTCCTTATGGGAGCTCGTTTCTTAATACTATAATTTCACTTTACAGCATAAGGCATTACAACAGCTATATTCTGATGATTTAACCAGTCCAGCTGGGTAACCATGAAGTAAGTTTGGTCCAGATTTCTTCAAATCCCAAGGAGATGTTGTCTTGAGCTAAGGGGCTTTGGCTCTTTTGATTCTGGAATAATGTATTCACAATTTTACTCTGTCCATTTCAATGCAGTAAAATTGTCAACGGCACTTGCAAAGGTCCTGCTTTGGCTGTAGCAGAGCAGTTTCCCCAGTCTTTCAAGTACACCCAAGCTCTTGTTTGGAATTTGTTCACTGGTATGTCCAGTCCTGTTGGTCTGGAGATGGCCACTGCTTGCTGTAAATCCTGTAAACTTTTGCTAAGAGAAATGAGGTAATTATTCAAATCAACCTCTCCTTATCTGTGCGTGTTTCCTGAAATGTGTGCTACTTGGTAGGGTCAGCCATACAGCAGCTTACAGGGCCAGATTTTACTGGTGTCCCGTGGCTGAATTCTAATTCAAAGCAGAGCAAGAGGTAAGGCTTGGACCCATGTCAAGGAGGTTTCCTACATATTTTACCCAAGTTCAATTTGATTGCATAATTCATTCTCTCTACTTTGCCACTAGCTTGGGGCCTATAAGGAGTATGAAGATCTGTCCTGGTTTAGGGCAAATTTGGAAGAGAATTTCCAAAGGAGGGCCCCTCCAGTAAGCAAACCCACACATCCCCTCCCTCCAACTGGTTCAGGAAGGATTCCTCAGAGAGAAGTGGAAAGAACCTGTTTATTTAATAGGCACAGCACCCCCCAGCACGCAAAATGAACAATACCAGATGACACCGCTCTGAAAAAGATGACAAATTCAGAAAGTCTCTCTTGGGGGTGGTCGCTCTGTTCTCAGTCCCTCTGGCGCTGGGGCAGCTGCTGCAGCCACAAGGTGCAAACTCTCAGTGTTCCCAGGTCCCAGTCCGGAGCAGGTTCGAAATGGTCAGAAAAAGGAAAGGAGAAACAGTCCAGGAAGAAATTTGGACAGTTTAGGTAAACTAGCTAATGAGCAAAAGCAAGCAGAAGCGAAGCAAGCAAGAGCGAGAGAGAGCAAAGTGAAGAGCAAAAGCTGCAGTCTCTGTGTCCCGCCAGGCTGATAAGAAAACCAAAACAAAACTTTCCCTCTTCAGAGCCAGTCTTAAAGGCACAGGACATAATATCCAACATTAACAGAACACATGAATGGGGATACAAGCATCATAATGTCACCCTAGGACAAGATCCCAGGCTATTCCCAGGGCTTTCCTAACCCCTTGTGTCCCTTCTGCAATAAAGTGGGAACATCTATCTGATGATATTCCCAAAGGTACCCCAAATCTAGGTATTGTTTGATTCAACAGCATTTTGGCCACTTCCCTAGACTGGTTGGTATGACAAGGGAAGTCTTGTGGCCACCCGGAAAAGGTACCCACCAGAACTAGGAGGGATTTATACTCTCATTTTCTGGGAAATTGAGTAAAATCCATCTGCCACTATTCCCTTGGAACACCTCCAGATTTTATGCCTCTTAGCACTACATTGTGAGCTGTGTTAGGGTGGTCTCTTTTACAAACTATTCATTTTTGGAGTCTTGATTGTACAATCTGAGCCATTTCAGACCCAATTATAGATTTTTGCAAATGTTTCAAAAGCTTTTCAGTACTCCAATGAGTGGCTTTGTGTTTGCAATCCGCTTTTTCGTGCAAAAGTGATTCTGGGACTACTCTTTGCCCAGTTGGGATAATTACCTAGTCTTGTGGATCAAATCTTGCTTCTACAGTTTCAATTAATTGACAGTCCCTAGTATTATACTCTGGTTTTTCTACTGGGAGAGGTATCTCTGGCAAGGCTATTAAAGATAAAACTTTGTTTTCTAACATGTCTTTTTCTGCAGCCTTGTTGGCTAAATGTTTCCCCAATTCCAGTTTGGTCTTACCCACTTGGTGTGCTCTGCAATGCCTGATGGCAACTTCCTCTGGTTTCTGGATACTTTCAAGCATACCCAAGATTTGTTTTCCATTTTTGATCAATGTGCCTTGAGATCTCAAAAGGTCCCTTTCTTTCCAGAAATCCCATGTGCACATGCCACTCCAAAGGTGTATTATGAATCAGTTCAAACTCATTTTCCTCTACTCAATTCCAAAGCTCAATTGACTGAAATGAGTTCTACTTTCTGGGCTGAAACATCAGAGGGGAGTGCCCTTGATTGGATTACCTCGGGTTGTGGAGTCACTGTGCATCCAGATATTTGGATAGGAAGGTTAAGGGCATGGTGCTGTGACAGACCAGCTGCTGCTGCTGCCTGCTCTGCCTGTGGCATCTGCTCTGCTGCAGGTGTGGCAGCTGCAGCAGGATTTCCTGTGGGACCAGGTACCACTGCTGACATGGCCCTTGGACTCCAGGGGCCCATGGCTGTGCCCCAGCACAGGGGTGTCACCCACAGGGGGCACAAGGGGATGCGAAAGGGCATTAGAAGGGAGAGAAGCCAGTGTCTAGGGACTGTGTGAGGAAAATAACCATTTATTTGCTTTTCCTTGAATAAAGAGTTGCAAGAGCCCTGCTAGAGCTGCTGGTGGATTGGCCTCTTGCTGGGGCCCCTCCTCTTTTTGGGATACCAGGTCCACCTGGGCAAGTGGTCCCTGTTCCAGCCAGGAGCAGAGGTGCTGTGCCTTCTGCCCTGGGCAGAGGGACCTGCCACTGTCACCAGCTCTTTCCACAGTCATCCTGATGCTGGTCCTGCCCTGCAGGGATGGGCACAGGGGGAGAGTGGCTGTGAAACCCGGGGCAGGGGCTTTAACGTTGACTGCTCTCAATGAGTTGTGTGGAAATGACAGTTCTTCTGCCAACCAAGGCTGCCAGTGTTCCTGTGGTTGTATTAATGAGAAGGGTAGAGTGTGGGTTTGTGGTTTAATGGAGAGCAAAGCGGTGTCTGAATTAAATTGATTTCAATTCTTTCTTTCATGGTATTTTGTCTGTATTTATTTCATGGTATTTCAGACTGAAAAGTCTGAAAATCAAGGACATCTTTTTGGAGTCTGCTGTCTGTGACCTCAAGACTAGCCAAGTACCCTTCAGAACCTTGAACTGACTAAGCGAATGCAGGAACTCTTTTAGCTTTTTTTAGAGGGAGGAAAAAACCAAACCCAAACCTGCTTTCTGAATCCTTTGAAAATCTGACTTATGCAAGAAAGTATAATTTGGAATGTACAGATTTTCTGTTCATCATTCCTTCATATGCCTGTGAAGCCAGACCAATAATGCTCTCTTTAATGATTTAACACAGCTGATTGACATCAAACTGCTTGAAATTTTGGCCTCAACTTTCAATGATATTTTTAATATGAGAATTTCCATTTCAGGGAGGAACAGAATGCATTTGCACAGTTCCATTATGGTTTTTTTTTTTTCAACATACAGGTTCTCTCATTTCCCCTTCTTTAGCCTTAAGCATTAAAGTCAACCATCTGCTTTGGAAACGCAGCTCAAATGTAACTCTTTCTCCTATTTTGCTTAATTTTTTTTTAGGGACTGTATATATTCAGTTGTAATTTGCTTTATAGAATTCTTTGTCCCTGTGGGACTGGAGAAAGATCACAGGAATTTCTCCCATCATAGATTTTAAAATATTTTTAAATGTTATTCTAAAGACTCTTTGACAATATTTAAATTTTGGTTTCTGTGTAACTTATTAAATCTGTACTTTAAAACAAGTGTTACCTAGCAGGCATTCAGTTCAATTACAGCAATTGCTTTTCAGCAGGCTGATTTTCCTGTAGAACTAGACAAGTAAAGTCACTTAGGAAATCGAGTTTTCCACATTGTTGCGCTGTAGGAATGGTATTCCCTAGTTTAGTGCTCACACTGATACACCTCAGACCATGTGCCACTCACTGGCTTCCCCGCCACTTTCCCTGTGGCAGGATGGAGAGAAGAGCACAAATAGGTAAAGATCAAGGGTTGAGATAAGAACAATTTACTGGAAACAGCAGTGAAAAAGGAACACAAATGGTAATAACAACACTAAAAGGAGAGAGTACAAGAGGTGAACGAGTCACACATGATTGTTCACCACACAGAACTTGGCAAACCCCCTGACTTCCAGCACACCGGTGGAGGAAGAGCAAACCCCTTCCATTTCCCCCTGCCACGTGGCAGGTGGTATCCAATTACCCCAAGGCCCTGGCCATGCTCCTCCTGGCTGCTGCAAAGATTTCCCTCCTGGTCGGATCCAGGACACAGGATCTGCCCCGCGGGTCCTGGCTCTTGCTCTGTGGGAGAGACCCCCATGGCATCTGCCCCGGCAAAAGGGACTTCAGGACAACCTCTCACTTATTGACATCACCCCCTCTGCCCCCGCCCCAGCTCCCTTTTTGCCTCCAGAGAACTTTGACCAGAAGTAGCACTTGAGCACAGTTCTGCACATACTGACCTGGCAGGAAGGTGACCCACATGTCGCTCTAGGCACATGTGCAGCAAGGACAAAGAACATTTTTGAGGGGCTGGGTCTCAAGGCATTCACTCATGCAGTACGAGCCCTGTTTGTGAGAGGCACAACCAACAGTGGAGCAGTCAAGCGTGGAGAACGGGGGATCTCCTGAGCCAGGGAAGCCGGGGGGAGCAGAGAGGCGCAGCCACCGGGCAGGCACCGAGTGACACCTGCTGCTGGCGCACGGGCACCGCGGGGACACGCACACTTTGGTGTGAGCTTGCTGTGCTTTACTGGCAGAGCCAGGCCCGTGTCGTGGCTGGCGCTCTCCGGGCTCTGGCTGAATGGGGCGAGCCCCGGGCTCGGCTCAGCGGTAGCGGCGGCCCCGGCTGCGGTAGCGGTGCCAGCGATACCCGCGGCGGCGGGACATGGCCCGGCTCCTCCTCCGCACGGCCCGGCGCCGGGAGCGCCTGCGGCTCCTGCTCCGGCTCCGGCTCCTGCTCCGGCGTCCTCTCCGACTGTGGCAGGGCATGGTGCTTTTGGACGAGTGCTCTGTGTGTGTGTCTGCCCTGCTTTTTTATACAGGTGCCGGCGCGGAGCACACGGTGACAGAGCCAACACCAGCCGTGAGGTCACAATAGAGTATGCAGTACATATGCATTCTGTTTCTCAGAAATCATTAAATGGGCATAAATTGCTCGAGTCTGCACAGGTAGTCTCTGAGGGTCTAGTTGGGGATCTTCAGAGACCCTGGGTGTTTGCTGAGGTTTTGGACTTCGGTTGACCTTTCATTGTGGTTATCCATACAGTAGTCATTTGCATCTTGGTTATCTGAGCTGCAGAATATGTTCTTGAACCAACTGTATTGCTCTGGCTTGGCTTGGGACATAGATGGTTTCAGAGCTTTCAGTGTTCCACTACCCACCACTTCCTCCTAAGCTATTTGCACCAATTTCCCATGTAGATACTTTCAAGATTTGTCTTGGAAGTCTCACTTTCTATGATAATAATGTTTGTTATTACAAATATTTGCAAAACATCTCATGAAAGCTGAAATACAATTAATTATCACACAGAAAAAAATACAAACAGCAACAATTCCAACACGGGTTATAAATAATTCTTTCAGCCTTTAAAGGTCTGGTAGCCATGAGGAAAGCCAGTCCCACCAAGAGTGGGGAATTTTAGTCTTCTCCCATTCTTAAATTTCTTTTTTTGATTGCTGATATTCCAACTTACTGGATATCAAATCAGTCAGGATTCTTGTAACAAATCCAGCAGGGTTCAAGGCAGTAGCTGTCTTTAGCACCACGTCTTTTGTTCCAGGAGTACCACCTGTTACTTTAAGATTCTGCTCAGGGATAAGCAGTGACCTCCTTTTTGCTCTACACCAGGCATAACCAAGTGCAGCACATAAACTGTCACTTTTTGCCCATTTATTTTCAAGTATATTCTATCATTCAGGACCATGGTGGCTCCTGCTCTCAGGTGCATTGGCCATCCCTCGAGTACATTGTGTAGTTGTTTTTTTGAGAAATACGTTCAAAATACCACTGGGTTTCTTCCTTTGTTCTCATTCTTTGAGCTAAATATGGAGTTACTGTGCAAAGCAAAGGCACTCGTGTATGAACAGTGCAAAGGGTTCCATCAAATCTGGAAACTCCAGAGCAGGGGCTGTCATCAATAATCTTTAAAAGATCTGGAAAGGCTGTCTGTCATTCCAGAGTGCAGTGTAACACCTCCATGGATTCCTTTCATGGTTCATAGAAAGGCTTTTCCAAAAGTTCATAACTGGGGATCCATAATCAATACAGTCCAGTCATTCCCAAAAAGGCACACAGTCCTTTTACATATCTGGGCTCTGCTTCCTCACTTTGTGTCTCCAAACTGCACTGTCCTTGTGAGTGTGGCGGCCAGGACATCAGACATGGGCAGGTATGGACACGGTCTTGAAAACAAACACAAGATGTCATTGAAAATGAGCTTTAGATGGTAATATTCAAGACATTTTCAATGACATGCTTTATTACCTCTCCCTGTACTGATTGGACAACCCTTATTTTTGGTGCCAGCTGACTGGAATCAGGAATAATCTTGGGTATAGGGAAAATGACAATAAAACAATCATAAACTGAATATAAAATATTTTTCTACAAGTTTCAGTAACTTCAATGGCCACCTGGAGTCAGCACAACTGTCAGCCTGGAATTGTGTTCATGGTCCTCCCTGGTCTTTCCATGTCAGCTCCTGCTGCAGAGCACCAGGGGGCCTGGGCATGCTGTTGGCTTGTTTCCTTTGAGGAGGCTGGGATGAGGAAAGGCTGGGGGGTTGTGTCAAAGAGATGATATTTCAGTGCCCGTGTACGTGCTGGAAGCCTCACAGACTGAGGGGCCCACGACAGGATTGCCCAGAGCTGTCAGGGTTGCACCTTGCTGCCCTGGTGAGAGGTGTTCAGCTGCTCCTTGGCCTCAGAGAAAGCCAAGTGCAGCACTTTTATGCAGAAACACTTCATTAGCCTGGTTTGCACAGCTGCAGCTACTGGGCTTGGTGGGGTGCCCTTTCTGCACTTGGGAATGAGCAGAGTCAGTGATGGGACAGGACAGGGCATTCCCTACCTGTGCCCATTGTGAAATCCCTCTGTCCCCACTGTGTCACATCCCGCTCCTCAGTGACATCCCGGCCAGCCTGGCACATAGAACTCCCCGTTTCCAAGGACACGTGGCCATTGTCACTGGCACAGGGCAGGACCGCTCAGAGCCTTCGTCGGCTGCAGTGAGAGCGGAGGTGTCAGAGCCACAGTGAGTGTTGTTCCAGCTTGGCTGGTTCCAGCAGCCATTGTTCAAGAGGCCGATCCACCCAGTGAGTGGAGGTAATTATTTACAGTTCTGTGCAGAAAGGGCGACTCAGGGACAAATTCACAAAGCCAGCACCACGAGAACCCAGAGTGTTTGAGTATTTATACATTTGAGCAAAGAAAGCAATTAGTGTTCATTGCCTGCAAGTTCCCTAGTTCTCTCCATAATGAGCCTCTCACTTCTCATGCTCATTAGTTTGCATGCTCAGTCTCTTGCTTCTTCTTAGTGAGTGGTTTCTTGAGTGGGTGGCCATGGTCTGGCCCTGCTGGAATGGCCTTTTACCCTGGTGGAGCTGATTCAGCACAGTTGCTGCATTGCCTTTATCAGTTTGTTCCTTTTCTCAGGGTTCCTGCCAAATGTTCTTGTGCCCATAAATTCTGCATTCTTTGTGTCCACCATCAGTGGTACACCCTTCTTCCCAAGCGTTGCTGACCTTTCCTCTGTCTAAGGACACTGAAGCCTGTCAAGCCTGCATCTCAACAAGGCAATTCAGCCAAGAAGTCACCTGCCTTTCCAAGGCCTGGCCATCACTTCCAGCTTGCTGGCTATCTCTTGTTTCATGGGAATCATCTCCTTTCGTGTTGATGTGTCGCAGACATCTTTCATGAAAAATCCTTTCTTAGGATTTTTCCTTGTGACAAGCTGCAGTTCAGCAACCAAAGTAAACAATGGTTATCTGCTGCTGTGGAATGCAACAGGTGATTGGTCTCCTGTGGGTGTTTGGATTTCTTGACCACTCATGGCAGAGCTGGCTCTTGCTCTGTCTGAGACACAGATCTTTGTTATTCATTCTTTTCTATTCTTAGCTTAGCTAGCTTCTCAAGAAACCTTTTCCTTTCTATTGCTTTTTAGTATAGTCTAATGTAACATATATCATAAAATAATAAATCAAGCCTTCTGATCATGGAGCCAACATTCTCGTCTCTTCTTCATCCTGAAAACCCTTGTGACCACAGTCACAATTGGTGACCCCCGACTGAGGAGGACAATCATCACTTGGTGAGACCACCAGAGGAGCATTGCTGCACTGGGTAAACCCTGAATGTGTGGCATTGATGGTTGCTTCACAAGTGACCACAGAAGTGGATTCTAGCCAGGAGCTGAAGAACTGAAGATCCGAATTTGGACAGAGTTCACAGCAAGGCTGACCACAAAGAGAACCTTCTGAAAAGCCTCCAGGAAGATGTTCGGAAAGCTCAGCAGAACCATGCAGATAGCCAGAGAGTCCTGGACACTGTCACAAGGTACTGTTGGTTTTTCCCCTCCTAAAGATGAGGTCATTCGCAGTTTGTGGCTGCTCATCTGGAGGACTCCTCCCCTAGAGGATGAGGTTCCATTCTCCCCTTCAGAGGAGAAACTTATTGCCCTCTGGCAAAAATGGGGTGAAGAGGACAGAATTCTCCTGTTGGAGGCAGATCTCTATGAGTTTTTTCGATGGGCGAAGCTCTTTGGGTTTTTTACGAATGTGCTATATGCCCTCGATGTGTTTGTCTGGGAGTGTATGGGCTCCATTTTCCAATTCTTTTTATACCGGGGGTTCGGATGCCCCTCGATTTATCCAACCTTTTTGAAGCTCTTTCTAGTCTTGAAACGGAGAGCAGCTGTTTTTCCCTGGATTGCTAACTGCAAGGGGAAAGCCCCGTTCCCCCCAATTCCGGGGGAAGACCCTTTGGAGGGGGACGCTCTGCTGCTTTCCAGCCCCCCCGAACCACAGTGGGGGGGCGAAGTTTCGCCCGCAGCCGAAGTTTTTTTTACTGCGTCATCGGAGCATGCTCAGACGGAGCCGTTTGTTCCCCCCTCCCGTTGTTCTCAGGGGGGATGGAAGTGGGCGGCACCGCCCCGGCCAGCGCCGCGAGCACCGCCCCGCCCAGCGCCACGGGCACCGCCCCGGCCAGCGCCACGGGCACCGCCCCGGCCAGCGCCACGGGCACCGCCCCAACCCGCCCCGCGGGTGCGGACGGTTCCCCGCGCGGCCCGTCCCGCGGCCGCCCCTCCGGGGGAGCCTGTGGGCGCTCCGGCTGCGGTTCCGCCGGCTTCCCTGCCTGCATCTATCTCAGAGACACCGCTTCCCGCGGCTGCGCCGATGTTGCTGGGCAACAGCGATCCACCGCTCCCCCCGGCCGTCCCGCCGCCTTCTGCGACTGCGGTTCCGCGGCCGATGTCAGAGTCCGGCGCAGAAGAAGCTGCCGACCCCGTGCCGCCCCCGCCGCCCCCGCCACCTCTCCAGGCGGCCCCGCTGCCCGCCCCTGCGGGGACTCCATTCTCCATGTCCGCGTCAGAGGCTGCCTTGGAGCCGGCGGCAGCAGCAGAGGCGCCTCCTGCATCCAGCGTGACTTCCTCCCCGAGTTTTTCGGGTTGTCCCGGGGCTGCCCCTACGGGGGGAGCTGGGACAGGGGAAGAGGGCGTCAGCCTGTCCTTCCGTGGAGGAGGCATGGCCCGACAGCTGGCTGTGGGCGCAGCCCGGCTGTCTGTTTTCAAGATCAGCATACTTGGCGGGTTGGGGGGTGTTTGGTCCGGGGTTTCCCCCTGGGGGATGCGAATCTCTCTGCCGCCCCTCGCGCGCCCCAGCGGCGAGGGGAAGGTGGGTCCCGAAAGTTCTGCCCCTGGTCCCCAGCCCAGAGCGGGTGGCGGTGGTGCCGTGAGGCAGATGGGAGGAACACCTGGTGCATTTGCATTGCAGAGGCAGAGGGCACAGCAGGAAGCGAGCATCGCTTGTCTGCTGTGGGGAAAGGACATCCCCAGACCCGAGACGAAGTTTCTCGGGACAGCTTCTGTCTTCCCATTGCCGGCATGCCTCGGTGATTTTGGGGAAAGGAAGCGTTTGGTCACCCCTTCTGCCATTGTACTGGCAGCAGGGTGCGGGTCTGTGCCAATGCAGAGCCTGCCTCAGGGGCTGGGCCTGGGCTGTCTGGCTTGGTTGCTTGGGCCAGGGCCACCTCCCAGCCTCCTGTTGAGTTTGGGGGCTTTGCTTCCCCCTTCTGGTCCTGGGCCACCTTTCAGTGGGCCAGGTCTGGGGTTCCTGATCCTTCCACATGGGCCAGGGCCCCCAAGGGCCTCTCTCTGGCTCCTCTGCTGCTGCTCTGCTGCTCTTTCCGACAAAAAAAAAAAAAAAAAAAAAAAAAAAAAAAAAAAAAAAAAAAAAAATTAAATTGAATAAAAAAGGGTGAAAGAGCTGGCAGCAGCTCAGAGGCATTGAGGAGCCAGGGATTGGCTTCAGCCCAAGTTGTTCAATGAAGGGCTGTGGCAAGACATTTCAGAAATTTTCTAATTTTCTCAAAATTGTTTGAAGACTGTCAATGGACTTTTGATAAATATTGATGGACCTTTTTCTGTAGCAAGCCTGTTTCAGGACCAAAAGAAACTTTCAGATATGGCAAAGAGGAACATCTTCAAGCCATGGACTTTTCCTGAAACTCAGCTGCTTGGACTTGAATTTTCTTTGCATTGTTTTTGCATTTTCTTATATTATAGAATTGTTTTAGTAATATGATAGAATTTTATGTTCTACAGGTGAAGAAATTCCCAGTGCATTCCACAGGAGCACTTGAGTGGAGTTTGATTGGCAACAGATAACCTGTCAAGTGTTTGTCTTTTTCTTCGGCATGAGTACAGCAGAGAAAATTACAAACACTTTTTCCTTTTAATTTAACTAAATAAAAAAAAGGTGACATGTCGCAGACATCTTTCATGAAAAATCCTTTCTTAGGATTTTTCCTTGTGACAAGCTGCGGTTCAGCAACCAAAGTAAACAATGGTTATCTGCTGCTGTGGAATGCAACAGGTGATTGGTCTCCTGTGGGTGTTTGGATTTCTTGACCACTCATGGCAGAGCTGGCTCTTGCTCTGTCTGAGACACAGATCTTTGTTATTCATTCTTTTCTATTCTTAGCTTAGCTAGCTTCTCAAGAAACCTTTTCCTTTCTATTGCTTTTTAGTATAGTCTAATGTAACATATATCATAAAATAATAAATCAAGCCTTCTGATCATGGAGCCAACATTCTCGTCTCTTCTTCATCCTGAAAACCCTTGTGACCACAGTCACATTGATGAGCCTTGAAAGCCACAATAGCCAAACATCCAGGAAGACAGTTTCCTAACAAGTATTTTGCATTGTGCAGATTTTTCAGCTGGATCGGTGTCTGTGAGGGAGCAGGAGCAGCCAAGGCAGAGCGGGATGGCGGAGCTGCAGGCCTGGGCAGGATCCAGGGAGTTCCGCAGGGCCCCAATCCGCACTGCGTCCCGCAGGGCCCCCACCAGCACTGCGATGCCCGTCAGGGTGACCCAGGGGAGCCAGGAGCAACAGGTGAGGGGCAGGTGTGGGGCTCTGCGGGTTGGCAGCGGGTGGGGGCTTGGCCATGGTGTTGGTGTCAGGTGCTGCTGAGCCCGCAGGACCTGTTGGGCAGGGCTGGGGCCCCACTGGTGCTCCAAGGGCCCCTCTGAGGCAGCTGCCCGGGGGAAGCGACTCACAGGGATGACACGGAGGAGGTGCCAGTGGAACTGGGAGCTTCTCTGATGCAAGTGACTCTCAGGGATGACACTGAGGAGGTGCCAGTGGAAGTCACATGTTCTCTGTACTTTGACACTCGGGAAATTCATGTTCTGGGCATGGCCCATGGCCAAAATGTGTGGATTTCTTGTGGTTATATGGTTGTACTGCGCTCACCGAATATGTCAGGATAAAGGAAACTCTCTAAATTTTTTTTTTAGTATTAGGAGTAGCCATTACTTTATTCCTGGCTGTGATGCATAGTGGAGATCTCCAGCCACATGCACACCATTTCAAAGCTTTTCTAGTTATGATACACTTGTAGCAAACAAAGAAATTAATTTTCATTGGTTCTAAATTACAGAATTCCTTCCAAAGTTTAATATTCTATCTTCTATTGGATAGTGATGGCTCCCTTCTCATGGTAATTAGTCCACAGTTTTCAGTCCATTTATCATAGCATTTTAGATGTTATCTCCGCCAATTTTGCCTTCAGAATGAAGTAGTTAGATGGCAGTAGTTGCTTTTGCTTAAAGATATGCTTATGCCAACAGACATTTGTGATTTTTGAGTTCCAATGGAATATGTCACATACTGTACTATCTGATGAGTTCAGCCAGGCACCCAAATTTTGTAACCTCTGACTAACTTAGGATGAATTATTTCCTATAACTTAGGATAAACTATTATACATCTATTGAAATAACTGCATCGAGAGCTGAGGAAAAGATAAAGGGTTTTGTTGTCTGTGACTGTTGAAATTCATCTTTTTGCAGTTGAAGTTGTTCCTGGAGCTGACTCCTGGATGTGCCTCCTTAGTAGCAAATAAATCCCAGTGTCAGGTGTTGCCCTGAATTTCAGATCTCTTTCTGAGCCTCTCTGAATTTTTTCCTTAGCATTGGCCATTTCACTTGTACTCAGGCACTTGATTTCAAGGGGAGCTTGTGCTTATAAATTTCCAGCAATTGGGAAAGGAGGACTTGCTACTTGAAGGCCTGGCTGCATTAGAAGCTAAGTGAGGGTGGCTCTCTCAGGGCCATTTTGTAGCTGGCTGCTTTCAAAGGCAGAACTGTGTCAAAGCAGCCCTTTTTGGTGATGTGACAGCAAACCTTTGCAAATCCAGCTCTTGTTGAAAATGGCGGGCCTAGTTAATCAGCAGTAATGGAGAGTCAGCTGAAGATTTTACAGAAAATTTCTTTCTCATTTTAGCAAAATGCCAGCGGGGAGTCACACGATGGAAATGTGCAGGTTGTCAAGTTGTACAACCCACTTGGAGGTATGGCTGCCTTTCATATTTTGCTCAATGCCTGTAAGATTTTCAACTTGGTAATTCATTTTTGCAGCATTTTCATTGGAAAGGGGATCTCTTGTGTTCAGGGCTCTCAGCTGGAGGTGGTTTGGCCTCGGTCAGCCTTGCAGTCTCTTGTCCCAGTACTTAGCCACTGGTTTGTTTTCCCCTGAGAAAGCTTTCCAGTCCTTCCTTGTTCCCATACTGCTTGATGGGTTGGAATTTGGAGCATGGAGGTCAAGGTTTGGACCACCTTATGCACTTACATTCACAGTCTTGGTAGCTAAGATTTTGGGTTTGCAACACCTAGGCACTGTCATTACCGATTAAATCTAATTGGGAAATTGAAAGAAAATGACCTTGAGGAAGTGGCTTAGAGAATTTCATAAGGTCAATATGGAAAACCATGCCTGATTTAATATTTTGTCTGGGTCATTAATAAGTTTCCCAAAATTCCGTGTTGGGTTTTTTCAAGGAAATTGAAAGGAAGATATTGATGTCATCTTGCCCACGGATTCCAACATTCCCCTCAAAGCACAATGTGCTTAGGAGGTGCCATTTGTGTTAATCTGTTCTGAGTGCTGTTTCCCCAAGGAGCCTGGCTCCAGGCAGACACGAGGTGCCCATTCCCTTTCCAGGCACTCAGTGGTGCTGCCTGCAGCAGTGAGCTGAGCCAGGTCCTGCCAGCTGCCCTGAGCAAAACAGGCTCTCACCTGGCTGTGGCTGCAGTCACCTGCCTGCAGGGACATCCCTGCCCCTGCAAGTGCAGCTCTTGCTCTGCCTTAGCCTAGTGCACAGCATTTTAAGGAAGCATCATGGTGGCTTTTGGAGAGACAAAACTCAACTTCTGAATTTCTCATTGGGGACGTTCATTGGGTTCACATGTGAGTGATGATTTGTGTGATTCTTGGTGGTGGTCTACATAGATCCTAAGGGAATATTTAAGATTGAATACCTGGGGTGTGAGGACTGGCATTAGAGAGTCAGTTGTGGAATTTGGTACCACATCTGCTTTGGGCTGGCACAGAGAAATTCAGGTGAGACAGGTCTGGTTGCTGGTAGGGTACAGGGTGCCTTTGCAACATGCTCCATAAAGGACCAGTTAGGGACTGGGCTTTTACACAGAATCAGAGAATATGGGAGTTTGAAAGGGATCCACAAGGATATGCAAGTGCAGCTCTGTCCCCAAGAATCCCACCAGGTACCTGTGGTCCTTGTCCAAATGCTTCCTGAGCTCTGCTGGACTTGGTGCCGTGAGCCCACTAAGTTGTGGGGAGCCTTTCCCAATGCCTGACCACTCTCTGGGTGAAGAACTCTTACCTCATTTTCATCTTCATCTTTGGTCATGGTTTCAGGTACTTTTTGTTAGAAGTCATTCAGGGGTATGATTTTAGGAGGTGTTTTGCTTGAATGCTGTGGGAAGTTTCTGTATCTCCATGGGATTGAACTTCTCAA
Source organism: Molothrus aeneus (assembly GCF_037042795.1). Classification (NCBI taxonomy): domain Eukaryota; kingdom Metazoa; phylum Chordata; class Aves; order Passeriformes; family Icteridae; genus Molothrus; species Molothrus aeneus. Next base: position 3,227,497 of record NW_027098761.1, read on the forward strand.
AACATTAGTAGTGCCTTCACTCTAGAACTGGCACGTTTACACTGTTCTATGGAATTGAAGTGTGTGATATTTGTGCAATTAGGTTTGCAGGCCAAACTGAGAGAGGCATGGTCCAAGGAACAGCAAGTGGAGAAAGGCATTAAAAGTTGGACCTACATTGACAGATTGAAGGAGCGTGTCAAGAAAGGTCAGTCTCTGTGTGTGGCATGGAAGAGACAAAGCTCCTGGATTTCTCAGCAGTACTCATGAAGTCTCCATCAGCCATGGAGCACGAGTTCCTGTTTCAGAACAGTGCCTGGTGTGTCATATCCCCTCCCTCAACCTGCTGGCCACGCTTCCCCTGATGCAGCCCAGGACACGGTTGCCTTTCTGGGCTGCCAGCACACCTTGCCAGCTCATGCCCAGCCTCTGATCCAGCAGCACCTCCAAGTCCTCCCCACCTTCATCCCCAAGCGTGCCTGGGTGCCAGGGCATGTCCCAGCCCCAAAGACGCAGCACTTTGCTCTTGCCCTGGTTGAACCTGATGAGGTTCCCAGGGCCCTACTGGCCAAGGTTTTCCACGTCCCTCTGGATGGCATCCCAGGCCTCTGGTGTTGGCAAATTTGCTGAGGGTGCATTTAATCCCACTGTCCATGTCATTCTTGACATAGCCAATGCTTGGGCTTACAAATTGGGAAATCATATCAAAGCACCATGCATAAAAGTAATTCTTCATAAATACCACCCCTCCAATATCACTCACTTCTTTACCAGGTATTTTTAATGACTGTTGCTTCCTAATGCTTTACTGTTTGGATCTTTGCTGATCCATAAATGCTGAACAAACAGAGTTTCAAGAGTCTCAGTACATCCTTTTGAATCAACTTCCTTGCCGTTTCCCAACCCCCCATTTGACAATTGTTCCTCTGTTTTTCCTTTACTGAAGTGAAAATTCCCGAGCTCAGGAGAGCCCCACACAGCTCTCCAGACCTTGCTCCTGAGAGGAAGAGAACGATGCCCACGAACCCTGCCAAATTCTTCCAGAGACCTTTCAGGACTGTTTCTCAACATCCCATCAGAGACCGGCTGATTCATTTACTGGCTCTGAAGAATTACAAGAAGGCAGAGCTACTTTCTCACTTAGAGAGAGAGGGAATTGTGGAAAAGGACAAGGAATCCCTTGGAAAAATCCTTCAGGAGGTGAGATCCTGGAGTTGCTGCTGGCAATGCTACCTCTTAGCTGTCTTACTTCAGGGTTTCAATCAGAAATTAAGGAGATGCTTAGGAAATGCTCCCTGTTTACATTTTTCCATCAGCTTGACCCAGTTTCTCCCCTACGGCAAGTCCATGTGAGGAAAGAAAGAAACCTTCCAAACTTCGGAGTCATTGTTGTTGTTTTTCTAGAATGGCTGGCAATGAAACATTCTTTGTAATGCTGTTGCTTCTCATGCCTTTTTTTAATCCTCACACTTCTCCTTGCACTGTTTAACTGCTTCATGGAGTAACTTGACAGGGTGAAACTCTCAACTGGGTGAAACACTTAGCTGAGCTCCTTAAAATATCCTGGGACAAGTTTCAGAGGAGAGAATTTTGGTAGCTGCATAGGGCAGCATTTCACTTGAATGGAGTTGGTGGCCTCTCAATGGTACCTGGCTTCTGCTGGGATCCGTGGGGATTGCCTTCCAGGGAAGGGTGTTCCAGGCAAATCCCCCATGTTAGAGGTGGTGGCCCAGCTTTGAGCACAGGGGTTCTTTGCTGTTGTGTGGATCGAGTCTTCAGCTTCCTTGGAACCCTATTATTATTCAGTGACTTTTCCTGTTGTCCTTTTAGTTCTGATGGTTTTCTTTATCACTTGATGTCCTTATTTCTTTATCATTCATACAATTGACATTGATTGCAGGATGCAGTGGCTGTTTCCTTCCTTTTTCAATACTCCCCATCCCTGTAGGCTGTTGCTGAATTATGCAAGCCTTAAGTAGCATCTAAAGTGGCAATATTGCCTTTTTAGCTATGAAAGAAGTGATGCTAGGATTTCAAAGCTCAGCTCCTTAGAGGGTAAGAGGTGAAAAAAAAATTACCTTTCTCTTTCTTTATGTCAATGTTTAAGGAGATTTTGAAGGAGTATTTTCTTGTTTGCAGTGTGAACTGCCTCAAGGTACTGGTTTGCATTCTGAAAGGCCTGTGTGAACAGCACTTCATCCTGAAAACTGTTATTCACCTTTTTCTCAACTTCAAAGGGAGGTGGTGTTGGTATTGGCTATAGATGAAAAACCAGTTGGGTGAATTTGCTGAGCTCTTATACTCCCAGCCTTCCTTCTTCCAACAAAGCCTTAGCTCTGCTTTTAGGAAGTGAATTTGTGATTCTGGGTATCTTGGTTACTTTTAAACTGTTGAAGTGTAGCTCTAGGCAGATTATCTCATACAAGTGTTCCATAGAAAGCTGAAGCTTCCTCTGAGCAAGCCCTTGAGAAAGAGAAGCACTTCTGTTTGCAGAGACAAATGCCAGCATCCTGTGGTGTGACATGGGATGGTGAAAACGTGCCCTGTTCGAGGCCCAGGCTGTGCTCTGCCATGGCAATGCAGCTGGGTGAAACAAGAGGGCAGCCGGAGTCCTCCTGAGGGTGGAAAAATAGGGATTTGCCCGTGGAGATGATGTTCTTCATGTCCTACTCAAAAGAAAAGGAAACAGAAAGGAAAAACATGGCCTCTCCCTGTATTTCAAATGGGGAAGACTGAGACTTCTGGCATAGTGTACTTTGACTCTCAAAGCTGTGTTAAAGACCAAAACTCCTGGATCCCTGGTGCAGGGAGAGGTTTTCACAGTGTCCATTTCCTCCTTTGCTTACAGCAGTTAGGCATTTACTTACATCCAAATTTCTACAGCCCAAATGGACCACGCCTGTTAAATCTTGTTGCCTCTTACATGTCAGCTGCTCTGTTCTTCACATTGAACAAAAGTCCTGGAAATCTGGTGTGTGATTTCCTTTTCAGCTTTGCTGTAGCTTTGCAGTACCAGTCTTACATGTGTAGTCTGCCTTCAGGTGTAATGAACATGTATGTTTGAAATGTCTGTCCTTAGGTAGCCAACCTGGATGCAAATGAGGATTCTTTCAGTCTGAAGGAACATTTCTTTAAAGACATTCAGGAAGATTGGCCTGGCTACAGTGAAAGGGATAGTCAGACATTGGAGGTGACCCTTTCTCAGTAAGTTCATTCAGGACAACAAGCATTTCAGAAAACCCTCTGGGGAAATGAAGGTCTGTTTTACCTATGAGGGAAGAGCCATGACAGTTGATATTTTTTCCTTGTAATGTGAAATATTGGACCATGCTTACAGAAAACCAGCTGCGTCTCAGAATGCCACCAGTACCAGCCCGACACCATCTCTGGGACCTTCTGAAAGAGATCCTCCACCCAGAACTGCTCAGGTATTTTGTGAATATTTTAAACCTTCTCCCCCATGTCTGCTGTTTTATCCCACTTGCTCTTGATGTCCAAGCTGTGATGTGAAGCAGTACTGTTGTCTTTATATCATATGAACCTGGAGCATGCACTTCTAATGGGATTCCTCTATGCTTTTCAAGATGGTTGCAATGTCAAAGCCTGCAACAAGCTTGCACACATGCCTTGTTTCTCATGGTGCATAGGGAACTCTGCTAAGGACAAGATGTGGACATGGTTTTGGTTCCTGGCCGTGTCTGTGCGGGTTTCTTGATGATATGGCAGCTCTAGTACTTGAAACATGCACAGACACGCCAGTGCTACTGTTTGAAGAGAAATCTTAGGGAAGTCAGGAATAAGGACAAATTCCAGGAGTGAGGCTTTTGTAGGAAACTTGTTTTTCTCTCCTAAGCAGCACTTAGGCCCCCATTTTTGTTCCATGGGTGAGGAGGGAACTCTTGAGTCATGAGGGAATGCCTTGGACTTGTCAGGCTTAAAATCAAGACATGGCCTGTTTTCTTAGCAACACAAGAGGGCAAGGCAAACCCTTTGAAAGTATCTTGGAAAATGCTGCATAAAAGATTTATTTTCTATACCTTAAAGAATTCCCTTTAAACAGAGGAGGGAGGACACAGCTCTGCCTTCCCCTTCTCTCTGTTGTTATCATCTCTGCTCTGGACACGCTGTGACCGGCAGCCACCGGCGGCTTCTTGGGGCAGCTTTAGGGAATGGTGTGGGTGTGTGACAGCAAGAGCTGAGTGTGTTCCTCGTGAGTCTAGGCAGAAACAGGGAGCAAGATAAAACCAACCTGAGCTCCCCGTTTTGGGGAAGCCTTTGACAGAGTGCTGAAGGGAGTGTGTTTTTCCCAAAGCCTGTGAGCCACAGAGCAGGAGAAAGACTTACTGAATACTCAGGGGAGGAAGTAGGAATGAAATAGAGAACATTTTTAGCTGCAGCAGCTCCTCATATTGCAGGTCTTTTTAGGTAAGAAAGGTATTTTTCCAGCCATTGCCAGTTCAGAAATGCTGCGTTTTCAGAATGGGAGCAAAACTAATTGGGATCATCTTTGCAGAAACGACCTCTGGCTTTTGACTTTCTCCATCCTGTGATGAGCAAGAAGCAGAGGATTGACCAAGAGGCCAGTGATGTCCAGCCAGCAGCTGGTGGCCATGCTCCTTCTTCCTTGGACCTGCCTTCCACATCCTGCTCAACTTTGAACCTGCCTCCAAGTGTCAGCTCCTTTTCAACCTCCACCCCTGAAGAAAAACAAAAAAGTGGAATTCAGACACATTCTGGATTCCCAGTGTCTGCCAGGGTGCAGGGGAAGACTCCCAAATCCAAAGGTGAGAAAAGAGGATTAAACAGGCTGTCAAACATCCCACGCTTTGGATTTTTATAAAATGCTTGCCATGATCAAAGCCAAAGAGATGAGCAGAGAGCACAGGCAGAAAAGGAGTCACACAATCCAAGTGCCAAGGGGATTAAAGAGAGGGACCACTTTTACGTATGCTTCCATTTAATTTTTACTGGATATTTGTATGATTCTTTAGTCTTATCCAGCCTCTCATCCACCGGCACCTCCAAGTCCTCCCCACCTTCATCCCCAAGCCTGTCTCTGGTGCCAGGGCATGTCACAAACTCAAAGATGCAGCACTTTGCACTTGCCCTGCCTGAATCTGATGAGGTTCCCAGGGTCCCAGTTCCCAAGCTTGTCCTCGTCTCTCTGGATGGCATCCCAGGACTCTGGTGTTGGCAAACTTGCTGAGAGTGCATTTAATCCCACTGTCCATGTCATTGTTGACACAGCTCCATGCTTGAGCTTACAAACTGGGGAAATCGTATAAAAGCAGCATGCATAAAAGGAATTTTTCACAAAAAGCTCCCATCCAGTATCACTCCTTTACCAGCTTGTAATGACTGTTTCTTTTTATTTCTTTACTATTTGGATTCTTATAGACCTGTGAATGCCAAACCATTAGAGGTTCAACAGCCTTGGTACATCGTTTTGTCCCAACATCTTTGTCTTCTCCAGACGTCCAGTTTGAACTGTTTGTTTCTGGTTTTCCCTCCCTTTAGGAGAAAAAGCAGAGGTGAGAGGAGCCCAAGAAAACAATTCAGGGCCTGTGCCTGAGAAGAAGAGGATGATGCCTGTGAGGCTTGCAGACATCGACTGGAGCGGCTGCGCTGCTGTTTACGGCCGGCCCTACAGGGACAGGGTGATTCATTTACTTGCCCTGAGGGATTACAAGGAGCCAGAGTTGCTTGCTCGGCTGCAGAGAGATGGAGTCAGGCCAAAGGACAAGGATTCCCTTGGAAAGATCCTTCAGCAGGTGAGATCTTGGAGCCTGTGCCAGCAATTCTTCCATCATGCTGTTCTGCTGTTCATAATTGTACTGCTTCCTCACCTGTTCAAATTAGAGGCTTTTCCAATTCTCCTTCGAGTTAAGTTCCACTGCTATTTCTTTCTGATAGGCATTCATAAGAGGAATAACCATGGAAAGATGCCTTAACTCCTTCTTTCCTATTTAAAAATTCCCCATAGCCGTAGGCGGTTGCTGAATTATGCAAGCATTATTATATTAAATAGGATTATTTCCTCCATGGCTAAGAAAAAGCATTGTGGAACCTAGTCAAAGAACTCAAATTCAATGTGGATGCAGATTCAGTTGATCCCACAGTGACTTTTGAGAACTCATTCCCTGAACCTGGGCAGTTTGTTGCTGGGTTTGCCCAGGGCAGTGGCAGGGCTTTTTCACCCTGAAGACATTCCCAATATAATGAGAGCCATGTTCTGCCATCCCAGCTGAAGTAGCTCCTTTAGATTGCTGTAGTTTGCATAGAGGTGGAATGAACATTTGTTTTCCTGAATGTCTGCCTGTAGGTAGCCAACCTGAATGCAAGGGATAATTCCTTCAGTCTGAAGGAACATCTGTTCCAAACCCTTCAGACTGATTGGCCTGGCTACAGTAAAATCGATAGAGAGAATTTGAGGTTGATACTTTCTAGGTAAGTTCAGTCTTTTGGGGAAGGAAAAGAGCCTTTTCAGAAAAAGCCCAGGGAAATGAAGCCGGGATTCTTAGAATATGCTGCCCCAGCAGAGGCCCATCAGGGTGATGGAATCCAACTCCTGGCCCTGCACAGGACACCACAGGCATCACACCCTGTGCCCAAGAGTGTTGTCCAAACTCTTCTTGAGCTCTTGGTGCAGTGGCCACTGGCCTGGAGAGCCTGTTGCAGGGCTCAAGCACCCTCTGGGGCACAAATATTTTCCTGATATCCTGCCTAAAGCTCCCTCAAGGCAGCTTCATGCTGTTTCCTTGAGACCTGACACTGAAGGACTCTGTTTTCTATACAAGGAAAGAACTATGACAGTTGATATTTAGGCCTTGTAACATGAAATATTGGACCATCCATACAGAAAATCAGCTCCATCTCAGAACCTCACCAGCAGCAGCCAAGCAACATCACCAGGGCCTTCTGAGAGAGATGCTCCAGTAAGACCTGCTCAGGTATTTTGTGCATTTTTAACATTCTGGACTGTAGAGTAAATTTCATCAGACTTGCTGGTGGTGTAAAAGCTGTGATGGAATGTGCAGGAGCAGGCCTAAGCATCTTTTGCCTCAGACATTCTGAGTGCTGTGACAGGGAGGGTGTGACAAGAAGAGAGGATCCTGCAGGGGTGGAGCAGCATTGTTCTGAGCCAACTTTCTGCTCTGCCTGGAGACTTGAGCTCCGTCCCCAGCCTCAACTCATTCCCTGGAGAAGGGCTCCAAGGGCTGGCTCTTCATGTGTGACAGAACTGCATAAAAAAAATCTCCTGTGCATTGGAGGCTGCACGAGGCTGAGGCAGATGGGGCCCTCTCACTCCCTTCTCCCTTCTCCCTCTGTTTCTTTGTCCCTCTCATTGTTGACCCCAGCTCTGCACTATCCACATGGCTGGACAAAGCACAGGATCTACAGAATGGTGATATTCCCTCCCTCCCTGCTCTGCCTTAATTTCTCTCCTCCCTCCCTGTGCCTGGGCACAGCATGGCTGTCCTGTTCTGCTCCATCCTTGGCCCTGAGCTTTGCTGTGCTTGTGGGGAGCTTGTGGCCGTGTGCTGTGCCTTGTGAGGCAGCACCTTTGAGAAGCTCCTTGGGAGGAGCTGAGAGATGAGTAAAGGGCCCTGAGCAACAGTAAGGGCTTGTTGGGAACCACTTGTGAAACTCTCTTGTACAAATGGAAGGGCTTGTTAGCCAACAGCTTTTGAGTCTGCAGAGTGGGGAGCCTGCTGGATTTAAGACAGCTGTACCTAAAAGCACAAGGGTTTCTTGACATGTGGCTGCCGTCTGTGTTCATCCTGATGAGAATTCACAATCAATCATCACACCCTGTACTGCTGGGTTATAATAGTGATGCAATAATCTTCTTTTTAACACATAAAACTCTAAAACAGCCAGGTTCCTCTTTAATAAATCATGTGGGTGTGAGACAGCAAAAGCTGAGTCTTTTTCTGGTGTGTGCAAGCAGTAATTGGGACGTAGACAAAACTTACTGGGCATCCCCATTTTGGGGAGGCTTTGCTGGAGCTGCTGAAGGCAGTGTCTACTTCCCAAAGCCTTTTAGCAGTAGACGTGGAGAAGGACTTGCTAAGTCCTAAGATGAGACAGTAGGAATGTAGCAGAGCAGATATTTTCCTGCAGGTCATCCACGTTTGACAGCTAGTTTGAATTAAAAATGATGTATTTTCAACCTTTGCCAGTTCCCAAATGCTGCTTTTCTAGAATGGGAGCCAAAGCTGATCCTGATCATAGATGAATGAATTATTTTGCTGTTGTTGCAGAAACGGCCTCAGGCTTCTGGCTTGACCAGTCCTGTGAGGAGCAAGAAGCAAAGGATGGAGCAGTAGCCCAGTTACGTCCAGGCAGCAGCTGGTGGCCACTCTTCTTCCTGGCTGCTGCCTTTGACATCCCATTCTACTTCTGACCTGTCTCCAAGTCTGGGCTCCATTTCCCCTGCACCCTTAAGGTTTCAAGAAAAAGACAAATTTGGAGTTCTAGAATGCCAGCCCTTGTGTGCAGACGACTACCATGTGCAAAGAGATGTGAAGAGAGCTGGGGGCCTGAAGCTGTAGTGTCCCTTGGATTTCAATGAAGGTATTAATGTGCTGCTTTTCCTAACTCCAGTGTGGATACCAGTGGAGTAAAACTTGATTTTTAAGAGAAGCCTCTGTATGAATTAAGGTGCAAGCAAGACCATATTTCAGAGTTAATACTACAGATGTTATTTACAAGTAAATGTGAACTAGGGAGATAGAAAGAATAAAGGAGGAGGTGGGCCAGGTGGGGGGAAGTGCTGAGATGGACACCGAGGTGGGTTAGGCCCGGACGGGCCCTCCCTTCCTGCAGTGCAGTTGCACAGGCTCAGCTGCAGCAGTGGTGCTGCATCCCCTCATCGAATGTGCAGTGCAGGAGGGGAGGGAGAAGTGTGTGTGTGTGTGGTACAAAAGACTGGAAATTGCTCCCAGCCTGTGTCAGAGCAGGGATGTTGGCAAGGGCAGGCAGGCCTCCTGCAGCTCTGGGCTCTGGGGCAGCTGCGGCCTTTGGAGCAGGCGCGGCAGGGCCCTGGGTCACACTGGATACAGCCAGGGATGCTCCGTGCAAGGCTGAGGGCAAGGCTGGCCCTGCAGGGGAGCAGTGCAGTCAGGCCTGTGCTGGGGCTCTTGCCAGCAAATGTCACTGGGCAGAAGGCAGCAGTGCAGGCTACTGCTTCTCAGGTGACTCGCAAAATGTTGAAAGGCATCTGTAGTTTTCTTTTCAAACTTATCCTGCACGCCAGTCATGTGCATGTAGCCTGGGATGCATCTTTGGCACAAGTTGTTTTCAGTCCTGGTACTGAATTCCAACTTGTTAAAGATTTACTGCTTGTAAATATTAATATCAGGATGGCCTAAATTGTTTATTCCCTTGGGGAGGGAGATTTTGTGATCCAAAAAGAACCAGGTCTTCAGGCCCAGTGGAACAGAAGCATTGGTGTGAGAGTGTTGGGAAGTGGCATCTATTGTTCTCATTGGCACTTCATCTTGGATTTGTATCATAAGCTTGATAAACCACACTTTGTTGATTTGAGGGAGAAAGGATTGAAGAAGGTTTGACTTCTGTCAGTGGCTTTAGGCATTAATGTGTTTTGGCCTCCTTAGGAGCAGATGTGTCTTGGGTTGTTGTTGTTTTTGTTGTGGTTTCAGACTTGTCTAGCGTTTGGTTTAGGTCTGTATTACAACAGCCTCAGTTTTGCAAACTTCCCAGAAGGGTGGTGGCTCACGGAGAAAAATAGCTCAAATGTCAAACTGAGAGTATTTGTACTTGTTTTACATGAATAAAACAAACTGGCCAGGCTTGGTAACCTCTGAGTGTGCCTCCAGGCTCTTTTAAAGCAAAGATCATGAAATTCTAAACTCTGCAGAAATGTTGGCATGCCCTAATTTTCTTTTGATTTCTCCTTCCCAGGGTAGTCCCAGCTACTCTGAGATGAAGAGCAGGTGCCAGTACCTCCACAAGAAGCTGATCCACATTGAGCAATGAGTGTCTGAATTTGGCCAGCAGCAAGAGGAGTGCTGGCACCGGTCGTCTGCATCAGCAAGGGAAAATCTCTGAACTCCGGCTTTTTTATTTTAAAAGAAGAAGATTAGTTGTTTTAGGATTCTTCAACTTATCAATGAGGAGATAATTATTTGTTAAAAACATAGGGTTAGTTCCTCTAGGATTATAGAAGTTAGCATTGAACTGTAGTAATAAAGAAGTTGCTTTATTTTTAACTCCTTCTCTTGTTGTCACTCATGTCATATTCAGAGTGTCGTTCTTCTGGTCAATTCTTCTCTTCAAGACTTAGGTTTGCCCACTGAAAGAGTTTTGTCAGTAGAGGGTGTTAGCCCGCTGCCTCTACTGTGAAGTGGTGCACATTTTAAGAAAAGCTTGCAGCAAATGGAAATTCTTTATGATTAGAAGAAGCCTGTTTTCCGACCTTTCTTGTTAATTTCTTTGCCTGAAGTGGTGGAAGGTGTAGAGGTTTGTACAACTCCCTCCCACAATCACCTTGTTCCGGAGGGTTACAGACGAGTGCACATGGGCTGCTCTAAGGTCTCAGCTGAAGTAGCTCTCAGGACTGCTTGTAAATCATGACCTCACCTTGTCAGTGAGCCAAGGAATATTCAGATCTTTGCAAGAGTTTTGTAAAACAGTTGGAGAAGTGTTGGAGACAAGGTGCTTCAATGGGTTTTAAAAGAAAAATTAGGTTCAAGTGTCCCTATGGAAATGCTGTCCATTTCTTTACATATTTTAAACTGCTCTGTCTCAACCAGCCTTTCTAGAGAGACACAGATGTTGGTTCCTGCACAGACCTATGGGGACTGACGCCGGCAAGGAGGCCTGTTCACAGACACAAACAGGACGGGGCTGCTGTGGAAAGTGCCTCCAGCTGTTTTATTTTTCAGTATCAATCTCATTACAGGATTATGACAATGGGAAGATGCTGGCAGCTCACATTCCAGGCAGCAGGCCAGAATACTTAATGTTACAACTTACTTTATAAGCTTCTTGACCAATCACACAAAGCAAAAGCATATTGACAGTAGTTCTAGCCAATCACCATAAGCACACGTGCCTTTGGTTAAAACAATGCTTGCTTATTTGGAATACAATACCCACTTGTAAGCCTTAAAACACAACGCACAGAGCTCCTTTATTAAGCTTTAATCTTCCTAATATCTTGCTAGATAAGCTTTCTGCAACTTGGAGAGCTTTTCAGACAAGCATTAATACACAGGCCATTGTTGTATTTGCCCTTGCTTTTTCTACAGTTTAAATAATTTTTCTGCTGACCTATCTCATGACTGCTGCTTTAGCTCTACTCACAGTTCTGCTGTATCTGAGGCCTGCCTTTTGCAGCTTTCCCCAAAACCTTCTGATTTTGTGGATTCCCACAGGGACTTTGAAGTCAAGTCCTTTTCCTAAGTTTCCTGCCATTTATTTATTTAACTGAAATGGTAGACCAGTTATCAGCAAAGCCATAACCTCTTTTGGGAAAAAACAGGAAATTGAAGGAGGATAACATTTGGGAAGACTCATTAGGACTGTGAATGCTTCTTTCTTCCTTGGAGAGTATGCTACCAATTCCTGAATTGTTTCCATGCAATGGTGTTGAGCCCTCATACGTGAGAGACCTTGAGGTGTTTTGTGATTGAACAGCTGAGCCATCGTTGCCCTTCTGTTCTCCTTCAAGTGAAGTTCAACAAAATGTCACCTCTTAAACGTGGAAATTTGGGTCCATTTTTGCCAGGGTCAGGGGTTGCTCCTACAGCTCTGCAGTGCAGCAGTCCCAGGAATGCTGCCATGGGGGACATGGGGTGAATTGTGCTGGGGAACTGTGGGAACCCAGGAAATTCCTCTGGCTGCTCTGGAGGACTGGGGACCCTGTCAGGGGGCTCAGAGACCTTGGCCCAGAGCCCAAGACCCCTGTGCCTTTCATTTAGCTCTTGGAAAAAACAATTACCAACCTTGTATGAAGAATTACAAGCCACCAAAGTTAAAGTAGAAGGATAGTGAATTTATCACAGGGTAGAAAAATGGATTTTTGGGGTTTTTAGAATGGGGGTTCAGGGGGCAAGATGGAGGAATCTGGGCGTGTCTAGCCTTTCTCCTTCTTCTTGGCCTCCAACTTCTGCTGTGATGTTGGCACTTTTAGATCGGTTTAGAGTAGAAGCTCACTGTCTAACCTAGATGATCAATATTGGAAAGTAATTGTAAATATTGTACACGTAGTTTTTAGTATAAAAAGATAACACCGCCCAGGTGCAGGCAGAGTGCCTTGGACTGTCTTGCTGAGTGGACCTCAGCAGGACAGGAGAAAGAATTTTATAGATAAGATACAATAAACAACCTTGAGAATGAGAAATGAGGAGCTCTGACTCCTTCTTCGACCGCCGGGCAGGGAAAAGAGACTTTCTAACTCTTCTTGGGGTCACTCTGACCAGCGAGAGACCCTGAGAGGGAGCCTCCCGTTGGCCTGGGGGCTGCTGCTGGTTGACAGAGCAAGCAAGAGTGCTGCTGGCCAAAGGGTGAGCTGAGAATGAGGATTTTTCATGGTGACCCCTTCATGATTGATCTTTCCTTTTATGGAATTTCTTCTAACTAATTCTACACATCATAAAAAAGTTATATTTCCATGCTTTTACAAGTCTAATCTTCATGTTCTCGGCTGTTTCTATTTTCCCCTCCAGTTCCCTGTGTGTTGGGGCTGGCTTCCCTAGGGGGCAGGTGTATCAATGTCCTGGTCCCATCCCCTTTTATTGCTGCAGGAGTGCTTGGGAACACTTCAAATGGTCCTTTCCACTTTTCTTTAAGTGCCTTGTTGCTGTGCTTTCTGACATAGACACTGTCCCCTGGTTGATGAGGATGTACCAGGGCATCCAAAGTCATCAGGGATGCTCATACCCAAAGTTTCAGCAGAGATGAGAGCACTTTTCACCAAGATGGTAAAAAAGGACTTCAATTATCATTTCCTATCACATGACTGCCTCTATCTAGAAGGGATAGGAACTTGGTAAGGTCTTCCATAGAGCGTTTCACATGGGATGACTTTTTCTTTAAAAGCCACTGGAATTCTGATCCTCAGCAGTGGCAGGGGAAGCACTTTTGCCCACCTTATTGAAGTTTCCTGGAAAATTTTACTAATTTCTCTCTTTTGACTCTGATTTGTTCTCTAAGTCTTGATGCTGGGATAAGACCTCCATGGGCAGAGTAGGTCTCATTTAACTGGGATTGTTTTGCATACATTTTGTACACTTTCAGCTATGAAATGAGAATCCTAATCTGCTGGCATTCCAAAAGGAATCCTTAATCAGAGTACTACTGATTTTTGACTGGAGGTATTTCTCTAGCTTTGTTGATGTGACAAGGAAAAGCCTCTGGCCATGCAGAAAATGTGTCCCCTAAACCCAATAAGTATTTATATGTACTTTTTATTAACACAGAAAATTGTCCTTGTCATTAATATCTGGCAGTACTTCCCTGTTTTGGGATCCCGAAGGGCAGTCTTTTGTAAAACTGTGCATTGATCTATAAGCAGAGTTTCCATTTCAGTTGTCACCGTCCTTGTCAGCCTAACACTAAGGAGCTGCCTTTCCAAATTGTCTCCTGTACCTTCAATACCCCAATGGGTTTCTTTGTCTTCTCTACTTTATGTCATTATTGCTTGAGGCACTCTAACTTGTTGATTTGTTGATATGCATGACACTTAAAGACTAAATCAGACATTTAAGGATTTTGCTGAATGATTGTTTTCATTGTGGTGTTCTGTGTCTGATTTGGAAAGGCTCACAGCTTTGGAAAGAATTGCCAAGCAGATGCTTTGTTCTGCCACCTCTCTAGCAGTTTGGTCTGCTCATCAGTCTCCTTGGCTTGTCTGAACTGCTGAGCTTTGCAGTGCATTATTGCTACTTCAGTAGGGAACTGGATGCTCCCAAAGCTGTCCCTGTTTGATTGGAGATGCTGATTCCTTGCAGAAAGATTGAGGAGTACAGCAGGGTTCAAGACAGTGGCTGTCCTTAGCACCACATCTTTTGTTCCAGGAGTAGCCCCCGTTAATTTAGGAAAACCAGTGAGCTCCTTTTTGCTCTACACCAGACATACCCATGTGTGGCACATAAACTGACATTTTTTTCCCGTTTACTTTCACTCCTATTCTATCAATCAGGACTGTGGTGGCTCCTGCTCTCAGGTGCACTGGCCACCCCTTGGAGACCATGTTTTCTTAGGTGTTCTTCTAAGAATAATTCTCTTTTCCACAGGGTTCTTTCCTGCATTCCCAATCTTTGAGATAAATATGGAGTTACTGTGCAAGGCCAAGGCACTCATGTGTGAACAGGGCAAAGGGATCAGTCAAATCTGGTATCTCCACTGCAGAGGCTGTTATCAATGTCTTTTTAAGATATGGAAAGGCTGTTGGACATATTGGAGTCCGCTATAACACCTGATGGGATTCCTTTCATGGTTCATACAAAGGCTTTTCCAACAGTCCCTAACTGGGGATCCATAACCATCACAATCCAGTCATTCCCAAGAAGGGACACAGTTGTTTTACAGATGTCGGCTCTGATGTTTGAGAAAGAGCTTCCTTCCTTTCTGTCCCTAAAATGAACTGTCCTTGTGAGTGTGGCAGCCAGGAAAGCAAACATGGGCAGATATGGACATGGTCTTGAAGACAAAGACAAGACTTGGTGACAAGGGAAATGAGCTTTGGATGGTAATATTCAAGCCATTTTCAATGCCATGCTTTTATTACCTCTGCCTGTAATGGGTTCTTTGATGCCAGCTGCCTGAAATCAGGAGTAAGCTTGGGTATGGGGAAAAGGGAAAGTAAAATGATCAAAAGCTGAGTATAAAATATTTTTCCAGATGCATCAGTAATTTCAATGGTCACTTGCAGTCAGCACAACTGTCAGCCTGGAATTGTGTTCATGGTCCTCCCTGGTCTTTCCATGTCAGCTCCTGCTGCAGAGCAGCCAGGGGGCCTGGGCATGCTGCAGGCTTGTTTCCTTTGAGGAGACTGGGATGAGGAAAGGCCGGGGGGTTGTGTCAAAGAGATGATATTTGAGTGCCCGTGTACGTGCTGGAATCCTCACAGACTGAGGGGCCCATGACAGGATTGCCCAGAGCTGTCAGGGCTGCGCCTTGCTGCCCTGGTGAGAGGTGTTCAGCTGCTCCTTTGCCTCAGAGAGAGCCAAGTGCTGCGCTTTTGTGCAGAAACACTTCATTAGCCTGGTTTGCACAGCTGCAGCTACTGGGCTTGGTGGGCTGCCCCTTTCTGCACTTGGGAATGAGCAGAGTCAGTGATGGGACAAGGCAGGGCATTCCCTACTTGTGCCCATTGTGAAATCCCTCTGCCCCCCCACTGTGTCACATCCTGCTCCTCAGTGACATCCCAGCCAGCCTGGCACATGGAACTGCCTGTTTCCAAGGACACGTGGCCATTGTCACCGGCACAGGGCAGGACCGCTCAGAGCCTTCGGCGGCTGCAGTGAGAGTGGAGGTGTCAGAGCCACAGTGAGTGTTGTTCCAGCTTGGCTGGTTCCAGCACCTATTGTTCAAGAGGCCGATCCACCCAGTGAGTGGAGGTAATTACTTACAGTTCTGTGCAGAAAGGGCGACTCAGGGACAAATTCACAAAGCCAGCACCATGAGAACCCAGAGTGTTTGAGTATTTATACATTTGAGCAAAGAAAGCAATTAGTGTTCATTGCCTGCAAGTTCCCTAGTTCTCTCCATAATGAGCCTCTCACTTCTCATGCTCATTAGCCTGCATGCTCAGTCTCTTGCTTCTTCTTAGGGAGAGGTTTCTTGAGTGGGTGGCCATGGTCTGGCCCTGCTGGAATGGCCTTTTACCCTGCCAGAGCTGATGCTGCATTGCCTTTATCAGTTTGTTCCTTTTCTCGGGGGTTCTGCCAAATGTCCTTGTGCCCGTAAATTCTGCATTCTTTGTGTCCACCATCAGTGGTACACCCTTCTTCCCAAGCATTGCTGACCTTTCCTCTGTCTGAGGCCACTGAAGCCTTTCAAGCTCTGCACATCAACAAGGCAATTCAGCCAAGAAGACACCTGCCTTTCCAAGGCCTGGCCATCACTTCCACCTTGCTGGCTACTTCCTCTTTCATGGGAGTCATCTCCCTTCTTGTTGATGAGCCTTGAAAGCTGCAATAGCCAAACATCCAAAAACACATTTTCCAAACAAGTATTTTGCATTGTGCCGATTTTTCAGCAGGATCAGTGTCTGTGAGGGAGCGGGAGCAGCCGAGGCAGAGCGGGATGGCGGAGCTGCGGGCCTGGGCAGGATCCAGGGAGTTCCGCAGGGCCCCAATCCACACTGCGTCCCGCAGGGCCCCCACCAGCACTGCGATGCCCGTCAGGGTGACCCAGGGGTGCCAGGAGCAACAGGTGAGGGGCAGGTGTGGGGCTCTGCGGGTTGGCAGCGGGTGGGGGCTTGGCCATGGTGTTGGTGTCAGGTGCTGCTGAGCCCGCGGGACCTGTTGGGCAGGGCTGGGGCCCCACTGGTGCTCCAAGGGCCCCTCTGAGGCAGCTGCCCGGGGGAAGCGACTCACAGGGATGACACGGAGGAGGTGCCAGTGGAAATGGGAGGTTCCTCTCACGGATGCAAGTGGCTCTCACGGATGACACTGAGGAGGTGCCAGTGAAAGTCAGATATTCTCCAAATGGTGACACAGGGAATTCATGCTCTGGTCATGAGTCCTGGCCAAAATGCATGGATTTCTCATGGTTCCAAGTTTGTACTGCACTCACGGAAAAGGTCCAGATAAATGAAATTCTCTAACAGTATTTTCTACTATTAGGAGGATATATAACTGTATTTCTGGCTGTGATGCATAGTGGAAAACTCCAAACACATGCACACCATTTTCAAAGCTTTTCCCCTTATTGATACATTTTTATCAAACAAAGAAATTAACCCTCATTAGTTTTAATTTAGAGTTCCATTAAGTAATATTCTGTATTCTTTTGGTATTGATGTCTCCCTACTCATGCTAATTAATTCACATTTTTCAGTCCATTTATCATAGCCTTTTAGATTTTATCTCAGCCAATTTTGCCTTCTGAATGAGGCAGTTGCATGGCAGTAGCTGTTTTTGTTTAAAATGTACTTAGGCTGACAAACATTTTAGTGATTTTTAACCTCTACCGGAATGTGGCACATTGTGTACTAAATGATGAGTTCAGCCAAGCAACCCAAATTTTGTTACATCTGATAAACTGTTTCCATTTCACATCTATGCAAAAAAATGCATCTAGAGCTGAGGAAAAGAGAAAGGGATTTCATGTGTGTTGAGAGTTGCAATTCAGATTGTGCAGATGAAATTCTTCTCAGAGCTGACCCTGTGTTGTGCTTCCATAGTGCCAAATACATCCCAGTGCTGGGTCCTGCCCTGAGTTCTTGATCGTTTTGTGAACCACTCTCACCAGGAGTTTTAGCTGAGTCAAGCTGGCCAGGTCCATTGTACTCAGACACTTGATTTCAAGGGAAGCCTGTGCCTAGAAATTCCAGCAACTGGGAAAGGACGACTTGCTACTTGAAGGCTTGGCTGCATTAGAGGCTAAATGAGGGTGGCTCTCTCAGGGCACTTTTGCAGCTGGCTGCTTTCAGAGGGAGAACTGTGTCAAAGCAGCCCTTTTTGGTGATGTGACAGGAAACCTTTGCAAATGGAGCTCTTGTTGAAAATGGCGGGCCTAGTTAATCAGCATTAATGGAGAGTCGGCTGAAGATTTTACAGAAAATTTATTTTCCTTTTTAGTCAAACGCCCGTGAGGGATCGCACAATGGAAGTGCAAAGAATGTCAAATTGTATAACACACTTGGAGGTATGGCTGCCTTTCATATTTTGCTCAATGCCTGTAAGATTGTCAACTTGGTAATAAATTTTGGAAGCATATTCTCAGTACAGGGGATCACTTGTGTTCAGAGATCTTGATAGTGGAGTCCTGGAAAATGTTAAAAATAGTCTTTGAAAATATTAGGCCTTGTATTTTCTCAGATCACTGCACGTGCGTAAGCAGTATGATAAATGATATAATTGTTAGATGTGATGATTGTTTAGTAGTTAATTGTAATTATTATATAACCATAAGAAGAATCGTGAGAAGCTATGTTGGAAATTTTAAGGGGGCTATGTTTAGCCGAAATCTGTGTATACAATAGAAAAATATAAGTTTGATAATTATCATGAAAGTTATATAACGATAGAGTATAAAACACGTTCACCTTGAATGTATGGTTGGAATCAGATTTGGGTGGAAATCACCCCGATTCCCAGAGCCCTTCAATAAAAAGCACCGCATATAATCGCTTCTGTGATTATGTGTTTTTGAACGCTAACAATCTCAACCTGGAGGCTGTTTGGCCTCAGGTCAGCCTTGCAGTCTCTTGTCACTGCATTCAGCCACTGGTTTGTTTTCCCCTGAGAAAGCCTGCCAGTTCTTCCTTGTTCCCATACTGCTTGATGGGTTGGAATTTGGAGCATGGAGGTCAAGGTTTGGACCACCTTATGCACTTACATTCACAGTCTTGGTAGCTAAGATTTTGGGTTTGCAACACCTAGGCACTGCCATTATCCATTAAATCTAAATGGGAAATTGAAAGAAAATGACCTTGAGGAAGTGGCTTAGAGAATTTCATAAGGTCAATATGGAAAACCATGCCTGATTTAATATTTTGTCTGGGTCATTAATAAGTTTCCCAAAATTCCGTGTTGGGTTTTTTCAAGGAAATTGAAAGGAAGATATTGATGTCATCTTGCCCACGGATTCCAACATTCCCCTCAAAGCACAATGTGCTTAGGAGGTGCCATTTGTATTAATCTGTTCTGAGTGCTGTTTCCCCCAGGAGCCTGGCTCCAGGCAGACACGAAGTGCACATTCCCCTTCCAGGCACTCAGTGGTGCTGCCTGCAGCAGTGAGCTGAGCCAGGTCCTGCCAGCTGCCCTGAGCAAAACAGGCTCTCACCTGGCTGTGGCTGCAGTCACCTGCCTGCAGGGACATCCCTGCCCCTGCAAGTGCAGCTCTTGCTCTGCCTTAGCCTAGTGCACAGCATTTTAAGGAAGCATCATGGTGGCTTTTGGAGAGACAAAACTCAACTTCTGAATTTCTCATTTGGGATGTTTTGTTTCAAATGTGAGTGATGATTTGTGTGATTCTTGGTGGTGGTCTACATAGATCCTAAGGGATCCACCAGGATATTCAAAATCAGCTCTGTCCCCAAGAATACCCATCATCATTTTAAATCAACTCTTTTGCCTTCTGCCAACTTCCCATTTGACACTTCTTTCTCTCCTTTCCTTTCCTTTGGGAAAACAAGCAGATGTGAGAAGAAGAGCCAAACCAAATCCTTCATGTCCTGCCCCTGAGGACAAGAGAACAAAGCCCATGAAGCCTGCAGAGAGGGAACAGAATCCTTGCAGTGCTGTTTATCGGCGACCCTACAGGGACAGGGTGATTCATTTACTTGCTCTGAGGACATACAAGAAGCCAGAGTTACTTGCTCGCTTGCAGAGAGATGGAATCATGCAAAAAGACAAGGGCACCCTTGCAAAGATCCTCCAGCAGGTGAGATTGTGGAGTTTGTGCCAGCATTAATTCCACCACACTAGTCTTTTGTTCCTAATTGTCACTTGTCCCTCTACTTTTTAAATTACTGTTTAAATTTTAGATACAGATGAACAAGTTAGCAAATGCTCCCTGTTAAGTTTTTCCATCAACTTCATCCAGAGGTCTCAAGCTGCAGGTCAATGTGACAAAAAGAAAGAAAACTTCAAAACTTTTGGATCATTGTTGTTTTGCTAGAATGGCTGGCAATGAGTAACACTTTGTAATGTTCTGCTCCTCATGCCTAATTCCATTCTCTTTCTTTTCTGTGCAATGTTTAACTGCTTCATGGAGTAACTTCACAGGGCTTCCTTGATTGTGTGAAATGGTTTGTCATGGCACTTAAAATTTCCTGGGAGAAATTCCAGAGCAGAGGAGATCAGGAACTGCAGAGGGGCAGTATTTCATTTGAACAGTGTTGGTGGCCTCCCAATGGTACTTGGCTTCTCTGGGATCTGTGGGGATTGCCTTCCCAGGATGTTCCAGGCAAATCCTCCTTGATAAAGATGGTAGCCAAATTTGAGCGGAGTGTTTCTTTACTGTCATGTGAATTAAATCTCCATCTTCCTTGGAACTCTTTTATTCGGTAACTTCTCCAGTGCTCCTCTCAATTCCACTGGTATTTCCTTATTATAGCCAGCCATAGGATGCACATGCATTGAAAGATGCAGTGGTTCTTTCCTTCCTTTTTCAATCTTCCCTGTTCCCCATGGCTGTTGCTGAATTATGCCAGCATTAATACATCAAGTAGGAACATTTCCTCTTTAGCTAGGAAAACAGTGTCTTGGAACCTATTCAAGGGAGGAAAATGAAATATGGATACATTTTCAGTTGATCCCACAGTGACTTTTAAAAACTCATTCCCTGAACTTGGGAAGTTTCTTGCTGGGTTTGCCCAGGGCAGTGGCAGGGCTTTTTCACCCTGAAAACATTCACAATATAATGAGAGCCATGTTCTGCCATCCCAGCTGAATTAGCCCATTTAGATTTCAAGTTGATTATAAATTTTCAAAGCTCAGCTCCTTAGAAGGTAATGGATGTAAACATTTTCTCCTGTTCCATTGCAATCTTTGAGATTTCCTTGGAGTCAAGGTGCTGGAGGAGGTGTGAAATGCCTCAGGGTCCAGGTTTGCATTCTGAAAATTCTGTGTGAGCAGCCCTGCAGCCTGAAATGCCTTGCTCAGGCTTTTGTGGACATCAGAGCAAGTGGGTGTTTCTTTTGTATAAATCTCAAATGGGCAGTGTGAGCTTGCTGAGATCTGGTTCACACACACGGGCTTCCCTTCCAACACAACCTGAGTTCTGTTTCCAAGGAGTGAATCCCTGATTCTGGGTATCATTGTCACTTTTACATTTCTTATTCAACTGCGGGCAGACAGGCATCAACAGAGACCCATATTATAAATGTTTATCATGTTTTCAAGGAGAAAAGTCAAAGTTGTGGCTGCTGTTGGTGGTGTGTTAGATGAGTTTTTCAGTGTGTTGCAGGGGTCAAATTGATGGAGACTTTCCCAATGGGCTTTTCTGTGGAACTCTGAGCAGGTGTCAGGTGATGAAGTCTAAACCTGCACTTTAGATATCAGTGGTCTTGAGGTTTTACTACCTCAATTTACCTTTGTGAGTAGACTCTGTATTTGTCTTGTGGAAGATATGAACCTCATTTCTTTGCAAAGGGGTACAGCAAGGCATGTGCACAGCCTTCTCATGGCAGAACTTTGCTGGAATGAACCCTGGATCTGCCACATAAAGAGGGACTCTGGGCCTGACCCCCTCTCCTTACACATTGTAGCTCTCAATGTTGTTTTCAAAGGAACTCTTGCTAGATATGAATGGAGCTACTGGGTTGTTTCCAATTGGTGAAACATTAATATGGCTGAAAACTCATGTGATAGAGGAATAATCAAGCTCTGAACAAAAAGACATTAATTAGTTGAAGCTGGGTGCTCACAAGCAGCTGTGCAGGACCAATTGTATTTCTGTAGTTTGCATGCAGCAAGCATAATAAAGATTTGTTTTCCTACATGTCTGCCTGTAGGTAGCCAAGTGGAATGCAAAGGATAATTCCTTCAGTCTGAAGGAACATCTGTTTCAAACCCTTCAGACTGATTGGCCTGGCTACACTGAAATAGACAGAATTTGAAGCTAATACTTTCTGGGTAAGTTCAGTCTTTCAGAGAAAGGAAAAAAAAATCCCTGGGAAAAGAAGCTTAGATTGTTAGAACATGCTGAGGTAGCAGGGACCTGCCAGGATCCTGGCCTTGCACAGGTCACCACGAGAATCACAGTAGATGCCCAAGAGTGTTGTCCAAACACTTCTTGAAGCCTCTTGCAGTGACCACAGGCCTTGGCAGCCTGTTGCAGGGCTCCATCACCCTCTGGGGCAGAACATTTTCCTGATATGTTGCCTAAAGCTCCCCCAACTCAGCTTCATGCTGTCTCCTTGTGTCCTGTCGCTGGAGGTCTATCTTCCCTGCAAGGAACGAATTTTGACAGTTGATATTTAGGCTTTGTAACATGAAATGTTGGACCATCCATACAGAAAATCAACTCCATCTCAGAACACCTCCAACATCAGTCAAGCGACATTTCTGGGATCTTCTGAGAGAGATGCTCCAGCAAGACCTGCTCAGGTATTTTGTGCATTTTTAACATTCTGGACTCTCTGGTAAATTTTAGCTGATTTGCTGGTGGTGTAAAATTGTCATGTGAAATTGCAGAACCTTCCCTTTTGGGGAAGCCTTTGATGGAGCTCCTGAAGGGAATGTCTTTCTCCCAAAGCATTTTAGCTACAGACTTGAAGTAGGACTTGCTGAGTGCTAAGATGGGAAAGTAGGAATGAGACAGAGCCTGTATTCACCTGCAGTACTTCTTGGTTTGAATGCTCTTTTTAGTAAAGAAGAGAAAGATATGTGTTCAAGCTGGCCCAGTTCAGAAATGCTGCTTTTTCAGAATGGGAGCAAAAGCTGATCCTGATCATAGGTTAATGAATGAATTATTTTGTTATTGATGCAGAAACGGCCTCTGGCTTCTGACTTTACCAGTCCTGTGACGAGCAAGAAGAGGAGAATTGGCAACCAGACCAGTCATGTCCAGCCAGCAGCTGGTGGCCACTTTTCTTCCTTCCTTCTGCCTTCCACATCTCTTTTCCCTTTGGACATGGCTCCAAGTGCCGACTCCCTTTCCCCCTGCACCCATGTGGTGCAAGCGACAGAGAAATTTCAGAGTTCCAGGGTCCCAGCACCTGCCAGGGAGCAGAAGGAGATCCCCAGTTCAAACGGGGAGAAAAATGAATTGGGGAGGCTGAAGCAGTGGCACCGCTTGGATTTCAATGAAGGTATTGATGTGCTGGTTTTCCTGACTCCTGTGTGGATAACTGTGGTGTAAAGATTTCCTTATTAAGAGAAGCTTCTGCCCAAATTAAGGTGCAAGCATAACTCTTCTCCACAGTCAATAGTAAAAATGTTATTGAAGAGGAAATGCAAACTAAGGAGATAGGAAGAAATAAGGGAAGAGAGGCAGGGTGAGGGGAAGAGAGAGACTTTAAGTGGGGAGATATCATCACCACATGGACTCTCTGCTGTCCAGCCAGTCCTACCAAACCCTTGGTCTTCTCAGTGGTGGGGATCCCCAAGACTGTCTGGAAGTACCACCTTTATACACTCCAAGATTGGAGTATCCACGGGGTGGTCACAGCTGTCCCCACATCCCAGGCTAGAAACCATGCAAGCACTGATTTTCCTTACTCATAGTCTCTACAGTGGAGGTTTTTGTCTGGTGTCAAAATTCCAAACCTTCAGCTCTGTTATGCAAAGGCTTTGTGCTTTTCTTCTTGCCAATTGTACTTCTCTCAAATTCCAGTTGTGGTGGCTTATCTTACGGGAAAATCCTTCTTTGACTGTGTTCTGATATAGTTAATTGTGCTCTTGCACCTTGTGAAAAGGGAGCTTTGAAAGTGGGCACTGGATACACGAAGGCACTGCTCTACATGACTGCTCTACCATTATCCCTGCTGTATGGTCATGATAAATAAAGACTTTTTTTTTTTCTGCCATTACATTAGATTGTAACTCTTGGTTTAAAAGACAACAGCAAAGCCCAGAATCTGTGCTGCTGGAACCTTGTCTAAAAGTACATTGATTTTTAGAAATTCTCCCTCTAAGTACTGCAAAACCAATCAAGAACAAAGAGATGTGAAATAGATTGCTCTTGGGAGAATCTGGTTCAAAGAAAGAGCCAGACACTAGAAGCCAAAGGGAATGGATGTTTTCCTTTCCCTCTGATTTCTAGTAAAATGACATGCATTGACTGAGACAGCACTTTTTCCATCAGCAGATTTTCAGGACTGCATGCTGAAGGCAGAAATCTGTCACACATTTATTGCAGACTAGTTTACTGAAACCTGTGGATCAAATCTCAGTGATTCCATGGTTGTTCATTGAACTCAGCCTTTTCATGGAAACTGCAAAAGCTACAAAACCTGGGCTGTGGTTTCCTGGAGTTCTACTTTCAACTGGACTGGGAGTTTCCTCTCCATCCTAGCTGCAGAATTTCATTCTTCCAAAGCTGTGGGAATGGTACAGACTGGAAACAACATTGAAAAGCTAAACGAAATGCATAAAGAACACTTGATTTCTGATGACAGAGATACACCCAGCAGGGCAGAGTTCAGTTGCTTGGTTAAATCTGTGGGTTCTCCCTTTTGGAGGTTGACCTTGCAAATGACAAGCTGGGCTCAGCCTGGGGGCAGGTTTGGAGTGTGCAGATGCCTCTTGCAAGTGGTGGTGTGCTTGTAGAGACAGGGGCTTTGAGATGGTCTTTCCACATTTCTTCTAGACATACACACGGTACCTGCAAACCTCCGGATGTCTTTGGAAGGATTCCTGCTTGAATCCATAAACACATCAGCAGCTTTCTTCAGGAGCCAGTTCCCAAATTCTGCCCAGCTGCAGAAGGAAAAATCTGTTCTTTGTTTGAAGTTTGGGACTTAGGCTGAAGCTTTCATGTGGATTGAGAGAGAGCAAATGCACTTTTGGAAATGAAATGCTCACAGCAAAGCTGTTCTTCCAAGTTGTATTGAACATACTGTGACAATTCATATTTCTGTCCAGTTTCATTACCACAATTACACTAATTTTTATACTTCTGCTATACAACTAAAATCAACAAAAGCAAGTGGAATATCAAAGAACAGCTCTTTTCTCAAGAATTGAAGTTCAGGTAGCTTAAAAATTGACAAGGATGGGCTTTTTATGCTTGAAACAAAACCTGAAATGGAAAGCAGAGAGAGACTACCATGATCTTGATTGTTCCTTCCTGTATCAGCTGACTTTTCCTTATGGCAGCTCTTTTTAATATCATCATAATTCTTGAATATTTCTTTGGAAAGAGGGCTGCGAGGTTATGCTTCACAAACGCCTTTGAAAAAGGCATTGCCAAATCCCTTTGCCAAGAGGCAAAGGGCAATTCCCAAGTGCAGAGCTGTTTCCAACCCCATCCTGCCACGTCAGTGAGGAGCACTGGGTTTTGGCTGCAGGGTATTGGAGCCTCAGTGCCAGTAAGCCCTAGAGAATGGAATTGGCTTTCCTGCTGACAAGAGTGCAGGCACTCATTGGAACTTTGGGCCTCTGGAATTTGCAGGGAAGTGGGGATAAAAGCATGGCATGAGAAGAACTTCAGCTTTCTTCTATATTTCTTTTTGGAACCTTGATGTTGATTTCTCTCCAGCCGTTGTCTTTGGAAGCTGCATCTGTTGCTGCATGACTTGAATGGCTGTGCAGATGCCACCTCATGCCTTCAAATAAGAAAAGCTGAGCTGGGGCTAACACTGTGGGAATGCACAGTCTGTAGAATAATGTGGCCACTCCCTCTCTCTAATTCCCAGGACTGTATAGTGTGGAGGTCGTGTCTATTGTATTATTAAATGATGTTGCTTCTTGTCAGTAATTTACTGTGAGAAGAATGCTCTGAAAGACTTTTTCAAGACTGTCCAATGGGGATCTTTTGGCCTTTTAATGATCTCCTGATGAAGAGTGTCAAAATTCTACTTTTCTGTAGGAACAAGAAAAGATACTTCCATTGCCTCTGCATGCTCTGCAACAAGCAACGAATCTGACTATTTGAGGTGAGTAAAAGAACAATTCAGCCTTGTCCCTGTCAGTGGGGTGCAGTGTCAAGCTCTTTCCTGTGCTGAAAGGATGAGATTGAGCAGGTTTAATTGGGCTTGGAAGGCTCAGAGCAGAGATGAACACCGAGGTGGGTTAGGCCCGGATGGGCCTTCAGTCCGGTGCCTCCCAAAATGTTGCAAGGCATCTGCAATTTTCTTTTCAAACTTAACCTGCACGCTAGTCAGGTGTATCTGGCCTGGAATGCATCCTTGGCACAAACTGTTGTCTGTTCTGGGGCTGAACTTCAACTTGTTGAGGATTTACTGCTTGTAAATATTAATCTCAGGATGGTTTGAATTGTTTATTCCCACGTGGAAAGTGTTTTTGTGATCCAAAAAGAACCAGGTCTTCAGGCCCAGAGGAGCAGAAGCATTGGTGTGAGAGTTCTGGGAAGTGGTATCTATTGTTCTCATTGCCACTTCATCTTGGATTTGTATCATGAGCTTGATAAACCTCAGGCCTGTTGATTTGAGGGAGAAGGGAATGAAGAAGATTTGACTCCCATCATCAGTAGGTTTAAGCATTAATGAGTCTTGCCCCTTTTAGGAGCAGATGCTGTTTGGGTAGTAAGTGTAGTTTTAGGCTGATTTAGAGTTTGCTTTTGTGGCTGTTTTCCAAATGCCTCAGTTCCATGGTCCGTGATGTAATTGCTGTCTGCTTGAAGAATCGGATATTGTTATTAACTCTGTTTGCCATTATACAAAAATGTGGCTCAAAAGTCCAGCTCTTTGCAACTCTCAACTGCATAAATGCATTCCATTACAAAAATGTTTCACAGATATAGTTTCACAGGTAAATGTAACTAATTTAAGCTTTTCCTACATAAGAAGAGATTATAATTTAGTAATGTATCTCCTCTTCCTGAAGCTGCTGTGTTTGTCATTTGACATTTGAAATGAGGGCAAATCTTTTCTAAATGTTCTCTACTTGCTAATGAACAAAACCTCTACAATGTAAGCTAATAGTAACTAGGAATCAGGCACCTAGAAATGTGGCAGATTCCTAGAGTTACCGACTGCATTCTCTTGAAGCACATGAGCTTGAAAGCAGAAACTGTCAGTGCCAGAGCAACTGACTCAAAGCTTGGGTGCCTGTGTTTGACATTACCCTCTGCTTGGTGTAAAATTACACCTGTGTTTTATGGACTAGAAACATACTGGAATGTTCTCTTAGAGTTCACTCATGGAAAAATGGCCTCATTTTTTCCATTAGAAAATATATAGCCATTGTCTCCTTGGAGCAACGGCAGCGCTACAAGGATGACTTCAATGCAGAGTATGAGGAATACCGGAATTTACATTCTCTGATTGACAAGACCACAAAGAAGTACAGACAGTTTCAGGAGCAATGGAAGTCTCTGACTCCCGGCTCTGAAGCCTATCAGGTAAAGAAGGATAAAACCATGAAGACTGTGCTTCATCGTCACTGCAGTGTTTTGGATTGCCGGGAATGTCACTGCTTAGTGAGTCAGGACGGAACCTGCAGAATTGGCATATATGCTCAGACACTGCTTGGGCTGGGTCTGTTTTTTTCCAGACCCTGCCCAAAAGCCCCTGTTTGAGCTTTCTATGAAGAAACAGTAAGGGGGAGAGGAGTCCCAAGCAGAGGGTTAGAGCATGGGCTTTTTCTGTTGCCTATTGAGAGGCCTAATTGCATCTCTTGGGTGATGCTGGGAGATGGAGATTTGTTTTTGCAAACATCCCAGAAGAGACCATTCTTCTGGGCGTGGAAGATGACAGAGAAGAAAATGTCTAGAGTAAGACTGAGTGAACTTTTCGTGTTTTACCAAAATTTGCATTTTATGATGATGGTGAAACATTCCTCATGTTTTTTTTTCTTGAAGGTGCTGCATCATCGAATCCTAGCAGAGTATCAGCAGTTACAACAGGTACGTGTGACACCAGAGCTGCAGGGCCATGGTAACTGCTGAGTCTGCCTCAAGGCTTTTTTAAAGCAAAGGACATCAGACTCCAGCCTCTGCAGAAGTGTTTGCATGCCCTAATTTTCTTTTGCTTTCTCCTTCCCAGGGTAGCCCCAGCTACTCTGAAATGAAGAGCAGGTGCCTGTACCTCCACAACAAGCTGGCCCATATTCAGAGCCGCATTTCTGAATATGACCAGCAGTGAGTGGAGTCCTGGCACCAGACATCTGCTTCAGCCTGGTGAAATCTGCGAACCCTGGATTTTTTATTTCAACTAGAAGATTCGGTTTTTAGGATTTCTTAAGTTAGTGTTGAACAGTAGGTTATGTTAGCACTGAGCCATAGAATATTTCTTTAAAATATAGGATTAGTTCAAAGAAGTTTAATAAGTTTAAGAAGTTGAAAGATGATAGTATTGAACGTTAACAATAAAGAAATCTCACTATTTGTAATTCCTTCTCTCATTGTTGCTTGTATCATATTTGGAGTGGGTTTCTTCTGGTCAATTCTGTCCTTCAAGTCCTAAGTTTGTCCACTGAAATAAAGTTATCAGTAGAGGCTGGAAGCCCACTACCTGTACGATGAAGTTGTGCACATTTAAAGAAAATATTGCAGTAAATGGAAATTGTTAAGATAAGTCTAGGGATGGTTTTTGACCTTTCTTGTTAATGCAAACTCTTTACCTGAGTGGTCAAAGGCTTAGAAGTTTGTACAACACCGTCCTCAAATCACTTTGTTCTGGAGGGTTACAGAGGAGTGCACATGGGCTGCTCTAAGCTGTCAGCTGTAGCAGCTCTCAGGACTGCTTGTAAATCATGGCCTCACCTTGTCAGTGATCCAAGGAATATCAGATCTTTGCAAGTGTCGCTATTGAGCCCGACATGGCGCAAAGCAGCAGGACTCACTCAGAAGGCTGTTTAGATTTATTTATCTAAGGAAGAAGTTGCTTTTACAGTTTTACAAGGTGTTTACATTTACTTAACCAACACAGACACTGCCCAGTGGTCAGAAAAGAGATACAAAGCTTTCTGCAGGTGACAGGCGCCACGCCACAGTGTAAGGCAATCACAGTCCAGATCATTTTGCCTACACTTTTTTCTCTCTCTTTCTTCACATTGTCATGGTGATAGCTTTGGTGATTCCTCAAGAGAGATATGAGGCTTCCTTATCTTCAAGAAGCCTTTGCTGGCTCAGAAGAACAGCACAGAAATGTCTTTTCCCCCTGCAAGAGTTTTCTAAAACACATGGAGAAGTGTTGGAGGCAAGATATTTCAATGGGTTTTAAAGAGAAATGGGGTTCAAGTGTCCCCAAAGGACCTCTATGAGTTTTGTAGCTTTGTCCAAACTAGTCTGTCACAACCAGCCTTTCTAGAGAGTTCGAGATGCTGATTCCTGCACACACCTATGGGGACTTTAAAGTCTAGTCCTTTTCCTAAATTTCCTGCCATTTATTTATTTAGCTGAAAAGGAAGACGTTACTAACAAGGTCATAACTTTCTTTTGGGAAAGGATATGAAATTGAAGGAGGGAGGCCAATATTTGGGAACACTCAAAGGTGGCTGTGAATGCCCTTTTCTTCCTTAGAGAGTATTCTGCAAATTTCTCAATGGCCTCCAAGCCAGTGATGTTGAGCCCCCAGTCCTGAGAGATCTTGGGGTGTTTTGTGATTGAACAGCTGAGCCATCGTTGCCCTTCTGTTCTCCTTCAAGGGAAGTTCCACAAAATGTCACCTCCTAAACCCTGAGACTTGGGTGCTTTTTTGCCTGGGGCAGGGGTTGCTCCTACAGCTCTGCAGTGCAGCAGCCCCAGGAACGCTGCTGTGGGGGACATGGGGTGAATTGTGCTGGGGAGCCTCCCCTTGGCCTGGGGGCTGCTGCTGGTTGACAGAGCATGCAGGAGTGCTGCTGGTGAGGGTGGGCAGAGACTGAGGATTTTTCATAGTTACCCCTTCATGGCTCATCTTTCCTTTTATGACATTTCTTCTAACTAATTCTACACTGCATAAAAAGGTTTTATTTTCATGCTTTAACAAATTGAGGCTTCAAATTCCTGTCTATATTTTCCCATCCAGTTCCTTTAGTCTTGGGGCTGGCATTTCTTGGGGGAAGGTCTATCAATGTACTGGTCCCATCCCCTTTAATTGCTGCAGGAGTGCTTGGGAACACTTGAAATGGTTCCTCTCCACTTAAGTGCCTTGTTGCTGTACTTTCTGACATAAGACACAGTCCCCAGGTTGATGAGGATGTACCTGAGCATCCAAAGCAATCATGGATGCTCACACCAGAAACCTGGGCAAAATTGAGAGCACTTTCCGCAGAGATGGTAAAAACTGACTTAAATTATAATTTCTTATCATATGACTTTCTCTAGAAAGGATTGTCATTTGGTATTGTCTTCCATAGAGTATTTCCTAAGGGCTCACATTTTTCTTTAGAAGCCACTGGAATTCTGATCCTCAGTAGTCCAAGGGGAAGGAAGCACTTGTGGCCACTTCAGTGAGTTTTCCTGGCAACTTTTACTCCTTTCTGTTATTAGACTCTGATTTGGTCTCTCAGCCTCGCTGCTGGGGATTGACCTCCATGGGCTAAGTAGGTCCCATTTAACTGGGAGTGTTTCACATAAATTTGTTTGTTTATGAAATGAGAATCCCTATCTGATGACATTCCAAAAGGAATCCCTAGTCTTAGTAGTATTTCTTTTATTGTTACTTGAGGTACTTTAGCTTTATTTGGTGTGACAAGAAAAAGCCTCTGGCCATGCAGAAAATGGGTCTACTAAACCTAAGAAGTACTTTTGTCCTTCTTGCTGAGCTAACTCAGAAACATGTCTTTGGCATTAATCTCTGGCACTACAAGCTTATTTTCTGGGATCCCTAAGGGCAGTCTTTTGTAAAACTGTGCATTGATCTGTAAGCCAATTTTACATTTCAGTTGTCAGAGTCCCTATCAGCCTAGCACTAAGTAGCTGCCTTTCCAAATTGTCTACTGTACCTTCAACACCCCAATGGGTTTCTTTATGTCTGTCTTCTCTAGTTTGAGTCATTGCTTGAGGCACTCTAACTTGTTGATTTTTTGATACCTACCACGCTTTAGGACTAAATCAGATATTTAAGGATTTTGTGGAATGATTATTTTCATCATGCTGTTCTGGGTCTGATTTGGAAGGGTTCACAGCTTTGGAAAGAATTGCCAAGCAGATGCTTTGTTCTGCCACCTCTCCAGCAGTTTGGTCTGCTCATCAGTCTTCTGGGCTTGTCTGAACTGCTGAGCTTTGCAGTGCATTATTGCTACTTCAGCAGGGAACTGGATGCTCCCAAAGCTGTCCCTGTTTGATTGGAGATGCTGATTCCTTGTAGAAGGGTTGAGGAGCACAGCAGGATTCAAGACAATGGCTGTTCTTAGCACCATGTCTTTTGTTCCAGGAATGCCAGCTGTTACTTTAGGAAAACCAGTGAGCTCCTTTTTGCTCCACACCAGACATACCCATGTGCAGGACATCAATTGCTTTTTTCTCCCCATTTATTTTCAAGCCGATTCTATCAAATGAATAGCCTCACCTGTGGTGGCTCCTGCTCTGAGGTGTACTGGTCATCCCTCAAGTACAATGTTTAGTTCTTTTTTAAGAAATACACTCTTTTCAACTTGCTTCTCTCATAGATCCCCAGCCCTTGAGCTAACTGTGGAGTTACTGTGCAAGGCAAAGGCACTCGTGCATCAACAGTACAAAGGGTTCAGTCAAATCTGGTAACTCCAGGGCAGGGGCTGTCATCAATGCCTTTTAAGATACGGAACGGCTGTTGGACATTTTGGAGTCCAGTGTAACACCTGATGGGATTCCTTTCATGGTTCATACAAAGGCTTTTCCAATAGTTCATAACTGGGCATCCATAATCAATACCATCCAGTCATTCCCCAAAAGAGGCACAGTTCTTCTATACATGTTGCTTCTGGTGTTTTAGAATTTGTTTCCTTCCTTGCCCTCCTCAAACTACACTGTCCTTGTGAGTGTGGCAGCCAAGAGATCAGACATAGGCAGATATGGACATGGTCTTGAAAACAAAGACAAGATTTAATGGGAAATTATCTTTGGATAGCAATATTCAACCTATTTTCAATTACCTACTTTATCACCTCACCCTGGAATGACTGGACAAGGGTTTTGTTGGTGCCAGCTGACTGAGATCAGGACTAAGGTTGGGTGTGGAGAAAATGAAAATCAAATGATCATAAGCTGAATGTAAAATATTTTTCCAGATGTGTCAGTAATTTCAATGGTCACGTGCAGTCAGCACAACTGTCAGCCTGGAATTGTGTTCATGGTCCTCCCTGGCCTTTCCATATCAGCTCCTGCTGCAGAGCAGCCAGGGGGCCTGGGCATGCTGCTGGCTTGTTTCCTTTGAGGAGGCTGGGATGAGGAAAGGCCGGGGGGTTGTGTCAAAGAGATGATATTTGAGTGCCCGTGTACATGCTGGAATCCTCACAGACTGAGGGGCCCACGACAGGATTGCCCAGAGCTGTCAGGGCTGCACCTTGCTGCCCTGGTGAGAGGTGTTCAGCGGCTCCTTGGCCTCAGAGAGAGCCAAGTGCAGCACTTTTGTGCAGAAACACTTCATTAGCCCTGGTTTGCACAGCTGCAGCTACTGGGCTTGGTGGGGTGCCCCTTTCTGCACTTGGAGATGAGCAGAGTCAGTGATGGGACAGGGCAGGGCATTCCCTACCTGTGCCCATTGTGAAATCCCTCTGCCCCCACTGTGTCCTGTCCCGCTCCTCAGTGACATCCCAGCCAGCCTGGCACATGGAACTCCCCGTTTCCAAGGACACGTGGCCATTGTCACCGGCACAGGGCAGGACCGCTCAGATCCTTCGGCGGCTGCAGCGAGAGCGGAGGTGTCAGAGCCACAGCGAGTGTTGCTCCAGCTTGGCTGGTTCCAGCACCTGCTGTTCAAGAGGCCGATCCACCCAGTGAGTGGAGGTAATTATTTACAGTTCTGTGCAGAAAGGGGGACTCAGGGACAAATTCACAAAGCCAGCAGCACAAGAACCCAGAGCGTTTGAGTATTTATACATTTGAGCAAAGAAAGGAATTAGTGTTTATTTTATGCAAGTTCCCTAGTTCTCTCCATAATGAGTATTCTGCCTGCCGTTTGTAACGATCCTCTCACTTCTCATGCTCCTTAGGCTGCATGCTCAGTCTGTCCCTTCTTCTTATTGGGAGGTTTCTTGAGTGGGTGGCTGTGGGAAATCGGCAGAAGAAATGCATCACTCAATCTGAGTGATCAGCAAGTCTTGAACTTTATTGATAGTTCACACATATTTTTATTGGTGTTAATGAAGCTTATACATATTGCAAAGCTGAGCTCATTATTGGTTAATAACTTCTCAGTCAACCACGCCTACTTCTATATTCTTATGGTTATTTTGTTACTACTTCTACATTCTTGTGGTTATTCTGCTGAAACTATCCTCATAGTTTTGGCAAAAGATCCTCTCCTCTATCCAGTTGTTGCACCAAAGGCATAATGTCCTTTTCAGTGGTTGCACACTGACTGCTGAATCCTAGACTTGTCTCCTTCTAACTTAACCAGTGGTATAATGTCAACGTGACCTTTCTCAGCTAGCCAACTCTCCACAAGGCACTCCACATTTTCCCTGTTTTTCTGCTGAACAAGCATGGTCTGATTAAATGCAGCAGATATCATCTTTTGCACCATGTTCTGTAGGCATATGCAAAAGCATGGCAAAATTAATACTACTAACAAAGCTATAATGCCCACTATAATGCTGGCCTTAACAATAGAGCGTAACCATGATCCCAGGCCTAAAGATTTGAGCCATTCATCAATACCAAAGCCTGATTCTACCTGTAGGTTTCCAGTTAAACTCCACAACTCAGAGAATTGGAAGTGAATGGACTGTGAATGGTCAGAAAGATTCATGCAACACATGCCCTCAAATTCTTCACGACCATGGCCTTGTGCAAGTAAAAGAAAATCAATTGCAGCTCTATTTTGAAGCGTTGCATGGCGAATAGAATCAACATCAAGCAAAAGACTAGAAAGTGCTAAAGAGGTGGCATTGGTTTGCTTAGCCAGCCAACATCCCAACTTGTTTAAAATAGCATGAGCACCTGCTGCTGATACCCCTGGAGTCAAGAAAGATGCTGCAACTATGGCCCCTGGGGACCAGAATTTTACATCGTCCCTGCAGTCTGCAGCAAATGCATGAGCCATTCATTTATTTCGATGATGGCAGCGGCTCATGTTCAGTATCATGGACGTGTTGGGTGTGAGTAGAGACAGCCGTCCAATTGTACGTGGTCCCCCGTGCAGCATTGATGGGGTACCGGGCCAAGCACGGTCCCCACATATCAGGAAGTATCCTGCTGGCAATTGAATAGGGTCATTTGATGAGATTGACACTTTCTTTGTGGTATAATTGCACCAGGCTGTTGCATTACGGTAGACAGCCAGGCTGGAAGTTACAATATTGGAATGGTTCTTGGCTGGCAGCTGGCTTCTATGGTTGAAATTAAGACACGCATCTGCCATCACTGAGCCTAACAGCACCAATTCTTGGGGTTCCTGCGGTGCTATGGGAAAAAAGGAAACCCATTGGTCCCAATTATCCACACTTGCCCTAGCATTGTTGGTCCTACAGGTGGGTACATGTGAGGGGCATGGTCAGGGATCTGCTGGTAACCCAACCAAACAGGTTGTACCAGGAGAAGATAATGACAGGCAAATAGCCTCCTGGTTAGTTAAGTTTGCCAGGGTGACCCAGATGTTAGTCTTGGGCTGAAGTGGGACCTATACTTGATGGTCTGCACTGTCCAGAAAAAGGGCAAAGATTAGTAAAGTAATAGCATAAGACTGCCACATCACCCTAATTTTTCCAGGCACTACTTTGAACCACTCAGACATTTGGGAAATAAGCATGTTTCTCACAAATTATTAAGAATATCTCTTCTTTCCCTTTCTCTTTTTCCCCCTTGATCTGCCCAGATTTAACCTCTTTAGGTCTCTCAAACAATCATCCCACGCTCGGTTGGGATCTTGATCTCCTGAAATCGGACCTATTATACTTGACTGTGACAGGGGAATACCCCGACCACACTTAGACTGTAAAATACATGACTGAGATTGCCCTAAAGCACGTTTGACTAAGTGCTGGGTTTCCCACCTAAACCGTGCAAGAATTTTCTGTTCTGGGGATTCATACAATTGTAACCCTTGGAGGCCAGGTAGCCCTGTAAACGCTTCAAGTTCTCTTTGCCAGGAGTTGAACTGCCAATAGAAATCACAGCTCCTGCACCACAACTCAGGTAATTGGGACTGATGCACCCACTTAGTTTCCTGCCAACCCCCGCAAAAAAGCAGTATCCATGCAGCACAATGTCTATTTTGACACTGAATACAAGTTAAAATCCTAGGTCCTCTAAATTCAAATGTAGAAAGCACCGAAAGCAAGCTTAATATATTATCAACAGATTTGCACTGATCAACCGCTTGGTCAATGGCAAAATTACACTGTCCTTTCAGTTTAAGAAGTATTGGTCGAAAGATGATCAACAGCCTCGTCTCCACTCACCGACGATCCTCTTCGCTCAGTTGATTGAGGTGTTCCATCTAACACAGCTGCTCGGGTCTATTTAGCAGGTACCCACAAAGATCCTGTAGGGGTAGAAACAAAGACATCCGGGGCCCCAAAATAACACCTTAGCAGGACCTTGCCATTGTCCTGTTTTAGGATCTCTGTATCTTACCCATACATCTTGCTTCACATCATCTTTTTCCTGTACATAGTGGCAAATTGCAGCAGGAACTTTACTTTCTCCAAAAACACACAAGTGATTTAAAACAAATAAACACTTTAACAATCTTTCTTGTGGCTCTCTGATACCTGTGTATTTACCCAGATATCTTTTCAAGGTACCATTTGCTCTTTCTACGATTGCTTGCCCTGTAGGAGAATTAGGGATGCCTGTCATGTGTTCTATCCCCCACATTTGCATGAACTGTTTTATTCTTTTGCTGCAGTAAGCAGGTCCGTTATCTGTCTTGATCTGCTGTGGCACTCCCATTACTGCAAAACAACTACTGAGATGTCTCTCCACCTGCCCTGCTTTCTCACCAGTCTGTGCTGTGGCCCATATAAAATGACTGTAAGTATCTATAGTAACATGCACATACTTCATCCTTCCAAACTCAGCAACATGTGTGACATCCATTTGCCAGGTCTCATTTGTGTTCAGCCCTCTTGGGTTAACTCCCAGACCTAACCCGCAGCCCCCATTATGATGACTACATATAGGACAGGCTTTGACTATTGCCTGTGCCTCCTCCATAGATATCTGAAATTCTCTATGGAGGCCTTTTGCATTTTGGTGAAACATGGAATGTGCCTCTCTGGCCATAGTCTGCCTGGGAATTGGAGTTGCTTGTGGGATTGAGACTAGTTTATCTGCTCGCGTGTTACCCTCTCCTAGACCAATATCCCACTTGTGACTTCTGATATGGATAACAGAGAAAGAATGCTTCCTCAACTTAATTACCCTCTGCAACTGTATAAACAGCTCATGTAACCTCCAGTTTTGAACCTCTTTTATAGAGGCATCTTCTATTTGCTCACACACCCCTGCAACATACAAAGAATCTGTCACTATGTTGAGAGGCCCAGAAAAATGCATCATGGCCCATACAACAACCAACAGCTCCATCATTTGAAAGTATCCAACTCGGAAGCCTGGAGAATCTGATGGTGCCATTGTCCCTTTTCCTGCCAGGTCACTGCAGCAGTTCTGGATTTTCTTCCTGCGTCCGTATAGACTGTTATAGCATCCAACAGGGGCTTCTGTGATCTTTGTGGGCATTGAATCCAACCCCATTGCCCTATCCAATTCAACGGTATATTGGGAATATCATCAGTGGCAATCACGCTACCAGCTCCCAACAGAGCCTCTTGTAATGCCATACTGTTTGTCAGGTACCAGGTCAATGTGTCTTTCTTCATTGGTATCACACGTATCTGATCAGGTTCCTTTCCCGTGATCTGTAACACCCGTTCACGACCCTTTTTAAGCAAATCAGCCAAAATTTCAACTTTTTGAAGAAGGGTTTTATGCTGTTGAGGTGGAGGAGATGTCCATTCCAAGGCCCACACCTCCCCCGTTTTTCTGTCTTGCTGAGTAAGTGCACCCAGTAAAAATTTAGTTCCACACCAAACTGTCAGCTGTATGGGGAGGTTAAGATCGCGTCTCCGAACACTGCCTTGTGCCACACAGTCCAGTATCTGTTGCAGTGTCTTAACCTGCTCAGAGGTTATATGAACAGGCTGTGCCAGATCAGATCCTTTCAGTAAAGGTCAAAGTTCATCTAATAGTTCATTAGGGATGCCTACAATAGGGCGCAGCCATTGCAGATCACCAAGTAACTTTTGAACATCATGCAATGTATGTATTTTAATATTTAATTGCAATTTCTAGGGGGTAACAATTTGATCACTAAGTATCCATCCTAGATATTTCCAAGGCGCAAATAATTGAATTTTTTCAGGAGCTACAGCCAATCCATGCAGTTTCAGGGCATCGTGTATTTTTTGAATTTGTTGACCTGTAAAAGGTTGTGGCTGCGCAAATAAAATATCATCCATATAATCATAAATGATTGTTTCAGGCCAGGCTGGTCGCAAAGGTTGTAAAGCATTGCCAACATACAGTTGACACAAGGTGGCGCGGTTGCGCATCCCCTGCGGAAGAGTAAGCCATTCAAACCTCTGGTCTGGCTCTTCCTATTTAAAGCCGGTAAGGTAAAGGCAAACCTCCGAGTGTCTCGAGGGTGAAGAGCAATAGTAAAAAAGCAGTCCTAAAGATCTACAATCAAAAGTGGCCAGTCCCTTGGCAACATAGCCGGGTTAGGTAATCCTGGTTGTAAGGCTCCCATAAGCTCCATTTGTTCATTTACAGCCCACAAATCATGTAGTAAGCAATACTTCCCTGACTTCTTTTTAATAATAAAGATAGGGGTATTCCATGGACTTGTTGACAGCTGTAAATGACCTTGCTTATATTGTTCATGTACTAGTATATGAACTTGTTCCAGACTTTCCCTTTTTAACGGCCACTGCTTAACCCACACTGGAACATCTGTGGTCCAAGTTAATGGGATTGGGAAAGTCCACGCAATGGCCATTAGCCTAAAGGGTGCTCATTTCTCAGCACCACCCCTATTTGAGCCAAAATATCCCAACCAATAAGGCACTGTACGGTAGGGAGCAAAGGTACAATTGAGAAAACACTCCACAAAGTTTTTCCATCAATAGTTACAGATAACATGGGTGATTTTCTTGCAAGTGTTAGGCCTCCAACCCCGGTAATTGTCACTGTGGTTGGCTGTAATGGCCAGTTGTGGGGCAAGAAATCCGGACTAACAATGCTGGAGTCCGCGCCAGTATCCAATAATCCTTCCAAGGTTTGCCTTTCATCCTGATAAACCAGTATTACAGTGGGCTTTGGTCGATCATTCAGGGTCATTGTTAATAAAGTAAGTCCTCCAGTGGAACCAAATCCTCGCTCCCTTCTCCACTGTGATTGACGAGGGGGTAAAGTTTTAGCCATTTGTTCCAAAGGAATCAATTGAGCTATCCTTTGTCATTTCTCGATTTGTATAGGTAGAAAAAGAGTATGCACCATAACACAAATTTCCCCTGTATAATCAGTGTCTATTACCCCAGGTAAAACAAATAATCCCATCATGGTAGCCGATGAACGACCCAGAAGTAAAGCTCCCATAGGTAATCCATCAATGATGATTGGACCCATTATTCCAGTCGGAACCTTTTGCAGTTGGGTGGTCATCAAGGTTACTGCTGCTGCAGCTGCCACGTCCAATCCGAGCCTCCCGGCGGTGGCTGGTTGAAGGGAAGCTGGGCTGAGGTGTTGACGGCAGCTACTTGTGTCTGGGCGCGGCTGCTGGTGGACGCGCTGGCTTTCCCATTTCCCGAGCGGTGTCAGCAAGCTCCGGTGTTGTGGGTGTCCAAGCGACAATTTTGGCACCAGACATTGACTGCTTGACAGGCCTGTGGCGTATGTCCCATGCCTCCACACCGGTAACATTTGAATCGGCCAGTAGATGGAGCCCGTGGAGTATTTATTGCCGCTGCTTGTAGGGGGGCAAGAGCAGCTAACACCTGACTCTGTGAGGCTGCTGCCTGTTTTTGTAATGCTGTTCCTAATTCCTTAATAGCATCTACTACCATTGCTTGATTCCCTAGGGGCACATTTGCCAATCGTTCTAAAGCTTCTTCTATAGACCAATTAGCTCCTAGGGTATTTAATACGTTCATTTAATACGTTGTTTGTAGCCTGATTATTGTTCTGGAGTGCACATTGCTTTAACAAAGTACCCTTCATGAAATCAGGGACTCCTGCCCACTCAATAGCATTGGCTACCTTATCTATAAAAGATCCAAATGATTCATCTCTTCCTTGCTTTATTCCCATATAAGAAGGAATCCCCCCTGGCTCTTTTATCCTTCTATAGCCAACCACACCAGATGCATAGCCTCCCGACACTTATCAGGACCAAGTAACGCTTGTGCTTCTGTTCGAAGAAAAGGCCCTAGACCCATTAGCTCTTCTAGGGTTATTCCGTGTAACGGGTCGCTTGGCTGCCGTATTATTGCTACTCATTCCTGGCAGAGTGATTGCCAGTGTGCATTAAACAAGAGCTGCTGATGCTGAGTGAAGATAAGCTTCGCTATTCCTCTGCAATCAGCTGGCAGCAAAACCTGAGTCCCCCAGATAGAATCAAGCATTTGTTTTGTGGGCTCACCGGTTACCCCAAATTG
This sequence comes from Molothrus aeneus, assembly GCF_037042795.1. Taxonomy (NCBI): domain Eukaryota; kingdom Metazoa; phylum Chordata; class Aves; order Passeriformes; family Icteridae; genus Molothrus; species Molothrus aeneus. The sequence goes on from NW_027098761.1 coordinate 3,267,027, forward strand.
ACTAACTGTGGACCGTAATTGCGACAACAACTTCCAGTCTAAAGCAGTTATTGTTGCTTGAAACCCGCCCCCTGCCACAGGAGAATATATCACCGGACAAGCAACATCCATAGCTGCTTTTATAGCCTCCTCATCCCCCATATCCATGATATCTTTTGCTACCGCTGCCCATGCCTCCCTTCGCCCCCATGCAATGCCCTTCGCTAGGTCACTCTCTGACCCAGGGATCGGCGCCATTACCAGGAGGAGGAGATGGAGGGTTTGACACAGGCGGTGCGGATGGTGCTGTTGTAGCACACGTGGGGGGTGAGCTGCTGCTTGAAGCAGGAGCCGATGTTGGTGGCAAAATGACTGTAGATGTGGCAGGGGGTAACAGACAATTAAACCAGCCCCCATAACCCTTATTCTTTTCATGCGCCACGCTAGCTTGCTTAGCAGCCTTTTCTTTTGCCTGATATTGGAATAACTCATCATGCACAACTCGCCACAGCTTTCCCAACTTTTTTGCAGTTTTATCATCATCTATGACTGCCTGCCACAGCTTGTCCCCAGATTTACGCCACTCTGTTAATTCATGAACTGTATGAGGATTTTGAAAAACTCCCTGTTCATACCCATAAGCTAACAACCCAGGAAGCTCTTTCTGCAAATCTATGCCCTTAACCTGACGCTTTTGTAAAAAGCAAGTAAATAAATCATATGTTGCTTGCCTTTCTCCATCAATTTTAAAAACGTCAGTGCTGTTGCAGCCCCACAAGGTCTTGGCAGCACGTATCGGCCGGGCTCTCCGTTGAGGTCACCCAGGGCCCAGCCTGGTGGACTGATTGCAAAGCCCCTGTATGAAGCTCAGCAGACGTAGCCATTCACCTGGGGCAAACCACAGAAAGAAGCCTTCCTAAAATTAAAGGATGCACTGACAACTGCTCCAGCATTCGGGTTACCTGATTTGTCTAAAGATTTTCAGCTCTTTATACAGGAAAGGCTGCGCCTTGCACTAGGAGTCCTGATCCAACGTCTGGGAAGCTGGAAAAGGCCGGTGGGCTACTTTTCCAAACAACCTGACAACATAAGTGCCGGGTGGCCTCCATGTCTGCAGGCAGTTGCAGCCACTGTGATGCTGATACAAGAAGCCAGGAAGCTTACCATAGGAAGGCACATAGATGTCTATGTACCACACATAGATGTCTATGTACCACCACTGTCTTAGAGCAGAAGGGGGGCCATTGGCTATCCCCAAGCAGCATGATGAAATTCCAGGTAGTCCTGACTGAGCAGGATGATGTCACACTAAAAACAACTAACCTTTTGAATCCAGCTTTGTTCCTAAGTACCACAACTGAAGAAGGCCCATTAGAGCATGACTGTGGAGAGGTAAGAGAGTACACCTATTCAGCAAAAGAAGACCTGAAAGATGTCCCGCTAGAACAGCCAGAGTGGGAGCTGTTTACAGATGGGAGCAGCTTGGTGGAAAACGGAACCAGATACGCTGGATATGCGGTAGCAACAGTCAGTACAGTAGTGGAGGCAAAGGCATTACCACCAAATACATCTGCCCAGAAGGCAGAACTGGTTGCTTTAACCAGGGCACTAGAATTAAGTGAAGGGAAAAAGGTAAATATCTGGACTGACTCAAAATATGCTTTTGGAGTGGTGCATGTACACAGAGCACTATGGAAAGAAAGAGGATTACTATCTTCTTGAGGTATGCACATTAAACATCAGGATGCAGTCCTGCAATTGATAAAAGCAGTACAAAAATCTGAACAAGTGGCAATCATACACTGTAAAGCACACTAATCAGGGAACTCCAAAATCTGTGAGGGAAATCGAACGGCAGACTGGGCAGCCCGACAGGTTGCTTGAAGGGTGCAAACAACAATGCATTGATACCTTTAAAGCTTAATGTATCCCAATTCAATTTGCCTCCAGAACCAAAATATTCAGTAGAAGATGAGAGACTGGCACGTTTGCTAAATGCACAAAAGAATTCAGAGGGATGGTATGTGACTGCACAAGGACAAATAGTGGTACCCCCCTTGATAATGAGAGAAGTTCTACAAATTAAACATAATCAATGTCACTGGGGAGCAGAGGCATTGGTAAAATTGCTAAAGAAGAGTTTAATTTCAGTACGGATGTTAACAATGGCAAAATCAGTATTGTCAAAATGTGATATCTGCTGGAAAAAAACCCCAGTGGCTCGGCGACAAGCACAGCTAGGAAGAATTTGGATAGGAATAGAGCCAGGAGACTATTGGCAGGTAGATTTTGTAGAACTGCCAAGAATTCGAGGATACAAATACCCGTTACTGGGGGTTGACACATTCTCTGGGTGGCCAGAAGCCCTCTCCTGTCGCACGAACCAAGCAAAGGAAACAGTTAAGTGGTTACTACAGGAGATTATTCCCAGGTTCGGGGTACCCCTAGGGGTATCATCAGATAGGGGGCCCCATTTCATAGCTACAGTAGTAAGAGATGTAAGTAGATTGCTGGGGATAACCTGGGACCTCCACACACCATGGAGACCCCAGTCGAGTGGACAGGTAGAGAGGATGAATCAGACACTAAAAAGGCAAATCAGTAAAATAAGCCAAGAAGCCAAATTGCAGTGGCCCCAGGCTTTGCCAATAGCACTACTGAGGATTCGGATAAAGCCTAGGAGTGGGATGTCAGGCAGTCCTTATGAGATATTGTATGGGAAACCATATGAATCTCCTGAGCCTAACCCTAATGTACACGTCACAGGAAAGCAGGAAGTGAATAATTATGTTCTGTCTCTCAGGAAAACTTTAGCTCGGCTCCGGAGCATCCTCGTGTGGAATAGACCACTGACTCTCGAGAACCCAGTTCATAACACACATCCAGGAGACGAGGTGTACATCAAGAACTGGAACGAAGAACCGCTGAAAGAAAAGTGGAGTGGACCCCATCAGGTACTGCTGACCACCTTTACAGCAGTCAAAGGAGCCGGCGTGGACCCCTGGATTCATTACACCTGAGTGAAGAAAATCCATCCTGAATCACGGACTGTGTAAACTGTGGAACCAACAAGGCTGCAGATAAGATGTCTTTAATTACTTTGAGAATGCTATCAGTAATTGTGCCAATGTTATGGTCATTAATGTCTTTGGGATGTGGAATGCAAAATGATCAACTACTCTTCATTCTAGAATGAAGAGAGATACAAACAGAAACACAGGTGATAAAGGTTTCTAATGCAGTTCAGGCTGAGAATGTAATGATTGGATTAGTCAAAGACTTTGCCAAAATGCAAACACCAGTAGAATAACTGCCTGTTTGCCAATACCAAAGGCAGCAAGAGACCCAGTAAATTGGGGAATCATAACATCAAAACTACCTGAAATACAAAAGAACAAAACAATTACATGTAAACAGGTACCCGAATCGAGGCAAGTAATCAAGGAAACTTGGGAGAAAATAGGAACATGGATGAGATCCATGGGCCAGAAAGACTGTATTCTAAGTGATGGCATACTAGGAACCCCTATGGGAGAATCAGGAGGCATCACACAATGGCAATGCTATTTGCCACACTATCAAAAGATTATAGAAAATGCTACAGAAACCACTCTGGTATGGAAGTGTGAGGCCAAGGATCAGAAAGATCAGATAGAGCCTTGGGACAGTGCGTGGTCTATGAGTATTCTTCAAAAATTCCAATATATGGCAAACACCCCTTGGTGTATTAAGTGGGAAGGCTCCAAGAATGAAACAGATCTAACAGTAACAAACACTGCCACTAGGAGCAGAAGGAGGGCAGACAAAGTAAGTTGGTGGCCATGTAATAAAACTTAGGACTGCACTTCTGATGATGCAGAGATAAAACAGATGCCACCCCTGGCAATAGCCCTACAAATTGGTTGTGCTTGCAGAGGGATCAAACATAAACAAGGCAGAGTGAATTATAAAGCAGTCATAGGATGTACCAGAATCACAGTCCAAGGTCCGGGACAATTTGTATGGGCAGCAAGCAATGGCACCTGGACAACACATCTGCCTGTAGATGGGAAAGTAAAGGAGAATTCTTTAGGCCTTCCAACCTCCTGTCCAATTTGGAAAAAGTCCCCAGTTAACAGAAAACATGAACTTCTGCAGAGAAGAGCAAGATGGGAAGTCCTAGACAGTGAAAATCCAGATGACACTTGGCAAGAACCCTCTAGCGGAGTGAAATTTGGGTGAGACCTAGAGTCCTTACTTGGTCCTATAGCAAACTATCAGAGTAGGGAGATGCTGTACAAACTTACAGGTCAGGTAGATAGACTGGCAAGCGTCACCTGGGAGGGATTTAAAGAATTAAACGTACGATTACAAGCCACCACAAAAATGACTTTACAAAATCGATTAGCCTTAGATTTGTTACTCCTGAAAGAGCATGGAGTATGTGGATTTTAAAGGGACAAGTTGATCATTGCTGCGTTCATATCCCAAATGTAACTGCAGATGTAGAATATGACATCAATCAGTTGAAGCAAATAGAGCATGAAGCAAAAAAAGAGCAAAAGGACTTGACTACAAGCTGGTTAGGAAAAAATCTTTAAAGGGTTAGGGTGGAATATGAGTTCATGGATTAAATCTATCATTGAGAGTGTGATAATCTTACTAATTGTATTCTTAGCAATTTGGTTAGTTTACAGCATCTTAAAGGGAGAGATACAGAAGAAAACATCCTGGAACCAGAAAATAATAAAGGCACTGACATGAGATCCACGCCCACCATCTTCTGGTTCTCCGGTTTGTGATAGCATCCACATCAACCCTGGATTTGAAGAACCCCAAGTATAAATTGAGGACTAAAGGACTGTATCAAGTGAAAACATTTACACCTATAGTAAAGTGAAAATGCTTTCAAAGGGGGGAGAATGATACTGAAGCCCTGGAAAATGTTAAAAATAGTCTTTGAAAATATTAGGCTTTGTGTTTTCTCAGATCACCACACCTGCGTAAGCAGTATGATAAAAATATAATTGTTGGATGTGATGATTGTTTAGTAATTAAATATAATTATGATATAACCATAAGAAGAATAGTGAGACACTATGTTGGAAATTTAAAGGGGGCTATGTTTAGATGAAATCTGTGTATACAATAGAACAATATAAGTTTGATAATTAACATGAAAGTTACATAATGATAGAGTATAAAACACGTTCACCTCGAATGTATGGTTGGAATCAGATTTGGGTGGAAACTACCCCGATTCCCAGAGCTCTAAAATAAACAGCACCGCATACAATCGCTTATGTGATTATGTGTTTTTGAACACTAAAAGAGGCACAGGTACATGGGAGACTAAAGTACAGCCCAAAATGATTAAATCTCTAACTACAATACACCTGTGGAAATAAGGAATGGAGGGCAATAAGGAATGCAAAGAAGATGCAGTCCTACTATAGAGACTTTCTGTAGCTGCCTAAGAGTGTTTGTTATCAATTTTAATGGTATATGAAATTTTTTTCTTTGCATGTCCCAAAGGGCATGTTCTGCACGTCTTGGGTCATATTGTGGACATTTTGCATTTAAAACAATATTAGACAGCTGTGCTGAGACTACAGATAAATTCTAGATATCTGGTTCTAAATTATAGAATATTTAGATATTCTAAACTATAGATCTCTAAATTCTAGATACCTGGTTATCACAGACTTGATGAGCCTTCAGATACAATCCTGGAGCAGCCAAGAAGAGCAAAGACAAAAACTTAGGCAAAAGTGATTCTTGGTTAAATGTGGAGAATATCAAAGCTTTTTTAGTATTACTTTTCCTAGATGGAAACCATAGAGTCTGTGATCTAAAATGTCTCCTACAATCCATAGCTGCTTACCAAGAGCAGAGATATTAGCCAAAGGAATAAATCATGCTGCACACGGATAATCAAGAGATTTCATAATGTGGCCTAAACAATAACAAATCTTTGATATTGAACTGCATTGCTGCTGCCTCAGCAGCCTCCAGATGAATGAGTAGAATAATTCACTGATGCTGTTGAGTCAGAGATGGAATGAAAGACTCCAGTCTTCAGAAGCTGAATCAGAAGGCAATTGAATCAAGGGAGTGTGTCTTTTATAATGTGACTTGCTAAGGCGGGACTTGGTTGGTCTCAAAGTAAAAACCTCTCACACTGTTGGTGAACTACAAATAGCACACTCTGGAGAACCATATCTATAAACAAGGGGTACAGAAGGAGAGATAATAATTGTTTTAATTCTTTTCCCAGGCTTGGCCTGGGAGAAATTCTCTCTGTTCTTGCCTCAACTGAACTGAGGATATTCACAATTCCCCCTTTTTGTTTAGAGGAGGAGGCGGTGTTTGTTTGATCCTGTGCGATCCCTTGCAGGAAAGAGAATAAACACAGCTCCAGAGTTTATCAGTTACCAATCAAAACCTCAATCAGACATTGGCTCAGAATGGTCAAAGAGATCTCATACTTATTCTATTACATTCCATAAACTTTAACTCTTAATTGTAAAAGTCAGTTACCAACTTTTAGTATAGTAACATTGTTAATCTGCTGGTAACACTGGAGTCTAACTTGTCAACAATCTCTTTCTGGAAACAAAGAAAAGAGAAAATGTTCATTCCCCACTTGTAGAAGGCTCAGCTTGTTGATGGTTGGTGTCTTGATCATCATTCACAGACTGATGACTGATGGTCAGCACTTTGGCCACTGCTTGAAGGTTGCCTGCTGGCCACATTCTGTTTCTGATGTTGCAAGTCAGGGTGAACACTCCTTGCAGGTATCCATCGTACCCCGGTACCTGCGGAGACATATGCATACCCGCGGCCTCAGGCCATAAGGTGGCACGGGCCCTCCCACTTCTTGGTGGCAAGGTCCCATATCCAGACCTTGGCTCCAGGCAGGTGCGTCTCACCTGCTGAATTCAACGAGAGAAAATGATTCAGAATTACAGGAATCTCTGAATTCTTTGGCACTGTAAGGTGATTAATTGGATATAAAGCTTTTTCTAGTCGACTGTGTGAAGTCTCTCCCGGCATTCCCCTTTTACATTTTTCCAGAACATGCTTCAAGTGCATGAGCGCGTTCAACAATAGCTTGACCCATTGGGGAATGCAGAATGCCAAGTTTATGTGAGACTCCCCATAAGCATACAGAATGACGTGTTTTCTTGTGAGACAAGGCAGGGCCATTGTCAGTTTCCACAGAAGAAGGTAGCCCCAAAACTGCAAAAGCCATCCTCCAATGGGCAATCACGTTGCAACCCCTTTGAGCAGATGCCCACGTGGCAGAGTGTCGCAGACATCTTTTCCCTAAAAATCCTTTCTTTAGGATTTTTCCTTCTGAGAAGCTGAGAGGCCTCAGAGACAGAATGTAAACAATGCTGATCTGCTGCTGTGGAATGCAACAGGTTCACCTGAGATTGGCCCATCTTGGCTGTTTATAATTAATGGCCAATCAAGGACCGAGCTATCTCGGACAGAGTCCAAGAGAGCTGCCTTTGTTATTATTCTTTTCTTTTCTTTTCTTAGCTTAGCTAGCTTCTGAGAAAACCTGTCCTTCTTTTTCTTTTTAGTATAGTTATAATGTAATATATATATATAATCAAATAAGAAATCGAGCCTTCTGATCATGGAGTCAACATTCTCATCTCTTCTTTCACCTGAAAACCCCTGTGAGCACGGTCACAGCAGAGGAGAAGGTGTCAATAGACACAAGCACATAGGAAACTCGGCAATGTGAGTAACATCTATTTGCCAAAGCTCCAAGCCCCTTAAGCCTCTGGGGTTCAGCCCTGCTGGTAAAGGTGCAGCAAGTCCATGACAGTCAGCACAAGAACTGACAGTGTCATGAGCTTCAGTCAACATTAACTGAAATTGCTTTTGCAGAGTAGGTGCACTTTGAGGAAAAAAATCATGCGATGCTTTGGCTTGCGCAATCTTGTCAGGCTGAAGCGCTACCCATGCAGGGTTAGCCAACCTGTCAGGCCTGCATTACCTTCTGCTATGAAACCTGGTAAAGTGGTGAGACTCCGCATGTGCAGGATGGAATACAAATGAACCTGGCTTTCAATTGCACACCACAAGGCTTTCAATACTGAAAAAAAGCTGCCTTCTTGACCTCTCTCAGAAGTGAGCAATCCAAATGCTTGGTTATGTCTGCCACATAGGCAGAGTCAGTGACCAAATTCAGAGGCACCTGAGAAAATTTCTGGAATGCCATAGCAACAGCCTTTAGTTCAACCAATTGGGCCGAGCCGGACACGTGGCCTTCCAGCACTTGCCATCCGGACTCATCCTTCCAGGTAACAATAGCCTTCCCTGTTTTTCCTGAGCCGTCAGTGAAGACGGTGGGTCCCTGCACTGGCACTCAACTATTATTTGGCCGTAAGGACCGACTGATTGCTTTTGCCAGCTGCAGTAACTTGTGACTGGGCAGATGATAAGCAATGTAGCAGGCATAGGGCCTGCAAGGGCTCCTTGGCATGCAGAAGCCTAAGACAGGAAATGCCAAGTCATGGTAATTGGGCTAGAAGCCCCTCTCTTCTGCCCTCGGACCCCTGCTTATCTCTCTGTAAGACTATAGGTCACTTTCCTTGAACCCTTTCTACTGGACAATTTCTCATACCCCTGTACCCTAGATAAAGAGCTGCTTTTGCCCAGCTCGGGCAGAACAGCTGTTACTGGGAACTTCACAGGTGAATCAATAAAGACTCTCCTGTGGAACCCCACAGAGACTTCTCCTCTCTCTCCCTGTGTCTGCCTGCCTAGGCACCTAGCAAGCTGAAGGGCTGCAATCACAATGAGCTGATAGTCACTAAAGAGCTGATATCACTTAAACTTGCTAAGGTGGCCTGCAGCTAAGAATTGCTTGGGAGCTCAGACAGTCTGTCCTGACCCGGACTGCGCTACCTGGGCCGCTGCAGCCTGCTGGAGACACCCCGAAACCCAGCAAAAGGCCGCAATAAATGGCGCACCGAATAGAAGGAACTCTGGAGCAGCATTTCTTTTGAAATCCTTATTGCCTTCAGATTGCTAGGACCCCCGAAGAAAAGCCTCCATTATAGCAGGCCTCTTCTGCAGGGGGGGGGGGTCAGTCGACCCTCACAGCTGACATCTGAACGAGTGTTCGAGGAGACTGACAACAGCAGACCGCTTCCAGCAGACCCTTGACTCACACCCAGCTGAAGTAGTGTAAGTTTAAAAAGAGCATTTATCACGGGCATCTTGGGTCCCCTTTTTGGTTTTTTTTTGGTTTTTTTTCCTTTTGTCTGCTGGTAGGTTTCTGGTTCAGCTGTCTGTCTCTGTCCGGACATGGGTAGGGTGGTTCTGGGGTGGCCCGCGCTTCAAAGGATGAATCTGGACTCTTCACTTTTTCAGTCTTCAGATTGTTTATTATTAATTATCTACAGAATTTTGTTTCTGCCCAGCAGAGGTCTGACCTGCAAGGCAGCCAAGGGCACTCTGACCACCCACGGGGCAGTCGTGTCTTTTTATACTAAAAACTACCTATATCATATTTACTTTTATTTCCCATACCTTTCACCCATATTCGCTGGAACTCTCCTGCACATCAGCACTCGCTATCCCACATGATGAAGAGAGAGCTGTGTCAGAAGAGCAAAGATTGCATTTTCTTGGTCTTCCTAACAGCCAGAAGAAACGTGAGTCCAAAGAACTTTGTTGGTTGTTCCTGGCCTCCTTTTAGATGACTCTTTTCTGCTTTAATGCAGAAGTCTCTTTTCTCACATGGATGGAATGTGGTGGAATTGGCAGTTGCTTCAGGCTGTCAGGCAGCATGGGAGTTTTGTCTTGTCTCTGCTGAGGATTTGGTGAATTTTCCATTGGTCACTTGGTGGTGTCACCATGGGCTGAGCTCAGCGGCCGACTCTGCTGCCCGCAGGGGATGCATTGGGACGCCAAGGCCCTCAGGGCTGGAATTCGGGGGAGGGCGGGCTCGGAGCGCGCGGAGGCTGGGCCCGTCAGGAGCTGCTGCTGCTGGCGCTCGCTGTGCTCAGCCAGCTGGGCCGAGCAGCCGCGGCCATGGAGACACAGGTGGGAGCTGTTGCCGAGGCTGGCAGGCGGCCCGGGCCGGCTCGCAGCTGCGAGGACGGCGGCAGCCTGTGCACTGAGGCCGAGGCCGTGGCGGGCGCTTTGCGGGCAGGGCTTTTCCGAGCCGGCCGCAATGTGCTGCCTCCCATGCGGGCCCGGCTGCGGCAGAGGCTGGTGGCAGCGCGGCGGGGCCGGCCATAGCAGCAGCTGGCCGTGCCCAGGGCCGCAGCCGCAGCTCTCCCCTGCCGGCCACAGCAGCAGCCGCTCGCCTCCGAGGCGCTGGTGGTTGCCGAAGACGAGGGGCCCCGCCCCCGGCGCGCCCTGGAGCCCCGCAGCGAGAGGAGCCGCCTGCGCCGCAAAGGGCAGCGCAGAGGGTGCAGGTTGAGGAGGAGGAGGAGGAGGACATGAGGCTCGCTCTGGGCCGCGCTGGGGCAGCTTGGGCCTCTCGGCCTTCGCCTTGAGCCCTTTGCTTCTTTTCCATGAGCCCTGATGGCCGTCCTTGGCCAAGGGCCCCTGCAGCTCTTCCCAGGGCTGCAGGAAAAGCTGCCTCAGTCACCGATGCATAGAATCACTGCCTTGGAAGACAGGCACCTTTGAGATGATGGAGTCCAAGCCATGCCCTAACGCCTCAACTAAAGCATGGCACCGAGTGCCACATCCAGTCTTGTTTGAAAGGCTTGCAGGGATGGGGAGTCCACCAGCTCCCTGCAGGGCTCTGTCCAGGGAGACCCTAGCTAACACTGGGGCCTTCTACCCCCCAGCGCTTGGAGCTCTGCAAGTTTGTCTTTCTGCTTAGGCAAAGGCCATGGAAAAGTACTGGGAAAAGTAGTCACAAATAGATTGGCCTACAGAGCTCTAAAGAGATGTGCAAAGAATACAGAAACCCAACAATAAAAAAAAAAGGGTAAAAGCTAAATGGCATCAGCAAAGTCTTGGGCATAAACAACGAGCTGCAGATGGTCTTGTCAGCCCTCTTTCTTTGTATTTCTGGGAAGCAAAGGAATCCTGCTTGAGCCTCTGGGGAGATGGGTTTGGGAGGTAAAAGTGACTTCTTTTTTCTCCTTGGGGCAGCTCCTTTTCCTAATGTCAACTGAGCCTCTCTGCAGCCTGCTGCCTGTTGTGATTGTTGCAGCAAAACAATTGATGGCAGATGTGAGATCTCAGCACATTGTTCCCAATGTCCAGAGATGCCAAGAGAACCCTTGGGGGTCTCGAAAATCCTAGAATGTTGCCAAGAGTGTCTAGTAGCTTGATTTTGATCCATCCACAGAAATAACAAGAGTTTGAAGACAAGAGAATCACTCTAGAGTAAAAGGTGTAAAATAGACACATTTAGAAAGTGAAATATAGACTTTAAAGTTTTTAAGTACAAAAAAGTTATAGAGACAAGATAGAGAGATCAAAGCGTGTCTTGTCCTTCTTCTTCCTTCTTCTTGTCCTCCATCTCCTGTAGTGATGTTGGCATTTGAAGATTAGTTTATAGTGAAAGTGCACTTGCCAACATGAGTGAAAAGCATTGAGAAATAAAAGTAAATATTGTGTATGTAGATATTAGTATAAAAAGACATGACCGCCCCGTAAGTAGTCAGAAAGTGCCTGTGACTGCTTGCAAATCAGACCTCTGTTGGGCAGACAGAAAATTTTGTAGATAAGAAATAATAAACAACCTGAAGACCGAAAAGCTGAAGAGTCCAGACTCGTCCTTTAAAACGCGTGCCACCCAAGAACCACACTACCCGTGTCGAAGCAAAGACAGACAGCTGAACCCGACATTTGGCGTCCCTGGGTGGGCACCCAGTGAGCACCCGGTGGGAAGCCAGCAAACGACCCAGTGAGCTACTCAGCAGCAACCAGCGATCCAGCAGCATCCAGCAGCATTTGCTGAGCCACAGTGAGCTCTGTTGTGCACCTCTTGCACAAAGGCAACCTTGAAGCTCCGAGTAGGCAGTTCCCGAACTAGACTCATTCCCAAGAGAGCACTGATAACTCCTTGAGAAAACAGCCAGAAAGCAGCCAGCAGAATCTGCAGAAGCAGCGACCGCAGAGAACACCGCACTCCACCTCCACCGAAGAAAGTTCGTAGCAAGACAGCCCAGATCAGAATCAGAAAAGGCGCCTCCGAATCCATCTCCTGTGACCTGCAGGCCAGAGACCAAGAGCCTTCAGACTGCTCTGACGACAAGAATTCGGTAAGAAAGTCAAGAATTAAGAACATGGAGAGTACACTTTCCCAAGAACAAATAGAAATTCTGTCCGACCTACAGAGCGTAGCAGACACACACACAAAGAAGATCCCAAAGAAAAAGCTTAGAGAATTATTGCTGTGGGTGCGGTGTAATTACCCGTACTCAGAAACACAGTTGTTATTTGAAGTAAACTTTTAGCAAGAAGTTAACAGACACCTATATTTTCTAGCCACCAATGATGATAAGACAGCCTTGAAATTGCTGTCTTCAGCAAGAATCATGTTAGAGGCGACCTCGACTCAGTTAAGAAAGTCAGCCAAGCAACAAATTGTTGCAAGTCCCAAAAAGACAGAGAGACCAGAGCAAGGCTCCAAGCAAAGATTAGCTCTGATCTCAATTAACCCGGAGAGAAAAGTGCCCGAGAAAAGGGAACCAAGAAAAATGTCATTGCCTTCAGTCCCACCATCCCGAAAACCCAAGAGAACCCCAAAGCGCCCCGAAACTCCAGAGAGTGCAAGAGCTTCAGACTCTGACTCAGACACAGATGATGCCATTCTACTCCCTAATGAAATAAAGTTTTCTCCTAGCGATATCGAAGAAGCAGAGAGAGAAGAAGTAGAAAAAGTAGCAGAGTCAGAGAAAGGAGTTCAAAAAGAACAAGCAAAGAAGAGAGATGCGCTCTCTCGCAGCATGCGCGGCGGCGCAGAAGCGGCGGCGGCCGGCAGAGAGAGCGTAGAAGCAATAAGAGACACGAGTTCTAGTGCAGCTTTTGCGAGCACAACGCCGAAAGCAGCGGCAGCTCCATTTAGCGCAGTGTCAAAAATGCGTGAGTCGAGCAAGACTCAAAAGACAGCCAGAGAAGACTTTCAAACCGATGCGGCAGCGTCAAACACAAGCAGCAAAAGCAGAGCAGCTGCAGAACTCCAGCGAGCTGCCACGGAGGGACGCAAGAGACGCGCAGTAGTGACGTCAGACCCAGAAATCTAGACCAAGAGATCAGCTCGAATTGCAGCGCGAAGGGGGGCACCCGCGGGGGGGGGGGCTGCGCGCTTCAGCGGGAGGTGTAGATACAGCGTCAGAAGAAGAAGAAAGAAGAACAAAAACAGACAATAAAGAAGAGACTTCAGAAGTAGAGCGAGACAGAAACAGTGACGTCAGTACAAGAGAAGCAAGAAGCGTCCCCGAAAGCACGCATGCGCGAGAAGTGCCGGCAGAGCGAAGTCAAGGGCAAATCCGATCCTCTGTGACGTCTGAGGCGAAAAGGAGGGGCCACGTTCAAAGTTCGACATCCCGGGGCTCCACCCCCTCTCCGAGACCGATGCCTTTAGTTTCAAATCCCATAGTTCAAACCCCTTCCACTCAAAAGCATTCAAGTATTCAGCCCTCAATGCCAGCTCAGTTAACAGCCATGCAAACTCAGTCTCAAACACAGCTGCGAGCGTTGCAGTCTGCCGAGCAAGAAGCGACAGAGTTCGTGTCGTCATCAAAGTTGTCCAAGCAGGCGACAGCGCCACCTCATAGAGAGACAACCACATTGCAAGACATGTCAAAACTGCTCGACAGCGCCACCACATCACCTGCTAGCCAAACTGCGACAATGCAGCAATTTTTTCCAACAATTTATAAAAAGAAAGCTACATTAAAGAAAACAAAAACAAAAAAAACAACACAGCAAAAAGATAATATTCCATCAACTTCAAGATCATATGAAGTTAAAGACAGCTCCAATGAAGCACAGCCTCAAGAAGAAGAAATGATACACATTACAGCAAGAGAGAAAATTCCAGCATAGATGCTTTCAGCAGCAAAAGCAGCAAAGAATCTCCTGCAGTCTTTTGATGCAGCAAAAAGAACACGTTCAAGAGAGCCTCAAGTTTCATTTCCAGATTTAAGAGCAAAACCAAAGACCTCAAGTCGAAGAACATAGAGCGAAAAATCACCAAGAGCCTCCACGATTCCATTGTGCAAGCAATGGCCAATAGAGTTTCCAGAAGAAGAAGAAAAACAGCCAATAGAACCGATAGACTGAAAAGAAATTAGAAATGAATTATCAAAAGAAAAAAGTTTGATCAGAAGATCAAGAGACATAATAATACCAGTGACGTATGATGCACAAAGCCAAAATCCAAAGTGAGAAAAGTTAAGTCATAAAGTGATCAAAGACTTATCAAAGGCCATTCAGAACAATGGTCTGAATTCGCAGTACTTCAAACAGCTCCTGAAGAAGACATTCAATACGTATGATTTCACGCCATTCGACATTTGATGTCTTGTGTCGATGATTCTCACTGACACACAAAGCCTTATCTGAGACAAAAGATAGAGAAGATATCTCACAGAGTTGAGAGCCAGCTATCAAAGTAAGCCAAACGCAAACCTCACAGAAGCACAGCTAGCAAGAGATCCTCCAGATGACAATCCGGTAGAACAAGCCGCACAGCTTCCACGACGAGTGTTGAATGACATCAAAGAAGCAGCACGCAAAGCAATCTTGCAGATTGCTCCAGCAAGAGTTCCAAACATCCCATTCTCATGCGTCAAGCAAAGTCCCACAGAACCATTCTCATCTTTCATAGACCAGCTCACGCAAGCTGTAGATCGACAAGTGACGATTGATGAGGCGAAGCAACCTCTCATAGAAAGTCTAGCTTTCAGCAATGCCAACCCAGATTGTCAACGAGTCATCAGCGCAATGCCAAGACGGCCATCCTTAGCAGAGATAGTAAAAGCATGCAGCAGAGTGGAGACACCTCAGCACGTTGCGTCGATCGTGAGAAATAAACTGAGAAGAGAATAGGGAAAACAGATAAGAAGAAACCCAGAGAAGCAGTCAAAAGATCAAAACAAAGTTGAAAAGATGCTAAAAAAAGTACTCCAACAACAGAGTGAAAACATAAATAAAGTTCTTGCAACTATCCAGAAGAAGAGCACTCCATCAAGAAGACAATGTTACAAATGTAGACCGTTTAGACACTTGAAAAAGAATTGTCCACATGCACACACACAAGTGCAAACACAAAAGCCTGCAAAGCCACTTTGTGCGCAGTGTAGAAGAAGAAGACACTCTGTGAAAGAATGTTTTTCCCAGACAGACGTAGAAGAGAATCCTCTACCGCTTCCGAAAAACGAGAGAAGGAGCGCGCCCACAAACCGTCAGCGCGCGTCGACACAAGTGATAGCAGTGACACAACAACCAACAGGACAATCATCGGGGATCGTCAAGCAGACGCCCTCAGCAAACTCCTCAGCCGATTCTCAAGCGACCCAGAACTCCTTCCACCAGAAGCACAGTGCACACTAGCAAATTCCAAATTAATTTGCTTTCTAGATGAAAGTCATGCAAAAGTTCCAACAGAAATCCGCAGAGATTCATACAAAAAACAAGATTTCTTAATAATAAGACAAGACAAGAGCAGAATCCTTAGACTTATTGTTTATCCGTCAGTTGTTTCCGCAGATAAAAATACAGAACTGACAGTTCTAGCAAAAGCACTTCGTCCACCATTGACCGTGGCAGAGAACACTCAAATCGCGAGAGCTTTTGCTCTGCCACCACACGCCATTGAAGTCATGTCAATCTTCGATGAAAAAGAGCTTCCTTTGAGAGAACATGTCGAAATACATACCACATGAGTAAAACACATAAGTCGAGATCGACCCACGCTCACATGCCAATTAACTTGTGGAGACAGAACAATAGAAGTCAAAAACATGCTCGACACAAGAGCAAATGTCACAGTAATATCCTACATCTTTTGGCCTCGCAACTAGAACTTGATTGCGCCCTTGAGATCGCTCTCAAGCATAGAGAGAGTTTCTCTGTGTCTGCAGAGTGAGAATGCCATCGTTGTCACAAGACCAAGAAACAAGACAGCGAACATTCGTCCTTTCGTTGTGCAGAAGCCAATCACAGTTTGGAGACGAGATCTCTTAACACAATGAAGCACGAAGATCGAAGTAGATTTTTAGTAAGAGTCACTGCAACACTCTCCACATTGAAGTTGACTTAGAAAACAGATGATCCAATCTAAGTAGATCAGTGGCCCCTAGAGAAAAAAAAGTTGAGTGCATTGAAAACCCTAGTCCAAGAACAGTTGCAGAAAAGACACATCAAGCCGACAAACAGCCCTTAGAATTCTCCAGTGTTCGTCATCAAGAAGAAGCTGTCAGGCAAATAGAAGCTGTTGCACGATCTCAAGAAGATCAATGAAGTCCTCAAAAACATGAGACCACTTCAGCTAAGTCTTCCATCTGTTTCGATGATTCCCAGAGATTGGCCGCTTGTAGTCATTGACCTCAAAGACTGTTTCTTCAACATTCCACTTCATCCAGATGATGCTCCGAAGCTTGCCTTTTCAGTTCCAAATATCAACAAAGAAACGCCTCTGCAACAGTACCATTGAGTAGTCCTTCCTCAAAACCTGAAAAACTCGCCGACAATCTGCCAATAGTACGTGGCACGAGCTTTGTCGCCAGCGCAGAAGAAGTTCCCGAAAGTGAAGATCATTCATTATATAGATGATTTGCTCATTGCAGCGTCAACACAACAAGAGCTGCAAAAAGCTCGTGACTGTGTCATTGCAGAAGTGCAAAAGGCAAGTCTAGAAATCAGTGTTTCGAAGATTCAAGAAGTCGTGCCTTAGAAATATCTAGAGTGGAAAATCTCAGAGAAAACAATAAAGCCTCAAAAAATAGAAATCAGCACAAGAATCAACAATCTGCATGATTTACAACAACTTCTAAGAGAAATCAACTAGATGAAGTCGATTTTGAGAATCACAAACAGTGACATTCCAGCGTTACTTGATCTTTTGAGAAGAAATGCAGACATTCGATCTCCCAAGACGCTCACAAAAGAAGCAAAGAGAGAGTTAGAGAAAGTTACAGATGCCATTCAGAAGAGACAGGCACATCGATTCGTTGAATCGTTGCCTTTCCAGTTAGCAGTGATAAGAAAGAAAGCACAATTCCATAGTTTGATCTTCCAATGAGACGCATCTCAGAGAGATCCTTTAATAATCATAGAGTAGATTTTCCTACCGTATAAGCCTTCAAAGACAATTCTGACAGATTTAGAGATAGCAGCACAAATCATCATAAAAGAAAGAACAAGATTGCTGACAATAGCGAGACGAGAATTTTCAAAGATTTATCTACCTTTGAAAAAAAATTATTTTGATTGGGCGATGCAGAAATCAAAAAATTTGTTAATTGCATTGTTAGCTTTTCCAAGAGCTTGCACAATCAATTTTCCACAACATAAAATGTTGCAATCGCAAATATGCTACAGAGCAAAGCCAAAAATAAGTGAAGAACCTCTAGACAAGATCACAGTGTTCTCTGATAGCTCAGAGAAGACACACAAGTCAGTGATCACGTAGATGAACTCAACGACAAGAGAATGAGAATCAAACGTGAAGACAGTTCAAAGCTCTCCGCAAATTGTAGAGTTGGCAGCTGTTGTCCGAACATTTCAGTTGTTCCAACAACCACTCAATTTAGTCACAGACTCTGCATACGTTGCAAGTGTAGTCAAGCAATTAGAAAGTTCGCTCTTGAAAGAAGTCAGCAATGAAGTTTTACATTCCTATCTAGTGAGCATGAAAACAGTGCTAGAAAGCAAAAAAGAAGAATATTTCATCACTCACATCAGAGCGCACACAACACTTCCAAAATTTCTAGCAGAAGAGAATGCTCAAGCAAACAGATTGACAATGCCCATTTCACAAACACTTCCAGACATTTTTGAGCAAGCACAACTAAGTCATGCATTTTTTCATCAGAATGCACAAGCGCTGATAGAATCCTTTCGTCTCACAAAAACTCAAGCGAGAGAAATCATTAGTGCTTGTCCAGATTGTCAACTCGTGCAACCACCTGCTTCAACAAAAGCAGTCAATCCACGAAGACTGCAAAGTCTTCAGCTGTAGCAAACAAATGTCACAAAATATCCATCATTTGGGAGACTCAAAAATGTTCATGTGTCAATAAATACATTCTCGGAAGCAATCTTTGCTTCAGCACATGCAAGAGAAACAGCAAAACATGCTTGTCGACATTTTTTACAAGCATTTGCATCGTTAAGTGTGCCTCAAGAAATAAAAACAGATAATAGTCCAACATATACAGGCAGGGTGCTTGACAGATTCCTGAAAAAATGGAGTGTCAAACACACATTTGGCATTCCACATTCACCCACAAGTCAAGCAATCATTGAAAGAACACATCACACCCTGAAATCCCTTTTAGATAGGCAGAAAAAGGGAGAGCCAGAAGCGACACCACACATGAAATTAAACAAAGCATTGTATGTGTTGAATTTTCTTAACAGCTCATCTTCTGAACCCAATCCGCCAATCGTGAAGCATTTTTCAAACAGCTCTCAAGCAAAACTAAGAGAGAATCCTTTAGTTTTGATCAAAAACCCAGAGACAAGACAAATAGAGGGTCCTTTCAAACTAATCACTTGAAGCAAGAGTTTCACTTGTGTTTCCACAAGGCGAGAGCTGAAGTAGGTGTCAGCGCAGCACGTGAAACCATTTCGGAGAAGAGAGCAAGAGAGCACAGATCCCAGAAGCAGAGAAACAAGTACGCAGACAGAAAAAGAAACTCAAGTTGTGAACAGCAACTCAGAAAAAAAACGAAAAGAATAAAAACTTTAAGAAGTTTTTTCCTTTGTAGCTTTGAGTGGGAGCATGACAATGAAATTTTATAAGAGTGAAGTCGTGAGCTTCATGATGCTCATGCTTTCATCTGTTACTTTAAGCAATAGAGCAAATCTACCTGTCAGTCAGCCAAAACAAAATGTTTGAGAAACGTTAGCCCAAGCAGCAAATTTAGAAAGTATCTGCCTGACACATTCGAAACCAGAGAAACCATTCACAGCATGCATAGTTAGGTTGCCAGTAGGCAAATAGCCAATTCCAAGACATTCTCCAATGGAGATTTCGCAAGTCATCAAAGATCCTGTGAATGAATAGTGTGCTTAAACACATCTTTTACCTGTAGCTTCTACCGAACCGCAAAAACTAGAAATTTTTGAGTCCACAACAATGGAGCTATGCATGAAATTCGAAATTTCGAATGTGTCAAAGACAAACAAAAGTGTTGATGTCACACCAAATCACGAATATTATAAAAATGCATCAGCTTAGTGCAATCACACTGTGACGACAGCCAAAAGATCAATCCAAGTTCCAGTGCAATTACCACGTAAGTTGTTTTTAATTTGTAGAGACAAAATTTAGCACAGCATTCCTACAAATACCAAAAGAAGTCCATGCAGCATTAAGAGAATTTCAATGTTGTCACCAAATTTGAAAGTGTTAAGAGAGCAAAAACACAAAGAAAAAAAGTCCTTGCAACATTACAGTGTAAACTGTGATGATGAAGTGTACACTTAAGACAAAGCAAAGAGAATTGCAGCAGCAATTTTCTCACCTCAGACAGCGTCGAGAGTAGCCTTGACTCAACTAGACCACATGAGTTGTTAGTTGAGCAAGCATGCTCAATCAATCTCTCTCGCTTTGAGTGATATGTTAAAAGACGTAAGCAATGTGAGAGAAGCAACTCTGCAAAATAGAGCAGCAATCGATTATCTATTGCTTGCTCATAGACATAGATGTGAAGAGTTTGAAAGAATGTACTGCATGAATCTCTCAGATCATTCAAGATCAATTCATGAAAGTATTCAAAATATAAAAGACAGTATAAAGAAACTAAGCGAAGTCACTAGATCATAGATTGATGATTTAGCGAGATTTTTTGATCTTTCTCCCTTATAGAGAAAGTTTTTAAAAATGAGATTTTATATTTTAATAATTCTCTTAGTCCTCATGCTCATCGTCCCATGCATCTTTTTGTGTGTGAGACGTGTCATAAATCAAGTTGCCAAAGAAGTCTTCTTCGTGCAAACAGAAGGGGGAGATGTGAGATCTCAGCACATTGTTCCCAATGTCCAGAGATGCCAAGAGAACCCTTGGGGGTCTCGAAAATCCTAGAATGTTGCCAAGAGTGTCTAGTAGCTTGATTTTGATCCATCCACAGAAATAACAAGAGTTTGAAGACAAGAGAATCACTCTAGAGTAAAAGGTGTAAAATAGACACATTTAGAAAGTGAAATATAGACTTTAAAGTTTTTAAGTACAAAAAAGTTATAGAGACAAGATAGAGAGATCAAAGCGTGTCTTGTCCTTCTTCTTCCTTCTTCTTGTCCTCCATCTCCTGTAGTGATGTTGGCATTTGAAGATTAGTTTATAGTGAAAGTGCACTTGCCAACATGAGTGAAAAGCATTGAGAAATAAAAGTAAATATTGTGTATGTAGATATTAGTATAAAAAGACATGACCGCCCCGTAAGTAGTCAGAAAGTGCCTGTGACTGCTTGCAAATCAGACCTCTGTTGGGCAGACAGAAAATTTTGTAGATAAGAAATAATAAACAACCTGAAGACCGAAAAGCTGAAGAGTCCAGACTCGTCCTTTAAAACGCGTGCCACCCAAGAACCACACTACCCGTGTCGAAGCAAAGACAGACAACCGAACCCGACAGGCAGACTGAAGACACTGACACTTGCAGAGAAGTGCCTTTTCCAGTGCCAGCTGGGAATGGGAGTCAGAAGAAAAACTGGAGAAAGCACAACTGCATTGGAAGATTGCCTTCCTTTTCATTGGGTAAAGAAGCTCTAGATCCACCTGTCAATGGTCAGTTGTTTGTTAAGGATGGGAAGTTGTCTTTGAGGAATTTTTTCATGTGCTTTGCAAGTGGATCATGGTCTCCTTCATTGACCAACTGCAGACCAAAGTGCCTTTGCAATATGAGCCACTTGGCAGTTTTTGCCCAGCCATGCTACTTGTGGCTAGAAGAAAGCAAGGGCAAAGGGTATTTGCAGCCAAAAGGCAGCAAAGCTTGGCTCAGCCAAAACATCCTGGGGAGATAGAGGCCTCCAGCTGTTGCTAGAAATGAGCAGAGTTCCAGCCCAATGGTTCTAAGTGCAGATCTTTTTGCCTTGCTCAACTGAAGAAGCAGAAAGATGAGCAAGGAGTTCCCAAAGGCCCATGACATAAGGGGTTGTTTTGCTCATCTTGTGGAAGTTTGCAACTGAAGGTGTGTTTGCAGTTGAGCTAGTGAGAGAAAAAACAGAGAAAGAAGAGGTTTGTGACAGGGCCATGATATTCCACAAGAGGAATCAGTGGTGTGCATTTTGTGGACCTGTCTCAATGCTCTCAAAAGTATTGTAGCCCTGCTTTAAATAGACTGGTATGAAGCAACTTGGAGAGACAGAGACTCAAATGGCTTTTAGGAATTTTTTTAAGAGTGAGGAAAAGTACGCAAAGGGTGGGTGTTGTTTTGTGACATATGAAAAAGAGACTAGTTGAGAATGAGCAACTGCAATAAATCAAGAGTTAAAAAAGAAGTCTTTTGGTATAGGAATAATTAGAAAGACAAAACCTGTGAAGATAGGAATGGGTGTTTTGATACAAATGATGAAATGATAGGGAGAAAAATAGATGCCCTGAAGTACAATGCAAAGGCAGGTAGAACTGGACTTGAATGATCTCTTTTTCCATTGCTGGAGTTTCTTCCTTGTGAAGAGGAGCTAGGGTATTGCTGAAGAAAAGTGAGACAAGCAGGACGGGGCAGCGAGCCGTGCTCTGTACAGAGGCAGCCAGGGGCTGTGCGAAGAGTGCCCTGCTGCAGCCAGAGCCCTCCTGGCCTGGGGCCCGGCAGCAAAGGGGCAGGGCAGCCACCTCCTCCTCGTCCTGACCCTGCCACTGCTTCCTGCTGCTGCTGCTGAGGGAAAGAGAAGCAAAGGCCGTCAGTGGAGAACACCAGGCCAGCACTGCCACAGCCTGTCCTGCCCTGCCCGGCCTTCAGTGCCCTGCCAGAGGCATGTGGCATCGTGGGCAAGGAGCAGCAGCTGGCGTGTGCCTGTGGCTCGGAGGCTCCTGAGAGCTGGCATGTAACTGGGAAAAGCTGCCCCAGGCCTGGCCCTGGCCTCTCCAAGCTGTGGCAGCCGTGCAGACTGTCTCTGCACAACCACCTGCAGTGCCCACAGTCCACTTGGTTCCCTTGCCTGCCCAGGGGACGCCCTCCCTCCCTCAGGGTGCCACAGCTCCATGGCTCCACTTGGGGGAAGTGAGCACAGCTTGGCCAGATGAAGAGGTCACCTTTTGTTGCCAAAGTCACCTGGCGAGAGGTCAATACTTGGATGTGGCCGGATGGGGCGGGGTCAGGCTCTTGCTTGGGATCAAGGGCACTCTTGACTGCTTGTTCCTTGTCATAGCCTCTGTACACGCTTGCAAGCGTGTCAGCAGCTGCCAGCGGGTGTCCCTGCACTGCCACCAGCACCATTTTTGGGGAGCTGGCTGTCACTCCAAGCAGCCCCACAGCCACATGCCCGGAAGACTGCAGCTGACCAAGAATCTACTGAGCCAGCTTGACAGAGCTGTCAATTCTGAGAAGGATGTTGGCGCTGTAGACATCTTGGTGGATCAGGAGGTTTGAGTGCAGAAAATGCAGTCCTCGCAGGCCCAGCGAGAGAAAACAGAAAGAGGAGGGCAAGAAATTGATGAAGCGAGTTCATCACACAAGAAAGGAAAGAAAGACTCTGAAAGATTGCCTCTCCAGGGCAATGGGCAGTAATGGCAGAACACGGTGCCATTGAGAAGAAGAGCTGGCACAGCCACTGCCAATATCTTCCAGTTCAGTGAATTTCATGTTGGCATTTTCCTGCTTGACTATTTTCCCGGAGGCAAACAAAATGCAAGATGCCTACTTGAAAGCAGAGATCCCAGCTTGCAGGAGATAGAAAAGGCAGCCCCACTCGCTGGGGCTCTGAGCCCTTTGTGATCAGCCGGGGAACAACAAGCACAAGAACAACAGGACAGGCAGGCCTGCAGCTTTCTTTTCCACCAGATTTCCAGAAGAAGACCAAGCGCATCTACACCACCACTGGATCTTCAGAGGAAGACTCCAGCCTTCTCCAGGATCACTGCTTGAAAAGAAGCACATCTGCCACTCCAAGAAAGCTCCAGCCACCATGTATCTTTGGACTGCTCCCAACACCCCAACCAACAGAGTGGCAGGGCATATGCTGACTCTGTCAGTAGCTTGTTTTCCTACTAGTGCATTTGTATTTTAATTTTCCTAATAAAGAACTACTATTCCTGCTCGCATGTCTTGGCCTGAGAGCCCCTTAATTTCAAACTGATAATTCAGAGAGAGGGAGTTTGCATTTTCCATTTCAAGGGAGGCTCCTTCCTTCCTTAGCAGACACCTGTCTTTTCAAACCAAAAGACAAGGCCATGACATTCCACAAGGGGAATCACTGGTGTAAATCTCATGGACCTCTCCCAATCCTATTAAAGTATTGAAATCCTGGTTTAGAATAGACAGGGATGAAACAACTTTGAGAGACAGAGACTAAAATGGCTTGTGATTGATTTTTTCTTTAGGA
The DNA here is from genome assembly GCF_037042795.1 of Molothrus aeneus. NCBI lineage: Eukaryota > Metazoa > Chordata > Aves > Passeriformes > Icteridae > Molothrus > Molothrus aeneus. The sequence goes on from NW_027098761.1 coordinate 3,290,696, forward strand.
ATGGGAAAAGTACCCAAAAGGTGTTGTTTTCTAACGTTTTAAAATATACTACATCAAAATGAAAAACGGCAATAAAAAGAGTTGTACAAAGAAGTGCTTTTGACTTAGAAACACAGAAAAGTGGAGATATGAATGACATTTTCCTAAAAATATGAAATTACAAACCAATATATACAGTGAACTACAATACAAAGGTAGGGAAGAGTGTACTTTATTTAGATCTTCTTGTACTGCTGGTGTATTTTCCTTCTGAGGAGAAGCTAGTATTTCAATGAAGAAGTGTCTCACATCTGATAATTAAATGTCCTTCTTTCTTCTACTGCTGGGTAACACATCCCGGCTGAAAGGAGCACTGAAGGTAAAGAACTGGTTCTGCGTGGTCTGAAACTAAAGGATGGTTCCATTGCTGACACAAAACCTGTTCTTTGTGGCATCGCAGCGGAGGCAATGTTGGTATCAGATGCGCTGTAGGGTCTGGCCGGTAGCACAACGGGAGGTACGTTGGTGTCAGACACAGTATGGACTCTGTGTCCAGGCACTCTCTGCTGTGCTGGAGTTAAGAAAAGGATAAAAAACAAATCAAGAGAGAATCTATGTTTGCTGTCAAATGCTGCTCACAAGGGCACGTATGTGAAGTACTTAGAAATGTTTGCTCCTTAAATGCTTCTTTGAAACACATGGCACCTGATGATGAGATAGAAATATTTAATGGCCAAAGGACATTAGCACAAGTATCCTGCCCCATAAATTGGTGGTATAGCACTTTAAATCAAGTGCTACAAGTACTCACTTCAAGACATCTTTTACCTCTCATCATATTCACTCCAAAGCTGTGTTTTTTATTCAAGGAAACAAACTTATTCTGCATGTTAATGGTTTATAACAGAAAGAAAGGAAAAAGCCTTTGGCTCTTAAAAAGAAAGCAAGAAAGCGAGCAAGAAAGCAAGAAGGCAAGAAAGCAAGAAAGCAAGCAAGCAAGAAAGCAATTAAAATAAGTGAGAAAGAAAAAATTCAAAAAGAAGACTTAGCAGCAGGAGCAGAAGTAGCAGATGTATGGGGTGCTCTGGGTCCAAAGCTCACCTGAAATCTATCTGTTCAGAGAGAATAAATTTACTCCAGAGAAGGTAAATTTTTAAAAGCAAGGAAATGCACAGAACTGAAATGGTTGTGTTTGCAAGAGAAGATGATTAAAACATGTTATTGGTATATAATAGAATGAAAGGAAGAAGCATTTGGCAAAAAAAAAAAAGAGAAAATAAGAAAGAAAAATGTAAAAAGTCAAAAAACCACCCACCCACTACTGCTACTCTGCAAAAGCAAAAAAATCGTAACAAGCAAACAACTGAAAAAAAAACCCCAACCAAAAATAGGCAAGCAATTGGTCACCAATAGGAGGAAGCACGGTAGTAATTTTAATCTCTGTGTTAGCTTTCACCACCCCTTTCTCTTCTGAGAAATGTCTCAGAATATTTCTGTTAGCAAGAGTTTTAATGCTCCATTATGTTTCCAATTAAGGATTGTTGTATTTGCCTGCAGAAGCTGTGCAGCATGAAGGGAGATGCTGGCTAGGAAGCCACAGCCCAGGGACTACAAGGGTTTGACAAGCAGACTTAGCATCATGAGCTTGTGCTGGTGCAGGAGGTGTACGAGCAGCTTGGGCTGAAAGAGGAAACTGAAAAGAGGCTGTTCAGAGAAAATAAAATTACTTCGGAGGAGGTAGATTTTTAAAAGCAAGGAAATGTACAGAATTGAAATGGTTATCGTTGCAAGAAATGGCTCTTTCAAAATGTCTGCAATAGTGTTATTGCTCCATGATGCTTACAATCAAGTATTGTTGTATTTGTCTGCAGAAGTGTTGCAGCATGAAGGAAGATGCTGGCAAAGAACCTACATCCAAGTGACTATAATTTCTTGACACCAGACTTCCCATCAGGATCAGGAGTACGAGGTGAAATGGGTCCTTGGGGTACGAAGACAAGCTGAAATGATTCTGTGTAGAGCAAGTAAATGTACTTCAGGGAAGGTGCATTTTAAAAATATGGACATGCATGGAACTGAAATGGTTATGTTTGCAAGGGCAGGCTATTACAATGATTTATCACATCAAGAAAATAAATGCCTTCAGTAAAAAAAAAAGTTGAAAGTGGAGATAATTTTAAAAAAGAAAAAAATTACAACCTAACCCCAAAGCACCAATTTTCATCCCTGTGCTAGGTTTCACCATCCCCATTCTCTCCTTTAAAAAATCTCACATTTCTGTTAGCACTCGTTTTACTGCTCCACTGTGTTTAAAATCAAGGATTGTTGTATTTACCTACAGGATCTGTTGAGCATGAAGGGAGATGCTGCCTAGAAAGCCACATCCAAGAAACTATCATTTCTTGAAAAGCAGACTTAGCATCAGGAGAAGTAGGAGCAGCAGGTGTACTGGCTGCTTGGGATGAAATTGGAGGCTGAAAATTACCTGTTGAATAAAAGTAAGTTTGAAAAAACCAGGAAATAGTCAGAACTGAAATGCTTATGGTTGAAAGGAAAGGCTATTAGAAAAATGTTAATGATTTCTAACAGAAAGAAAGGAAAAAGGATTTGGTGAAAAACAATGCAATTCAAAGAAGTCATAAAAGAAAAAAAATCCAAACTAAAACACCGCCCAGCCACAAGGACCACTTTGAAAAACCAAAAAGAATCCAACCAACCAAGCAGCTAAACCCAGAGTAATAAAAAACTATCTAAGCAAATAAAGGACCCATAGGGAAAAAAAAATCCTCCAGCGTTACTTTTAATCCCTGGGTTAGCCTCCAACATCCCCTTTCTCATCTTTAAAAAGTATTAGACCATTTCTGTTTGCATTAGGTTTCACGCTCCATTGTGTTTATAATTAAGTGTTGCGGGATTGGCCTGCAGAAGCTGTGCAGCATGAAGGGAGATGCTGGCTAGGAACTCACATCCCAGTGACTAAAATTGCTTGAAAAAGTGACTTAAAAGAAGGAGAAGGAGCAGGACAAACAGGAGGTGTACGAGCTGCTTGGGGTGAAACATGAGGCTCAATATTATCTCTTGAGGAAAAATAGGATTTACAAAGAAGGAAATGCACCGATTGGAAATGGTTATGGTTAAAAAAAAAAGCCTATTGCAGAATATGATAGGTTTGTAACAGAAATAAAGGAACACCAATTTTGCTATTTAAAAAAAACCAAAAACCAGAAGGAAAGAAGCATGCAATTAAAAGAAGTAATAAAAAAAATGAAAATGCAAACACCCACACATCCACATCAACCACTCCCCATGGATGTGGGCTCTGAACCCACATCCAAATGACAATAATTTTTTCACCAGCAGACTTATAATCAATAGCAGGAGCAAGACCATTAGGTGAAATGGGTCCTTGGGGACACTGTGAGGAGTCTGTTCAGAGAAAGTGAATTTACTTCAGAGATGGTAAATTTGAAAAAGCAAGGAGTTGTATGGAATGGAAATGGTTCTAGTTGGAAGGAAAGGCAATGTAGGTTCCAACCACAGTAAAAGTTCTGTAGGATGACACACCGGCAAATACGTTGCTTCCAGTCGCAGTATAGTATCTGCTGGGTGAGTGGCCTTCAGACGCAGTATAGTATCTGCTGGGTGAGTGGCCTTCAGACGCAGTATAGTATCTGCTGGGTGACGTACTGAAGGCTGAGCCGCTTCCAGACACAGAAAAGGTTCTGCCGGGTGTCATACTAAGGAGGCCTGAGTCGGTTCCAGATAAAGTATAGGATCTGCTGGGTGACGAAGTGAAGACAGAGTCGGTCCCAGACACAGTATAGGTTCTGTTGGGTGTCATGATTCTGTAGCCTGAGTCGGTTTCAGACAGAGTATAGCTTCTGTATCTCTGACGTCCCCACTATTTAGAAACGCGCCAGGGACAGCCGGGGCTGGAAGTGCTGCTCTGCCCAGCCCGGCCGCCAGCTGGGACCCAGCACAGGGACAGGGGACACAGGGGGCACCGGGGGAAAAGCAAGAGGTGAAAAAGGCAGCCCAGGGGGGAAAGAGGTAAAAATGCAGCCTAGGCCTACACAGCTCAATCCAGGAATCTAAACTTCCACATAACTCTAACTAAATAACTATGCACATCACTAAATCTATATCTAAGCATCTAAATGTAGGCGTCTAAATGTAGACGTCTAAATGTAACTCTATAAATATATAAATGTAAATCTCAAAATCTATAAATGTAACTGATTCTTTCCCATCTATAACAATAAAGATCAATTTAACTGTATAGATGTATATATATACACATACAGACACATCTCTATAAATCTATAAATGCAACCATATGCATATAGAAATAGAATTGTAGAAATCCATCAATCTATGTATGCACTAAGGGATTCCACCTGCCCAATGGTCACAGGCTCTCCCTCTGATTCTTCTTCTCATGCAGGGCAGCTGTCCCAGCAAGGCAGATCAGCTAGAAGTCTGGGAAGCAAAGGGAACACTGGGTCAATATTGGACTCTGTGCATCTTTCCCTTTGGAAGTAACTGTCCTTCTATCAAAGTCTGTAAAAGATGGCCAGAAACACAGACTCTCACTTGCAGTTTCAAGCCTGCTCTTCAAAGAGCCAGACTCCAAGTATTCAAAACTTGTGAAGTTTTGAAGTATCTCAATAAACTCAAAGCCCTGACAGTGCAAAGGGCCCCCACGAGAGCTTGAAACACAGACAGTCCCAGCTGCCACAAAGAAGCCCAGCCTTGCTCAAGAATGCAGATCCAAAGTGCTCTATCTCTCCTTTAGTTCTCTCTAATTTAAAGGTGTAATTTCAGTTTTTCCTTGAGCTGCTGGATTTGTGACTAATGATTTTGTTGGCCTCAGAGCTTCTGCTTCTTGCATTTTTATTGTATCTCACTACAGCTATCAGCAGACTGGTACTACAATGATTTAATGCTTGGAAACAAAAAGCTCAGACTTCTACATTCATTTTTTGCTGGGCTTTTCCTCTCTTGCTTCAAGAGTCACTCAGTGTTGCCTTCAGAGCACTGACACCCTGCAGCAAACTTATCCATGGACATCAGCACAAAACTGGGACACCCGGCTTGGTGACACAAGTCCCACAAGGTCAGGTTTATTTCCTGCTCTCTTGCCCCAGCAGAGGACTCAGTGTCAGAGCCTCTGGAGAAGCGTGGAGGGCAGGACTCAGGCAGGTTGTGCCAGTGCAGGATTTGAACTCAAGGCACCAGGGAGCAGCAAGCCTGCAGACAGGAACTCAACCCTTCTCATCTCCCTCCCTGCCAGAGGCAGGCTCAGAGCAGCCATCTCACACCTCTCTAAACCAATGGGGGCTCTGTCCTTCCCAAGCTCCTCAGGCTCCTGGGAATTGTTCCTGCAGCTCTCGGTGCCAGGCAAAGCTCCCTCTGCTGCAGCTCTGTCCGCAGGCTCCCCTCCTGAAGACTCAGGGGCAACAGTAATATTCCCCTTGAAAGAGAAAGAGAGAAAGAGAAAGAGAAGAGAAAGAGAAAGAGAGAAAGAGAAAGAAACCCTTCTCACCAGTTACACAAAACACCTGGTCCAACACCTCCATGGCTCACACACCTCATCCCTTGTTCCTAACAAGAACTCTGGGCCCCAAAGGCCTTCAAAAGTCAAAAAAATTTGACTTCTCAGACACAGTCCAAAAGCTGTCAAAGCTGACAGTGACAGTGTTGAACATGGGGGTGATACTGAACACATGGAATGGCTGCTAAGGAAGGAGTCCTGCCAGCTCCTGGCACAGGGATGTGCTCCTCCCTCCACAGCCCTGAGCACAGCAGTCTCATCCAGGCTGCAGCTGGGCAGGGACAGCATGGGAACACACATCTCTTTGCACAGAGATGCCCAAGAGCAAGGGGACTGAGCTCTGCAACATGGACAGCAACACTGGCCAGTTTGCCCAGCTGAGGATTTCCCAGATGGAAACTGGGCTGCAGGCAGCAGCTTCCTGAGAGGACAAGAAAGCTGCAGCTCCAGGCCAGCCCCAGCCATGGCTCTGGGAGCGCCTACACGCACGGCAGGGCTCACACAGCAGCAGCAGCTGCAGCCCAGCCCTTGCTTTGCCTTGGCCTTCCCAGCCAAAAGAGGCACAGCCCACATCTGCTGCTGCAACAGAGGCACCTCTGGCATGCCCCTCCCTGCACGGGACACTTGGCCTTCAGTGCCACTTCTCCAAACACTCTTCTCTTCTTTCCCATCAAACAAAGCCTCTTAGAACCTACAAAGCTTCCACTTCCTCACCACAAATGCCCCTGCACCAGGGAGTCTTCCCAGGAAAAGGAGCACCCAAACTTGGCCAACACAGGCTGACACCTTTTCATCCTTACTCAGGGATGACATTTTCATTCCCTCTTCTTCAGGAAGTCTTGCTTTACCAAACAAAGCCTTCCCTGTCCATTCACAGCTGAACTCAAGAAGCTTTTCCTTCTCAGCCATGCAACAGCATTCACAAGCTCTCAGTCCCGCCCCTTTCTTCCCTGCTTCCCTGCCCAATGCAGTTACCTGAGCAGAGGGAGAAAACATCTCCTCCAGCATCTCAAGCACCATGTCCACATCCAGGGGTGGCAATTCCTCTTCCCCAGGAGTGTTCCACAGCCAGTGGGGGCCTGTCCATGCTGCAGAACCTGCACTGCCAGCTGGAGTGCTGGGGGCTGAAGTGCCTGAGGTGGCTGCAAAAATCCAAACACATTGGTCAGGCTCCATGATGTGTCTTTGGGACGCGGACACCTTATAATGACAGCCTTTTGCATTTTCTAGTGCTGCCTTGCATCAAACATCACAGGAAGCACACAGCAACCTCCGTTCCGGAAATGTATTCAGACTTCCCAGGGGATTGGAGGAGTGATTTCTTCCTCTTAAAAATATTCATCCTAATTGACATGCACATGGATTAAAGGATGGACTGGAAATCTGATAAAGACACAGACACAGACACACACAAACACCTTCTAATCACAGCCTTTTGCATTTTCCCAGCAGCTTTGGGATTTGGCTACATTTGGTTTCTCATCACAAAAGACCACAGAAAATGGATTCACTCAGGAAGAGCCAGGAACTGCAGACATGCGTGCTAAACTTGTACTGTGAGTTTATTCTAAAAACAACCTTGAGGGTGACGCCATATTCTGCAGCTGCAGCTGTTGTGGGGCACACAGAGCTCATTTCAATGGCATGGCTTGATTTGCAGGGCAGACAATCTTAAACATCCGCAATATCCTATCAGAGTCCTTCCTAGTTTGGCTTCGTTCAAAGAAAGAGGAGAGTGCACCTTACACTGACCACTTTGTTAGGCAGTATCTTTCACCTTGCCCTTGTAGCCCTACACAGAGGCAAAATGCCCAAAACAGCCTCCAAATCTGCAGCAAGGACAGGAAAAGCAGGCAGAGAATCTTTCTGTTTTCAAGGTCTCCCTTCCTAGGCAATTTGACACTTTCTACCTGATTCTCACTTGAGATCTACCCATGATAGAGCACTGTAGGAAAACACTTGAAAGGATCATTAACCAGGACCTGCTTGGAAAGCAAGGGTAGAAGCTCTTTCCCTCCCTGATGGGCTGCGGGCTGCTGCTCTGAAGATGTGCAGCTGCTCCTCTCTGGAGAGGCCATGGAAGGGCTGTGATGGTCTACGGAAACCAGAGGAACGATGAGCTCAGGTTGGCATTTAAACTTCCTGGGAACAAGCAGAATGAAGAACTCATGGTGGAAATGAAATTTGCCTGTTCCTGGCTCCTCCAATGAAACTCCAAGAAGTCCAGATGAAGCAAACACCTTCTCCCAAGAAGCTAGGAAAACCTCAGAGTCCTGAGCACCTGCACTTAGCCTGGAAGGGCCTGGAGGCAGCTCTGAATCCTCAGGGGAGGCAGCACTGAGGTCCTGGTATGAGAGCGCTGTGTAGCAGTGAGGGAAGGAAAAGGGAAGCAAAGGGATGGCTGGGTCACTCTTGGTCTTTGGGTGTGTTTCCCTTGGCAGCAACTGTACTTCTGTCGGGGAAAACAAAAGCTCCCTGAATTGGTAAAACTGAAAATCATGGACAAAGACTTTCTAACTAGTCAAAGTTAGAAAGTGGTATGTTCATTAAGCCGGCAGGTGGCACAGGGGAGGGTCATTCCCAAAATGCATGACCACTGGCCAGGCTCGGCTCGGCACGGCACAGCACAGCAGGTTCCGGCAGGACAGGGAAGGGCAAGGCAGGCAGGGAAGGGCAGGGCAGGGCACTGGGAGCAGTGACAGGCTCTGTCCCCACGCTGCATCCCGTGCCTGGCTAACCATTGGGGACAGAGAGGATGAACATTTCTCTGGCTTGGCTGCGGAAAGGATGAAAAGGGGGGGGTTAGAAAACATTCATTTGGACTCCTTTTCAGCAGACTAGCTGGTTCTATCTCACCATGTCTGCCTGTCTTTGGAAGAATTAGTACATTTCTCGTGATTTGGAGTCAGCTACAGCAGCAGGAAGGGGCAGCAATTTTGTCAGCATTGATATGAAAGCCAAAGTGCTGCCCCATGGATGGATGTTGCTTTCTTCAAGGGATTTCTGGCCTAGAGTTGTAGCCAACTCACACTGGTGTCTTCCCAAACAGCGTTGCCTTTTTCTTTCCTCAGGAATCACCTCTCCTTTTTTTTTCTCCCCATCTGGGGAGAGCTCCAATGCAAATGCCTCCTGCAGCCAACTCTTGTCACTGCAGACTGACAAAGGAGATCTTGCAGTGGAGAGAGACTCCCTAGAGCTGCTGTGGAGGGAAGCTGCTGAAGGGGGAAGCTTTGTCCCTTGGTCTTGATGTCTTGTTGGGGAGCTGCTTGTGCTCTGGGGGACGGACACCAGCGATGTTTATCCAAGCCTTGCAGGTTCATTGCTGAGCTTCCTGACACACCACAGAGACTTTGGGGTTGTTGTATTGGCAAACAAATTTCAGTCTGGGCACCTTTTGAAATGCTTCAATTATTCTTAGTTTTGTTTTTCTGCAGAAATATTGTCATCATCTTTTGCTTCCAGAGAATCTTTTTCTACTTTTTGGGCAATTCTTTTTGCTCCCCTCCCAGATCTGGCCAATTCCCAGGGCTCCTTCCCAAAGTGAGATGTAGTCCATGGCCTCCATTCTCCAGCTGGAAGAGAAGGAAGCACAGAGTTTGCTGTTGTGGGAGGGAAGCTTCTCTTTCCTGCCTGCTTTCCCTTTGGGACAGATTGGTGTGTGCTCATGTGATAAAGGCAGGTTTAAACTCTGAAGCAGTTGTGTTTCAAACTGCTCCCTTCTCAAGCTCTTCTGTGGGTATCCTTGGACAAAAGGCCTCTTGGTGGGAGCTCCCAGTGGCAGGTTAAGGAAAGAGGTTGATATTTCAGGGTTGTCACTGCTGAAAGCAGCTGGTTTCCGGAGGTGTCCAGAACTGGGAGTGGCTCCTTTTCTCACCTGCCTGCAGAAAAGGAAGTTGCAAAATGGGAATTTCATTTGCGGAGATGGCCACCAAGGGTGTTTGCCAAGAGATGGGCTGGCAGAGAGGCAGGTCTCATGCTAAACTGGCTGTGTTTGTTTTGATGGTGGGGAGGCTCAGAGATGCAGACACAGACACCAGCTAAAGGAACAGCATCATTTGCTGTAATGCAAAAGTGCAAAAAAGAGTCAGGAAAGGATGAGCTAAGCAATGCACCTCAGCATTATTACAAAAGGCTGCCTCTGGTGATTAGGTAAGATACATCACCAGGTACCCCAATGCTTTCCCCTTCATCCAGAGCTGCACATCAGCTGGGGGAAGCTGTCCCAGCCAAGCCCTGCAGAGCCACGGCTGGGAACCAGGAAATCCTGCGGTGCCTCCACCTTTGCCGGCCACGAGGCTTCCGAGTGCGCTGTGAGAGTAGCCCGGCTCTGACAGTGCTGGACGAGCAATGTGCCAGAGCTTCTGCTGGGGGGACAGCTGGTTTCATTCTCCTCTTGGTTTTCTCCCCGAGCCTGCCCAGGGCTCAAGGAGGAAGCAAGGCCAGGTGTGGCCTTGTCCATGTTCCTCATGCAGAAAGGTGAAGACGTGTTTCACCATTGAATGCATGCAACAATCCTTGTGATAGTAATACTTGGTTAAGGAGCAGATACATAGAACATTGGGTTGGAAAGGTCATCTAGAGGGCAGCTTTTCCTCAGGTCCTGTTGTTGAGGCTTCAGTCAGGGTCTGTTGTTCAGGCCTTAGTCCTTCAGTATTTTGTGGTGCAAATCACACCCCTGCAGAGCTGGAAACAAACAAGTCTGTCTTTAGAACATTTGAGACAGGGAAAAGGATTATCCCTGCAAGGCCAGGCTAGGGCCAAGAGCAGAAGGCCAGCAGCCTGCTTGTGCCCACAGGCAGCCCTCCAGAGCAAGAAGCCACCCCTGCCCAGGGGCTGAGGTGCCCGGAGCTGCCTCCCCGCTGTGCAGCTCTGCAGAGCCCGCAGAGCGCAGGGTCCTGGGCAGCCAGGGCAGCCCAGCTGCCTTGGAGCACAAGGAGTGCCCCAGAGAGAAGCTGCTGCCCTTTGCTTTGGAACTGTTCCTCAGAGTCTTGTCAATAATCCGCGGTTTCTGATGTGTTTTCCTTTCCTCTCCCAAATTTAACACAGCTTTTTGAGAACATTGACTGATGTAGCTTCTGCTGCTGGTGGTGATGCTTTTGTCTGCAGTTGAGTGTAGGTGATTTGACCAAGGATGGAGTCCACTGTGAACACCCCAGTTTTTGCCAAGTCAAGGAAACCATTCCAGGGAATCATTCACAATTGGGTTGCTGGTGCTGAGCAGTAGGTTTTTTCCCTAGTTTTTGGATAGCTATGACTTAAGAAACCCAAGAGATTTTCCTCCAGGAGGATACCAGCAGTAGCATGATGCCAATTTTTCCCACTACTTTTGCGTGTCTTTGGTGCTTTTAAGAGTTCCTCAGTGCTCAGCTCTGTTTTGCAGTGCTCAGCTCTGTTTTGTTCATTGCCATGTGAGTGTTCATGACAAGCTGGACACCCCACTTGAGGCTCTGTCGAGTTCAATTGATCCCAATTCTGTGCAAACAGCAGCCCTGAGATGCTGAGAAGAGCAAGCACAGTGGGTGGGTGTGCATGCACACACCTGGGGGCTGACTCCTGTGTGGGCAGGTGGTTTTGGACTGCTGTACATCTTCACTCTCCCAAGTTGGAGGAATTTAGCAAATCTATATGAAATGAAAAGATATAAATCAATATGAAATGAAAAGATATCAAAATGAATGAAATAATACATATTGACTTATCATAGATGTAATTTAACATCCATGTACTATTGCTGCCAGGGGTCTGTGTACAAATCAGGAACGGGACGGGAGTGCTGAGGAACGCGCCTCGAGCTGTTTGTTTTCCAGCATCAGTCTCATTCCATGGTTATGACAATGGGAAGATGCCAGCAGCTCTTATCCCCAGCAGCAGACAAAGAACTTAATGTTATAACTTACTTTAAAAGTTTTTTGACCAATCACATAAAGCAAAAGCATATTAACAATATTTCTATCCAACCACTACAAGCACACATCCCTTTTGTTAAAATAATGCTTGCTTATTTCTGTGGCGGTTCCAGTTGTTCATTTCTCTGGGTCTGGATTGAAGGCACTTGAGACTGTAGTTCATGTTCGCACTCAAGTGTTTATTATTTCTTAATCAGTAAAACAGTCTCACTACTGTGAGTTTGGCAGCTTTTCTTTAGAAGGCAAAAATGGCAAACAATCTCTTGTTATAAGGTCTTTTAAGACTAAACTATCCAATTAAGAACTGACACCTAGATTATTTTCCCTTTCAACCCAAGAACTGATCCCAAAGAGCCTGCAATGCAGACTTTTCTGCCCAATTACGAAATGCCACCCAAACCCATAAAGAAGAAGGAAGAAGAAGCATGAAGAAGAAACCTAGGATGACGCCCTGTGCCCTCCATCTTGCTTCCATCCACAACATACTAAAAATCCCAAATCTAAATTTCTCCCCAAGTGATACACCTAGACTGCTCTCTAGAATCTATTCCACACTTTTGTGGATTCCAGTCTATCTTGAAGTCTAGGAAACTTTCTCCATGAATGAGGGTCAAAGTCAGTGCTCCCCTGGGGGTCCGGGCACCCCAGAGCAGACAGAGAAATAGTTCTGGTGCCCTGGGTTTCCACATCTTTGAATACAATACCTGCTTGTAAGCCTTAAAACACAATGCACAGAGCTCCATTATTAAGCTTAGAACTTCCTCATATCTTGCTAGAGATACTTTTCTGAAACTTAGGGAATTATTCTAGCCAAGCATTAATACACCAACCATTGTTTTATTTGTCCTTCCTTTTCTACTTCTTATATAATTTTTCTGCTGCCAAATCTGATGGCTACTGCTTTGTGGGAATCCACAAAATTAGAGGGTTTTGGGAAAGCTGCAAAAGGCAGGCCTCAGATACAGTAGAACTGTGATTAGAGTTAAGCAGCAGCCATGAGATAGGTCAGCAGAAAAATTGTTTAAACTGTAGAAAAGCAAGGACAAATAGAACAATGGTCTCTGTATTACCGCTTGTCTAGACTAACTCTCTAAACTACAGAAAAGTTTATCTAGCAAGATATTAGGAAGGTTGAAGCTTAATAATGGAGCTCTGTACATTGTGTTTTAAGGCTTACAAGTAGGTATTGTATTTGAAATAAGCAAGCATTGTTTTAACCAAAAGTATGTGTGCTTATGGTGATTGGCTAGAACTACCGTCAATATGCTTTTGCTTTGTGTGATTGGTCAAGAAACTTAAAAAGTAAGTTGTACCATTAAGTTCTTGGTCTGCTGCCTGGGATGTGAGCTGCTGGCATCTTCCCATTGTCATAACCATGGAATGAGACTGATCCTGAAAAATAGAACAGCTCAAGGCATGTTCCAAAGCAGTCCCCTTCTGTTTGGGATTTGTAAATAGCGCCCTGCCACTCTAATCAAAGTTTTGCTGTCTCTGAGGCCTGCCTTTTGCAGCTTTCCCAAAACCCTGTTTTGAGGATTCCCACAGAGAGGTACTCTGTTTTCTGACTGTTTCTGTTGCCTTGTTTTGTTTTTGTCACCCTGAGTGTCCTGAAAGGAAGAAACCCCAGGGACAGAAAGCACCATTTCTAGAGCACTGGCAGGGCAAAAATCCCAGCAAGATGAAGCAACCAGAATAAATGGATGAGTGGGTTTCTGGGCCAGGTTTGCCTGTGATGGCAAGGTCCTGCATATGAAGATGGAGGTGCAGATTGTCCCGGCGCTCCTTATTCTGCATCTTTCTAGGAACTAGAGGAATCCTGATGGAGCCTGTGAAGCACTTGAGCTTGGAAAGTCATGCTTCACTGTTCTTTATTGTTTTGGGTTTTATTTGTGAGCAGCATCCATTTGTAACATCAGCCAAGCCTGCTTCATTCCTGGTGCCACTCATCATTTCAGTGAAGAGGAGGAAGGAGACGTTAACACTGTGATAATGACATCAGGACCATTTACTCCATAACTAGCTTAGAATAGGACTGTAGGGTAGGATTATAGAGTAGGATTGTAAATCAATGAAGTTTCAGAAACTTCAACTCATCTGCAAGATTCCATTCTTTCTCACCTTGTGAATAAGCTCAGCATTTCTTTCTGAGTTACCAGTTGTCTCTTAAAGGTGCAAAGTGACATTTATGGCTTCTTTGGTGTGCCTTGAAAGTGGGGAAGGATCTTCTTCATTCATCATCTCCAGACCACACTGCCTTTGGAATACTGGCTGCTTTTGGCACATCTGTGATATGTCTAGTTGAGGCAGAAAGGGCAATGGCATTTGCAGGAAAAAGCAAAGGAAGAATTAGGCAGCCCAAACATCCTGTGTGGATTCAGGCATTGAGCTGTGACTTAAGAGCATTTGAGTTCCTGCCACTTAGATTTGTGTCCCTAAGTGCAATCTCTTTGGCAGAAGGAGAGCCTTGCTCAAGTGAGAAAAGAAAGATCAGAGAGGGTGCTCGGCAAAGTCTCCTGAGGTGCAGAGCTGTCAGCGCCTGTGAGCTGAGAGCGGGCCTGGCCTTGGCCGGGCTGGAGCCCCAGCAGAGCCCCAGCAGAGGCGGGAGCAGGCTGAGCCCCGGCAAAGGCAGGCTGGAAGGAGGCCCTTGGAGCTGCAAGAGGCAGCAGCCGGGCCCTGGGTGCCTGTTCCTGGGAGTGGACGAATCCTGCGCTCTCAGAGCCCAGGTGGCAGCTGGCTGCTGCCGAGGAGAAGCGCAGCCGTGCTGGGCACAGCCCGGCGTGGAGGCATTGGCCATCTGGAGTGTGCCCAGGAGCAGAGAAAGGCCAAGGGCAGCCGAGGGCCGCTGGGCTGGCTGAGGAGGATTCCTCCTCTTCTGCCGGCTGCCCTGCAACTCCTGGCCAAGGTCAGCAGTGTGTGCAGCACTCTGGGCACCGGGGCAGGGAGCCGGGCTGCTCAGCAGGCTGGAGCACAGGGCAGCCTCCTTCAGGCCCGGCACTTCTGCCAGGGGAAGCAAGGCCAGCGTGAGGCAGGGACAGCTTGGCAGGGCACGTCTGCAGGAGCCAGCGCCTCACGCAGTTCTGGCAGGAAGCGCCTGCAATCCTGCAGTTCTGCACTGAGCCAGAGCAAAGGTGTGAGATGCAGAGTGTTTGGCAGAAATATTCAGGCCCACCAGGCCAGCCTGCTTTGTGTTCTCTGGCACAAAGCAAGCGCTGTGCAATGCAGCTCTGAGCTGCTGGGAGAGAGGGAGTCGGGGATGTGCCTGAGGGTTTTGCTTGAGTAGTGAACTGATGAGGAAGGGAGCAGAAGGGTTGCAGTAGGCAATTTGTGTTTTCTTCATTAATTTCTGAAGGAAGGATGCAATGTGTCTTCACTCATCAAAAGCACTTGCAGGACTTCTTGGCAAAATGCTTGTGTTTGAATCCCAGAGTAGGAAGGAGAGGCATTGAGAAAATGTTAAGGTGTAACAAATGAGGCTTAATCTTGTGAATTCCTTGAGCTTTAGCAGGCAGTACTGAACCCTGTATTCCCCCATTGCAGTGCTTAATGTGTGCAAGTGGCTATCTTAACCTTGAGAATAAAGAGAATGGTCCTTCTAAGAAGGTAGCTGGAATTCAATTCCCTGCATTCAGGGGAAGAAAGTGTTTTTAGGATGCTCTTGACTAGTGAAGGAGAATTTGAGGAATGGAGTATTTCTAAAGCAACTGTGTCCAAGACCCTGCTATATTTGATCCATTTTTGACCAGGTTGACAAGGCAATGAAGAAAAATATCTTGTTTAATGAATGGGAACTTGACCCTTTGTCCTGGTTTAGGGCAAATTTGTGAGACACCCTCCACATGAGCTCCTCTAGAAAGCACATTCAATCGGTCCCTCTCACAACCAGTTTGGGAGAAAATACCTCCTTGGAGAAAAGTGGAAAAACCTGTTTATTAAGCAATAAAACCTAAACAATATTAAACAATGAAACCTCTTGCCGCTCCAAAAGAGAGACAAACTCACAAAGTCTCCTCCGTGGGCTGTGGCTCAGCTCACTCAGTCTCTTATCAGTCCTGTGGTGCTGGAAATGCTGCTACCCAGGCCCAGCCCGGTGGGTCACAGGTGTGAGCTGCCAGTGCTCTTCTGTTATTCAGTCTGGAGAAGGTCTAAACAGGTCCAAAGAAAAGAGGAAAAACCTCCCCACAGTCTAGGGAACTTCTTTGTCTCAGCTAGCTAAAACTAACTAAAAGCAAAGGAGAGCTCTGTCTTGCCTTCTGTCTATCCGCAGACATCACAGTCCAGGAGCAGGAATGTGGAGGAGTGAGTGCAGTTTCTGCAAAGAAACTCCGTGCTTCTTCTCTCCCTCCCTTCACTCTTGGAACTTGTCTTAAAGCTGCAAAACTTATTATTCATCAAAACCAGAACAGATGACTGGAGATACAAGCATGATATAGCCAAGCCAGGACACCCTTGAAAGAGAAACAATGTATTGGTCAATCGGTGGGCAGTCAAGCTTTGAAAGGGGAACAGTGCGCAATGGAGCCCTTGCTGGCAGGGAGTTGGTATCCTGAGCCATCATGGCCTCATCTCACACGCTGACCATGTGTGGGCTGATGCTGTAACTGGGAAAATTCCACTCCTGAGCAGGAGATATAGGGCCTGGTTCTGGGGTGGAGGGGTGAGAAGGATGAGATGCACAGCGCTTTGATCCAGGGGATGTCCTGGAAGTGCACTGCCTACCTGCCCCTGGCGCCGAGCACCATGCTCCACATCCTTCTCCTGCTCAGCAGATTTTTGGGAATCCAGGGGTTGGTATGTATTATTTGCTTTGCCGGCCTGGTTGTGTCTTAGGTTCTTTTGTGCATGGGTCTCCTCCTGAACCTGTGACAGTGACCACCAGGGACCTACAGGACACTCCTACTCTGATGTCAATAAATTCTGAGAAGTGATTGATATGTGTCAGATAAATTGGGGTAATGTTTAGCCTGTGAGTTTCCACAACTTATTGAATATGTCTTAATTCCATGGATACAAAGTAGTAGGTGCGATTACTGGGTGTGCATATGTCAGAGAAGTGATTCCCTATGCACTGAGTACTAAAATACAGTAATGCCTCCTTTCTAACCCAGAGCTGGCAGCAGGGATCGGGCCCTGCTTGGTAACTTTCATTTTGGCAACTTCCGTCAGCAGGTAAGAAAGATCAAAATGAAACATTTTCCAGCTGTTTTCCTCTGGTTGACCTTTTTGGGAGCCAAGGCTGGCCTGGGTATATGCAGAGCAGTGCAGCCCCAGAAACCCCTTGGTTTCCCCACAAGTTGTCATGCCTTGTTCCCAGGTGCGCCCAGCTGTGGCAGGAGAAGGAGCCCGCAGTGCAGTGGGCACCGTGCTCTGCCCAGCCGGGGCTCTCCGGCACAGAGCAGCAGCAGCAGCAGCAGCACTGTTCAACCCGCTCCTGCCTTGGCTTCCCCTGGGACACAGAAGCCTCTGGAAATCAGCACCGCCAGTCGCATTCCCAGCCTGGAGCAGCTCCTGCGGGCGGGCAGAGGCTGCCAGTTGGACTGCTTCCAAAGGGGAATAAAGGCAGAGATGTACATGCACCGGAGCCCTGGGCATGTCCAATAAATGTGCAGATAGGTGGGGAGATTTTTTAGGAATGATTTCAGCTGTTATGCTAACAGTGGCTTCTCTCCTGGTTCTGTGCAATGCTGTGGGCCATTTTCCTGGTCTGGTTTCCTTTGCTTGAGTCCCATCTGAGTGCTTATTTGGGGTCCAGGCTGTAGGTGCTTTGTGCACTCTTGGAGTTACTCTTGGATCCCTTGAACAACAGGCTTTGGCCCATGAGGGGAATTTGTGCTGCTTTGTGACAGAGGAGAACTTTGCAGGCTATTTTGTGTTTGCTGTAGGGGAGGTTGGTTATTGCTTGGCATAATTCACAGACAAACGTAGAACGTTTCCTTTGTGATGTCAGGGCATGGTTTCCACGTCGTCGTGGTGACATCAGAAGGTTGCCTTGGTGCAAGGAAGGCCTGAGTGTCAGAGCAGCCGTAGGTCTTGCTGAGAGCAGGCGCATCCTCCTGGTTAAGGCATTTGTCAGGGGGTAGCTGTGCACTGACGAGAGCCTTTTTTTTTCTACTGTGTGAGCACTGCCTGCACACTTGTAGAGCAGCGCCACAGGGATGGAGGAACTCAGGGCTGCAATTTTCGCTGCTTACACGGTTTATTATTCCGGCTATTATCTGACTCAGCTGGCTAGTAAGTAGAGGTTTTCCCTGGTGTAACTTAACCTGGCTTTTGTATGTCTTCCTGCTCTTTCTTAGTGATTGAGTTTCTGATTTTGAAACAGAAAGAACATTAGAATGCCACTGGTTTGGTAAACATCCTTTCAAGTAGTTCAGCTAAAAAGTGGGTGTCAGTAGCCACAGGGGCAGCATTTGCAAGGGAACCTGCAGGGCTTCCGTTCCCTCCATGGGAGAGTCTGTGGCAGCAGAGTCTGTCATTTCCTCAGTTTACTGGGATAGCAAGACACCTTTGAAAATGTAGACCGGGAGACCTTCTTGGAAAAAAACTCTCCAGTTGTTCCCAGAATTCAGGGAAAGCTTCTTTCTTTCTAAATTTTCTCCTGAAAGGATTTGACTGCCTAACTTGATGTTTTACTGAGTGCTAAAACAGCGATTCACTTTGCAAGGAAGTGCAATCTCCAAAGCAGTAAATGTCTGCTCCAGAACCCTGGAGCTGCTGCTGTGCTGTTTCACAATAGAACTGCCAAAGCTCAGGGGGATTTTGGGGAAGCTTTTCTGGGCAACTGTTTCCAGCAAGAGAATTAATGAGAATTAATGCATGCAACTGATTTTTAAAAAAATGTACTGGAGAGAGAGGATAAAAATGCTGCTTGATGTGTTTGGTAGAACAGGAGCACTGAGTGTTAAAAAACAATTTGCATTTTCTTGATCATGTTTTTATTCATTTACTGGCAAAACAGGCCAAAGAGTAGGCGCAAGCAAGAATATTGTCCTGATCTCTTGCTGGCTGTGTGAATGAAATGTGTCTTTTGGAGGGATTTTGTGAAATGGGAAATCATCTCTGTTTGGGTTGACTTGTTCTGTGGGATTCAGTAGCCCAAGCAGTTTTCTCACAGCATCTTGTTCGTTTTCCCTTCCCCACTACAGGTCACCTCGGGCGTGTATTCAGCGGTGCTGATCATGAGGTGAGTGAGAAAGAAACATTTCATGTTCCGGGTGATGAAGAATCGAAGAGCAAGTGGTGAGCTTGGCCAGTAGCAGTAGAGTGTAGAAGACCAGCTACGAAGGCCAGAAAAAAATCCATTTGATGACTGCATCATCAAAAAAAAGAGCATCACTGCCTGATTCCTCCTTTTCCACTTCAAAACTTTCAAGAACTAGAAGCATTGTTTTACAAAAAGAATATTTCTACCTGATAATTGGCAGGGTGGAATATATAAATAAGAGCAATATACAATGCATTTCAATTGGCATCCCATTGCTGTCAAAGTACCTGATTTCTCCTAAAAAGATGTGTTGGTAAATTTGAAAATAAATGAGGTTCTAAATGATCGGTGACGGCCTGTCCCTCATGCTTCTCTCTTGCCACAGCTGACAGAACCAACAGCCGTCTCTCCCCTGGCTCCCACTGCTCCTGGAGAAGAAGCCAAAGAGGAGCAAATTGAGATGGATGAGCGCCAGCCTCCATCAGTGCTCACACCAGAGCCTGGATATCCTGAGCCCGTAAGTGCGAGCTGTGGGTGGCGCTGTCTTTAGTGCAAGGCAGAGGTGCAAGTTTCAGAGCAGCCAGCGCTTCCTGTTGCTGGCTGAGGATGCTGAGTGCTGGAGTCCTGCCAGGAGCTTGGGATATCCTGCAGGCAGCGTCAGTAGACCTTGGCCTTTGACCTGTGGTGCTGAGGCCCCAAAGGGCTGGTGCCTCTGGGAGAGCATCTGGCTGCTTGGCTCAGGGGAGCTCTATCCCTGGGCTTCTGCAG
This sequence comes from Molothrus aeneus, assembly GCF_037042795.1. Classification (NCBI taxonomy): domain Eukaryota; kingdom Metazoa; phylum Chordata; class Aves; order Passeriformes; family Icteridae; genus Molothrus; species Molothrus aeneus. The sequence goes on from NW_027098761.1 coordinate 3,310,104, forward strand.
CACTGTGGCCGGGGGCACAGGTGGTAGTGCTTGAAGTCATGGGGCTTTGTTTGTTTGTTTTCTTCTTTTGGAATGGTGTGTTTGGCTTTTGAGTCTTCTCTTCAGAATTCTTGAGTAATTCTTCAGTTCTAGAAAGTCTTTTGGGCCAGGTGACTTTTGGCTTTTGATAAGCTTCAAGGAGATGGTTGGTTGTCTATGAAGCTGTGGGGGGCCATTCTTTTCCCGTGAGGCCAAAGGATGAAAGTGAGTAGTTATGAAGCCTCGTGGCGAGGCAGGAAATCAGAAGGGGCAAATTTCTGTTGATGCATTTAGTGATGAAGCCTGCTGCTTTGGCAAATGCCTTGGAGCCAGAGTGGGGGTGAAGCTGCCAGTCCTGGACAGCTGTCTTGTGTTTCTCAGAACATGAAGGCCATCTAGAAATGGTGGATGTCTTCCAGAAAGTAAAATGGGCACCTCTGTGCCTGGGAAGCTGCGTGGGTGAAAAGACACTTGGGGTGTGGTAGAAGATCAGCTGAAGGAGAGCCATCCTGGGACCAGGTGTCCAAGAAGGCCCAGGGCATGGTGGCCTGTGTCAGCAGCAGTGGGGCAGCAGGAGCAGGGCAGTGAGCGTGGCCCTGTGCTGGGCAGCGCTGCGGCCACCGCTGCAGTGCTGGGTGCACTTGTGGGCCCCTGGGAAGCAGAAAGTCATGGAGGATCTGCAGCGTGTGCACAGAAGGACTGGGGAGCTGGGCAAGGGGGTGCAGCACAAGGCCAATGAGAAGGTGCTGGGGGAACTTTAGCTTGGACAAGGGGAGGCTCTTGAGGGACCTTCAGGCAGATTTCCATCAATCCCTGCGTGACAGTGCTCAGCACTTGGGCCATTTCCCTACTAAAGATGCCCTAACTACATCCAAGTGCTTTAGCCACTGGAGTGGGAGGCACTTCCATATTGTGCCTTGTTAGATTGTTGGTTTGCTATGAGGGAATTTCTCTGTTCATTTTCTCTTTTTCCAGCAAGCAATGATGGCTCTGCACAGGGTTTCCTCCCCTTTTGCAACAGTAGATGAGATTGCGATCTAGTTTGAGTTTTCCGCGTCTGCAGCTGCAGTAGCAAAGGAGTTGGTGTCTCTTTCCTACTTTTCCAATTCAGAGCTTTCAATACTTAAAATTCTGTTTTACAGAGACAACGTTGCTTTATGATAGCATCCAGGGAGGTATATCAACCTTATCTCCATCTAGTGTTCTTTTTAAGTGGCATATTTTAATTTGGTCAGTGGGACTTAGAATCCCTATATGGCTATGAACTGTTATGAATTCTCCTTAGAAGATGCAGTGGAAGATCTGAAAAGAAATGAGGTTCTGAATGATTGGTGACAGCCTGTCCCTCATGCTTCTCTCTTGCCACAGCTGACAGAACCAACAGCCGTCTCTCCCCTGGCTCCCGCTGCTCCTGGAGAAGAAGCCAAAGAGGAGCAAATTGAGATGGATGAGCGCCAGCCTCCATCAGTGCTCACACCAGAGCCTGGATATCCTGAGGCCGTAAGTGCAAGCTGTGGGTGGCGCTGTCTTTAGTGCAAGGCAGAGGTGCAAGTTTCAGAGCAGCCAGCGCTTCCTGTTGCTGGCTGAGGATGCTGAGTGCTGGAGTCCTGCCAGGAGCTCGAGATTTCCTGCAGGCAGCGTCAGTAGAACTTGGCCTTTGACCTGTGGTGCTGAGGCCCCAAAGGGCTGGTGCCTCTGGGAGAGCATCTGGCTGCTTGGCTCAGGGAAACTCTATCCCTGGGCTTCTGCAGCACTGTGGTCAAGGGCACAGGTGGTAGTGCTTGAAGTCATGGGGCTTTGTTTGTTTGTTTTCTTCTTTTGGAATGGTGTGTTTGGCTTGTGAGCCTGGTCTGCAGAATTCTTGAGTAATTCTTCAGTTCTAGAAAGTCTTTTGGGCCAGGTGACTTTTGGCTTTTGATAAGCTTTAAGGAGATGGTTGTGTTGTCTATGAAGCTGTGGGGGGCCATTCTTTTCCCGTGAGGCCAAAGGATGAAAGTGAGTAGTTATGAAGCCTCGTGGTGAGGCAGGAAATCAGAAGGGGCAAATTTCTGTTGATGCATTTAGTGATGAAGCCTGCTGCTTTGGCAAATGCCTTGGAGCCAGAGTGGGGGTGAAGCTGCCAGTCCTTGACAGCTGTCTTGTGTTTCTCAGAACATGAAGGCCATCTAGAAATGGTGGATGCTGTATTTGAAGTCAAATGGGCAACTCTGTGCCTGGGGAGCTGCATGGGTCAAAAGGACCCAGGAGTGCCGTAGATGATCAGCTGAAGAAGAGCCATCCTGGGACCAGGTGGCCAAGAAGGCCCAGGGCATGGTGGCCTGTGTCAGCAGCAGTGGGGCAGCAGGAGCAGGGCAGTGAGCGTGGCCCTGTGCTGGGCAGCGCTGCGGCCACCGCTGCAGTGCTGGGTACACTTGTGGGCCCCTGGGAAGCAGAAAGTCATGGAGGGGCTGCAGCGTGTGCAGAGAAGGACAGGGGAGCTGGGCAAGGGGGTGCAGCACAAGGCCAATGAGGAGGTGCTGAGGGAACTTTAGCCTGGACAACGGGAGGCTCTTGAGGGACCTTCAGGCAGACTTCCATCAATCCCTGCGTGACAGTGCTCAGCACATGGGCCAGTTCTCTACTAAAGATGCCCTAACTACATCCAAGTGCTTTAGCCACTGGAGTGGGTGGCACTTCCATATTGTGCCTGGTTGGCTTGTTGGTTTGCTATGAGGGAATTACTCTCTTCATTTTCTCTTTTTCCAGCAAGCAATGATGCCTCTGCACAGGGTTTCCTCCCCTTTTGCAACAGTAGATGAGATTGCGATCTAGTTTGAGTTTTCCGCGTGTCATGGTTTGACACTGGCACAATGCCAGTGCCTCCATGAAGATACCTTCTCCCTGGTTTCTGCTGTGAGATGTGACCAGGAATAAGCAAAGCAGGCTCCTACTTAGGGAAAAAGAACCAGAACTTTATTAACTACTCTACAACTACAGATAAAAAGGAACACACACACACACCGGGAAAATGAAAACTTCACAAGTGCATTTCCTCCTCCCCCCACCAAATTTCCAACACAATACATTTGGTTCCTCAAATCACCAACTCTCGGTCCAGCACCACCTTTTAGACAATCAATCCTCAGTTCATCAAGAGGAGAGGAGTCCTTCTTGTGCCATGGACTTCCCCTGGAAACACAGCTGAAGCCTCGTGTGTTTCTGTGTCACTCGTGGCACCGCCCGGAGTACATCTGCTGTCGTGACCTCTTCCTTTTCATGTCCAGTGCTCTCACCACTGAACACGGACCAGAACTGCTTCTAGGGTTGTCTTTTAAGGATGCTCTGTCCCGATCCAAAAAAAGGCACAGTCTCTCCTTTGGGACACCTGTCCCCACAATCTCTCCTTTGGGACACCTGTCCCCCCCATATTTTTTCACCCCCTGGGGCCGAGGGGCATCAACACTGAACCCTCTTGGTTCTGAGGCCATTGCCTCCCCCTAGAATGCAGTCTCTGTATCACAAGGAACATGGTTCTGTCCATGGCTGTACAAAAAGAGTCCAGCAAAAGCCACTCCATCATCTCTTCCCACTAGGATTCTTCTCTATTCTTCTACTATCTCTCACTCGCCCAGACCTCTCTCACACTGGCCATTTCTTTCCTCATCTTCCACTCTATCTTCTAGGAGAGGTCAATGTTCTGTAAAGTTCTCATTCTCCAAAAAGGGGTTAAAAGCTCCTACAAGCGGCCGGCTGAACCCCCCCCCTCTTCTCCGTCCCAGCCGTGCTGCCGGCGCAGGCCCATGTTTATCAAGCTTCAAGGTTACAGTCCCAGGCAGCGGCTCTTTCTCTTTCTCTCTGTGTCTCTCAGGGGGGGTTGCCCGATGGCTCCCGGTGTCTCTCTCACTCTTTCTTCCACCCTTCCACCCCGGGGCTCAGGCCTACCTCTCTCGACCTCATGGCTTTCCCCTCCCCCTGCCCAGCCAGCAGCTGGGCCAGGGGTGAGACCCGAACTCTTTCCCGCCGGAAACCCAAAAGAACCCTCCCAGGGGAGAGCTCTGCTTTTAACCCCGTGTTCTCAGAGGCGTGTCCATGTCCCAATGGCCAGGTTAAATGCCAATATTAAAGTCTGAATATCCATTGGCCAAAAACACAGCATCCCAAAAAACACATTTCCTGTCAAACCACCACACCGTGTCTGCAGCTGCAGTAGCAAAGGAGTTGGTGTCTCTTTCCTACTTTTCCAATTCAGAGCTTTCAATACTTAAAATTCTGTTTTACAGAGACAACGTTGCTTTATGATAGCAGCCAGGGAGGAATATCAACCTTATCTCCATCTAGTGTTCTTTTTAAGTGGCATATTTTAATTTGGTCAGTGGGACTTAGAATCCCTATATGGCTATGAACTGTTATGAATTCTCCTTAGAAGATGCAGTGGAAGATCTGAAAAGAAATGAGGTTCTGAATGATCGGTGACAGCCTGTCCCTCATGCTTCTCTCTTGCCACAGCTGACAGAACCAACAGCCGTCTCTCCCCTGGCTCCCGCTGCTCCTGGAGAAGAAGCCAAAGAGGAGCAAATTGAGATGGATGAGCGCCAGCCTCCATCAGTGCTCACACCAGAGCCTGGATATCCTGAGCCTGTAAGTGCGAGCTGTGGGTGGCGCTGTCTTTAGTGCAAGGCAGAGGTGCAAGTTTCAGAGCAGCCAGCGCTTCCTGTTGCTGGCTGAGGATGCTGAGTGCTGGAGTCCTGCCAGGAGCTCGGGATTTCCTGCAGGCAGCGTCAGTAGAACTTGGCCTTTGACCTGTGGTGTTGAGGCCCCAAAGGGCTGGTGCCTCTGGGAGAGCATCTGGCTGCTTGGCTCAGGGAAGCTCTATCCCTGGGCTTCTGCAGCACTGTGGTCGAGGGCACAGGTGGTAGTGCTTGAAGTCATGGGGCTTTGTTTGTTTGTTTTCTTCTTTTGGAATGGTGTGTTTGGCTTGTGAGTCTGGTCTGCAGTTTTCTTGAGTAATTCTTCAGTTCTAGAAAGCCTTTTGGGCCAGGTGACTTTTGGCTTTTGATAAGCTTCAAAGGGGATGGTTGTGTTGTCTATGAAGCTGTGGGGGGCCATTCTTTTCCCGTGAGGCCAAAGAATGAAAGTGAGTAGTTATGAAGCCTCGTGGTGAGGCAGGAAATCAGAAGGGGCAAATTTCTGTTGATGCATTTAGTGATGAAGCCTGCTGCTTTGGTAAATGCCTTGGAGCCAGAGTGGGGGTGAAGCTGCCAGTCCTTGACAGCTGTCTTGTGTTTCTCAGAACATGAAGGCCATCTAGAAATGGTGGATGCTGTATTTGAAGTCAAATGGGCAACTCTGTGCCAGGGGAGCTGCATGGGTCAAAAGGACCCAGGAGTGCCGTAGATGATCAGCTGAAGAAGAGCCATCCTGGGACCAGGTGTCCAAGAAGGCCCAGGGCATGGTGGCCTGTGTCAGCAGCAGTGGGGCAGCAGGAGCAGGGCAGTGAGCGTGGCCCTATGCTGGGCAGCGCTGCGGCCACCGCTGCAGTGCTGGGTGCACTTGTGGGCCCCTGGGAAGCAGAAAGTCATGGAGGGGCTGTAGCATGTGCAGAGAAGGACAGGGGAGCTGGGCAAGGGGGTGCAGCACAAGGCCAATGAGGAGGTGCTGAGGGAGCTGTAGTCTCCACAATGGGGGGCTCTTGAGGGACCTTTAGGCAGACTTCCATCACCCCCTACATGACAGTGCTTAGCACAAGGGCCATTTCCCTACTAAACACACCCTCACTGCATCCAGGGGCTTTAGCCACTGGAGTGGGTGGCACTTCCATATTGTGCCTTGTTAGATTGTTGGCTTGTTGGTTTGCTAGGAGAGGTTTGCCCTGATCTTGTTCTCCTTTCCTAGCAAGCAAAGGTGCTTCTGCATAACATTTCCTGCCCTTTTGCAGCCCTGGATGAGATTGTGTTTCAGTTTGAGTTTCCCACGTCTTCAGCTGCAGTAGCCAAGGCCTTGCTGTCGCTTTCCAGCATTTCCATTTCAGAACTTTCAGGAACGAAAAGGAACTCTGCTTTACAGAGACAACGTTGCTTCTTGATAGCAGCCAGGGAGGCCAGGGAGGAATATCAACCTTATATCCATCTAGAGTTCTCTTGAATTGGCCCATTTTAATTTGATGTCTGTGTCTTAGAACCCTTTTGTCGCTATGAAATGTTCTGATTTTTCCTTAAAAGGTGCAGTGCTAGATCTGAAAAGAAATGAGGTTCTAAACAGTTTGTCCTTCATGCTTCTCTCTTGCCACAGCTGACAGAACCAACAGCCGTCTCTCCCCTGGCTCCCGCTGCTCCTGGAGAAGAAGCCAAAGAGGAGCAAATTGAGATGGATGAACGCCAGCCTCCATCAGTGCTCACACCAGAGCCTGGATATCCCGAGCCCGTAAGTGCAAGCTGTGGGTGGCGCTGTCTTTAGTGCAAGGCAGAGGTGCAAGTTTCAGAGCAGCCAGCGCTTCCTGTTGCTGGCTGAGGATGCTGAGTGCTGGAGTCTTGCCAGGAGCTCGGGATTTCCTGCAGGCAGCAGCAGTAGAACTTGGCCTTTGACCTGTGGTGTTGAGGCCCCAAAGGGCTGGTGCCTCTGGGAGAGCATCTGGCTGCTTGGCTCAGGGAAGCTCTATCCCTGGGCTTCTGCAGCACTGTGGTCGAGGGCACAGGTGGTAGTGCTTGAAGTCATGGGGCTTTGTTTGTTTGTTTTCTTCTTTTGGAATGGTGTGTTTGGCTTGTGAGCCTGGTCTGCAGTTTTCTTGATTAATTCTTCAGTTCTAGAAAGCCTTTTGGGCCAGGTGACTTTTGGCTTTTGATAAGCTTCAAGGAGATGGTTGTGTTGTCTATGAAGCTGTGGGGGGCCATTCTTTTCCCGTGCTGCCAAAGGATGAAAGTGAGTAGTTATGAAGCCTCGTGGTAAGGCATGAAATCAGAAGGGGCCAGTTTCTGTTGATGCATTTATTGGTGAAGTCTGCTGCTTTGGCAAATGTCATGGAGCCAAAGTGGGGGTGAAGCTGCCAGTCCTTGACAGCTGTCTTGTGTTTCTCAGAACATGAAGGCCATCTAGAAATGGTGGATGCTGTATTTGAAGTCAAATGGGCAACTCCGTGCTTGGGGAGCTGCATGGGTCAAAAGGACCCAGGAATGCTATAGAAGATCAGCTGAAGAAGAGCCATCCTGGGACCAGGTGGCCAAGAAGGCCAAGGGCATGGTGGCCTGTGTCAGCAGCAGTGGGGCAGCAGGAGCAGGGCAGTGAGCGTGGCCCTGTGCTGGGCAGCGCTGCGGCCACCGCTGCAGTGCTGGGTGCACTTGTGGGCCCCTGGGAAGCAGAAAGTCATGGAGGATCTGCAGCGTGTGCACAGAAGGACAGGGGAGCTGGGCAAGGGGGTGCAGCACAAGGCCAATGAGAAGGTGCTGGGGAAACTTTAGCCTGGACAACGGGAGGCTCTTGAGGGACCTTCAGGCAGACTTCCATCAATCCCTGCGTGACAGTGCTCAGCATATGGGCCAGTTCTCTACTAAAGATGCCCTAACTACATCCAAGTGCTTTAGCCACTGGAGTGGGAGGCACTTCCATATTGTGCCTGGTTGGCTTGTTGGTTTGCTATGAGGGAATTACTCTCTTCATTTTCTCTTTTTCCAGCAAGCAATGATGCCTCTGCACATGGTTTCCTCCCCTTTTGCAACAGTAGATGAGATTGCGATCTAGTTTGAATTTTCCGCGTCTGCAGCTGCAGTAGCAAAGGAGTTGGTGTCTCTTTCCTACTTTTCCAATTCAGAGCTTTCAATACTTAAAATTCTGTTTTACAGAGACAACGTTGCTTTATGATAGCAGCCAGGGAGGAATATCAACCTTATCTCCATCTAGTGTTCTTTTTAAGTGGCATATTTTAATTTGGTCAGTGGGACTTAGAATCCCTATATGGCTATGAACTGTTATGAATTCTCCTTAGAAGATGCAGTGGAAGATCTGAAAAGAAATGAGGTTCTGAATGATCGGTGACAGCCTGTCCCTCATGCTTCTCTCTTGCCACAGCTGACAGAACCAACAGCCGTCTCTCCCCTGGCTCCCGCTGCTCCTGGAGAAGAAGCCAAAGAGGAGCAAATTGAGATGGATGAGCGCCAGCCTCCATCAGTGCTCACACCAGAGCCTGGATATCCTGAGCCTGTAAGTGCAAGCTGTGGGTGGTGCTGTCTTTAGTGCAAGGCAGAGGTGCAAGTTTCAGAGCAGCCAGCGCTTCCTGTTGCTGGCTGAGGATGCTGAGTGCTGGAGTCCTGCCAGGAGCTTGGGATTTCCTGCAGGCAGCGTCAGTAGAACTTGGCCTTTGACCTGTGGTGCTGAGGCCCCAAAGGGCTGGTGCCTCTGGGAGAGCATCTGGCTGCTTGGCTCAGGGAAGCTCTATCCCTGGCCTTCTGCAGCACTGTGGTCGAGGGCACAGGTGGTAGTTCTTGAAGTCATGGGGCTTTGTTTGTTTGTTTTCTTCTTTTGGAATGGTGTGTTTGGCTTGTGAGTCTGGTCTGCAGTTTTCTTGATTAATTCTTCAGTTCTAGAACGCCTTTTGGGCCAGGTGACTTTTGGCTTTTGATAAGCTTCAAAGGGGATGGTTGTGTTGTCTATGAAGCTGTGGGGGGCCATTCTTTTCCCGTGAGGCCAAAGAATGAAAGTGAGTAGTTATGAAGCCTCGTGGTGTGGCAGGAAATCAGAAGGGGCAAATTTCTGTTGATGCATTTAGTGATGAAGCCTGCTGCTTTGGTAAATGCCTTGGAGCCAGAGTGGGGGTGAAGCTGCCAGTCCTTGACAGCTGTCTTGTGTTTCTCAGAACATGAAGGCCATCTAGAAATGGTGGATGCTGTATTTGAAGTCAAATGGGCAACTCTGTGCCAGGGGAGCTGCACGGGTCAAAAGGACCCAGGAGTGCTGTAGATGATCAGCTGAAGAAGAGCCATCCTGGGACCAGGTGTCCAAGAAGGCTCAGGGCATGGTGGCCTGTGTCAGCAGCAGTGGGGCAGCAGGAGCAGGGCATTGAGCGTGGCCCTGTGCTGGGCCGCGCTGCGGCCACCGCTGCAGTGCTGGGTGCACTTGTGGGCCCCTGGGAAGCAGAAAGTCATGGAGGATCTGCAGCGTGTGCACAGAAGGACAGGGGAGCTGGGCAAGGGGGTGCAGCACAAGGCCAATGAGGAGGTGCTGAGGGAGCTGTAGTCTCCACAATGGGGGGCTCTTGAGGGACCTTTAGGCAGACTTCCATCACCCCCTACATGACAGTGCTCAGCACAAGGGCCATTTCCCTACTAAACACACCCTCACTGCATCCAGGCGCTTTAGCCACTGGAGTGGGAGGCACTTTCATATTGTGCCTGGTTGGCTTGTTGGTTTGCTATGAGGGAATTACTCTGTTCATTTTCTCTTTTTCCAGCAAGCAATGATGCCTCTGCACAGGGTTTCCTCCCCTTTTGCAACAGTAGATGAGATTGCGATCTAGTTTGAATTTTCCGCGTCTGCAGCTGCAGTAGCAAAGGAGTTGGTGTCTCTTTCCTACTTTTCCAATTCAGAGCTTTCAATACTTAAAATTCTGTTTTACAGAGACAACGTTGCTTTATGATAGCAGCCAGGGAGGCATATCAACCTTATCTCCATCTAGTGTTCTTTTTAAGTGGCATATTTTAATTTGGTCAGTGGGACTTAGAATCCCTATATGGCTATGAACTGTTATGAATTCTCCTTAGAAGATGCAGTGGAAGATCTGAAAAGAAATGAGGTTCTGAATGATCGGTGACAGCCTGTCCCTCATGCTTCTCTCTTGCCACAGCTGACAGAACCAACAGCCGTCTCTCCCCTGGCTCCCGCTGCTCCTGGAGAAGAAGCCAAAGAGGAGCAAATTGAGATGGATGAGCGCCAGCCTCAGTCAGTGCTCACACCAGAGCCTGGATATCCTGAGCCTGTAAGTGCAAGCTGTGGGTGGTGCTGTCTTTAGTGCAAGGCAGAGGTGCAAGTTTCAGAGCAGCCAGCGCTTCCTGTTGCTGGCTGAGGATGCTGAGTGCTGGAGTCCTGCCAGGAGCTCGGGATTTCCTGCAGGCAGCGTCAGTAGAACTTGGCCTTTGACCTGTGGTGTTGAGGCCCCACAGGGCTGGTGCCCCTGGGAGAGCATCTGGCTGCTTGGCTCAGGGAAGCTCTATCCCTGGGCTTCTGCAGCACTGTGGCCGAGGGCACACGTAGTAGTGCTTGAAGTCATGGGGCTTTGTTTGTTTGTTTTCTTCTTTTGGAATGGTGTGTTTGGCTTGTGAGTCTGGTCTGCAGTTTTCTTGAGTAATTCTTCAGTTCTAGAAAGCCTTTTGGGCCAGGTGACTTTTGGCTTTTGATAAGCTTCAAAGGGGATGGTTGTGTTGTCTATGAAGCTGTGGGGGGCCATTCTTTTCCCGTGAGGCCAAAGAATGAAAGTGAGTAGTTATGAAGCCTCGTGGTGAGGCAGGAAATCAGAAGGGGCCAGTTTCTGTTGATGCATTTATTGGTGAAGTCTGCTGCTTTGGCAAATGTCATGGAGCCAAAGTGGGGGTGAAGCTGCCAGTCCTTGACAGCTGTCTTGTGTTTCTCAGAACATGAAGGCCATCTAGAAATGGTGGATGCTGTATTTGAAGTCAAATGGGCAACTCTGTGCCAGGGGAGCTGCACGGGTCAAAAGGACCCAGGAGTGCCGTAGATGATCAGCTGAAGAAGAGCCATCCTGGGACCAGGTGTCCAAGAAGGCCCAGGGCATGGTGGCCTGTGTCAGCAGCAGTGGGGCAGCAGGAGCAGGGCAGTGAGTGTGGCCCTGTGCTGGGCAGCGCTGCGCCCACCGCTGCAGTTCTGGGTGCACTTGTGAGCCCCTGGGAAGCAGAAAGTCCTTGAGGGGCTGCAGCCTGTGCAGAGAAGGACAGGGGAGCTGGGCAAGGGTGTGCAGCACAAGGCCAATGAGGAGGTGCTGAGGGAGCTGTAGTCTCCACAATGGGGGGCTCTTGAGGGACCTTTAGGCAGACTTCCATCACCCCCTACATGACAGTGCTTAGCACAAGGGCCATTTCCCTACTAAACACACCCTCACTGCATCCAGGCGCTTTAGCCACTGGAGTGGGTGGCACTTCCATATTGTGCCTTGTTAGATTGTTGGCTTGTTGGTTTGCTAGGAGAGGTTTGCCCTGATCTTGTTCTCCTTTCCTAGCAAACAAAGGTGCTTCTGCATAACATTTCCTGCCCTTTTGCAGCCCTGGATGAGATTGTGTTTCAGTTTGAGTTTCCCACGTCTTCAGCTGCAGTAGCCAAGGCCTTGCTGTCGCTTTCCGGCATTTCCATTTCAGAACTTTCAGGAACGAAAAGGAACTCTGCTTTACAGAGACAACGTTGCTTCTTGATAGCAGCCAGGGAGGAATATCAACCTTATATCCATCTAGAGTTCTCTTGAATTGGCCCATTTTAATTTGATGTCTGTGTCTTAGAACCCTTTTGTCGCTATGAAATGTTCTGATTTCTCCTTAAAAGGTGCAGTGCTAGATCTGAAAAGAAATAAGGTTCTAAACAGTTTGTCCTTCATGCTTCTCTCTTGCCACAGCTGACAGAACCAACAGCCGTCTCTCCCCTGGCTCCCGCTGCTCCTGGAGAAGAAGCCAAAGAGGAGCAAATTGAGATGGATGAGCGCCAGCCTCCATCAGTGCTCACACCAGAGCCTGGATATCCTGAGCCTGTAAGTGCAAGCTGTGGGTGGGGCTGTCTTTAGTGCAAGGCAGAGGTGCAAGTTTCAGAGCAGCCAGCGCTTCCTGTTGCTGGCTGAGGATGCTGAGTGCTGGAGTCCTGCCAGGAGCTTGGGATATCCTGCAGGCAGCATCAGTAGACCTTGGCCTTTGACCTGTGGTGTTGAGGCCCCAAAGGGCTGGTGCCTCTGGGAGAGCATCTGGCTGCTTGGCTCAGGGAAGCTCTATCCCTGGCCTTCTGCAGCACTGTGGCCGGGGGCACACGTGGTAGTGCTTGAAGTCATGGGGCTTTGTTTGTTTGTTTTCTTCTTTTGGAATGGTGTGTTTGGCTTGTGAGTCTTCTCTTCAGAATTCTTGAGTAATTCTTCAGTTCTAGAAAGTCTTTTGGGCCAGGTGACTTTTGGCTTTTGATAAGCTTCAAGGAGATGGTTGGTTGTCTATGAAGCTGTGGGGGGCCATTCTTTTCCCGTGAGGCCAAAGGATGAAAGTGAGTAGTTATGAAGCCTCGTGGTGTGGCAGGAAATCAGAAGGGGCAAATTTCTGTTGATGCATTTAGTGATGAAGCCTGCTGCTTTGGTAAATGCCTTGGAGCCAGAGTGGGGGTGAAGCTGCCAGTCCTTGTCAGCTGTCTTGTGTTTCTCAGAACATGAAGGCCATCTAGAAATGGTGGATGTCTTCCAGAAAGTAAAATGGGCACCTCTGTGCCTGGGAAGCTGCGTGGGTGAAAAGACACTTGGGGTGTGGTAGAAGATCAGCTGAAGGAGAGCCATCCTGGGACCAGGTGTCCAAGAAGGCCCAGGGCATGGTGGCCTGTGTCAGCAGCAGTGGGGCAGCAGGAGCAGGGCAGTGAGCGTGGCCCTGTGCTGGGCAGCGCTGGGGCCACATCTGCAGTGCTGGGTGCACTTGTGGGCCCCTGGGAAGCAGAAAGTCATGGAGGATCTGCAGCGTGTGCACAGAAGGACTGGGGAGCTGGGCAAGGGGGTGCAGCACAAGGCCAATGAGAAGGTGCTGGGGGAACTTTAGCTTGGACAAGGGGAGGCTCTTGAGGGACCTTCAGGCAGATTTCCATCAATCCCTGCGTGACAGTGCTCAGCACTTGGGCCATTTCCCTACTAAAGATGCCCTAACTACATCCAAGTGCTTTAGCCACTGGAGTGGGAGGCACTTCCATATTGTGCCTTGTTAGATTGTTGGCTTGCTATGAGGGAATTTCTCTGTTCATTTTCTCTTTTTCCAGCAAGCAATGATGGCTCTGCACAGGGTTTCCTCCCCTTTTGCAACAGTAGATGAGATTGCGTTCTAGTTTGAGTTTTCCGCGTCTGCAGCTGCAGTAGCAAAGGAGTTGGTGTCTCTTTCCTACTTTTCCAATTCAGAGCTTTCAATACTTAAAATGCTGTTTTACAGAGACAACGTTGCTTTATGATAGCAGCCAGGGAGGAATATCAACCTTATCTCCATCTAGTGTTCTTTTTAAGTGGCATATTTTAATTTGGTCAGTGGGACTTAGAATCCCTATATGGCTATGAACTGTTATGAATTCTCCTTAGAAGATGCAGTGGAAGATCTGAAAAGAAATGAGGTTCTGAATGATCGGTGACAGCCTGTCCCTCATGCTTCTCTCTTGCCACAGCTGACAGAACCAACAGCCATCTCTCCCCTGGCTCCCGCTGCTCCTGGAGAAGAAGCCAAAGAGGAGCAAATTGAGATGGATGAGCGCCAGCCTCAGTCAGTGCTCACACCAGAGCCTGGATATCCTGAGCCCGTAAGTGCAAGCTGTGGGTGGCGCTGTCTTTAGTGCAAGGCAGAGGTGCAAGTTTCAGAGCAGCCAGCTCTTCCTGTTGCTGGCTGAGGATGCTGAGTGCTGGAGTCCTGCCAGGAGCTCGGGATTTCCTGCAGGCCGCGTCAGTAGAACTTGGCCTTTGACCTGTGGTGCTGAGGCCCCAAAGGGCTGGTGCCTCTGGGAGAGCATCTGGCTGCTTGGCTCAGGGAAACTCTATCCCTGGGCTTCTGCAGCACTGTGGCCGGGGGCACAGGTGGTAGTGCTTGAAGTCATGGGGCTTTGTTTGTTTGTTTTCTTCTTTTGGAATGGTGTGTTTGGCTTGTGAGCCTGGTCTGCAGAATTCTTGAGTAATTCTTCAGTTCTAGAAAGTCTTTTGGGCCAGGTGACTTTTGGCTTTTGATAAGCTTCAAGGAGATGGTTGGTTGTCTATGAACCTGTGGGGGGCCATTCTTTTCCCGTGAGGCCAAAGGATGAAAGTGAGTAGTTATGAAGCCTCGTGGTGAGGCAGGAAATCAGAAGGGGCAAATTTCTGTTGATGCATTTAGTGATGAAGCCTGCTGCTTTGGCAAATGCCTTGGAGCCAGAGTGGGGGTGAAGCTGCCAGTCCTTGACAGCTGTCTTGTGTTTCTCAGAACATGAAGGCCATCTAGAAATGGTGGATGCTGTATTTGAAGTCAAATGGGCAACTCTGTGCCAGGGGAGCTGCACAGGTCAAAAGGACCCAGGAGTGCCGTAGATGATCAGCTGAAGAAGAGCCATCCTGGGACCAGGTGTCCAAGAAGGCCCAGGGCATGGTGGCCTGTGTCAGCAGCAGTGGGGCAGCAGGAGCAGGGCAGTGAGTGTGGCCCTGTGCTGGGCAGCGCTGCGGCCACCGCTGCAGTGCTGGGTGCACTTGTGGGCCCCTGGGAAGCAGAAAGTCCTTGAGGGGCTGCAGCATGTGCACAGAAGGACAGGGGAGCTGGGCAAGGGTGTGCAGCACAAGGCCAATGAGGAGGTGCTGAGGGAGCTGTAGTCTCCACAATGGGGGGCTCTTGAGGGACCTTTAGGCAGACTTCCATCACCCCCTACATGACAGTGCTTAGCACAAGGGCCATTTCCCTACTAAACACACCCTCACTGCATCCAGGCGCTTTAGCCACTGGAGTGGGTGGCACTTCCATATTGTGCCTTGTTAGATTGTTGGCTTGTTGGTTTGCTAGGAGAGGTTTGCCCTGATCTTGTTCTCCTTTCCTAGCAAACAAAGGTGCTTCTGCATAACATTTCCTGCCCTTTTGCAGCCCTGGATGAGATTGTGTTTCAGTTTGAGTTTCCCACGTCTTCAGCTGCAGTAGCCAAGGCCTTGCTGTCGCTTTCCGGCATTTCCATTTCAGAACTTTCAGGAACGAAAAGGAACTCTGCTTTACAGAGACAACGTTGCTTCTTGATAGCAGCCAGGGAGGAATATCAACCTTATATCCATCTAGAGTTCTCTTGAATTGGCCCATTTTAATTTGATGTCTGTGTCTTAGAACCCTTTTGTCGCTATGAAATGTTCTGATTTCTCCTTAAAAGGTGCAGTGCTAGATCTGAAAAGAAATGAGGTTCTAAACAGTTTGTCCTTCATGCTTCTCTCTTGCCACAGCTGACAGAACCAACAGCCGTCTCTCCCCTGGCTCCCGCTGCTCCTGGAGAAGAAGCCAAAGAGGAGCAAATTGAGATGGATGAACGCCAGCCTCCATCAGTGCTCACACCAGAGCCTGGATATCCTGAGCCTGTAAGTGCAAGCTGTGGGTGGGGCTGTCTTTAGTGCAAGGCAGAGGTGCAAGTTTCAGAGCAGCCAGCGCTTCCTGTTGCTGGCTGAGGATGCTGAGTGCTGGAGTCCTGCCAGGAGCTTGGGATATCCTGCAGGCAGCGTCAGTAGACCTTGGCCTTTGACCTGTGGTGTTGAGGCCCCAAAGGGCTGGTGCCTCTGGGAGAGCATCTGGCTGCTTGGCTCAGGGAAGCTCTATCCCTGGGCTTCTGCAGCACTGTGGCCGGGGGCACAGGTGGTAGTGCTTGAAGTCATGGGGCTTTGTTTGTTTGTTTTCTTCTTTTGGAATGGTGTGTTTGGCTTGTGAGTCTTCTCTTCAGAATTCTTGAGTAATTCTTCAGTTCTAGAAAGTCTTTTGGGCCAGGTGACTTTTGGCTTTTGATAAGCTTCAAGGAGATGGTTGGTTGTCTATGAAGCTGTGGGGGGCCATTCTTTTCCCGTGAGGCCAAAGGATGAAAGTGAGTAGTTATGAAGCCTCGTGGTGAGGCAGGAAATCAGAAGGGGCAAATTTCTGTTGATGCATTTAGTGATGAAGCCTGCTGCTTTGGTAAATGCCTTGGAGCCAGAGTGGGGGTGAAGCTGCCAGTCCTTGACAGCTGTCTTGTGTTTCTCAGAACATGAAGGCCATCTAGAAATGGTGGATGCTGTATTTGAAGTCAAATGGGCAACTCTGTGCCTGGGGAGCTGCACGGGTCAAAAGGACCCAGGAGTGCCGTAGATGATCAGCTGAAGAAGAGCCATCCTGGGACCAGGTGGCCAAGAAGGCCCAGGGCATGGTGGCCTGTGTCAGCAGCAGTGGGGCAGCAGGAGCAGGGCAGTGAGCGTGGCCCTGTGCTGGGCAGCGCTGTGGCCACCGCTGCAGTGCTGGGTCCACTTGTGGGCCCCTGGGAAGCAGAAAGTCATGGAGGGGCTGCAGCGTGTGCACAGAAGGACAGGGGAGCTGGGCAAGGGGGTGCAGCACAAGGCCAATGAGGAGGTGCTGAGGGAACTTTAGCCTGGACAACGGGAGGCTCTTGAGGGACCTTCAGGCAGACTTCCATCAATCCCTGCGTGACAGTGCTCAGCACATGGGCCAGTTCTCTACTAAAGATGCCCTAACTACATCCAAGTGCTTTAGCCACTGGAGTGGGTGGCACTTCCATATTGTGCCTGGTTGGCTTGTTGGTTTGCTATGAGGGAATTACTCTCTTCATTTTCTCTTTTTCCAGCAAGCAATGATGCCTCTGCATAGGGTTTCCTCCCCTTTTGCAACAGTAGATGAGATTGCGATCTAGTTTGAGTTTTCCGCGTGTCATGGTTTGACACTGGCACAATGCCAGTGCCTCCATGAAGATACCTTCTCCCTGGTTTCTGCTGTGAGATGTGACCAGGAATAAGCAAAGCAGGCTCCTACTTAGGGAAAAAGAACCAGAACTTTATTAACTACTCTACAACTACAGATAAAAAGGAACACACACACACACCGGGAAAATGAAAACTTCACAAGTGCATTTCCTCCTCCCCCCACCAAATTTCCAACACAATACATTTGGTTCCTCAAATCACCAACTCTCGGTCCAGCACCACCTTTTAGACAATCAATCCTCAGTTCATCAAGAGGAGAGGAGTCCTTCTTGTGCCATGGGCTTCCCCTGGAAACACAGCTGAAGCCTCGTGTGTTTCTGTGTCACTCGTGGCACCGCCCAGAGTACATCTGCTGTCGTGACCTCTTCCTTTTCATGTCCAGTGCTCTCACCACTGAACACGGACCAGAACTGCTTCTAGGGTTGTCTTTTAAGGATGCTCTGTCCCGATCCAAAAAAAGGCACAGTCTCTCCTTTGGGACACCTGTCCCCACAATCTCTCCTTTGGGACACCTGTCCCCCCCATATTTTTTCACCCCCTGGGGCCGAGGGGCATCAACACTGAACCCTCTTGGTTCTGAGGCCATTGCCTCCCCCTAGAATGCAGTCTCTGTATCACAAGGAACATGGTTCTGTCCATGGCTGTACAAAAAGAGTCCAGCAAAAGCCACTCCATCATCTCTTCCCACTAGGATTCTTCTCTATTCTTCTACTATCTCTCACTCGCCCAGACCTCTCTCACACTGGCCCATTTCCTTCCTCATCTTCCACTCTATCTTCTAGGAGAGGTCAATGTTCTGTAAAGTTCTCATTCTCCAAAAAGGGGTTAAAAGCTCCTACAAGCGGCCGGCTGAACCCCCCCCCTCTTCTCCGTCCCAGCCGTGCTGCCGGCGCAGGCCCATGTTTATCAAGCTTCAAGGTTACAGTCCCAGGCAGCGGCTCTTTCTCTTTCTCTCTGTGTCTCTCAGGGGGGGTTGCCCGATGGCTCCCGGTGTCTCTCTCACTCTTTCTTCCACCCTTCCACCCCGGGGCTCAGGCCTAACTCTCTCGGCCTCATGGCTTTCCCCTCCCCCTGCCCAGCCAGCAGCTGGGCCGGGGGAGAGACCCGAACTCTTTCCCGGCGGAAACCCAAAAGAACCCTCCCAGGGGAGAGCTCTGCTTTTAACCCCGTGTTCTCAGAGGCGTGTCCATGTCCCAATGGCCAGGTTAAATGCCAATATTAAAGTCTGAATATCCATTGGCCAAAAACACAGCATCCCAAAAAACACATTTCCTGTCAAACCACCACACCATGTCTGCAGCTGCAGTAGCAAAGGAGTTGGTGTCTCTTTCCTACTTTTCCAATTCAGAGCTTTCAATACTTAAAATTCTGTTTTACAGAGACAACATTGCTTTATGATAGCAGCCAGGGAGGCATATCAACCTTATCTCCATCTAGTGTTCTTTTTAAGTGGCATATTTTAATTTGGTCAGTGGGACTTAGAATCCCTATATGGCTATGAACTGTTATGAATTCTCCTTAGAAGATGCAGTGGAAGATCTGAAAAGAAATGAGGTTCTGAATGATCGGTGACAGCCTGTCCCTCATGCTTCTCTCTTGCCACAGCTGACAGAACCAACAGCCGTCTCTCCCCTGGCTCCCGCTGCTCCTGGAGAAGAAGCCAAAGAGGAGCAAATTGAGATGGATGAGCGCCAGCCTCAGTCAGTGCTCACACCAGAGCCTGGATATCCTGAGCCTGTAAGTGCAAGCTGTGGGTGGTGCTGTCTTTAGTGCAAGGCAGAGGTGCAAGTTTCAGAGCAGCCAGCGCTTCCTGTTGCTGGCTGAGGATGCTGAGTGCTGGAGTCCTGCCAGGAGCTCGGGATTTCCTGCAGGCAGCGTCAGTAGAACTTGGCCTTTGACCTGTGGTGTTGAGGCCCCACAGGGCTGGTGCCCCTGGGAGAGCATCTGGCTGCTTGGCTCAGGGAAGCTCTATCCCTGGGCTTCTGCAGCACTGTGGCCGAGGGCACACGTAGTAGTGCTTGAAGTCATGGGGCTTTGTTTGTTTGTTTTCTTCTTTTGGAATGGTGTGTTTGGCTTGTGAGTCTGGTCTGCAGTTTTCTTGAGTAATTCTTCAGTTCTAGAAAGCCTTTTGGGCCAGGTGACTTTTGGCTTTTGATAAGCTTCAAAGGGGATGGTTGTGTTGTCTATGAAGCTGTGGGGGGCCATTCTTTTCCCGTGAGGCCAAAGGATGAAAGTGAGTAGTTATGAAGCCTCGTGGTGTGGCAGGAAATCAGAAGGGGCAAATTTCTGTTGATGCATTTAGTGATGAAGCCTGCTGCTTTGGTAAATGCCTTGGAGCCAGAGTGGGGGTGAAGCTGCCAGTCCTTGTCAGCTGTCTTGTGTTTCTCAGAACATGAAGGCCATCTAGAAATGGTGGATGTCTTCCAGAAAGTAAAATGGGCACCTCTGTGCCTGGGAAGCTGCGTGGGTGAAAAGACACTTGGGGTGTGGTAGAAGATCAGCTGAAGGAGAGCCATCCTGGGACCAGGTGTCCAAGAAGGCCCAGGGCATGGTGGCCTGTGTCAGCAGCAGTGGGGCAGCAGGAGCAGGGCAGTGAGCGTGGCCCTGTGCTGGGCAGCGCTGGGGCCACATCTGCAGTGCTGGGTGCACTTGTGGGCCCCTGGGAAGCAGAAAGTCATGGAGGATCTGCAGCGTGTGCACAGAAGGACTGGGGAGCTGGGCAAGGGGGTGCAGCACAAGGCCAATGAGAAGGTGCTGGGGGAACTTTAGCTTGGACAAGGGGAGGCTCTTGAGGGACCTTCAGGCAGATTTCCATCAATCCCTGCGTGACAGTGCTCAGCACTTGGGCCATTTCCCTACTAAAGATGCCCTAACTACATCCAAGTGCTTTAGCCACTGGAGTGGGAGGCACTTCCATATTGTGCCTTGTTAGATTGTTGGCTTGCTATGAGGGAATTTCTCTGTTCATTTTCTCTTTTTCCAGCAAGCAATGATGGCTCTGCACAGGGTTTCCTCCCCTTTTGCAACAGTAGATGAGATTGCGTTCTAGTTTGAGTTTTCCGCGTCTGCAGCTGCAGTAGCAAAGGAGTTGGTGTCTCTTTCCTACTTTTCCAATTCAGAGCTTTCAATACTTAAAATGCTGTTTTACAGAGACAACGTTGCTTTATGATAGCAGCCAGGGAGGAATATCAACCTTATCTCCATCTAGTGTTCTTTTTAAGTGGCATATTTTAATTTGGTCAGTGGGACTTAGAATCCCTATATGGCTATGAACTGTTATGAATTCTCCTTAGAAGATGCAGTGGAAGATCTGAAAAGAAATGAGGTTCTGAATGATCGGTGACAGCCTGTCCCTCATGCTTCTCTCTTGCCACAGCTGACAGAACCAACAGCCATCTCTCCCCTGGCTCCCGCTGCTCCTGGAGAAGAAGCCAAAGAGGAGCAAATTGAGATGGATGAGCGCCAGCCTCAGTCAGTGCTCACACCAGAGCCTGGATATCCTGAGCCCGTAAGTGCAAGCTGTGGGTGGCGCTGTCTTTAGTGCAAGGCAGAGGTGCAAGTTTCAGAGCAGCCAGCTCTTCCTGTTGCTGGCTGAGGATGCTGAGTGCTGGAGTCCTGCCAGGAGCTCGGGATTTCCTGCAGGCCGCGTCAGTAGAACTTGGCCTTTGACCTGTGGTGCTGAGGCCCCAAAGGGCTGGTGCCTCTGGGAGAGCATCTGGCTGCTTGGCTCAGGGAAACTCTATCCCTGGGCTTCTGCAGCACTGTGGCCGGGGGCACAGGTGGTAGTGCTTGAAGTCATGGGGCTTTGTTTGTTTGTTTTCTTCTTTTGGAATGGTGTGTTTGGCTTGTGAGCCTGGTCTGCAGAATTCTTGAGTAATTCTTCAGTTCTAGAAAGTCTTTTGGGCCAGGTGACTTTTGGCTTTTGATAAGCTTCAAGGAGATGGTTGGTTGTCTATGAACCTGTGGGGGGCCATTCTTTTCCCGTGAGGCCAAAGGATGAAAGTGAGTAGTTATGAAGCCTCGTGGTGAGGCAGGAAATCAGAAGGGGCAAATTTCTGTTGATGCATTTAGTGATGAAGCCTGCTGCTTTGGCAAATGCCTTGGAGCCAGAGTGGGGGTGAAGCTGCCAGTCCTTGACAGCTGTCTTGTGTTTCTCAGAACATGAAGGCCATCTAGAAATGGTGGATGCTGTATTTGAAGTCAAATGGGCAACTCTGTGCCAGGGGAGCTGCACAGGTCAAAAGGACCCAGGAGTGCCGTAGATGATCAGCTGAAGAAGAGCCATCCTGGGACCAGGTGTCCAAGAAGGCCCAGGGCATGGTGGCCTGTGTCAGCAGCAGTGGGGCAGCAGGAGCAGGGCAGTGAGTGTGGCCCTGTGCTGGGCAGCGCTGCGGCCACCGCTGCAGTGCTGGGTGCACTTGTGGGCCCCTGGGAAGCAGAAAGTCCTTGAGGGGCTGCAGCATGTGCACAGAAGGACAGGGGAGCTGGGCAAGGGTGTGCAGCACAAGGCCAATGAGGAGGTGCTGAGGGAGCTGTAGTCTCCACAATGGGGGGCTCTTGAGGGACCTTTAGGCAGACTTCCATCACCCCCTACATGACAGTGCTTAGCACAAGGGCCATTTCCCTACTAAACACACCCTCACTGCATCCAGGCGCTTTAGCCACTGGAGTGGGTGGCACTTCCATATTGTGCCTTGTTAGATTGTTGGCTTGTTGGTTTGCTAGGAGAGGTTTGCCCTGATCTTGTTCTCCTTTCCTAGCAAACAAAGGTGCTTCTGCATAACATTTCCTGCCCTTTTGCAGCCCTGGATGAGATTGTGTTTCAGTTTGAGTTTCCCACGTCTTCAGCTGCAGTAGCCAAGGCCTTGCTGTCGCTTTCCGGCATTTCCATTTCAGAACTTTCAGGAACGAAAAGGAACTCTGCTTTACAGAGACAACGTTGCTTCTTGATAGCAGCCAGGGAGGAATATCAACCTTATATCCATCTAGAGTTCTCTTGAATTGGCCCATTTTAATTTGATGTCTGTGTCTTAGAACCCTTTTGTCGCTATGAAATGTTCTGATTTCTCCTTAAAAGGTGCAGTGCTAGATCTGAAAAGAAATGAGGTTCTAAACAGTTTGTCCTTCATGCTTCTCTCTTGCCACAGCTGACAGAACCAACAGCCGTCTCTCCCCTGGCTCCCGCTGCTCCTGGAGAAGAAGCCAAAGAGGAGCAAATTGAGATGGATGAACGCCAGCCTCCATCAGTGCTCACACCAGAGCCTGGATATCCTGAGCCTGTAAGTGCAAGCTGTGGGTGGGGCTGTCTTTAGTGCAAGGCAGAGGTGCAAGTTTCAGAGCAGCCAGCGCTTCCTGTTGCTGGCTGAGGATGCTGAGTGCTGGAGTCCTGCCAGGAGCTTGGGATATCCTGCAGGCAGCGTCAGTAGACCTTGGCCTTTGACCTGTGGTGTTGAGGCCCCAAAGGGCTGGTGCCTCTGGGAGAGCATCTGGCTGCTTGGCTCAGGGAAGCTCTATCCCTGGGCTTCTGCAGCACTGTGGCCGGGGGCACAGGTGGTAGTGCTTGAAGTCATGGGGCTTTGTTTGTTTGTTTTCTTCTTTTGGAATGGTGTGTTTGGCTTGTGAGTCTTCTCTTCAGAATTCTTGAGTAATTCTTCAGTTCTAGAAAGTCTTTTGGGCCAGGTGACTTTTGGCTTTTGATAAGCTTCAAGGAGATGGTTGGTTGTCTATGAAGCTGTGGGGGGCCATTCTTTTCCCGTGAGGCCAAAGGATGAAAGTGAGTAGTTATGAAGCCTCGTGGTGAGGCAGGAAATCAGAAGGGGCAAATTTCTGTTGATGCATTTAGTGATGAAGCCTGCTGCTTTGGTAAATGCCTTGGAGCCAGAGTGGGGGTGAAGCTGCCAGTCCTTGTCAGCTGTCTTGTGTTTCTCAGAACATGAAGGCCATCTAGAAATGGTGGATGTCTTCCAGAAAGTAAAATGGGCACCTCTGTGCCTGGGAAGCTGCGTGGGTGAAAAGACACTTGGGGTGTGGTAGAAGATCAGCTGAAGGAGAGCCATCCTGGGACCAGGTGTCCAAGAAGGCCCAGGGCATGGTGGCCTGTGTCAGCAGCAGTGGGGCAGCAGGAGCAGGGCAGTGAGCGTGGCCCTGTGCTGGGCAGCGCTGGGGCCACATCTGCAGTGCTGGGTGCACTTGTGGGCCCCTGGGAAGCAGAAAGTCATGGAGGATCTGCAGCGTGTGCACAGAAGGACTGGGGAGCTGGGCAAGGGGGTGCAGCACAAGGCCAATGAGAAGGTGCTGGGGGAACTTTAGCTTGGACAAGGGGAGGCTCTTGAGGGACCTTCAGGCAGATTTCCATCAATCCCTGCGTGACAGTGCTCAGCACTTGGGCCATTTCCCTACTAAAGATGCCCTAACTACATCCAAGTGCTTTAGCCACTGGAGTGGGTGGCACTTCCATATTGTGCCTGGTTGGCTTGTTGGTTTGCTATGAGGGAATTACTCTCTTCATTTTCTCTTTTTCCAGCAAGCAATGATGCCTCTGCATAGGGTTTCCTCCCCTTTTGCAACAGTAGATGAGATTGCGATCTAGTTTGAGTTTTCCGCGTGTCATGGTTTGACACTGGCACAATGCCAGTGCCTCCATGAAGATACCTTCTCCCTGGTTTCTGCTGTGAGATGTGACCAGGAATAAGCAAAGCAGGCTCCTACTTAGGGAAAAAGAACCAGAACTTTATTAACTACTCTACAACTACAGATAAAAAGGAACACACACACACACCGGGAAAATGAAAACTTCACAAGTGCATTTCCTCCTCCCCCCACCAAATTTCCAACACAATACATTTGGTTCCTCAAATCACCAACTCTCGGTCCAGCACCACCTTTTAGACAATCAATCCTCAGTTCATCAAGAGGAGAGGAGTCCTTCTTGTGCCATGGGCTTCCCCTGGAAACACAGCTGAAGCCTCGTGTGTTTCTGTGTCACTCGTGGCACCGCCCAGAGTACATCTGCTGTCGTGACCTCTTCCTTTTCATGTCCAGTGCTCTCACCACTGAACACGGACCAGAACTGCTTCTAGGGTTGTCTTTTAAGGATGCTCTGTCCCGATCCAAAAAAAGGCACAGTCTCTCCTTTGGGACACCTGTCCCCACAATCTCTCCTTTGGGACACCTGTCCCCCCCATATTTTTTCACCCCCTGGGGCCGAGGGGCATCAACACTGAACCCTCTTGGTTCTGAGGCCATTGCCTCCCCCTAGAATGCAGTCTCTGTATCACAAGGAACATGGTTCTGTCCATGGCTGTACAAAAAGAGTCCAGCAAAAGCCACTCCATCATCTCTTCCCACTAGGATTCTTCTCTATTCTTCTACTATCTCTCACTCGCCCAGACCTCTCTCACACTGGCCCATTTCCTTCCTCATCTTCCACTCTATCTTCTAGGAGAGGTCAATGTTCTGTAAAGTTCTCATTCTCCAAAAAGGGGTTAAAAGCTCCTACAAGCGGCCGGCTGAACCCCCCCCCTCTTCTCCGTCCCAGCCGTGCTGCCGGCGCAGGCCCATGTTTATCAAGCTTCAAGGTTACAGTCCCAGGCAGCGGCTCTTTCTCTTTCTCTCTGTGTCTCTCAGGGGGGGTTGCCCGATGGCTCCCGGTGTCTCTCTCACTCTTTCTTCCACCCTTCCACCCCGGGGCTCAGGCCTAACTCTCTCGGCCTCATGGCTTTCCCCTCCCCCTGCCCAGCCAGCAGCTGGGCCGGGGGAGAGACCCGAACTCTTTCCCGGCGGAAACCCAAAAGAACCCTCCCAGGGGAGAGCTCTGCTTTTAACCCCGTGTTCTCAGAGGCGTGTCCATGTCCCAATGGCCAGGTTAAATGCCAATATTAAAGTCTGAATATCCATTGGCCAAAAACACAGCATCCCAAAAAACACATTTCCTGTCAAACCACCACACCATGTCTGCAGCTGCAGTAGCAAAGGAGTTGGTGTCTCTTTCCTACTTTTCCAATTCAGAGCTTTCAATACTTAAAATTCTGTTTTACAGAGACAACATTGCTTTATGATAGCAGCCAGGGAGGCATATCAACCTTATCTCCATCTAGTGTTCTTTTTAATTGGCATATTTTAATTTGGTCAGTGGGACTTAGAATCCCTATATGGCTATGAACTGTTATGAATTCTCCTTAGAAGATGCAGTGGAAGATCTGAAAAGAAATGAGGTTCTGAATGATCGGTGACAGCCTGTCCCTCATGCTTCTCTCTTGCCACAGCTGACAGAACCAACAGCCGTCTCTCCCCTGGCTCCCGCTGCTCCTGGAGAAGAAGCCAAAGAGGAGCAAATTGAGATGGATGAGCGCCAGCCTCAGTCAGTGCTCACACCAGAGCCTGGATATCCTGAGCCTGTAAGTGCAAGCTGTGGGTGGTGCTGTCTTTAGTGCAAGGCAGAGGTGCAAGTTTCAGAGCAGCCAGCGCTTCCTGTTGCTGGCTGAGGATGCTGAGTGCTTGAGTCCTGCCAGGAGCTCGGGATTTCCTGCAGGCAGTGTCAGTAGAACTTGGCCTTTGACCTGTGGTGTTGAGGCCCCAAAGGGCTGGTGCCTCTGGGAGAGCATCTGGCTGCTTGGCTCAGGGAAGCTCTATCCCTGGGCTTCTGCAGCACTGTGGTCATGGGGCTTTGTTTGTTTGTTTTCTTCTTTTGGAATGGTGTGTTTGGCTTGTGAGGCTTCTCTGCAGTTTTCTTGATTAATTCTTCAGTTCTAGAAAGCCTTTTGGGCCAGGTGACTTTTGGCTTTTGATAAGCTTCAAGGAGATGGTTGTGTTGTCTATGAAGCTGTGGGGGGCCATTCTTTTCCCGTGCTGCCAAAGAATGAAAGTGAGTAGTTATGAAGCCTCGTGGTGAGGCAGGAAATCAGAAGGGGCCAGTTTCTGTTGATGCATTTATTGGTGAAGTCTGCTGCTTTGGCAAATGTCTTGGAGCCAAAGTGGGGGGGAAGCTGCCATTCCTTGACAGCTGTCTTGTGTTTCTCAGAACATGAAGGCCATCTAGAAATGGTGGATGCTGTATTTGAAGTCAAATGGGCAACTCTGTGCTTGGGGAGCTGCATGGGTCAAAAGGACCCAGGAATGCCATAGAAGATCAGCTGAAGAAGAGCCATCCTGGGACCAGGTGGCCAAGAAGGCCCAGGGCATGGTGGCCTGTGTCAGCAGCAGTGGGGCAGCAGGAGCAGGGCAGTGAGCGTGGCCCTGTGCTGGGCAGCGCTGCCGCCACCGCTGCAGTGCCGGGTGCACTTGTGGGCGCATGGGCAGCAGAAAGTCCTTGAGGGGCTGCAGCCTGTGCACAGAAGGACAGGGGAGCTGGGCAAGGGGGCGCAGCACAAGGCCAGTGAGGAGGTGCTGGGGAAACTTTAGCCTGGACAACGGGAGGCTCTTGAGGGACCTTCAGGCAGACTTCCATCAATCCCTGCGTGACAGTGCTCAGCACTTGGACCAGTTCTCTACTAAAGATGCCCTAACTACATCCAAGTGCTTTAGCCACTGGAGTGGGAGGCACTTTCATATTGTGCCTGGTTGGCTTGTTGGTTTGCTATAAGGGAATTACTCTCTTCATTTTCTCTTTTTCCAGCAAGCAATGATGCCTCTGCACAGGGTTTCCTCCCCTTTTGCAACAGTAGATGAGATTGCGATCTAGTTTGAGTTTTCCACGTCTGCAGCTGCAGTAGCAAAGGAGTTGGTGTCTCTTTCCTACTTTTCCAATTCAGAGCTTTCAATACTTAAAATTCTGTTTTACAGAGACAACGTTGCTTTATGATAGCAGCCAGGGAGGAATATCAATCTTATCTCCATCTAGTGTTTTTTTTAAGTGGCATATTTTAATTTGGTCAGTGGGACTTAGAATCCCTATATGGCTATGAACTGTTATGAATTCTCCTTAGAAGATGCAGTGGAAGATCTGAAAAGAAATGAGGTTCTAAACAGTTTATCCTTCATGCTTCTCTCTTGCCACAGCTGACAGAACCAACAGCCATCTCTCCCCTGGCTCCCACTGCTCCTGGAGAAGAAGCCAAAGAGGAGCAAATTGAGATGGATGAGCGCCAGCCTCCATCAGTGCTCACACCAGAGCCTGGATATCCTGAGCCCGTAAGTGCGAGCTGTGGGTGGTGCTGTCTTTAGTGCAAGGCCGAGGTGCAAGTTTCAGAGCAGCCAGCGCTTCCTGTTGCTGGCTGAGGATGCTGAGTGCTGGAGTCCTGCCAGGAGCTCGGGATTTCCTGCAGGCAGCATCAGTAGAACTTGGCCTTTGACCTGTGGTGTTGAGGCCCCAAAGGGCTGGTGCCTCTGGGAGAGCATCTGGCTGCTTGGCTCAGGGGAGCTCTATCCCTGGCCTTCTGCAGCACTGTGGCCGGGGGCACACGTGGTAGTGCTTGAAGTCATGGGGCTTTGTTTGTTTGTTTTCTTCTTTTGGAATGGTGTGTTTGGCTTGTGAGTCTGGTCTGCAGTTTTCTTGATTAATTCTTCAGTTCTAGAAAGTCTTTTGGGCCAGGTGACTTTTGGCTTTTGATAAGCTTCAAGGAGATGGTTGTGTTGTCTATGAAGCTGTGGGGGGCCATTCTTTTCCCGTGAGGCCAAAGGATGAAAGTGAGTAGTTATGAAGCCTCGTGGTGAGGCAGGAAATCAGAAGGGGCAAATTTCTGTTGATGCATTTAGTGATGAAGCCTGCTGCTTTGGCAAATGCCTTGGAGCCAGAGTGGGGGTGAAGCTGCCAGTCCTTGACAGCTGTCTTGTGTTTCTCAGAACATGAAGGCCATCTAGAAATGGTGGATGCTGTATTTGAAGTCAAATGGGCAACTCTGTGCCAGGGGAGCTGCACGGGTCAAAAGGACCCAGGAGTGCTGTAGATGATCAGCTGAAGAAGAGCCATCCTGGGACCAGGTGGCCAAGAAGGCCCAGGGCATGGTGGCCTGTGTCAGCAGCAGTGGGGCAGCAGGAGCAGGGCAGTGAGCGTGGCCCTGTGCTGGGCAGCGCTGCGGCCACCGCTGCAGTGCCAGGTGCACTTGTGGGCCCCTGGGAAGCAGAAAGTCATGGAGGGGCTGCAGCGTGTGCACAGAAGGACAGGGGAGCTGGGCAAGGGGGTGCAGCACAAGGCCAGTGAGGAGGTGCTGGGGGAACTTTAGCCTGGACAACGGGAAGCTCTTGAGGGACCTTCAGGCAGACTTCCATCAATCCCTGCCTGACAGTGCTCAGCACATGGGCCAGTTCTCTACTAAGATGCCCTAACTACATCCAAGTGCTTTAGCCACTGGAGTGGGAGGCACTTTCATATTGTGCCTGGTTGGCTTGTTGGTTTGCTATGAGGGAATTACTCTCTTCATTTTCTCTTTTTCCAGCAAGCAATGATGCCTCTGCACAGGGTTTCCTCCCCTTTTGCAACAGTAGATGAGATTGCGATCTAGTTTGAATTTTCCACGTCTGCAGCTGCAGTAGCAAAGGAGTTGGTGTCTCTTTCCTACTTTTCCAATTCAGAGCTTTCAATACTTAAAATTCTGTTTTACAGAGACAACGTTGCTTTATGATAGCAGCCAGGGAGGAATATCAATCTTATCTCCATCTAGTGTTCTTTTTAAGTGGCATATTTTAATTTGGTCAGTGGGACTTAGAATCCCTATATGGCTATGAACTGTTATGAATTCTCCTTAGAAGATGCAGTGGAAGATCTGAAAAAAATGAGGTTCTGAATGATCGGTGACAGCCTGTCCCTCATGCTTCTCTCTTGCCACAGCTGACAGAACCAACAGCCGTCTCTCCCCTGGCTCCCGCTGCTCCTGGAGAAGAAGCCAAAGAGGAGCAAATTGAGATGGATGAGCGCCAGCCTCCATCAGTGCTCACACCAGAGCCTGGATATCCTGAGCCCGTAAGTGCGAGCTGTGGGTGGTGCTGTATTTAGTGCAAGGCCGAGGTGCAAGTTTCAGAGCAGCCAGCGCTTCCTGTTGCTGGCTGAGGATGCTGAGTGCTGGAGTCCTGCCAGGAGCTCGGGATTTCCTGCAGGCCGCGTCAGTAGAACTTGGCCTTTGACCTGTGGTGTTGAGGCCCCAAAGGGCTGGTGCCCCTGGGAGAGGATCTGGCTGCTTGGCTCAGGGAAGCTCTATCCCTGGGCTTCTGCAGCACTGTGGCCGGGGGCACACGTAGTAGTGCTTGAAGTCATGGGGCTTTGTTTGTTTGTTTTCTTCTTTTGGAATGGTGTGTTTGGCTTGTGAGTCTGGTCTGCAGTTTTCTTGATTAATTCTTCAGTTCTAGAAAGTCTTTTGGGCCAGGTGACTTTTGGCTTTTGATAAGCTTCAAGGAGATGGTTGTGTTGTCTATGAAGCTGTGGGGGGCCATTCTTTTCCCGTGAGGCCAAAGAATGAAAGTGAGTGAAGCCTCCTGGTGTGGCAGGAAATCAGAAGGGGCCAGTTTCTGTTGATGCATTTAGTGATGAAGTCTGCTGCTTTGGCAAATGTCTTGGAGCCAGAGACAGGGGTGAAGCTGCCAGTCCTTGACAGCTGTCTTGTGTTTCTCCGAACATGAAGGCCATCTAGAAAGGGTGGATGCTGTATTTGAAGTCAAATGGGCAACTCTGTGCCTGGGGAGCTGCACGGGTCAAAAGGACCCAGGAATGCCATAGAAGATCAGCTGAAGAAGAGCCATCCTGGGACCAGGTGGCCAAGAAGGCCAAGGGCATGGTGGCCTGTGTCAGCAGCAGTGGGGCAGCAGGAGCAGGGCAGTGAGCGTGGCCCTGTGCTGGGCAGCGCTGCGGCCACCGCTGCAGTGCTGGGTGCACTTGTGGGCCCCTGGGAAGCAGAAAGTCCTGGAGGGGCTGCAGCGTGTGCACAGAAGGACAGGGGAGCTGGACAAGGGGGTGCAGCACAAGGCCAATGAGGAGGTGCTGAGGGAGCTGTAGTCTCCACAATGGGGGGCTCTTGAGGGACCTTTAGGCAGACTTCTATCAACCCCTACATGACAGTGCTTAGCACAAGGGCCATTTCCCTACTAAACACACCCTCACTGCATCCAGGGGCTTTAGCCACTGGAGTGGGTGGCACTTCCATATTGTGCCTTGTTAGATTGTTGGTTTGCTATGAGGGAATTACTCTCTTCATTTTCTCTTTTTCCAGCAAGCAATGATGCCTCTGCACAGGGTTTCCTCCCCTTTTGCAAGAGTAGATGAGATTGCGATCTAGTTTGAGTTTTCCGCGTCTGCAGCTGCAGTAGCAAAGGAGTTGGTGTCTCTTTCCTACTTTTCCAATTCAGAGCTTTCAATACTTAAAATTCTGTTTTACAGAGACAACGTTGCTTTATGATAGCAGCCAGGGAGGAATATCAACCTTATCTCCATCTAGTGTTCTTTTTAAGTGGCATATTTTAATTTGGTCAGTGGGACTTAGAATCCCTATATGGCTATGAACTGTTATGAATTCTCCATAGAAGATGCAGTGGAAGATCTGAAAAGAAATGAGGTTCTAAACAGTTTGTCCTTCATGCTTCTCTCTTGCCACAGCTGACAGAACCAACAGCCATCTCTCCCCTGGCTCCCACTGCTCCTGGAGAAGAAGCCAAAGAGGAGCAAATTGAGATGGATGAGCGCCAGCCTCAGTCAGTGCTCACACCAGAGCCTGGATATCCTGAGCCCGTAAGTGCGAGCTGTGGGTGGTGCTGTCTTTAGTGCAAGGCCGAGGTGCAAGTTTCAGAGCAGCCAGCGCTTCCTGTTGCTGGCTGAGGATGCTGAGTGCTGGAGTCTTGCCAGGAGCTCGGGATTTCCTGCAGGCAGCATCAGTAGAACTTGGCCTTTGACCTGTGGTGTTGAGGCCCCAAAGGGCTGGTGCCTCTGGGAGAGCATCTGGCTGCTTGGCTCAGGGAAGCTCTATCCCTGGCCTTCTGCAGCACTGTGGCCGGGGGCACAGGTGGTAGTGCTTGAAGTCATGGGGCTTTGTTTGTTTGTTTTCTTCTTTTGGAATGTTGTGTTTGGCTTCTGAGGCTTCTCTGCAGTTTTCTTGATTAATTCTTCAGTTCTAGAAAGTCTTTTGGGCCAGGTGACTTTTGGCTTTTGATTAGCTTCAAGGAGATGGTTGTGTTGTCTATGAAGCTGTTGCGGGCCATTCTTTTCCCGTGAGGCCAAAGAATGAAAGTGAGTAGTTATGAAGCCTCGTGGTGAGGCAGGAAATCAGAAGGGGCAAAATTCTGTTGATGCATTTAGTGATGAAGCCTGCTGCTTTGGCAAATGCCTTGGAGCCAGAGTGGGGGTGAAGCTGCCAGTCCTTGACAGCTGTCTTGTGTTTCTCAGAACATGAAGGCCATCTAGAAATGGTGGATGCTGTATTTGAAGTCAAATGGGCAACTCTGTGCCAGGGGAGCTGCACGGGTCAAAAGGACCCAGGAGTGCTGTAGATGATCAACTGAAGAAGAGCCATCCTGGGACCAGGTGGCCAAGAAGGCCCAGGGCATGGTGGCCTGTGTCAGCAGCAGTGGGGCAGCAGGAGCAGGGCAGTGAGCGTGGCCCTGTGCTGGGCAGCGCTGCGGCCACCGCTGCAGTGCCAGGTGCACTTGTGGGCCCCTGGGAAGCAGAAAGTCCTTGAGGGGCTGCAGCCTGTGCACAGAAGGACAGGGGAGCTGGGCAAGGGGGTGCAGCACAAGGCCAGTGAGGAGGTGCTGAGGGAACTTTAGCCTGGACAACGGGAAGCTCTTGAGGGACCTTCAGGCAGACTTCCATCAATCCCTGCCTGACAGTGCTCAGCACATGGGCCAGTTCTCTACTAAAGATGCCCTAACTACATCCAAGTGCTTTAGCCACTGGAGTGGGAGGCACTTCCATATTGTGCCTGGTTGGCTTGTTGGTTTGCTATGAGGGAATTACTCTCTTCATTTTCTCTTTTTCCAGCAAGCAATGATGCCTCTGCACAGGGTTTCCTCCCCTTTTGCAACAGTAGATGAGATTGCGATCTAGTTTGAATTTTCCGCGTCTGCAGCTGCAGTAGCAAAGGAGTTGGTGTCTCTTTCCTACTTTTCCAATTCAGAGCTTTCAATACTTAAAATTCTGTTTTACAGAGACAACGTTGCTTTATGATAGCAGCCAGGGAGGCATATCAACCTTATCTCCATCTAGTGTTGTTTTTAAGTGGCTGTCATGGTTTGACACTGGCACAATGCCAGTGCCTCCCTGAAGATACATTCTCCCTGGTAGCTGCTGTGAGATGTGACCAGGAATAAGCAAAGCAGGCTCCTACTTAGGGAAAAAGAACCAGAACTTTATTAACTACTCTACAACTACAGATAAAAAGGAACACACACACAGGGAAAATGAAAACTTCACAAGTGCATTTCCTCTTCCCCCCACCAAATTTCCAACACAATACATTTGGTTCCTCAAATCACCAACTCTCGGTCCAGCACCACCTTTTAGACAATCAATCCTCAGTTCATCAAGAGGAGAGGAGTCCTTCTTGTGCCATGGGCTTCCCCTGGAAACACAGCTGAAGCCTCGTGTGTTTCTGTGTCACTCGTGGCACCGCCCGGAGTACATCTGCCGTTGTGACTTCTTCCTTTTCATGTCCAGTGCTCTCACCACTGAACACGGAGCAGAACTGCTTCTAGGGTTGTCTTTTTAAGGATGCTCTGTCCCGATCCAAAAAAAGGCACAGTCTCTCCTTTGGGACACCTGTCCCCCCCATATTTTCACCCCCTGGGGCCGAGGGGCATCAACACTGAGCAGTCTCTGTATCACAAATAATCTCTCCTTTGGGACACCTGTCCCCCCATATTTTCACCCCCTGGGGCCGAGGGGCATCAACACTGAACCCTCTTGGTTCTGAGGCCATTGCCTCCCCCTAGAATGCAGTCTCTGTATCACAAGGAACATGGTTCTGTCCATGGCTATACAAAAAGAGTCCAGCAAAAGCCACTCCATCATCTCTTCCCACTAGGATTCTTCTCTATTCTTCTACTATCTCTCACTCGCCCAGACCTCTCTCACACTGGCCCATTTCCTTCCTCATCTTCCACTCTATCTTCTAGGAAAGGTCAATGTTCTGTAAAGTTCTCATTCTCCAAAAAGGGGTTAAAAGCTCCTACAAGCGGCCGGCTGAACCCCCCCCCTTCTCCGTCCCAGCCGTGCTGCCAGCACAGGCCCATGTTTATCAAGCTTCAAGGTTACAGTCCCAGGCAGCGGCTCTTTCTCTCTCTCTGTGTCTCTCAGGGGGGGCTGCCCGACGGCTCCCGGTCTCTCTCTCTTCCACCCTTCCACCCCCGGGCTCAGGCCTACCTCTCCCGGCCACATGGCTTTCCCCTCCCCCTGCCCAGCCAGCAGCTGGGCCGGGGGAGAGACCCGAACTCTTTCCCGCCGGAAACCCAAGAGGACCCTCCCAGGGGAGAGCTCTGCTTTTAACCCCGTGTTCTCCGAGGCGTGTCCATGTCTCAATGGTCAGGTTAAATGCCAATATTAAAGTCTGAATATCCATTGGCCAAAAACACAGCATCCCAAAAAAAACACATTTCCTGTCAAACCACCACAGTGGCATATTTTAATTTGGTCAGTGGGAATTAGAATCCCTATATGGCTATGAACTGTTATGAATTCTCCTTAGAAGATGCAGTGGAAGATCTGAAAAGAAATGAGGTTCTGAATGATCGGTGACAGCCTGTTCCTCATGCTTCTCTCTTGCCACAGCTGACAGAACCAACAGCCGTCTCTCCCCTGGCTCCCGCTGCTCCTGGAGAAGAAGCCAAAGAGGAGCAAATTGAGATGGATGAGCGCCAGACTCCATCAGTGCTCACACCAGAGCCTGGATATCCTGAGCCTGTAAGTGCGAGCTGTGGGTGGTGCTGTCTTTAGTGCAAGGCCGAGGTGCAATTTTCAGAGCAGCCAGCGCTTCCTGTTGCTGGCTGAGGATGCTGAGTGCTGGAGTCCTGCCAGGAGCTCGGGATTTCCTGCGGGCAGCGTCAGTAGAACTTGGCCTTTGACCTGTGGTGTTGAGGCCCCAAAGGGCTGGTGCCTCTGGGAGAGCATCTGGCTGCTTGGCTCAGGGAAGCTCTATCCCTCGGCTTCTGCAGCACTGTGCCCAAGGGCACACGTGGTAGTGCTTGAGGTCACGGGGTTTTGTTTTTTTGTTTTCCTGTTTTGGCAAGGTTTGTTTGGCTTGTGAGTCTGGTCTGCAGTTTTCTTGAGTAATTCTTCAGTTCTAGAAAGTCTTTTTGCCAAGCTTTCTCTTGGCTTTTGGTAAGGTGGACGGTGATGATTGTGTTGGTTTTCCTGCATCCTTCCTGCCCTTTTGCAGCACCATGAGAAATTGTGCTTGAATTTTAGTGTACACGTTGGCAGTTGAAGATGCAATATATTTGCATGAGAACACATAGTTTGGGGCATGCATCTTGGTGCAGAAGGAACTTTTCTTTTGCCAGGCTTGTTATTTACACCTTGCACTTCCCATTCAGGTTAACAGTACCTCTGTCTTTTTGCTACCCAAGGAATCCGTTTTTGTTGTGTTTGGGATTTGGTCAGGAAATCAATGCCCTTGCATTCCAGCTGGTGCTCAGAGATCAGAGGAGCTAGGAGGGGCTGGGATGTATTTCTGATTGCACTTCCTTATGCACCATGTGTGTGGTCGAGTCCAAGAGAAGAACGTGCCCCAGCACGGATGCACAAAGAGTGAAGTTCCCAGTTCAATGCTCTGGGTCTGATCCCTTTCCATAAGGACCTACACACTCCAGATTCCCCAAGAGTGTGGTTTATTGAGCAACAGGAAAGCAATCTCAGGATTGCTGCTGATCAGGGCACTGCTACCGAGTGTTGATATGTGTAACAACAGAAAGGGCAATAAAGAGAGATTATAGAGGTGAGATCTATCTGTCTGTCTATTTTTCTATCTATCTGTCTATCTATCTATCTATCTATCTATCTATCTATCTATCTATCTATCTATCTATCTATCTCTCTATCTATCTACGCTGTGTAACATTTGCATAATTGAATATTCCTGACTCTGGTCCAAGGCAGTTGGAGGTGCAAAGCTCACCTAAAGCATCCCTTTCAGGAGTGGATTAGAGACATGTTCCGTCAACCAATTCAGAGCAGGCCTAGATGTTTTCCCCGTTCGGATATTGTGGTTTTTCCCCTCAGAGCTGTTTTTCTCCTCCACCCTGTTCTTTCCTGAAGTCCCCCGTTAATTCTTTAATTTTCTGCCTGTCCTAGAGTGGTGAAGTATTCCATGTTTTAGGTGGTGAAGACAACATGAATTCTAGAAGTGTCTCTCACAAGGAGTGAGCTCACCCAGGAAGCCACCTGCAGAGCCAGGATGAAGCAGTGGGACAGGGCAGGGTGTCAGTCACTACTAAAAGACAAACAGGACATGGCAGAAGCAGAGGGAGGCCCTCAGCAGACCCTTGAGAAATGCCACACCTTCCCTGTCAGCTGCCTGAGAGGCTGTTGGAGCTTCAACCCCAGATGGACCCTGATTGTAGGGCCAGGGTCACTTTGGAATCTGTGCCTCCCCTCAAACAGAGAATGACCCAGCAGAGCAGCAGCACAGTGCTTTGGGAACGTGTGAGCCCAGCAGTCTTTGAGTCTTGGCCCACAAATGTTATATGGGAAGTTGAAACCCATCTTCTCTTGCTTTCTGTGCAGGTCCTTCTAGAGAAAGAGCAGGAGCAGATTGCTTCAACAGAGATGCCGTGGCAGACTCAGGGAGAGCTGTTCCCAGGCCGAGAGCAGGAAGAGCAGCTCAGGCAGCAGGTGGAAGAGCCACAGGAGAATGGCCAGGTAAGCCTGACTGGCCAGGGGACAGAGGGAAGGGCAGGAAGAGGGGCATAAAGCAGAGCTCTTGGGACTGAGGAGGCCAGGAGTCCCACAGGCACTGGAAGCACAGAGCCTTGGAATCTGCAGAGATGAGCCCTAGGACAGGAGGCTTACATTGGAAGCAGATGTGGGTAGGGAAGCAGAAAGAAGTGGCTGAACAAATGTGATTTGAGGCTGCAAGAGGAAAAAGCTGAGCCTGATGGCAGCTGCCAGTCACTTGCTCTGCATTTGTGTGTACAGAAGATCCAGGCAGAGCCACAAGCAGAGCTGCCCGAAGTTCAGAGTGACATCGTGGCAGTAAAGAGAAAGAAGAAGGAAGACTTGAGAAGCATTCATGAGGAGAATCTCCATCAGCAGAGGGGCGATCAACCAAACCAGGTAAGTGAAAGAGTGGCAGGCACTCCACTCATGAAACATCCTCTCTCTTGTTTTTTAGAGAAGATGAAGGAACAGCTGAATGCAGAGCTTCAGACAGCTCACACTAGGATGAAGGCAAGGGAGAAGAGGCTGGAGGAAGAAATGAAAATCATCAGAGAGAAACTTAATCCCCTCCCTCAGTCTCTACAAAAGCAAGTGAGTGAAAGAGGGATGCAGTCAGTGCAGTGACCAAACTGGTGGTTTCTGTCTTTCTTGCCTTTCCACTCAGAGCTGCATGGAGTGGGGTGATGCCTCGGAGTGCCGTCCTGCTGTAGTGTGTATCACAGTCACTCTGAAGGACATTTCCTGGTGTGCTGAAGTGCCTCTGCTGCCATGGGTAGTGGGACTTGTCCTTTGGCCTTTTGGCCAGCAGTCATCCAAATTGATTCCTGCTCTCCTTGTTTCTTGAGGTGTTTTTAAAGGGGAACGTGGTGACTCAGATGGAGGATTGAAACAAGCTGTCTGTATCCCTTGTCAGTCTGTTCTTTGCCTTTCCTCACAGTCGATGACTCCTGGCTGACAGGGACAAGCTGGAGTCTCTGACTGCTTTGTTCTGTTTGATTTGAGGTGCAAGTGTTGGCATCTCACCGGGCAGCCTGCAAAGACTACCAGCGAATGTCTGGCAATGAAGAGCCCCAAGTTAGGAGTCAGGCACAGGTACCATCCCCACCAGAAGTGCTACAGGTTAAGCATGACCTGAAGATGGTGCAGGAAAAGAGGACACAGTGGGAGGAGGCAGAACACTTGAACAAGGAGCTGCAAGTGTGTCTGCAGCCCTTGGAGGTGGAAAGGAATCCTTGAGAGGAGGTAGAATGATCATTGTGGCAGTCATCCTTTGGAAAATCCATGAAAATGGAACATGAATCTGGCCATGAACTCAAGTAAAACTTGCCTTTGGTTTTGATCCATCCAGTTTGAGAAGTGAACATCAGAAAAAAGCCATTGAAGAGCCCTGCATGTGGTTGACAGCACCTTTCTAAGGGCCTGCATTTCAAAAAGGGATCTCAGGGTAATCTCTGCCAGCCACCTTTCTGACATCAACTCATTTCTTGTCCCAGATCTACACAAGCTCTGTCACCAAACCTGCTGCAGCAGCAGCAGCATCATCTAAAGGAGCCTTTTCTCCCCGATCTGAGAAGTGGAGCCGGGGCAGTTTGTTCACCTCCCGCGCTGACCCAGCTGCTGCTCAGCAACAGGAGATCGAGGGTGACTCCCTGGAGCTGCTGAGTACGTCTGCTCTATTTCTTGTCCGAGGGACAGTGCATTGTGTGCAGGTGTCAGCATAGCTGTACCAAATGTTTCTCCTGAGTTTGGTGTCACGGGGACATTTAGGAGCCCCACAGGAACTGCTGTAGAAAATCTGTCTCTGTGCTGGCCACCTGTGCTGCAGAGCTGTCTGCCTGGTTGTTGTTGTTGTTACCCAGCTGACCACAAAGGGTTCAGAGCTCCAGACACTGGGGCTGCCTTTTGTATCTCCTGGAAGCTGGGATCTCTGCTTTAATGTCAGCATCTTGCATTTTGTTTCCCTCAGAGAGAATAGTAAACAAGGAAAATCCCAGGATGAAATACACCAAACTGGAAGATATTGGCAGCGGGTGAGTCCAACCACAGTTACTGCTACATAAGCATGGGCCAGGTGTTTTTCTGGTGGAATGTCTATCCAGCGTGAAGTCAGACCAGCTGAAAACAGACATCTATCCCCATGTTCACACACTGGGGATAGACTGTCCCATCTCTCAGTGCTGCTCAGAATTTGTGTGTGTGCTCAGAAGGCATTGTCAGAGACACCTCCATGCTGCCGAGGTCTTGCCTGCAGCAAGGAACAGGATCTGGAAAATCTCATCTCTCAAGTGTGAGACACTTCTGTGTTAATTTCCTTAGTATTTTTGTATATTTCTAAATCATACTGCCACACTAATAAAGAGGAAAGAAACTTGCTTGCCTGAAAGAGCAACCTGCTCCGTGATAGCTGTGAGATAACAGTTCTCAGGAACATTTCTTTCCAAGAGTTTGCTGAAGGAAATACTCTGTGGTCAGGATAAAAACTGAACAGTTTAGAAACTGAAACCTGAGGTGAAAGAAGCATCTCTATTTTTGAGCTAAGGCAGTAAACCCGAGCACTTCAGGAACAGGCCCAGTGTCCAAGCACTTGAGAGGAAAAAGCACCATCTGCCTTTTGGCAGAGCTCTCCTGCATCTCTGCACTCACAGCAGAGATCTCTTGTGTGGGCTGGCTTTCACTGCAAGATCTAAATGGCTTCTACTTTCT
Organism: Molothrus aeneus; assembly: GCF_037042795.1. NCBI lineage: Eukaryota > Metazoa > Chordata > Aves > Passeriformes > Icteridae > Molothrus > Molothrus aeneus. The sequence goes on from NW_027098761.1 coordinate 3,348,245, forward strand.
TTGCTGCTTTTTTGTTTCTAGGACTTTTGGAGATGTTTGCAGAGCACTCGACAATGCCACAGGGAGAGAGGTAAATGTCAACAGCATCTGCAGTCTCCGCTGCTCTTGAGGGGCTTTCCCCTCTGGTGTGAGCTGTGGCTGGAGCTTTGGGCAGAGCTGTGCTGAAAAGGCACAAGAAGCACAGACTGGTGCCAGCCTGCAAAATACATCTGGGACTTTGTCCTCCTCAGCTGCCGGAAGGAAGGCACGGAGGGCAGCGGTTCCTTTCAGAGAAGGACGCGCTCGCTCGCTCTCCATCGCTAAAACAAAGGTGGTGCCTTCGAGCACCTCACTGCTCTTTGGGGCTACAGCTTCAGAGTCCTGAATTCTCATTTCTGGCTGCCAGCAAATACATCTGAAAGTTCCTGGTAGTTCCTTAGCCACCTGCAGTGCTGCACTTGGGAACTGCACGTAGGGAGAGATCTGCAAGGTGTCCCTAAAAGCCCTAAGCCCTGCCTGTAGCCCAAGATGTACCCACAGAGTATTAAGGCATGGATTACTTCTTCTGAATCCCATCCAAAGCAGCAGAGATTGTGGTCAGAGGTTTGTGGGTGATAGCTGAGACACCACTGTTACCAAGTGGACAAGGCAAAATGTCAGTGGCCCCATGTGTCCTGTAACTGGCCCCCAAAGGAGCAGAGAAATGGGCTGTTGGAATGTCAGTTCCTAATTAGTGCAGTGCCTAATCACATGGAAGTTTGGCACAGCTCAGCTGGGTCATTGCAAAATCACTCGCTCCATGTGCGTTGTGGTCTTGTGCCACCAACTTCTCAAGTTACTGATTTTCAATGCCATTTTAGGTGGCCATAAAGAAAATAAATCTAAAAGGACTGAGGAAGAAGAAATTAAAAGTCAATGAACTCATGGTCATGAAAATTAATAGGAATCCCAACCTGATCAACTATTTAGACAGGTGAGTTGTTGTCAATGTTTCTTTACATATTGCAAACATGCCAGCTAAAATCCCACTTTGGTCAGTGGCAGAAAATAGAGCTGCAATTATTGGCTAATTATTATTGCTCTGCTCATCTCTAATGGATGGGAAGAGAGTGCATTTTGTCTGCATGAGTCTTCTCTGGCATACATAGTTTGAAAATTACTCAAAAACCTGGGCCAGTCATATCTTACTAAATCAATAGCCTGTAAGTTCACAGCCACCACTTTTTTCTGTGGCTTGATTCTTTTCAAGTGTCTTTTTATGTCCAGATAAACTAACATAAATGTCCCCTTTTCCATTGCTTTGCATGCTAGGAAGACTAGGTGCTTATTTCCAGAAACACACAGTGTGATAGGTTTTTTATCTGTTACTAAACTCCATTTTTTACTTGCTGGCCATTTAAGACATCTCCTTTTTCACAGCTGTGCCTTTCTTCTTGAGACTGCACAGATTGCAAACAATGCATAGCTGAGAGGGAATGTCTATTCCTTTGATTCTGTCCTAGTCACAGAGGAACCTGGAAACAAGAAACCCAGAAGTAAAAAATCAAGGTACCCATGCACCTTCATCTCCACACGCTTGTTTCCTTCTTTCAGCTACCTTCTGGGCGAGGAACTCTGGCTAGTTATAGAGTACATGGATGGAGGCACTCTGAGCGATGTCATCAGCAAGACTTGCCTGTCTGAAGACCAGATGGCAGCCATCAGCCGGGAGGTCAGCAATGCCATCTGTGTTTCCAAGGGCTTGGGCAGGATTGTCTGGGGAGCAGGGGCTCAGAACAGGAGAGGTTTCATGTGCCAAGCTTTGTTTTCTGTGTTGCTGCTATGCTATGGGCAAGTAAAAGCATCCCAAGTGAAAGGCCTGCCAGTGCCCCTGCACTCACTGTACTCAGTGCCAGTACTCTTATCTCCTGCTGTTGTATTCTCACTCTGCCTCATGTATTTATTTGTATTTGCTGTTCTCCATTTTGCCTCTCTAAACATTTGCCTGGAGCCTGTCTTCACTGCGTTCCTTGCCTGTGAAAGCAGAGGTGCTGGTGGCAGGATTTAAAACAAAGAAAAAAGAGAGACTCATTTCTCACAGTCCTCAGCTGAAAAGGATAGTAGTGCAGCCAAAATGCTCTTTGCTTCAGGAAGGTGACTGATGTGATACTTCCAAGTCTGTGCTGAGGCCAGCAATAAAACCTTTGTCATGCAGCCTCCCACCCAAAAGTGATCCACTTCACACCAAAGGGAGGGGCTTTTTCTTTCTTGGCAAGACCCTCATTTGTCTTCTGCATGGAGATAGCATGTCCACTGCAGCAGCAGTCATTCTGGCTGGTTTGCAGGGGGCAGTCTACAAGAGCAGGTGCTGTTGCTGTTTTAAAAGCTGACACGCCTTTCCTCAGAAAGGTCCCACTCTGCAAGTGTTGGAGCAGCAAGCTCTTCCTCTTGGTGGCACTGTGTTCTGCCATTACTCCCCTCTTTGTTTCCTTTCTTGTGTGATGAAGTCACATCACTTATTTTTGCCCTCCTCTTTCTGTTTTCTCTCTCAGTGCCTGCGAGGACTGGATTTTCTCCACTCAAACCATGTGATCTACCGAGATGTGAAGAGCTGCAACATCCTTCTCAGAACCAATGGTTCTGTCAAGCTGGGTCAGTATATTCTTGGTCAGGTGCAGTGTGCCAGGGATGTGGGGTGTAGGCTGCTTTGAGTGACTGCCAGCTCCCCAGAAATGGTGCTGGTGGCAGCGCAGGGACCCCTACTGTAAGCTGAGGGCACAGTTGCAATGCGAACATAGGTATGAGAGGGAACTACAAGAAGTCAAGACTGCCTTTGGTCTGTGTGTGTCCCTTACAGAGGGAGGGAGCTACAATCTAAAGTTTCAGGGGAATAAAGTCCACTGCTGTGAGCAGCGTTAAAAAACCTGGGTTTTTTTGGATGTGGCCAATTCCGTACTACCTTGGCTAAAGCCCCATGGAAACTGAGTGTGGACAGTTCTCCGGGAGATTCAAGAGCACATTCTTAGACTGAGAGTGGGGAATTCTTTTGCTTGGTTTCCTAACTGGAGCTGGCTTTCATGTTTGTTGTTTTCTCCACAGCTGACTTTGGCCTCTTTGTTCAGCTCACCCCTGAGCAGAGCAGACGGAGCTCCGTGGCCGGCACTTCTGGGTGGCTGGCGCCTGAAGTGGTGACAGGTCAACCATATGGCCCCAAAGTGGACATATGGTCTTTTGGAATTGTGGGCATCGAAATGGTGGAACGAGAAGTTCCTTGCAGGAATGCAACTCCTGTTTCGGTAAGGAGCAAATACTCACTGATCCCATTGTCTTTCTCATCTGTCCCATGTTCTGTGTGCCATTGGACAAAATCCCGTTGCCATCTGCTGGCACCACTTCCACCAAGGTCCCCTTCTAAAAATGTCCCTGCATCACATCAGCATCCGCTGTAGATTTGGTTGCATCAGAAAGGGAAGTGGCAGTTCAGAAACCTAACCAGTTCCGAAAGTTGCCATTTTGGCCTCCAGCCAGGCCTGACATTGCTTTTTGAACCCTGTTGGAGCTCTGGCTCTGAAGGACAAGAATTTTTCAGTGGAACAGTTGGATGTGTGATAAATATCCTTCAAAATGGAGGTTGAGTCTTCCCAGTTTCAGTTTTATAGAAAAAGAAAAAGCAAAAAAGAAACAACCAGCAAAGCAATGCCCAAGCAGTTCTGCTTGCTTTTTTGCTTTTGAACCACAGCACATCAATTTTCCTCCATACTATAACATCTTTTCCAAATCCTGTGGGTCTTTGAAACTTTCAGGCTTTCAAGTCATCTGTACATTGTTCAGTCATGTGTGTGGGAGGCCTGGATAAGTTCAGGATGCATTTTTCTCCGACTGCAGTTAGAATTGTACACCAAACCCTTGGCTATTTCTTGGTACTTTAACAAGTTGATGAGCTTGCAGCCAGGTGCCTGGGCTGGGATCCAACGTGGGCAGTTGACACAGGTGCTGTGTTTCTTTACCACAGGAGCAGGGCCATCCCTGGCCTGCACAGTTCTAATGACAGGGAGGACACCAGCTCCCCACCATGTCCAGTGGCTGAGCACAGCTGCAGAGGGACAGGATAAAACCCCCTTTGTGACCTCTGGTGGTGTGGGAAAAGGAAAGAAAGCTGTACTAATTATTTATACTCAAGTGGAATGTGTTTGTTGTTTTAGGCTTGGAAATTTTCCTTTGGGTTGAAGAGGATAATAACAAAGTCTCTTTGGTCACTATCTATTTCAGTGCCACCAGCACAGAGCTGTTAGTATTGTGATGGGCACTTTTATGGAGACCAGGCCACAGCCTGGGGTCATGGAGATCCTGCCAAACCTCCCATTTCTTACCCGACACTTTCTGCGATTGAGTATCCAAATGAGCAGAGGGTGACCATAGGCATGGCACTTCTTCTGATTTGACCATGAAAAGGTTTCCTTTTGCCACATAAAGAAGCAAAAACGTGCAGCTGAGAGACAGAGCTACAAATGGCTCCTGTGCACCCAAGCAGGCATTTTCATCTCAATATATTTGTGCGTGCATCTTAATGTGTCTGTGTTGAATATGAGATCCCAAATGTTTGCTTTCCTTTCCTGAGGACTAGCTGGTGGATTTCCTTTCTTTCCTTCCACTTACCACTGGAAGAGTTTTCTAGAAGAGGAAAAGAAGCTCAATGAGATTTGTTTTATGGCAGTTGTGCTTCAGGGACCAATAAGCACTGCAGAGATGCCTTTCATGTACTAATCCTTGGAAACTGTAGCGTTAGTATAGCAGTCCCTCTTCCAAAAAGCCTCTCAAGCTGGTGTGAATCCTTAGGGAAGGGAACGTACTTTGCTGATGTAGCTCCTACTAGCTAGGTCAGTCAATGAAATCAGCTGCCAAGGCAAGATCTGCTGAATGTTGGAAAAGCTGTGGCTGCATCGGGATTTGGGTTTTTGGTTGGTAAAGGAAAGTCATCTCTGGGTCTCTGCCAGGGCAGAAACTGCCACTGCAGAATGGAGCTTAACCAATGGGATGCGGGAGAGCAGTTACAGATGGGAAAGAAGCAGGTAGAGCCTGGTGTCTCCTTTTTATCCAGGCTCAACTCCTGACAGCCAGGGGAGAGAGACCACGGCTGCGGCAGCCCAACCGATTCTCGTCTTGCCTGCGTGACTTCCTGAGCTGCTGCCTGCAGACAGATGTGACGTGTCGCTGGTCTGCCAGGGAGCTCCTGAAGGTAAAATGTGAAGGGGCTGCAGGTGAAACAGGCTCTGAGGGATGGGCTCCTTCTCCACTCAAGTCCAAGGCATCAGATGAGCCCCCCCTCCGCTCTTGCTGCTCTTCAAATGAAAATGGTGAGGAATCCTAGACTGGGCTGGGCTGGCAGGGACCTGTAAAGGTCCTCTGGTGCAAGTGTCCTGCAATGATCAGGGACATTTTTAAAGAGATCAGGTTGCTCAGAGCCCTTTGCCACTTGACCTGTGACGGGGCACCTACAAGCTCATGGGACAGCCTGTGACAGTATTGCACTATGCTCTGAGTAAAAAAGTTCTTCCTTAGACCTACTCTGACTTGATCCCCATTTTGATTAAAAATATTCATCACTTTCTATTGTAACTGGACCTGTTAAAAAAGGTGTCCCCACTTTCTTCAAAGCCACTCTGAAGTCTTGGGAAGTGGCAATAAAGTCTCCCTGGGGCCTGTTCTTCACAAAACTGAATAACTCCACCTCCCTCCGTATTTCCTGAGAGGAGAGCTGCTCTGTTTTCTGTTTCTGTCGCCCTCTTTTGTAATTTGGTGGGGTCTTGAGTTTTATCTAATGGCAAAAGAATTGAAGTAGAGCAATGCAGGCTACAGAGACATGAAATGGTGGTGGTGGAACCCAAGGAAGCCAGTCCCAGCTGAGCAGTCAGAGATTTGCCTGTGGGCTGGAGGGGCTGTGGGGGGCTCACTGTGAGCCTCTGAGGGGCCCTGCTTTGTGCCCCCCAGCCCACCCTTAGAGGTTTCTGCCACACAAACAGGGACAGCTGGGAGGGACTTGTCCCAGCCCCATCTGCTGCCTGGCACGCCCAAGCAGACGGGAACTGTGCCAGGGTTACTGCCAGGTTGTGTGGCAGAGAGGGAGCTGCAGGGCCCAGTGCCACTGGGCTGGCCCTGCTGGGAAGGAAGGTGCCATCCAGCACACAAGGGGCAGGTCATGGAAAGGCAGACACTGCTTTCTGTCCCTGTGGGAATTTGCACAGTGCCTGTCTTACAAAGGCAGGGACCTATGTGAGCCATTGGAGTTTCCTGCAAGGAAGAAAGGCCAGGGACAGAAAGCACCATTTCAGAGCACTGGCAGGGCAAAAATCCCAGCAGGATGAAGACATCACAATAAATGGATGAGTGGGATTCTGAGCCAGGTTTGCCTGCAATGGCAAGGTCATGATATGATGATTGGGGAGCAGATTGTCCCATTGCTCCTCTTTCTGGGTCTTTTTAGGACCCAGAGGAATCCTGATTGACTCTCTGAAGCACTAAGCTTGGAAAGTCATGGTTCAATGTTCTTTGTTGTTTTTTTTTTTTTTTTTTTTCCGGTGGACAGCATCCATTTGTAATTTCAGCCAAGCCAGCGTCCAGCCTGGCCCCACTCATCAACTCAATCAAGATGAAGAAGAAGAAGGAGGAGTGGAGAAGAAGAATGTAATAATGAAGATGTTTTCGCCATAACCAACTTAGAGTAGGATTGTAGAGTAGGACTCTAGAGTAGGATTGTTGAGTAGTTTTGCTCTATAGAGTAGGTTTATAGTATAGTATAGGTTATATATATAGTATAGTAGCTATATATATAGTATAGTATAGTATAGTATAGGTTTATAGAGTAGGATTATTATTAAATAAAGTTTCTCAAACATCAACTCATTTGGAAGATTCCCCTCCTTCGGACCCCCTTCAGACAGCTCGACATTTTCTTCTGAATTACCAGTTGTTTTTTACTGGTGCTAACTCACACTTATGGCTTCTTTGGTATGGTTTGTAAGTGGAGAAGGATCTTCTTCATTCATCCTCTCCAGACCACACTGCCTTTGGAATATGACCCACTGTCTGGTTTTGGCACAGCTGTGATATTTCTAGTTGAGGCAGAAAAGGTAATGGCATTTGCAGGAAAAACCAAAGGAGGGGAGAGGCAGCCAAGACACACTGTGTGGATTCAGGCCTTCAGTCATGACTCAAGAGCATTTGAGTTCCTGCCACTTGGATTTGTATCCCTAAGTGCAATCTCCTTGGCAGAAGAGCCAAAGAGATTGCCTTGCTCAAGTGAGAAAGCAGAAAGATCAGAGAGGGTGCTCGGCAAGGTCTCCTGTGGTGCAGAGCTGTCAGCGCCTGTGAGGTGAGAGCGGGCCCGGCCTTGGCCGGGCTGGAGCCCCAGCAGAGCCCCAGCAGAGGCGGGAGCAGGCTGAGCCCCGGCAAAGGCAGGCTGGAAGGAGGCCCTTGGAGCTGCAAGAGGCAGCAGCCGAGCCCTGGGTGCCTGTTCCTGGGAGTGGGCGAATCCTGCACTCTCAGAGCCCAGGTGGCAGCTGGCTGCTGCCGAGGGGAAGCGCAGCCGTGCTGGGCAGAGCCCGGCGTGGAGGCATTGGCCATCTGGAGTGTGCCCAGGAGCAGAGAAAGGCCAAGGGCAGCCGAGGGCCGCTGGGCTGGCTGAGGAGGATTCCTCCTCTTCTGCCGGCTGCCCTGCAACTCCTGGCCAAGGTCAGCAGTGTGTGCAGCACTCTGGGCACCGGGGCAGGGAGCCGGGCTGCTCAGCAGGCTGGAGCACAGGGCAGCCTCCTTCAGGCATGGCACTTCTGCCAGGGGAAGCGAGGCCAGCGTGAGGCAGGGACAGCTTGGCAGGGCACGTCTGCAGGAGCCAGCGCCTCACGCAGCTCTGGGAGGAAGCGCCTGCAATCCTGCAGTTCTGCACTGAGCCAGAGCAAAGGTGTGAGATGCAGAGTGTTTGGCAGAAATATTCAGGCCCACCAGGCCAGCCTGCTTTGTGTTCTCTGGCACAAAGCAAGCGCTGTGCAATGCAGCTCTGAGCTGCTGGGAGAGAGGGAGTCGGGGATGTGCCTGAGGGTTTTTCTTGAGTAGTGAACTGATTAGGAAGGGAGCAGAAGGGTTGCAGTAGGCAATTTGTGTTTTCTTCATTAATTTCTGAATGACGGATGCAATGTGTCCTCACTCATCAAAAGCGCTTGCAGGACTCCTTGGCAAAATGCTTGTGTATGAATCCCAGAGTAGGAAGGAGAGGCGCTGGGAAAATGCTAAGGCGTAACAAATGAGGCTTAATCTTGTGGATTCCTTGAGCTTTAGCAGGCAGTACTGAACCCTGTATTCCCCCATTGCAGTGCTTAATGTGTGCAAGTGGCTATCTTAACCTTGAGAATAAAGAGAATGGTCCTTCTAAGAAGGTAGCTGGAATTCAATTCCCTGCATTCAGGGGAAGAAAGTGTTTTTAGGATGCTCTTGACTAGTGAAGGAGAATTTGAGGAATGGAGTATTTCTAAAGCAACTGTGTCCAAGACCCTGCTATATTTGATCCATTTTTGACCAGGTTGACAAGGCAATGAAGAAAAATATCTTGTTTAATGAATGGGAACTTGACCCTTTGTCCTGGTTTAGGGCAAATTTGTGAGACACCCTCCACATGAGCTCCTCTAGAAAGCACATTCAATCGGTCCCTCTCACAACCAGTTTGGGAGAAAATACCTCCTTGGAGAAAAGTGGAAAAACCTGTTTATTAAGCAATAAAACCTAAACAATATTAAACAATGAAACCTCTTGCCGCTCCAAAAGAGAGACAAACTCACAAAGTCTCCTCCGTGGGCTGTGGCTCAGCTCACTCAATCTCTTATCAGTCCTGTGGTGCTGGAAATGCTGCTACCCAGGCCCAGCCCGGTGGGTCACAGGTGTGAGCTGCCAGTGCTCTTCTGTTATTCAGTCTGGAGAAGGTCTAAACAGGTCCAAAGAAAAGAGGAAAAACCTCCCCACAGTCTAGGGAACTTCTTTGTCTCAGCTAGCTAAAACTAACTAAAAGCAAAGGAGAGCTCTGTCTTGCCTTCTGTCTATCCGCAGACATCACAGTCCAGGAGCAGGAATGTGGAGGAGTGAGTGCAGTTTCTGCAAAGAAACTCCGTGCTTCTTCTCTCCCTCCCTTCACTCTTGGAACTTGTCTTAAAGCTGCAAAACTTATTATTCATCAAAACCAGAGCAGATGACTGGAGATACAAGCATGATATAGCCAAGCCAGGACACCCTTGAAAGAGAAACAATGTATTGGTCAATCGGTGGGCAGTCAAGCTTTGAAAGGGGAACAGTGCGCAATGGAGCCCTTGCTGGCAGGGAGTTGGTATCCTGAGCCATCATGGCCTCATCTCACACGCTGACCATGTGTGGGCTGATGCTGTAACTGGGAAAATTCCACTCCTGAGCAGGAGATATAGGGCCTGGTTCTGGGGTGGAGGGGTGAGAAGGATGAGATGCACAGCGTTTTGATCCACCATTGAACTGAGGCCAGCGTGAGGCAGGGACAGCTTGGCAGGGCACATCTGCAGGAGCCAGCGCCTCACACAGCTCTGGGAGAAAGCGCCTGCAATCCTGCAGTTCTGCACTGAGCCAGAGTAAAGGTGTGAGATGTAGGGATTTTGCAGGAATATTCAGGGCCACCAGGCCAGCCTGCTTTTTGCTGTCTGGCACACAGCAAGCGCTGTGCAATGCAGCTCTGAGCTGCTGGGAGAGAGGGAATCAGGGATGTGCCTGAGGATTTTGCTTGAGTAGTGATTTGGAAGGGAGCAGAATAATTTCAGTAGGCAATCTATGTTTTATTCATTAATTTCAGAAAGAAAGTTGTAATGTGTCTTCACTCATCAGTAGCACTTGCAGGACTTTATGACAAAATGTTTGTGTTTGATTCCCAGAATAGGAAGGAGAGGCGCTGGGAAAATATTTAAGTGTAAGAAATGGGACTTAGTCTTGTGAATTCCTTGAGCTTTAGCAGGCAGTGCTTAGTCCTGTATTCCCCCATTGCAGTACTTAATGTGTGCAAGTGGCTATCTTAACATCGAGATTGGAGAGAGTGTTCTTTCTAAGAAGGTAGCTGGAATGCATTTAAGGGAAAGAAAGTGCTTTTAGGAGGCTCTTGACCAGCAAAGGAGAATTTGAGGAGTGGGATATTTTGCAAACAACTGTGGCAGGGACTGGAGTTGGGCCCTGTCATATTTGATCCATGTTTGAGCAGGTCAATGAGAAATGATGAAAGTGTATTGTTCAATGAGTAGGAACTTAACCTTTGAAAGAGAAACAGTGTATTGGTCAATCTGTGGGTATTGGAATTACCAATATAGCCAGAAGGGACGTGCCTGGGCTTGTCCGACTCTCTCTGCTTGACTAAAAGGCGGCAGCTGTGGTGTTTTCACCTCAGAGACACCTTTGGCTAAGCTGGATGCTGCAGCTGGGCGCTAGAGACAAGTTCAGACATGCAGGAGCTCAGGTTTTGCTTGGCAGAGAAGCTCTAAGGCGAGGATGAAGGAAAGGAGTCGGGTTCTGCTAGAGGTTTTCAATCCAGAGCTTTATTCCTGGCCCACAGGCCTCTGAATGCAGTAACAGCTCTAACAGAACCTCTCAAACCACGTGGTTGCTGTTCCTGTTATCCTCGGGGAGAGGGGGAGGAAAGGGGTAGGGTTCCCACCAACCAGGTGCAGGGGGAGAAGTCTCAGGGGTCAAATGACACCAGGATGGCCCAATGTCCTCCAGGGGTGTAAGGCATCTTTTGAACTCTACCAATCACTCAATGGCCTTCTGGAATGCCAGGACTGACAGACGGCACTCAGCAGGGGTCAGGGTGGGGGAAAGGAGAGGTGATTGACACACCTGGGGAAGAAATCTACAGGGAGAAACCTGAGGTATCTGAGGCAACCCATGACATCACGCCGCAATATCTCCCCCTTGTTTTGTTTAAAATGAAGAGGACTGGGTTTGGGGGGCAAAATTCTTGCCAAACCATGGTTGGTAAATTGGTTCCTCCTCTTCAGGAGGGTCAGTGTTTTCTTCTGCGGCTTCCATGTCATTTACTGGAGCACTAAGGGCTTCCAAATGGTGGACTTCAGGAGGGGAACATGAGCTTGAAATTAACTTGTGAACCATGCGCTTGATTAGTCTGAAAACAATGGTAACGACTACAATAACAATAACTAGAATAAACAATACTAAAAATACAGTTTTCAGAATAGATCCCACCCAGCCTGAGAGTCCCCAGCCCTTGAACAGTCTTATCAGCCAGTTGTCTGTTTCTCTCTTGATGTCATAATTTCAGGGTGGTCCATACGTTTGCTTTGGGCTGATGGACTATCCAGGAGATTGCTGGTGCAATGATCGAGAAGAGCAGACTCGGTCTCATGGTGTCTCGAGACTGCACACAAACAGTGGGATCTAAACTGGTACAAGGAACTTAAGACAAACATATATTGCAAACTATTCCAGATAGGAGGCTTAAATAAAATTTCTTCCAGGGAACACCCGTGGTGTTTCCTTCTCCAGGCAGCATTAGCAACCTGGGGCGCTTCTGTAGACTTCCCTGAGGCCTTGGGGACATAGGGCCTTACTCATTTGGAAGGGACCCACTTTGAACCAGAGGGGGTGGACACGCAGGTGTATCTACGTCCCCATGTAACTAATTTATAAGGTCCCACTGTCTTCCAAGTCTCAGGGTCCTTTACTAAGACTGAAGGCTTTTCTTTCACTGACATCTGACTGCTCCCCTCAAAGTGGCGTATGATGGGCGGATTCAGGCTGTCAAAAGAACAGTTCAGAAATTGATTGTGAACAGTGCCCTGGGCAACCGGATGTGGGGAGGTTCTACTTTCAGGACCCGATGTTGCTGGTCCAGGACTCTTTTGATATCATGGTGAGTCCTTTCTACTACGGCTTCACCTGTAGGGGAGTAGGGGATGCCTGTTTTGTGCTCTGCTCCCCATTGTTGCAGGAAACTCCTGAATTCCTTGGATTTGTAAGTAGCCTGTAAGAGGTGCTTTATGGCATCGGAAGATGATTCTCTTGTGTGGGCAGAGGCATAGACCGCTCCAGAAAAGGTATCTACACTAACATGAACGTATTTCTGTTGTCCAAATGACTGTATGTGTGTAACATCTGTTTGCCACAGTTCACAACTGTTCAACCCCCTTGGGTTTGCTCCTGCACTCATTGTAGAGAGTGCATGTTGTTGGCAATTGGTGCATGTGGCCACAATTGCTTTGGCCTGTTCTTGAGTGATGTGAGACTGACAACCCAGGCCAGGTGCATGTTGGTGGAAAAGCTCGGGTCCTAGCTTTCCGGATCAGTTCTGCTACCAGCTCTTAGGGCTTTGTCATTCTCTTGGACCTTTGGTGACTGAGGAAAACCCACTCTATGATCAAGAGAGGGTCCCTCTGGTCCTGGCCCTTTTTAGGTGTTTCCATTGCCTTAGGGGTTTGTTTTTTCTCCCACTGGAAAATGATTCCATGGAGGTGTGGCAGCTTATCTGAGATGATAAATTTGAATGGCAGGTCAGGCCGACATTGGTTGGCCTGTCTTGTGGACATTGCTGTCTGAACTTTTTCTAGATCTTTCTGTGCCTCTGGGGTAATAGCCATAGGAGAACTCGGGTCCTCTCCCCCTTTCAATAAATTGAAAAGAGGGGCAAGGTCTTCGTTGGTCAGACATAGCCAGGGCCTTACCCAATTTAAAGACCCACACAACTTGTGGACATCTGCAAGGATCTCGATCTTCGTTTTGATTTCTAATTTTTGAGGAACAATGGTCCTATTTCCAATTTCTAAGGAACTGGAATATTCCCAAATACTTCCAAGGTGGCATCTTTTGAATTTTCCTTTCCTGGAACTCAAACCCTGCAACAATCAATGCATCGATCGTTAGGTCAAGCACATGGGTGAGTAAATCATCACTGGGGGCACACACAAGGATATCATCCATATAATGATAGATGGTGGCCTTTTCTGTGGCTGCATGCACTGGGGACAGCAAGGAAGAGACATACCACTGGCAGATCGATGGTGAGGCTTTGAGTCCTGAGGAAGAACTGTCCAATGGTACCTTTTCATCGGGGCTTGCCTGTTGATAGTGGGGACCAAGAATGCAAAATGTAGTGCATCGCCAGGGTGTAGGGGAATTTGGAAAAAACAATCTTTTATATCAATAACAGCCAATTTCCAATCTTGTTGCTGGGGATGTCATAGCAGGTTGGAGAGATGGAGAGAGCCCATATCTTCAATGACATTATTAATTTGTTGGAGGTCATGGAGGAGCTGCCACCTCTTTTTGTCAGCTTTCTGGATGACAAACACTGGAGAGTTCCACGGAGACGTGGTCTCCACAATGTGACCCTTTTTTAGTTGCTCTTCCACTAGCTCCTTGAGCGCCTTCAGTTTTTGTTTACTGAGTGGCCACTGTTCTACCCAAACTGGTGTGTCTGTCTTCCAATTCAGTTTTTGGGCAAGGTGCTTTTCTGTGACCGCTGCCCAAAAATCCTGTGGAGAGTCTGGAATATCAATTGTGACTTTCCACGGAGCCATTAAACCTCTCCCTAACAAGGGTTCCGGATAATCTAACACAAACAGACGTATATTTGCCCATTGTCCATTTGGCCCCTCAATTTGGATGACACTTTTGGATTGTCTCGCCAATTGCATGCCCCCTACACCTCAAATGTGACCAGCCATGTTTTGCAAATGCCAGTGTGCCTGCCAGTCCTGTGGTGGGATCACTGTGCAGGGGATCACTCAGCACCCATGTCTACGAGCATCTCAAAGCGTTTTGACTCTCCACCCCCACTGACATTACACCAGATTTTGGGTTTGTCCTTCCCAACAGCTTGGACCAGGGTGACTGTGGGCCCTTGTTTTTCGGTGCCCTCAGGTAAACTTGGCACTGGGATAGCTTGTGCAAGGATTTGTCCTTTGGGAAGAAATAGGGGTGGGTGGAAACAGTGCAGGCCGAGAACGAATTGCTCAGGATCTGATGTTGTCATTCCTGGAGCAATTTTGATCTCTTGTGGTGTGTATTTGGTGTCCCCGATTATGATGTACTTAGAGCAAATTCTGTGCCAAGTACCCTGCTGTTGTGGGCTGATGGAGACAAAATGCCAGTCAGTGTCTTTCAGGTGGAGTGGTTCTGTCAGCTGCAACCTGAAAGGCTCAGTAACAGAAGTTGTGGTTAACATAGGTTCACCTAAGTCATAGCCAAGGTTATTTGGTTTCACTTTCAGCGGTGGACCAGCAGACTTGGTCCTTGAAGAATCTGCTTCACTCAGAGACATAGGGATGTTACCGCACATTTGGTCTTTTTTGCTTCCCTTATTCCCTTGGGCTGCTCTTTTTGTGTCTGCCTGCCTGGCACTCCACATTCAGATTTTTGTTGTTGTTGACCCCCAGAGAGCGCTTGTAGTTCTCCTCCCTTGCTATTTCTAAATTCATCAAACTGCGTTTTCAGGGGGCACTGGTTACTCCAGTGCCCAAGGTTGTTGCAAAGCAGGCATGGCTTGTGGGGTCAAGCATTGCTGGTCTTTGCTGCTGCCCAGTGTGCCGCTGTGCTGAGGGAATGGGCGCAGGGCTGCCAACGGCGACTCTCTGTGGTGGTCTTGGCAGCAGCTTTGGTCTGGTGTCTTCAGCAACACTCGTCAGAGGCACTTTCCTGTTACAAACTAGAAGCATATCTTTTAGTATAGGGGGATGTCTTGGCTCAGGGCAATTTGGAAAAGAACTTCTAAAAGGGCTCTTCTAGGAAAGCAGATTCAATTGGCTTCTCTCCCCAACTGGTCTGGGAGAAAATACCTCTTTGGAGAAAAGTGGAAAAACCTGTTTATTAAGCAATAAAACCTAAACAATATTAATTAATAAAACTCCTTGCTGCTCCAAAAGAGATGACAAACTCAGAAAGCCCCCTCCCTAGGCTGCAGCTCAGCTCACTCAGTCTCTTATCAGTTTTTCCGGTGCTGGAAATGCCGTGGCCCAGGCCCGGCCCGGTGGGCCACAGGTGCGAGCTACCAGAGCTCTTCTGGTGTTCAGTCCAGAGCAGGTTTGAACAGGTCTAAAGGAAAGAGAAAAAGGAAAAAACATCTACAGTTCAGGGAACTTCTTTGCCTCAGCTAGCTAAACTAAAAGCAAAGGAGAGCTCTGTCTCGCTGTCTGTCTATCTACAGACAACACAGTCTAGGAGCAGGAACGTGCAGGAATGAGTGCCGTGTCTGAAAATAAACTGTGCGCTTTTTCTCTCCTCTCTTCATTCTCTGGAACAAGTTTTAAAGGTGCAAAGCCTATTATTCAGCATAAACAGAACAGATGATTGGGGATAAAAGCATCATGTAGTCAAGCCAGGACATTCCACCCCTTATCCTTATATCGTCAGCTTACTACTAAAACTAGTATATATATTCTAACTTTACAAACACATACATGATACTTCTAATATACAGCTATACGCGGACAATGGTAGTAACATTCAGCAAACAGTGATATTTACACATAGGTCTCGACTAACAATCAGATCTCTCTGAGGTACACATCGTGTTCTTCTATCTCTTTGCATTATCTACTATGTGCAACCTGGTCTCTGAGCAAAACCAACTTCACGAATGGGTTTGTCTGTACTCAAGGCAGAATTGATCTACGCAGTCTTCTCTAACAAACTTCTGACGTGTACTACTGGGACTTTGTCTCTATCTACTTTATGTAAAGGCTCAGATTGGGCAGGGTCTACTCAGTTAGTAGAGCTTCGGGTGTTAACTAACTAGGTGGCTTTTGCTAGATGCTGCTCCCAGTTTTGAAAGATCTCCTACTTAATGCTTTCAAGGTTGTTTTTAACAGTCTGTTGTACCTCTCTACTTTGCCTGCAGCTGGTGCATGGTAGGGGATATGGTACACTCACTGAATGCTATGTTCCTTAGCCCAGGTGTTGATAAGGCTGTTCTTGAAATGAGTCCCGTTGTCTGACTCAATCTTCTCAGGGGTACTATGTCTCTACAGGACTTGCTTTTCAAGGCCCAGGATGGTGTTACAGGCCGTAGCATGAGGCACAGGGTAGGTTTTTAACTATTTTGTGGTGGTTTCTACTATGGTCAGCATATAGCACTTGTTTTGGTGTGTCTGGGGCAGTGGGATGTAGTCAATCTGCTAGGCCTCTTCATACTTGTACTTGGACCACTGCCCACCATACTATAGGGGCTTTACTTGCTTGGCCTGCTTGATGGCAGCACACATCTCACAGTCATGGATAACTTGAGAAATACTGTCATGGTTAAATCCACCCCTCGGTCTCGTGCTCACTTATAGGTGGCATCTCTACTCTGATGGCCTGAGGCATCATGGGCCCATCGAGCTAGGAATAACTCTCTCTAGTCTTCTCAGTCTAGGTCTATCTTGAACACTTCTATCTTTGCAGCCTGGTCTACCTGCTCATTGTGTTTTGGTGCTCTTCATTGGCTCTACTCTTGGGGATATGGGCATCTACATGGCGGACTTTCACAGGTAGCTTCTTTACTCTGGTAGCAATGGCTTTCCACTCATCAGCAGCCTAAACTGGTTTTCTTCTATGCTGCTAGTTAGTCTCTTTCTACCTCTCCAGCTATTTCTACAGAGCATTGGCTACTATCTATGAATCAGTGTAGAGGTAGAGCTTTGGCTACTTCTCTCTCTGAGCTATGTCCAGGGCCAGTTGAACAGCTTTGAGTTCAGCAAGTTGACTTGATTCACCTTCTCTTTCAGTGGCCTCTGCAACTTGTCGTGTGGGGCTCTATACGGCTGCTTTCTATTTTTGTTTCATTCCCACAATGCGGCAAGAACCATCAGTAAAAAGAGCGTATCGTGTTTCTTCCTCTGGCAGTTGGTTGTATGGTGGAGCTTCTTCAGCACATGTCACTTCTTGTTCCTCTTCATCAGCGAGACCAAAGTTTTCACCTTCTGGACAGTTTGTAATTATTTCCAGAATTTCAGGGTGATTCAGTTTTCCAATACGGGCACGCTGTGTGATAAGAGCAATCTATTTGCTCTATGTAGCACTGTTGGCATGGTGTGTAGAGGGAATCTTTGCTTTGAACACCTACTCTATTGGAATATTATCCCAATATTACCAGGTGGAACGTGCCTGGGCTCGTCTGACCCTTGCTGCTGGGCCAAAGGCGGCAGCTGTGGTATTTCACCTCAGAGACACCTTTGGCTGGCTGGAAGTTGCAGTTAGGCACTCAGAACAAGTCCAGGCATGGTAGAAACTCAGTTTACCTCTGGTGGAAAGGCTCCAGGCTACGTGAAGAGGAAAAGGAGACAGATTCTGCAGGGGGTTTAATCCAGAGTTTATTCCAAAGTCACATATGTCTGAATCTTGTAACAGCTCCACAGAAACCTGACCGCATGGTCTCCATGTCTTTTAAGCTTGGGGGCAGGGGGAGGGAAGGGACAGGTGAGCCACCAACCAGGTGGGAGGGGGGGAAGGCTCAGGGGACAATGACACTTGGACAAGCCAATGACCCCAGGGCTGAGGGGCATCTTTTGAACTTTTGCCAATCACAGGACGCCCCTGCTGGAATGATAAGATTGACTGACAGCACTTAGCAAGGAGGCGAGGGGGAGGGGAAGGGAAGGGAGAAGGCATTGCCACACCTGGGAAACTACTGGGTTAGCTGAAACAGGAAATGGCATCACACTGCAACATACTCCAGTACTGGTAGTCGGGGTGCCAGGAGGAGTTGTGCTTCAGTGCCTATTACCTCTGAGGCAGCTTGGACTCTTTCATAGGCTGCTAAAATTTCTTTCTCTGTAGGAATATAGTTGGCTTCAGACTTTCTGTAGCTTCAACTCTAAAATCTTAGTGGTCGACTCCGTGTCTCCTCAGGCACTTTCTGTCAAAGGCTCCAGGACAAACCATGGTTCTCGGCTGCAGAGTGGAGCACATTCTTCACTTCTGGTCTCATCTGGACTGGGCCAAGGGCTACTGCATGAGTGATCTCTTGCTTGATCTGGGTGAAGGCTTGTTGCTGCTCAGGGCCCCAGTGGAAAGTGTTCTTCTTACAGGTGACTAGGTAGAGAGGGCTCACAATCTGACTGTACTCAGGAATATGCATCTTCCAAAAACTTATGCCGCTTAGGAAAGCTTGTGTTTCCTTCTTGCTGGATGGTGGAGACATTGCTGTGATCTTGTTGATGACATCGGTGGGAATCTGACGCCATCCATCTTGCCACTTCACTCTCAGAAACTGGATCTCTTGAGCAGGTCTCTTGACTTTGCTCTTCTTGATGGCGAACCTGGCTTTCAGGAGAATCTGGAGGATTTTCTCTCCTTTCTCAAACGCTTCTGCTGCCGTCTTCTCTCACACAATGATGTCATCAATATATTGCAGATGTTCTGGAGCCTCATCCTTTTCTAGTGCACTCTGGATCAGTCCATGGCAGATGGTTAGGACTGTGCTTCCATTCTTGGGGCAGTCGGTTCCAGGTGTACTGCACACTTCTCCAGGTGAAAGCAAACTGAGGCTTGCATTCTGCTGCCAGAGGAATGGAGAAAAATGCATTAGCAATGTCAATAGTGGCATACTACTTTGCTGCCTTGGACTCCAGCTCATACTGCAGTTCCAGCATGTCCAGCATGGCAGTGCTCAGTGGTGGAGTCACTTCATTCAATGCTCGGTAGTCTACTGCCAATCTCTATTCTCCTTCAGATTTACACACAGGCCAAATGGGGCTGTTGAAGGGTGAGTGGGTTTTGCTGATCACCCCTTGGCTCTCTAGCTTACGGGTCATTCTGTGGATGGGGATCACGGCATCTCGATTCGTTCGGTACTCCCGGCGGTGCACTGTCAAGGTGGCAGTTGGCACTCGTTGCTCTTCTGCTTTCAGGAGTCTTACTGCAGATGGATTTTCTGACAGTCCCGGCAAGCTGTTCAACTGCTTGACGCCTTTTGTTTCTACAGTAGCTATTCTAAATGCCCATCTGAGTCTCTTTGGGTCTTTGAAATACTTACTTCAGAGGAAGTTTATGCCTAAAATGCATGGGGCCTCTGGGCCAGTCACAATAGGGTGTTTCTTCTACTCATTTTTAGTCAGGCTCATCTCAGCTTCTACTAAAGTAAAATCTTGTGATCTCCCTGTCACACCAGCAATAAAAACAGACTCTGTCTCTACATGTCTCGATGGGATTAATGTGCACTGCGCACTAGTGTCGACCAAAGCTTTGTATTCTTGTGGTTCAGATGTGCCAGGCTAACGAATCTACACAGTCCAAAAAACATGGTTTTCCTTAGCCTCTACCTGGCTAGAGGCAGGGCCCCTCTAAGCCTGGTTATGCTTCTTTCCTTGGGCATATGTCGTGGAGGTTCTTTCAAGACAATGGAAAATATTGTCATTATCATCATATATGACAGTTCAGTTACTGGTTACTGGAGCTGTTTGTCTTTTGGAACTTCTCTGAGTCTTCAGTTGATGCACTCGTTGTGCCAGAGCAGCAGTAGGTTTTCCATCCCATCTCCCCATGTTTTCTCCACAATCACACAGGAAGATGCACAGCTCAGCTCATGGGGTGTACCTTCTCTCTCCATGCTGGGAACATCTGCATTGGGTACTAGAACTTCTGATCTGTACTGCCAAGATTTGGAGAAAGCTCTCTTTAATCTCTTCCCTCAGTTTCTTGTGATTCTCCATGTTGTCTTCTAATTTGTGCAGACATGTTTCCACCGCTGTGATTCTGGGCCACGTACAGCATCTGCATATGCTCAGAGTTTCTTTGCCATATCAAGCACAGTCTCCTAACTGTCATCTTGCTTCATTATTGCTAAAGCAGAAGCGTATTCTTGTGGCCTAAGTCGTATATCACAGAGGTGCATGGTACTAAGTCTGGATTTACAGTGTTTACGTCATCCGAGAAGACAATCTCTGCCACTGCCATTTCTTTCAAGCATTGAATCTCTTGTTCTGTGGTTTTCTACTGGGTTTGCTGCAAATAGAGATGGTCTGCACACAGGTATCTTTGTGCTACACTTCCCAGGACCCGTGCCCAGAGGCTGTGAGGGTTAGCCCCTCTCATCATTCTTTGGTCAACGACAGGATCATGTGACAGGGATCTTAAATGCCTCACTTCACTACCATCTAAAACTGTAGCTTCACTTGCAGCATCTTAGAGATGGACTAATCAACTAATTATGGATTCATCAGGTCTTCGAGTGTAATCCTTTCTTAGCCACCAAGGTCTTCCAGGGAATAGGACTCGATAGTGGCTTCTGATGCTGTGTCAATTGTGTTAACTTTGACTTTTGTATCAGTAATTGGTTTTGAGGGTCTTTCCTCTGGATCAGCATCGTCGGTCACTGGCCGATTGGTTTTGCTCGTGTGCTTCTTTCCTGCAGCAATTGCCAGTGCCTTAGGCTCACTATCTGGTTTGGCTGCTGGCTTTGAGCCTGGGCTGTTGGCTGCAACCTGAGTGACTGTGGTAGCTGCTGCTTTACCTCCCTGCCTTCCTGCCTTTGTCTGCTGCCCTACAGTATCTAACAGAGTGCAATAAGCATAGGCCAGGGCTCAGCTTATTGCAATGAGCCTTTTCTCCTTAGAGTCATCACGGCACTTCTCTTTCAGGTATTTCCCCACCTCAGCTGGGTTCTGGATTTGTTCACATGGAAAATCTCAGTCTACAGGATCAGAAAATTCTTTCAGGGTTGGGCCTATATTTTTTCATTCTCCACACCACTCAGGATTTTCCATGCCTGCATCTCCTTCTGGGTCATGGGTCTCATCAGCTCCTCTGGACATCTCAGCTCTTATTCTAGAGAAGCTGAAGGCCATATAGAGGAAGCTTACCAGATTAAATACCAGAAAGATGGTCTCTTTATCATTCAGGGGAAACTAAACATTCTCAAAAAGTCACATAATTTGTTGGGTATTGTCCAAGAAATTGGTGCCCCAGCTGAGGCAGATAAATTGGCAAATGTGTCTGACTTGTAGGAAAGACCTGAGGTATTTTTTGTAAAGTGCTGCTGAAAGAAGCACGAATCCTGAGATTATAATTCCTGCAAGAAGAGAGAAGTTGGATTTCTACTCTCATTGCTGGCTTGATCAGGACAGAGATCTGACAATACTTGCCTGTTGTTCAAGATCAGATAAGCCTCAGGGAACATGATAGGACACAAGATGTCCAATTTGCCTAGAGATGTAGATGTTTATAAAAACCTTAAAGATCTGGTCAAATCTAATTCTTGTAGCGTTTCAAAAACTGAGTTAAATGACTTACTATTATGCATTCAGAAGCAGTTTCCAGCTGGGATGAAGCTTCTGTGTTTTCACTCCCTCTTTGAGAACTATTAGGACTGAAACTATACAATGCTTTTACCATAAACAGAGATCAAACAGCTGCTAAGTTGCATCTGGTGTATCCTACCATGACTGATATGTTTAAACATTCTACTAAACCCTCCACTTCCTCAGCTGCGTCTGCGCCTACCCCTGACACTCAGGCTGAGTCCCCAGGCCCCCCTCTGCTTCAGCTGTAACTCAAGACCCTGACATTCAGCCTGGGGCTGTGACGCCTCCACCCCTACCACGGCAATGTGCCCCCAACTTTCACCATTTTCCGAGCCGTGTCAGGGTCCCCCCTTTGCCCCCCCAGAACGAGAACTCTTTGCCACTTGTGAGAAAAAGGAGGAGGAGAGAAAGAGGGGAAAATTTCTCAGTACCGGTGTCTCTGCTAGCAAAAGGGAGGATGATTTCTCTGGTAACATTACAAAGCAAACAGGCTCTGGTCACCTTGAAATTCCTCAGAGACAGTCTGTGATTTATGAGGTCATGGGGGAGAAGGAGAACAGTAACTCTAGTGATTCCAGTGAGTCTTCAGAAGAAGACGTTAACCTTTTAGCTGCTGGTCCTGCAAAACCAGAAAGGGAGCTTGGTCTACCTGATTTTGATTTGGGAAAGAATTCAAAGAGACTGGCTGATTGGGCTGAGATAAGATGTCAATTCACCTAACGGAGACTTGCTTGTAATGCAGTGAGGTATGGAAGGAATAATGCTAACCCCAGATGGGAGCCCGTCTCACATTATGATATCAAAGAGTTAAGGAAAGAAATCAAAGATAGTGGCTTGAGTTCCCTGTATTTTAACTATGTGGTGAAAAGTAGATTTGACTCTTATGACCTAACACCGTCAGATTGTAATGATATTTTCTCTGTTGATTTTGACAAACTCGTAGTATATTTTATGGGATTTAGAATGGTGAAAGCATCTTAACAAATTGGTGGAGAGTTACGCTGGTGGTCCTAATGCTCAGCTCACAGTTGGTGTATTAGCTGGTGATGCTCCAAATGACAGAGCCAAAGACCAGGCTGAGGCTTTGTCTTGGGCTGTTCTCGGAGATATTAAGAAAGCAGCCTGGAGGGCCCTTTTAACTGTACAGCCTGTGGGAACTGATGAGAATGCCTATTCTCTGATTTGGCAAGGAGAAACTGAATCCTGTGGCTCTTTTCTGGATTGTTTAATCCAGGCTGTTCAGAGGCAATGTCTGGATGAGGCAGCCCATCCAGTTTTAATTAAAAGCCTTGCTTTTGCAAACGCAAACGATGATTGTAAAAAAGTCGCTTTGATAGTATAGGGATAAAATGTTTCTAAAATCATGGGATATTCAGGGGGCTTGGAAAGAAAGGTTGGGCCTGGTAGGCCCTGGTTACAGTAGGCCCTGGGAAAATGTTAGGCTTTACTGGATCATGTGAAACTGCACCTGTATAATCATTTAATGACTATGATAAATGATATGATTGATTAATGTGATGATTGTTTGGTAATTGGAATAATTATTGTTGAATCATAACAAGAATCATGAGAAACGATGTTTGGGGGTTGGTTTGATGGCAATTCCAAAATCCATGCTTGGATGAAATCAATGTATACAATAGCACAATATAAGTTCAATAATAATTATAGTAGAGGAAATGTATTAGAATATCTGTACAGAGGCTTTTCCCCAGAGGTCCCGGTTGCCCTTGATGGGCTGCAGCTGTGATGTCCTTAATTGGGCTTCAGCTGTAACCAATGAAGATGACCGGGACAAAAGGGGGTGGGTTAGCCAGTCAGGGAGAGCCTTGGAGGAGCCCTGGCCTGCGAGAGAACAGCATGCAGCAGAAGGAGTCAGTGAAGATCTGCAGCCATGAGAACATGCCAAAGAGGTATGGACTTTAGAAATCTAATAACAACATGGGACTCTAGAGAAATACTAGAACAACAACAAATAATAGGTAGTTATATAAAAATAAGGGTATAAAAACGTGTTCATCCTGAACCCATGTCAGAGTCAGATTTGGGTCTGTACCCCTGACACTCAGAGCTCTTCAATAAAAGCAGCTGCATATAATCACTCCATGATTATGTGTTTCTGAACGCTAACAATTTTAGCTCTACCAGAACAACTCCCCACAGTTCCCCAAATGCTGTCTGCTTGTAGTAAGCTGGCACAACTTGACATGTAGCTAGGATGCAAGCTAATATGCTGGGGTAACAGCTTGCAAAAGCCCTTGAAAGGCAAACAAAAGCTACTGAGAAAAACCTCACTGCTTTGCAAATTGATTCAGTTCAAGGCCCATGTTTTCACTGTCATATGCTTGGACATTTGAAAAAGGACTGTCCTGAGGCTACAAAAAATAGAAAAACACCTAATGTTTGCCCTCGGTGCAGGAAAGGAAGGCGTTTTGCCAATGTTTGCCACTCCAGATTTGAGAGAGATGGGAAACCCAAAAAAGAGCGCGCAGTGCCGTCGCATGAAGAAACAAATGATGGCAGCTCAATCACAAGTACATTCAAACAACTTGAAGGTACCTGGGGAAAACCTGGGCCAGATGCAATCTGTGAAGTCACCAGCAATCTCCCAAGCGACCCCAACTTATTACCTCCAGGGGCACAATGTGACCTAGCAAATTCCAAAATAATGTATTTTTTAAAAACTTTTGCCATTAATGCATTCCCACAGGAGTTATTGTTACTTCACAACAAAGACAAGACTTTTTCATTATAGGCAAGGACAGTAATAAAATTCTTGGACTTTCAGTTTTTCCAGTTATCATCTCAGCAAAGTGTAATGAAGAGCTGATGATTTCAACTCTTGCTTACAATGCTCCAATGGTAATTGAACCAAAAATGACAATAGCTATTGCATTACCAATGAACAGAAATAAGCAAGTTGTATGCTGAGAAATGCCTTTTGAGAGTTCTGGCCTGGTGCCTAATGTCCTTTGGATAAAACATGTCAGCGATGAAGGACCAGAGCTGACGTGCAGTCTAACACACCTTGGTCAAACCGTTCATATTGCAGGTATGCTGGACACAGGGGCGGACATCACTGCGATTTCTCGTGCATCCCAGCTGTGCAATTGGAATTTGGTGACAGCCATGGGTGCTCTCACAGGAATTGGAGGAGCTATCTTGTGTCTGCAGAGTGAACTCATGATTACTGTTACAGGTCCCAAGGCAAGGACGGCAACCATCCGTCCCTTCGTGGTGCAGAAGCCCATCACAGTACAGGGGAGAGACGTGTTGTCCCAGTGGGGAGCAAAGATAGAAGTGGATTTTTGACAAAAACCACAGCAACGCCTGCCACTCTGAAATTACCATGGAAAACCAATCAGCCAATTTGGATTGATCAATGGTCTCTTGAGCAGAAAAAATTGAATATTCTCAAAAAATTAGTAAATATATACTACAAAAAGGCCACATCAAACCTACAAACAGTCCTGGAATTGCCCAGTTTTTGTCATTCATAAGAAGACTTCCGATTCTTGGAGATTGCTCCATGAGCTGAGAAAGGTCAATGAGATCATAGGGGACATGGGGCCTCTGCAACCTGGACTTCCCTCTCTTTCAGTGATTTCAAGAGACTGGACTCTTCTTGTCATTGACTTAAAAAGATTGGTTTTTCAACATTCCACTTCATCCAGAGGATATTCCTTCGTTTGCCTTTTCGGTTCCAGCCATCAATAGAGTAGAACCACTGCAAAGGTATCACTGGGTCTTTTTAACGCAAGGAATGAAAAACTTGCCCACTATTTGTCAATAATTTGTGGCAAGAGATTTGTCTCCAGCCCTGTGGGACAATACCCTATTCCTGACGCAGAGATGGGGCAACTGAGAGGCGTTTTAAAAACTTCTATTCCATTTTTAGTCTCATGAAAAAGGTGAGACAATACAGATGTTAAAATTGATGCCATCACAATCAGAAGCCAACCATTTCCTAATTCCAATACACTAGAAGCATTTCTTGGCCTATCAGCTTTTTGCCACACCATGCCTTAAAGCCAATCACCAAAAACTTCCCTCGTGGATCCCACTACAATGCATCTTTCAAAGTTCTATTTTTCTAAAGTATCTAGTCTCGTTTGCAAGGCCATCCTTTGAAACTTTTTTCTAGCTCCATTTCTCTCTCAACAATATCTGTCCTATTCCATGGCATATCTAAGTCAGCATTTCTTGTCTCAAAGTCTGCATACAGATGCATTCTTTGTGGGCCTCCTGTCACGCCCTGAGAACTCTCTACAAATCTGTTTCCCATCTTGTTGCCCAGGAGCCCCTGGAGTAGCTACTTATTACTTACAAGGGTATCGGCTACAGACGATGAAGGGGACGATCCATTCCTCGTTTTAACAGCCTGGACCTCCGGCAATGGCACTGTCCATAGTTGTCTTTTTTATTTTTATATTCCTCTAGGCTGGAAATCCTCCCCACTGAGTGTCGGAACCCAAGAAATTCCTCTGACTGCCCTGGAGGACTCAAAACCCTGTCAGGGGGCTCGGAGACCTTGGCACAGAGCCCAAGAGCCCTGTGTCTTTGATCTTGACCCATGGGAAAAACAATTACCAACCTTATCTTAGGATTTACAAGCCATGGAATTTTAAGTAGAATGATATAAATTTATCACAGAGTGAAAAATAGATTTTTTGGGGTTTTTAGAATGGGGTTTCAGGAGGAAAGATTGGGGAATCTGGGCATGTCCAGCCTTTCTTGTTCTTCTTCTTGGCCTCCATTTTCTGCTGTGGTGCTGGCACTTTTAGTTTGGTTTAGAGTAGAAACTCACTGTCTAACATAGGTGATAGTTATTGGGAAGCGAGGGTAAATAATGCACACACGTAGATTTTAGTATAAAAAGATAACACCGCCTCTGAGGTGGGCAGTGTGCCTCAACCCAACCTGCCAGACAGACCTCGGTGGGTCAGAGAAAGGATTTCATAGATAAGAAACAATAAACAACCTCGAGAATGAGGACAGAAAAAATCCTGACTCCTTCTTTGACTGCTGGGCTGGGAAAAGAGACTTTCTAACACATCTCAGGGTCATTCTGACCAGCAGAGATTCTGAGAACTGAGGAGAAGCTTTCTGAAAACCCTCTGATTTTAAGGATTCCCACAATATGCTACATAATACAAATTTTTATATGTGTAATAAATAGAATAGATGATACTACAGCACTATATAATACTGTAATAAATAAAATATATAAAATGTATCCTTGATCTTTTTCAAAGCCAGCAGGCCCTTGCAGTGAGTTCTGAGCCAGTGTGTGGCTCTGCTGCCAGCCCAAATCTGTGCTTCCCTTGCCCAGCCTGAGTGCAGGTGGGGCATGTGCTGGGCATGGCTGGAGATTTTCATGGCCAAAATCCTCCAGCATTTACATCTGCTCATGGCTTTGGATAGCACAAATTGCAAGACACCCATCTCAGTTGACAAATGGCATTTCTTACAAATTGCTACACCAGTGCTGACAACATAGAACTCTACAGATCTCAGTTAAAGTTAAAAAAAAAAATTATTTCATTGTTACACCACACTATTCAAAAACATACAAACATCAACTTCTGTTCACAAAAACTAATTTATTGCAAACCTCTACAAACACTCACTATACACAAAGATCAATGGAAAGTTCAGAACTTAATTTATTGCATATTTTGACAAGCATAGAGCCCATATAGAAATACAAAAAATATCAGTTCATCTCTGCAATACCAAGAACTCAACAAATAGAATTCCATCACTATACAACTCCATACACATTTACATAGAACTGAATACATATATAACCACCACAATATACAGATGTGAATATAGATTAAAGGTTATGTATTACAGTCCAGAAACAGATACATAAAACAAACCTATCCATAAAGAGACAAAAAGCACTACCAATCTAAATATCTGTACAACTGCATTGATACAAATATACCGCTCTACATCTGGATATATATGTAAATAGAACATCTCTAGAAATAGATCAAGATACAGCTAAAAATATAAAACCAGACATATATACCGATACAAATACCAGTATAGCTATTTAAAAAGACATATGCAGAAAACTACATCAATACAAATAGATACCTACACAACTATATACAATATATGGAAATCTAAACATAGATTTTACATCATACATAAAGAACTAGATACATATATGTGGCAGTGAGGGTTTGAAGCCCTGCCTGTGGTGATTTGCAGAAGCAAACAAACTCCACAACTTTTGTGGAAGTTGTAGAGCCGGTATGTTTATTACAGCCCTGGATGCATGGGGGAATCATTCCCCTAAAATGACATGCGTACCTCTGGGAACTCCAGATCCCCTTTTATTTCCTTCTCAAATTCATATGCATGCTATTTCACAATAGGTTCATACCAATTCATTCCACTGATTTTGTGGCATGACGCTTGCCGCTAATTCTTCTTTATCAGGAAGAATTCCTGGGTCAGGTTGCCCTGCTCTGTCTGCCCCCCCACTCCCCCCTTGTCTCTTGTCCTTTGGCTGAAGCAGTCCCTCCAAGCACAGGCCCTTTGTGAGAACAGGCAGTCAGACTAAACAGCAAGCTACAGACTTAAAGATGTACATTTCACCTAAATCAAAATGGATTTCTACTCCGCAAAATTTCCACTCTGCCTCAGCGGCAGTGTTGGTTTGGGGATGTTCGGTCTCTCCCTGCCTGTGGCATTGGTGGTTTGAAGATGTTTGGTCTCTGTCTGAAGTTGTTTTCCCCCAGTCTTGCTGTGGCAGTTAATAATTCAAGATTCTTCCCTGTCTATCCTAAAAGATCCTGTCCCTTTGTCTGGAGAGTTCCCTGTCAGTTAGGATTTTTCCTTTTTGCCATCGGTCTATGTCCTTCCTTCTTCAGGTTATGTTTACAGCTAGCCAGACAGCTCCCTCTCGGATTTCCTCCCCCTCCTGCATAAAAGCCGCTGTTTTCCTCTTTTCCCCACTCTCTGCTGCTGCCCCCTTCGAGCTGCATTGCTCCCGCAGCCTACCGGCACCCGCCGCAGCGCAGCCCTCTGCAGCCAGCACCGCTCTCTGCTGAGAGAGAAGATCGCCCACGCGGCATCAGCTGCCCCGTCCCAGCGACGGGAAAGCCGCCACCGCTCCCACGCTCCCTCCCCGGTGCTGAGAGAGAGAGAGCGAGAGAGAGAGAGAGCGAGAGAGAGAGAGAGAGAGCGAGAGAGAGAGAGCGAGAGAGAGAGAGAGAGAGCTGCCTCGCTTCAGCACTGTGCCCGCCGCAGGAAGGAATAACTCCTGTGCCACGCTGCTGGTTCCAAGCGGCACTGCCCCGGCACTGCTTCTGCGTGGGAAAGAAAGAAAGCAGCTTGAAGAAGTCCTTCCAGCACAGAGTCCTTCCTTTTTCCTCTACCTTGTTCCTTCTGCGTTGGGTACAAGCTTAGCAGTTGCCCGATGGTTTAGGATCCCAGCCAGTGGCCGTACCGCGACCCTTCCTGCCGGTGGCTAAGGCAGGATGTGACCTCTCCTGGTGAGCTTGCCGTACGCCTCCCACGACCTGGACGCAATGTCACATATACATACAAATATGTAACTGCAAACCCGTATGTATGCAGGTACCTGTACAGACATATATACATAGTACATTCATAAATATAACGCCATATATATCGAAATATGCCTGTACAAATAGCAGGCTACATATGTATATATCCATATAACAATCCCTGTCACACGCAAGTCCGTGTATCTTTAAACAGAGCTCCAAGCAGAGGGATCCCAGCTGCCGCATCTTCAAAGGCTCTCCCTCGGTCTCCTCCTCCCGTGCAGAGCAGCTCTCCTGGACAGCGACAGCAGATGGGACATCTGGCAAGCAAAGGGAACACAGAGTGAGTATGGGGACGTTTCCCTTGGCAGCAGCTGCACCTCCATCAGGGAAGAGGAAATGTCAGAGTCTCCCCAGGACGGTCGGAAAGAGAAAGCAGCCGAGCGGGCCAGGCTGTGGTGAGCGCAGCCGCGGCGGGACTGTCCCGCAGCCCCGGCAGCCCGGCAGAGCCGGCACAGCTGCCGGGCCCTGCCGGCACAGCTGCCTTGCCCAAGGACAGCCCCTGTGCCAGCCTCAGCAGCTGCGCTGAGCAGCCCCAGCACGGGCAGGGCCCGCTCCTGCCCCGCCGGGCAGTGCCCACGGCCACAGCCCACGCCAGCCTCAGCCCCAGCCTGCCTCCCCGGGCCTGTGGCCTCAGCCGGGCTCTCTCCAGGCTGGCAGCAGCCGGTCCCCGTTCACTGCTCTTGCTGCCGGCCTTCAGCTCCTCCCTGCTGGCTCCCGTCAGTCTCCAGCTCTCCTCAAGATCTTCCTTGCAGCTGTGGCAAAAACGGAGGCTCTGGAATTGCTTGCAAGGCCTGGCACAGCTGCAATCCCTGCTGTGATCCCTGCTGGCCCCCTCCATCTCGTCAGCCCCGCCATGCTCTCGGTGAAGCCCCAGCCCCCTTCAGTTTCTTCAGCCCCTCACAGTCCTCTCACCTCCCTCAGTCCCTTCTGAGCCATCCCGTCCCCTTAGACCCACCAGCCCCTCAGCCTGTGCCCTTCCCTGTCACCTCAGTGCCACCATGGCCGTCGGCTGCCCCACAGCCCTCAGCCCCAGCAGCAGCTCAGGGTCACCGTCCCCTCAGCCCCCTCAGCCCCCTCTGTCTCACCGTCCTTCCACAGCTCCTCAGGGGACAGTGCCCGGGGCCAGCAGCAGCTCCCACCACTCCAGGGACAGCCGGGGCTGGAAGTGCTGCTCCGCCCGGCCCGGCCGCCAGCTGGGACCCAGCACAGGGACGGGGGACACAGGGGGCACCGGGGGGAAAGCAAGAGGTGAAAAAGGTAGCCCAGGGGGGAAAGAGGTACAAATTCAGCCTAGGCCTACACAGCTCAATCTATGCATCTGAACTTCCACATACCTCTAACTAAATGACTACACACATTTCTAAATCTATATCTAAGCATCTAAATGTAGGCATCTAAATGTAAGTGTCTAAATGTAAGCATCTAAATGCAGATGTCTAAATGTAACACTCAATGTAAATCTCATATCTATAAAGGTAACTATCTATAAATGTAACTAAAAATGTAACTATCCCATCTGTAACAATATAGATCTTTTTAACTATATAGATGTATATATATGCAGACATAAACACACCTCTAAAAATCCATAAATGTAACTACATGGATATGGAAATAGAATTATAGAAATCTATAAATCCACGTATACACGAAGGGATTCCACCTGCCTGATGGTCACAGGCTCTCCCTCTGATCCTTCTTCCCATGCAGGGCAGCCATCCTGGCAAGGCAGATCAGGTGCAAATCTGGGAAGCAAAGGGAACGCTGGGTCAATATTGGCCTCTGTGCATCATTTGTCCCTTTGGAAGTAACTGTCCTTCTATCAAAGACTGTAAAAGATGACTGGAAAGGCAAACTCTCACCTGATAATTTGAAGCCTGCTCTTCAAATAGCCAGACTCCTTCCAAGTGTTCAAAACTTCTGAAGTTTTGAAGTATCCCAATACACTCAAAGCCCTTGCACTGCAAAGAGTGCACCCACGAGAGCTTGAAACACAGACAGTCCCAGCTGCCACAAAGAAGCCCAGCCTTGTTCTTTGTGCTGACAGAGAGACCTCAGTCCACACTGAAATGGCTGAAGCTGAAGGTGCTGGGAGCTGAGTTATGAACTAGCACCATTCCCTGCCATGTGCAACCTGCCCTCTGCAGTGAGCAGCAGCTCCTCCAAAACAACCAGCAGCTCTGGGATGAACAGCTGGGTGACAAATGACCAGATAATATTGGCTTTGACATTTATGTATTAGCTTTTGCATGTTGTTGGTGATTATAAGTATTTAGAAATAGCATCAGTTAGAACTCTTTTAGCTGCTTGTTAAAGTAATAGAATCTATCAGCTTAAGTGTGCACTGTGCTCCTCATAGAAATAGTAGTGTAATGACTAGAATATCTATGCATCACTTATGGAAACAATTGTGTGATGAGTGTATTGTGTTACAGACCCTAATCATAAGGGGGGAAAAAAAAGGTTGTGTGTAACTAAAACCAGTGTAAGGCCATCCACTGACCAACCTGTCCAAGTGATAAGATAACCCTGACACAAACCAGAGCACCAGAGAACAATCCGAGAATACCATGTTAAATTTAAGGAGGACATACTAAACCCTTATCAGAGCATGTGAAACCGCAGGAAGGAGACACAAGAAGAAATAAAATATATTGACCTGACCCACAGTATGTCATGCAGTAAGCCAGAGTGTGGGAGACAGCCATGGAGAAGATGAACCTGGAATGCCTCACCCTCACCTCACCTGGACCCTTGGATTTTCCCTCAATAAACCCTGCTGGATCTGCCATGCGAAGAGTCCTCTCGTCACTCTGGTGAGGCTTTGATTTCACCATGTGGGCTCAAACGTCTGTAAAGGCAGCCTGAAGTGCAGACACTCTCAGTGCTGCAGGCACCCCAACAGCACCTGCCTAGAAAAGCTACTCTGGCCACCCGGTGCTGGCGCCCAAACAGGGACCATGGGCAGGTGTCCAGTCTGGCAGAGTGTCTCTCTCGAGTCAATGGATCTGTGATGCTGGATTGTCACTAAAAAAGCACCATTTGGGGCCAGCTCCAGGAGGAGATTTTCCTTTGTTTTGTGAGGACTGTTACTCCTGGCCTGTTGGCAGCAGCTCTTTGGATTTTTCTGAGTGAAGACTGCATCTTCGGAGGAGGCTTCCAGAAGCCAAAGGCCTGACAGGAACCCCCCAGCCCCTCCGAGGCACTTTCCTTTCACCTGTGTGTCTTCAATTGGTGAGTACTTGCAGCAAGGGCTGGGAGAGGGCACCACACACGGCCTTGTCCTTTTAAGTTATTTCTTTTGTCTTGTGGGGGGAAGATTTTGGGTTTTGGGGAAAGATGGGTAATCGTTTCTCCCCAGCCCAATGAAAGTTCTATGTCCAAGTTAAAGCTACCCTGATTTTGGGAGATGTTTCTTTTTCAAAGAGGGACCTCAAATCTATTGTTTGCTTTTTGTTTAAACATTTTCCCAAGATTCCTCAGGATGACATTTCTCTGCTTTCATTTTGGGGAAAAGTTGGGGGAAGCATTTATAATATACAAGTTAAGGGGATTTATAAGGTAGGCAAGTTTAATCCTAATTTAGATTCAATTCTTAAATTAGTAAAATCTAAGTGGGAATACAGGGTCCCTGGTTTTCCTCTCCTGTGTTCCTCCCTCCCTGATCCTAACCCTGCTTCCCCTATGAGTGGGATGGGAGCCAGATCCTGCCCACAGGCACAGGGCTGTCACTTACTCCCTGCTGCCTCCCACCCCACTCAGTCCCTCTCTCGTGCTGGACCTGGCCACTCCAACCTGAGCCCTGTCCACGCTCTTGTCCCTAACTCCATGGCTCCCAGTTCAATCCCCAGCTCTAAAAGTGTTAACAGTGAGGTACAAAATGGCGCCAACCACACGGTCAGGCACCCAGAATATTTTCCACAAATTGGTGTATCTCCTTCATCCCCTCATGTTCTGGCCCCTCCACCTCCCGTCTATTGTGCGCCGAGCCCCGCCCCTGAATCGGGTCCCTTCCCTTTGGTTGCAAATGCGTTGATGGTGTCACTGTTGGGACCCACCCCTTCCGTCCCTTCCACCACACCCTGGAGGGAACCTCTTGTGGGTTGTGCTGGCCTCCAGGAAGGCCACACCCCAGTGGGTGGGTCAGGCCTACCACCAGGCCATGCCGCTCCCTCTTCAGCCTCTTCCAAATCCCACACCTTCAGAACCAGAAGTAGGCCTGGCCGGAAGCAGGCCATCTTAGCCTGCCGGGACCCAAGGCACCAGGTCCTGCCGGTCAGTCGGACTCCACGCCCCAGCCTGCCCGGTCTCATCCTCTGAGGAGGATGGGAACAGTAACACCCCCAACACCCCTGGCAGCATGATCAAACCGGGAGGAAGCTGGACGCAGATCAGGGAGGAAGCCTTACGGGACGGTGATTTGGGCTTGGTGCGAGACCTTGATTGTTTTGCAGTACCGGGCATTGTAAAACGAGGGAGGGATCCACAATGGGAGCAAATACCTTACACCGAGGCGAAGGAGTTGGGAAATGTGGCCAAAGATTATGGCCACAATTCACCTTAATTTAAAAATATTCTGGACTTAATTTTTACTGGACATGTCTTAATCCCTCATGACTTAGGATATATTGCCCCTGGGTTACTTTCTCCCACTGAATTTTTATTATGGAGATGCAATGGAGAAAGCTGTTAAAGCCCATTCTTTCTAAATATGATTTAAGCACTGTGCTAGGAGAAGGGGAAGAAGGCCTTGAGGATTTAGTGGGGAAGAGGGAGTTCTCCAGACCAGAAGACCAGGTCATGCTACCTGCTGATGTTCTAGATGATGTCAAAGCTGCTGCAAAGACTGCTCTTTTAAAGATCCCTGATGGAACTAGCCCCCTCCAGAACTTTTCTTCAATCCACCAAGGGATTGACGAGACATTTATTAAGTTTGTTGACGGCCTCTGAGAAGCCTTTGGGCACCAAATTGATAATGTTGAGGCCAGGGATACACTCTTAAAGGAAAATGGCCATGACCAATGCTAACGTAGAAATGAAAAAGATCCTCAGAGCTCTCCCGCAAGAGCCTGAGCCGACCATCTCCCAGATGGTCGATGCTTGCACTAAAGCTTTGTCTCTCAAACACACTTTGGCATTGGCTGTTAGTAAAGGAGTAAAGGAGTGGGGGAGGCAGTGGTGAACATAAACAATGTGAGGTGTTTTGACTGTGGCCAATTAGGCCATTTCGAAGCTAACTGCCCTCATTTTCCCCCCACACACTTTAATCAACCATGTATGCCTTCTCCAAGAATGCCTGGAAATTACCAGCCCCCACACTGTCCAGGAAATAGATGGCAGAGCGCAAAGCAGCCCCGCGCGGAGACACCAAATGGCAGGCCCTATCGCCAAAGTCTCCCGACCATCCAGGAGACCCAATTCCCCGATGGCTCATTTCCCAGGATCGGAACCATGAAGAGGGACTCAGGTTCTTCGGGAGAACCTGCAGCCTGAACCAAGACACTCGTCGAATTTCATATAGCTCCATCCAGCTGCTATTTGCCGACAAGGATCTGGTAAGGGTCTCTGCAAGATACTTCAGTCCCCCTCACCATGATCGCATCACCACCGTGCTCCTCCTCGGAGACACTCGTCATACACCACACGAGCTTACCATCCTCCCTGAAGTAGTAACTATGGATCCTGGGAATGAAATCACTGTTACAGTAAAATGTTACCATCTCCCCCTATACCCTGTGCAAAGGGTCCCCCTTTGCCCAAATGTATATCCTATCTGGACAAGACTATTTCGATGATGATCATGACTTTCATGTCTATTTTTCTAAGAGTTTAAGTAAAAAAAGATCGCTCATTTCTTCTGTTGTTTCCCAAAAGGGAAAGTCTATAGAACTGAACATGGTGGCAGACACCTGTATGGACATTACCATC
The DNA here is from genome assembly GCF_037042795.1 of Molothrus aeneus. Lineage (NCBI taxonomy): Eukaryota > Metazoa > Chordata > Aves > Passeriformes > Icteridae > Molothrus > Molothrus aeneus. The sequence goes on from NW_027098761.1 coordinate 3,383,004, forward strand.
CTTCCCAAGGCAGAGTGGCCTCGTGACTGGGAGTTGGTGCCCCTTTGTGCCACAATTCCTGGCATTGGGGGAGGTGTCTATTCTTTGAGAAGCAAACACCTGGTAAGCCTGGAGGGGCCCGAAGGGCATATAGGCACCACTCAGCCTTTGGTTGTTTCTTCTGACATCAAATTACTTGGTAGGGGTGCTTTCTCCCAGTGGGAGCCCGCCTCGATATCCCGGACCCTCCGTGGGATTTTTAGTATGGGACACTGCAGAGCACACCACCCCACCTCTCAAATGGAAGACCAACACACCAGTGTGGGTGGGTGGACCAGTGGCCCCTCCAAGAAGAAAAATTGTCTGCGCTCCATGAATTAATGGAAGAGCAAGTGTGCCTGGGACACCTTATACCATCCACTAGTCCCTGGAACACCCCCGTCTTTGTTATTAAAAAACCTAGCAAAGACAAGGGGCACCTGCTTCAAGACCTACGTAAGGTCAATGAGGTTATCAAGGACATGGGCCCCCTACAACCCGGCCTCCCGTCTCCCTCCATGCTTCCCCGAGATTGGCAGCTCGCAATCCTTGATATCAAAGATTGCTTTTTTAACATCCCGCAGTACCCTGGAGATGCTCCCAGGTTTGCGTTCTCTGTCCCATCTGTCAACCGTAAAGAACTCTTCAAAAGGTACCATTGGGTCACTTTGCCTTAGGGAATGAAAAATTCCCCGGTGCTCTGCCAGACTTTTGTCACACAAGTACTATGTCCAGTGCGAAAGATGTTTCCTGAAGCTATAATCCTACATTACATGGACAACGTACTAATCTGTGCTTCCACCAAGTCTTACTTAGACGCAGCAATTTCCAAGACTGTCACAGCTATCAAAAGCGTGGGGTTTCAGATAGCTCAGGAAAAAATCCAAATATCGAGACCGTGGAAGTACCTCTGGTTTTTAATTACGGGAAGGACCATTGTGCCTCAAACTCTGTCCATCAACAAGCACCCCCAGACATTAAGAGACATGCAACAGCTGTGCAGCACCATCACGCGGATCCGACCTCTCCTGGGCCTCACCACAGAAGAGCTGACATCACTCTTCAACCTTCTACGAGGAGACAGCGACCTGGCTTCCCCACGTCATTAATGCTGGAAGCCTGTGAAGTTTTGGAGAGAGTCGCCAACGCCATCAAGCACCGCCAGGCACATCGGATAGACCAGTCCCTCCCCCTCAACCTTGGTATTTTTGGTAAGTGCCCGAACTTCCATGCATTGCTCTTTCAGTAGGATGATACTTCAAAAAACCTACTCATCATCATCCAGTGGCTTTTTCTGTCGCACTAACCACATAAAACAGTTACCACCCCACCAGAACTTGTAGCCAAACTTATTATTAAAGGCCGACATCATCTCCGGACCCTCGCAGCTTGCGATCCAGTGTACATTTACCTCCCTTATACTTTGGGACAATTGGATTCTCTATTACAAACAAATGAACATCCGCAAATTTCATTAGACAGCTATCCTGGACAAATTTCAATTCATTATCCTAAGCACAGACTTTTTAAAGATTCACTGCATTTGGCCCCAAAATCCTATAAAAATAAAACTCATATTAAAAATGCTATCAGAGTGTTCACTGATGGTTCAGGCAAATCTCACAAGTCAGTGTTCACCTGGAGAGCCCCGGACTCTCAGAAGTGGGAGTCTGATGTCCAAGTTGTTGAAGGTTCCCCCCAGATTGCAGAACTTGCTGCAGTTGTGAGAGCATTTCAGAAATTCCAACAACCCTTCAATTTAGTCACAGATTCTGCATGTGTCTCCAGGATAGCAGAGCGGGCAGAGCATGCCCTGCTCAAAGAAGTCCAAAATAAAAAATTATACCGCTTCCTCTCTGAATTAATTTGCCTCATCTCCTACAGAAAGCAACCTTATCACATCCTGCACATCCAGCCTCACACAGAGCTGCCAGGATACATCACTGAGGGCAACTGGAAAGCAGACTTGTTAGCAATGGCAGCGAGTGCCACTCGCATTTCCCCCACTGTACCACATCTTTCAACAGGCTTGTCTAAGCCATGCATTCTTCCATCAGAATGTCCCAGCTTTGGAATGTCAATTTAAGATTTCCAGAGACCAAGCCAAGGCAACTATCTCCACCTGCCCCAATTGCCAATCCCTCGCCCTCCCTTCCATAACATCAGGAGTCAACCCAAGAGACTCGGGAGCTTTAGAACTCTGGCAATCTGATGTGACTCACTATACCCCATTTGGATGCTTGAAATATATACACCTGCCAATAGACACGTTCTCTGGAGCAGTGTTCGCCTCCACTCATACAGGGGAAAAATCAAAAGATATCATAAAGCATTTTTATATGGCATTTGCCACCTTAGGCGTCCCAAAAGTTATAAAAACAGACAATGGCCCTGGGTTCACCTCAAAAAAGTTTAAAGAATTCCTACAATTATGTGGCATCAACCATTGTACTGGCATTCCTCATAACCCCACCCACCAGTCAGTGGTTGAAAGAGTTCACAAAGAAATAAAAAGAATGCTTGAACAACAGCACAATGCTGAGTTAACCATGTCCCCAGCAGAAAGACTTTGCAAAGCATTTCATGTCGTGAACTTCTTGAACTGCTCTCCAAAGGAGGCAAACCCACCCATTCTCAGACACTTCCGTAACAACACTTATGTCCATTTAAAAGAGAGACCTCCTGTTTTAATAAAAGACCTTGACTCAAAATGTATCAAAGGTCTGTATCCCCTGATAACCTGGGGAAGAGGGTATGGGTGTGTTTCCACAGAGCAAGGCCCCCAGTGGATCTCAGGAAAATTTGTCCAAACTTACCTGAACGCCGCAACAGATGATAAAACTACAACAGACTACCTCGACATACCCCCGCCGCAGAACGCTTCAGAGGACGCTGTTGCCTGGTGACACCGAAGAAAGAAGTCTACCCAGCCAAATATCATCACCAGTCTCTTAATTTCCCGGAGATCTTTCCCCATAGCCAGTAACCCTAGAGATCCCCTTATACTCTCTCCTGAAATTCCACTACCATTCTCCTCATACCAATTCCCTTGATCCCTCCCATAACCCCTACCCATTACCCCCATAACCCCATTATATGTTTCTTTAACCTATTAAGTTAAACACAAGGAAGAGACAGATAGGAAAACCAAAGATCTAATGCATAGTAGAGACAAACCAAAGAAAATTACAGCGACAAATAGCTTTTCCATTCACATTTCTATCAGTGCTCAAACAGTCGATAACTGACTTACTTGAGGACCAGATGGCCACTCCCAGGACACCCCAACACACCTTTAACTGCTGCTGCCACCTTCATTGTCCTCCTGTGCATCTGAACAGTGGTTGGATGGGTCGTGTCACAACCAACAGAAAACGTATGGGTCACATTGTCACAATCTCTCAAACAAGATAACTTTTGCATGGCCATGGGAGGTGTAAAAGACCCGCTGTCTACATGTCTGGTAGGAATCCCCCTGTCACCAAATGAATATCCCCATGCAGGTAAGAAGCTCAGCCCAGTAGACACCTGGGATGAGTGGACGAAGATCATAACACATGTACCACAGGAGCCCCCGGAGCTAGACCTGCTGGGCTCCTCAAAAGCTACTAATTGTGTAAACTTTTTCTATGAGCCACCCCAACAAAATTGGCATAAGAAATTCAAACCACAGATGATAGTGAGAAAAGATATATCACCAAATGATAAGAGATACAATGTTGTTGGGTGGTGCAATTATACTGCCAAAACATTATCTATGTCCTCTCCATTTCCCAGAGTGCTTCCCAAGGGAGTGTTTCTCATCTGCAGTGACAGGGTGTGGGCAGGGATCCCCTTGAAGATCAAAGGGGGCCCCTGCAGCCTTGGTCAGCTTACTACCCTCACTCCAAACACTACCCAAATTAAACATTGGAAACGAGAAACTCAATTGGCGCGCAAAAAAAGATCGTACTCCCAACTGGATCAAAATTGTGATGACCAAATTTATAACTGAGGCAAGACTCAGATGGTCGATGTTTCCATCATTCTACCACAGGTTGCAGCTGCGAAGGCCCTTGGTGAGCTTTCTCACCTGGAGTGCTGGCTTAGTAAGCAGACCAACGCTACGTCCGCTGTCCTATCAGAACTTCTAGCAGAGGAGGAAACCACCAGACAAGCCACCCTTCAGAACAGGGTGGCACTCGACTTCCTGCTGCTCTCCCATGGCCATCGTTGTGAGGATTTCAAAGGACCTTGTTGTTTTAACCTGTCATCAAAAAGCACATCGATCCAGGCCAACATCAAACAAATGCAAGAGCAAATGAAGACTCCTCTTACTGAAGATAAAGTTGTGGACATGATGAACAAAATGCTCATGCAGTGGGGCATTCCTGGGTGGGTGGCCCCCATTCTTAAGAGTTTATTGCGGGTCCTTCTCATAGTTGTTATTGTTTCAAGCAGCTGATGTATTTTTAAAAAACAATTGACAAAACACAAGGAAATATTTAGTTAATAAACAAAAAAGGGGGAGATGTAGGAGACAGCCATGGAGAAGACGAACCTGGAATGCCATCTCCTCACCACTCACTGAGGAGATTTTCTTCCTCACATCTAAATCAGTGGCCTATTCTGAAGTATTCAGCATATAATCAGAAGTTTGCAAGAAGAAGCTGACACAAGTTTTTAATGATACATCAAACATAATTCCCCAAGGAAAAACTTCTTCTGCTGTTTTATTTAATTATGGTGCTCCCCCATGCCAGTCCATAGCACTGGATTTTTTTTCCTAAGAAATAGCATGTTTTTTGCATTTATCACTCTATGTGCTAGTGAGCTATTGATGTGGATTTTAACAGAGGTGTAGTAAACCCCATAGATTTAGGAAAAGCACCATGGAGAATATGAACAATAGGAATGCTGAAACAGCAAAAGAAAATTCCTGTTTCCCTGTCCTCTACCCTTAACCTATCTCTGTAACCCTATAAGGCAATGTCATGTTAACCCCTTACCCATTGGTCAAGCTTGGAGCCTTCCCAACACTATAAAAGAAGCATACTGTACCCCATTAGGGGAGAAAGAAGAAGAGCAGAGACCCTTCACGGACCTCCCCAAATAAAGCCATCTCCGTAGAACAGCCTGCGCCGTCTCCTTCTCCTCTCTCTCCGTCTGCTGCAGCCTCCAGCCCAGGGCACCACTACCTAGCAAGCAGAGCTGAAATCCTGAGAGCTTTCAATCACTATAGAGCTGATAATCACCATGCTTGCTAGATGGTAGCCCCGCGGCGTTGGCATGAGAGAGCTAGCCTCGGGCACCCAGTCTCTACCCAGGGACTGAGCTCCTGAGCCCTAGTGCTCTGCTTTATGATAAGGCCAAATCAGAGGCTTTATTACAGAGGAATATTGCATGTTCAAAATCTTTAGCATTCCCAGGTGACAGTCTTCAGATTTAGTTTTTTTCTTTTCCTCTATGACTTCAGAGTAATTTAAAGAATTTTAAAACTTCAAAGTGATGTGGATGTGACAGAAAACATTTTCATTCTCTTATGAAACTACAATTTTTTAAAAATTTTATTTTTATTTGCTGTTCATGATGAGATTTTGGTGTAAGTTGCAAAGAATGGTGTTGTGTAAAACTAATTTCTTAGTTCTCAGGGCTACTTCTTAATGCAAACATTTTGTGCAATTTGTGAAAGACTTAGCAGCCTTTAACATAGCAAGTGTTCTATTAGACTGGCAACCTTGGATATTTGATCTACTTAAAAAATCATAGTACCTTCATTTATCGCCCTTACAATTGTTTTGCAGAGAAGCAGATTTTGCAATCTGCTTAGGAGGCTTAGGAGAATGTATCTCAATCTACACAAACATAACATTTTTTTATTGATGTTCTGATAACTCTGACAGTTGATATTCTACTGTATATATATATATATATATATATATTTCTCTACAATGTTCAGGCTTAGAGGACTAGCAGTACAATTCCATTTTCTAAAGCCAGCGTCAAATTGCAGCTGTGGTAATTGTTCACATGACATGGTACTGTGAGTGGCTAAAAAAAAAACTATTTTAGTAGATTGACAAGTAAAGTAAAGCACATCTCTGCTAGAGGCCTTAATGGTTTTATGATATAGGAGACTAATCTTTGAAGCTCATCAAGTAAAAGTATACATGGTTAACTGTGTTCTTATTTCTCCACAGTTTGTAAGACTTAAAAAACTGCAGTTTGACTACCATGAGTTTCCCCTCTTCAAACAGCATCACTTCCAGGAAAGCTATCCGGTGAGGTCCAGTTCTGGATTTTTAAGTGTAGCAGTTTAATTCCTGCTTTTGTGGCTTATTTATTTTCTGGATGCCTGAAATGATGCAATTCAGGCTGAGGAAGAACCAGATATGGTGTCACACATGCAAGCTGTCATAGAGTCATCAGGAGGTAGAGGTGGTTTCTGCCAGCAAGCAGGAGCACTGCCCAGGAGGCACAGGAGGGTGTTCCACATTAATTGAGGTGTTAGAGGTTGGCTTTAAGTCTTACCATGACCCCTGTGTTTTATAAGTTGGTAAGAGTTTGATCTTTGGCATGAACTATTTGTCTCTCTTTAGTCTGTACAAAACTACCAGTTATATGCGAACAACAAAATTCCACAAATACATACTTTGGTTAGAAAATCAGACTGCAGACAGCTCCTTCAGGTGCAGAAGTTTAGCAAAATGATACTCTAGCTAGTAAGCGAAGGAACATTTCTCCCTGTTGCAAAACTACTCTGCATTTTCTGCCAGCTGTGGAATTGAAGCTAGTGAAAAGTTGCTTTTCTGCAATGGTCAAGGTTGGCTGTATCCAGCAGACTTGGGAAGTGAACACTGAAAATTTAGCTTCTGAGCTCCAAAATACCTTCTGCAATACAGAACTCAGGAGCTATTTCATCTTCTCAAATGCTTTCTTGAAGATTCATAGACTCCTGCTAAAAATGGTGTCTTAATAAAAGCTGTAGCTTGTAGAAAATGTATTTCAGTTCACAACTAAGGGTTGATGAGCTAGTAATATATGAAAATGGAAGTAGAAAACACACTCTGAATTTTGTTAGACTGCAAATTGTGCATGCTTTGAAACTTTCCAGGAGTTTGTATGGTTTTGTCTTTGTATCTTCTGAGAGCTTTGTGGTTGTAGCACTTCTAGTTGTTACATGAAAATGGACGGAAAAATCTCCTGCAAGTGGTAGTAGGAAGCTTTCATAAAGTACTGCATTTGCTGGCCATGCTGTGACAATTAAAGAAAGTAACAGAAACAAAATTTTGACAGAAACAAAAATTCTAGTTTGAAAACAAAACAGGCTGGTTTTGTTTCAGAACAAAAAAGGCTAGTTTCTATTTTATTTGAAAATGTTTAAGTAGACAACCAAAATGAAGTGGTTAACATAGTAATAATTCAGCAGTTCTGTCACTGGATGGCTGGGGGTTTTTTTGTTTTTGTTTTTTGGTGGGTTTTTTTTGTTGTTGTTGTTTTTTGGGGTTTTTTGTGGGGTTTTTTTGTGTTTTTTTGTTTTTGTTTTGGTTTTGGGTTTTTTATTTTTGGTTTTGGTTTTGTTTTGGTTTTTTTGGGGTTTTTTTGTGTGTTTTTTGGGAGTTTTTTTTTTGTTTAGGGTTTTTGGTTCTATACTGAGACAAAAAAATTAAGGTTTTCTGATACATATGTTTGAGTTTCCACCAATTGCCTTGTGAGTTCAGAAGCTGTGCATAAAATGCTATTTCAAAAAGGTGTCTAATGGGTTTTTTTTGCCAGTACTTAATATTATGTTCTCTGTTTTAATGCTCTAATACACTTTTCATTTCCATAGCATCCTTAATTTGTAATGCTTGTGTTGTTGTATAATTTGTGCTTGGTATGGTTTTGGTTATTTTATTCCCCCCACCCCCTGATTCAGTTAAGCAGAATAGTTAATTGTACAGTCAGTTTCTCCTCTGAGTAAGTTTTTAATGTGTAGGTGTTTCCACTTTGATATTTTGTTGGTGGATATTTAATAAGAAAGCTGGAAGAAACAGATTTATTTATCTCTGGCTGCCACACAAACCAATGTAATTTAATGAAAGCCTTAAATGATTTTACAAAAAGTGCTTATTCTCTTGCTTTCATTCTGTGTGGTCTCCATGAAAATTGTATTAAATCTTACCAGCTTTAAAAAAGCCAAATGACTCCCCTGCTGCCTACAGACCAAATAAATGGTTACTCTTTCCATAACTCTTATTTCTTGGACCTGGTCTTCCCCAGTTTTCAGTTTGGGTTTAGCTTTTCCCCCTTGGTGCTGTCTGGCTTTTAGCTATTTTCAGCTGAGATTGCCACTTCATTCATCATCTCTGAATAAAATTACTTGCCTTTATTTCTCCTGTGTTTCCCCAGAAAGGGTGAAAAAAGGGTCTCTCAAGCCTATTACATAATGGCCACAAGGAAGATTTTATTCAGCTTACAGATGCTTTGGCTGCTCAGGTTCTACTTATTTCCAAATCTTCTTGTTGCAGTAGCTGAATTGCATTAAACAAAGTGATTTTAGTTATTGCTGATCTCTTGCACTTTGAGTCATGTTCTTGCTCTGGGTATGGCTCTGGTAGTAAGTACTGAAAACCAATAATGAGCTTGTGGTTTTCTTGCAGTGCGTGAAGGTTTTAATTATTCTTATCTCCTACACTTATTAAATACATAAAATGTTTTAAGAACACAGCACCTTGTGGAACAATTTCTGATGACCTATAGCTGTTCTGATCTCACAGATGCAGTCTGTCTTCTTTTTGGATGGGACTATACTTAGTATTTATTCAGTTTTAAAATATTTATAGTCTGCAGCTAAAAACCTGAAATTTCATCCTTTAATAGTAGTAATGTCTTTAAAAACCAAATTTAATCTAAGTTACTGATCCCCTTGTTGATGGCATTTGTGTCGGTTTTGCCAGTCAGAAAAAATACTTGAGAATACATATGTAATCAGGTAACTTTTTGGTCATGAAAAATGTTACTTGTGCCTACACAAATCTAGGGGTAAAGTGGTCACTTTTTATTAAGAAAGATCTATTAATTAAATGCCAGTATGGTGTAATTTCTGTAAAAAATACCTCATGTAGACAAAGGTATGGTATTTTAGTATTTATGTTTCTGTATTAAAGGATTTAGTATTTCTGTTTCTGTATTATATTATAGCAATTTAGTGGTTAATTTAATAACGTTTCTTTTATTGGTGTATTTCGCATTTATTGCTCATAAACTCTTGCACTTTTGTGTGGAGAAAATAATTACTGCAGTCTTACATACTTGAAACAATGTGAGAACCAATATATATCAAATAATGGGAATATTGATTTTCAGGAACTGAAATAACTTAAAAGTTGTCTAGTTTGAAGCTATAATAATTTCACTGAAAATTGTTTAACTAGTTAATATATATGTATGATACGTATTTATATACATATATATATACATATTTATGTGTGTGTATAAATGTAAAAATTTGTATATTCTTTGCATAAATTTTTCACTTCATATGTAGAAACTTTGCTTTGACTCTTTTCATTGTTTGTGGTGCTCGAGGGCTGAGTCTGCTAATTGCCAAGTAGCTTTTGTTTTAACTGAAATAGCAGTGGAAATTATGATAAAAGAGGGTGGTTTGGAGGACTAAACCTTTAATTTGTGTTGTGTTTGTGATCATTTGCATGTCTGTAATTTGAATGTACGTATCTCTGAAGACAAAGTGTGTAAAAGAGAGGCTTTTTTCCACATCTCTATGTTTGTTTCATGACAGAGATGGTTTTGAGATGGTAACTCATGCTGAAAAATGAGACTTACTGTGGACACAAAAAGCATGCCAGTTGTTTTAACTTACATGATTGGAATGATGTTTTTAAGCCTCCTAGAAGTTAATTATCAAAAATGATGGAAGTTCATTATTGAAAATAAAGATACTGAAAAATAATAATGAATGTATTATGCCTAAATCAACTTTGTTAATCCCAGTGAAACTCTCTTTTAAGTTCCTGCTGCAACATCTCTCATATCTTGCAAAATAAGGAATTCTATGCAATCCTCTCTTCAAAGAGCAATAGTAAGATGAAAACTGCACAAAGTAATTTTGTTTATGTGAATGTTTAAATCTTTGGCCCATGTTTGGGTAATTGAAGTAAAGAAGCATTAAAACTTCAAAGAAATGCTCCTGTTTTTTCAAAACACATTTTTCAGCTCTGGTAATGATATATAAGGTTCACGGTTACCTCAGAATAGAAACCAATCAGAAATGGACCCTGTTGAACATTGAGACAGAAAGTCCATAAGCTCGAGAAAAAAAAATTGGAATTAAACAATCAACACAATCAAGAGGTAAGGAGTTTTTTTGTTTGTTTGCTTGCTTTATTTTACCCTTGGAATACATGTAATTTGTTTCCTTGAAATAGTCCTCTCATCAGGTGAATTAAAATCACAGTCACTAGTCGGAAAAGAACAAAGAAGTAGCACTGTACAGACATCTCATGCCTGTCCGTAGGAGCTGATATAATTTTTAGTGTCACTGCTAATAGTGGAAGGTGCGTGTAAGAAACTTGAGCACTACACAACAGCAAAGTCATGCAGAAGAATACTTTGCACCTCCAGCTTTGGAATTCTCAATGTAAGATGTGGTTTGTTTCTTTGAGTGTTTTAATCCCAGTAATTCCAGGGATACATTTTAGAGAATCACTTTACCTTTGATGGAACAATGGGAGCATGACAAGAGCAAGTCACTGTGTAAGAAGCAGGAATCTCTAAATAAATGGACAGGGATCAACAAACTTGGTTTATTGCCCATATTTAGTCAAAAACAGATGAATGAGCACCCATACCAGCTGCCCCTAACTGCTAAGAGCAGAATTTTTACTTATAGCAGTAATAAAAATTCAAACTAAAGGAAATTTTAATGAAGTTTTTTCTCACTGCTACTTCATTTAGGTACTAGTTTGCCACAAGAGCATCAGGGAAAATCTTTCTAATGGGGTTAAATTATTTCCCTATGAATGGAGCTCCTGTTAATAAGGATGCTGCTGCCTTGAAGACGTTCTGAAAAAATGCATGTTTTACTTTCCACCTCCTTGCATTTAATGTGCTTAAGGTGGTTTCCTGGGTCAGGTTTTGGCAGCAGTGACTAGACTATCTTTCTTACACCAGATAAGAACTCTTTTTGAAGCCTTTTCTTTGTTCTGTTTGTTGTGTTTAATAACTGCTATGATGACTGCTGAACATCATTGAACTGGAGTTTGTGTTTTCGTAATGAGTTACGAGGTGTCTGATAATCTAGTATCCCAACACAATGGTTTTCTAGTTGTTAAATACAGTTACCAGAAAATTTCCTGTCGAATATAATTATAACTTTTATTTTCTTAAGAAAGAGTATGTTTGGAAAAACAGAGGGGTGTATTCAAGGTACATGAAAATGATCTGGGAACAGGATCGGTTTGCATTTAAAAAAAAAAATATTTACAATGTGTAGTTTCAAGACTGTATTTCAAATTCAGACGGATATGATGGCAGCTGTGAATGCAATTTCCAAAATATTTATTTTCTAGGTCTCTCACTGTGAAAAAGAAGTAATGAATTTAAGGTTGGAACTCGAGAAAGGAGAGTTTCTTCGTCTGCAGAGTGAAATGTCGTTAGCTAGAAAGACGTCTGAAATACAGCTGTATTCTGCAGAGGACAAGCTATCTGATGCAAAAAGCAAACTTTTGGAACTGCAAGGTAATTTTCAAAGAAAAAAGAGAAATTGTAGACCAGAGGCTACATCAGTCCCAAGTCATTAGAACAAGCAGAGATTGCAAAAGGTTTTATGGCTACCGCATTTTTTGGAAGTGTCTTATTTTCCCATGTCTTACTCCTCTGCTTCTGTAAGCTCATAAGAGTTTACAAAACCCTTGCTGTCTCATAGGAATTAAATATAAGCTGCTAAACCTATCAATACCTTTTTTCCCTCTGGCTCCTTACCTTCTGTTATTCCTTCCTTCAGTGTGTACAGAATTGTAATTTAGGTGTCCCTCTCCACATCCTGTTTATCACTATGTCCAGCAGTTCTTCCTTTTCCATTTCAGGGGGGAAAAAACATGTAGTCCTGTTTAAATTTATTTACACTCTTTTCTTTTCTTTTCTTTTCTTTTCTTTTCTTTTCTTTTCTTTTCTTTTCTTTTCTTTTCTTTTCTTTTCTTTTTTCTTTTCTCTCTTCTCTTCTCTTCTCTTCTCTTCTCTTCTCTTCTCTTCTCTTCTCTTCTCTTCTCTTCTCTTCTCTTCTCTTCTCTTCTCTTCTCTTCTCTTCTCTTCTCTTCTCTTCTCTTCTTTCTCTTCCCTTCCCTTCCCTTCCCTTCCCTTCCCTTCCCTTCCCTTCCCTTCCCTTCCCTTCCCTTCCCTTCCCTTCCCTTCCCTTCCCTTCCCTTCCCTTCCCTTCCCTTCCCTTCCCTTCCCTTCCCTTCCCTTCCCTTCCCTTCCCTCCCCTTCCCTCCCCTCCCCTCCCCTCCCCTCCCCTCCCCTCCCCTCCCCTCCCCTCCCCTCCCCTCCCCTCCCCTCCCCTCCCCTCCCCTTCCCTCCCCTCCCCTCTCCTCTCCTCTCCTCTCTTCCTTCTTTTTCCCCAGGAGTTCTCATAGTACTGCTTTGTTCTTTCATATTTTAAAATATTTCTATCTTTTCATTCTCATACCTGGTCTCTTTCTGTCATCTTTGGTTTTGTTTTTATACAAATAACATGTGTTATGACAGTAGTCTGCAGAAAGGAAGGGCTTTACCTAGACATTTTTTCCCCTACTTCTTCTGCATTCAGAAACTCAAATTTTCTTAATCCTTCTCAAACAGAGTGATATTTCTCACACTTAAAAGCCGGGGAGATGCATTTTTTGTTGTTTAAGTAAGTATAATACTCTTTAAATTTGCTACAGTGCACTTATACGGCCTGATTTTTTAAAAAGATAATAAGAAATACGCACTTTCACTCATTTGGAGAACACACAAATTATACAAATCTCATGGTTGGTTTAAATTTCTCAAACTGTTTTTGTTTGGTTGAGGTTTTTTGTTTGTTTGGGTTTTTGTTTTCATTTTCATTTTTGTTTGGTTTTGTTTGGTTTTTTTGTTGGGGTTTTTTCCTGATTTTGTTTTTATTGTGACAAATGTCAAAGAAGCTTAGTGTCAAACAAACTAGTTCTCATGTTGCTTCTCATTTTTTTTTTCATTTTTTAACTTAGCACTTCTTCATTCCTGGCCTCTTGGAGCCTTGTTCACCTCATGTGGTGCTTTTGATACAATCCCACCTTAACTCTTGGACAGAGCACCTCACCTGTGCCCTGTCTTTAGTATTTTCTCCAAACTGTTTTTCTGCTGTTCTTGAGGCTTGACTTACTAACATGTGATAGGTCTTCCCCATCATTGTGTCCACTAATTCTCTGTGTTTTCCCACCACGTCTCTTCTTGTTGTTTTATCCTTCTCCAACTAGGAAGAAATTTCAGAAGAATGGAATGAATTTGAAGTTAAAATCTTTTAGAAAATGGTGATCACGTAAACACCAACATAGGTAGTTGTACTCAGTAATATAAAGGGCTAATAGAAAATATTTTGACCCAAAAGCCAGTTTGTGAAATGAAGCAAAGTCCCTAGCAAAACTGCTTATAGGAAAAGAACTTTTCCTTGGCATTTAAGCTTTCACAGAGAAATATATGCAGTGTTTGCCTATCTTGGGGCAGTTTCTGGGTTGAAGATTCAAATCTCTTGAGCAGCAGTAAATTTCCTCAGGAAAGCCAAGCCTTTGCTCATTAGCCCAACCTGCCTTAGGTTTTCCTACAGTCTTTTTCATGTGGCAGGTATCTGTATTTGCTGTTACTTAAACTGAGCTTGAAATTAATTGATACGGACTAAAGTTTCACATAGACATTTGGAAATAAGCTAGCCAAGTGTTGCAGAAAAATGCAATTAAGTTCCCCATGCTATAGAGGCCTCCCTTGAAAAAGTTGAATTTTTATTCCTTTCCAAAGGGAGAAGAGCTTTAATTTGTAAAAATTTCCAAAGCATTTCCATGTCCTTATGTGAAAGATGCTACAGGAATACAAAATGTGATTGTTTCTCTGTAGTGGAACTGGAAGTGTTAATGTTCCAGTGTTTCACAGGATATCACAATACACAGATTTTGTGTTGTGAATTGGTATTCACTATACCTTTTTTCTTTTTTTTTCTGAACATATTTATTTGCAGTGCTATTTGTCTTTTTCTCTTTCCCTTTTTTTTTTTTTTTTTTTTTTTTTTTTTTTGTAAACAACAGTACTCGATGACAAATACCAGCAGAAAGAAGCAGAGACTGAGGAAATGATTCAAAGTTCTCGGTGGCAGTGGGAAGAGGAACAGCAAAGATTTGCAGTGGATAGAGATAACATCCTCAGAGAATACCTCGCTAGAATGGAATTCCTTATTAAAGAAAAAGCTGAAAGAGAAAGGGCTTGTAAGGTATGGTGTATTAATAGATGGAAAGTTCCATTAGATGCTGGCTGAAAGTTTTTTTGGTGAAAAGTCTAGGGTGGGTTGGGGTTTTTCTGGTTTAAGGGGGAAAAAAAAACCCAAAAAGCTAAATACTGCAGAATACTTCTGAAGATTACAGCTTTGTGGAGAGCTTTGTGGATAAATGGCTAGCTGAGAAAGGCCACTTCGATGTGATACCATTGGATAAGGTTCGGGGAAACAAGCTGGGGATTAAGTAATCAGTGTCCAATCACTGCCAAGGGTCATGGTGACCTTTGCTGCAACATGAAGATGGGGGAGAAAATCTTTTGCCAGAAAAATGAAGATAGCCTAGGTAGAATAGCCACAAGAATGTAAACATAGAAACAAAATAATCATTAGAGCATAGAAGTAGGTGTGGTTGATTCATGTGTATTTTAACCAATAATGAGCTCAGCTTTGCAATATGTATAAGCTTCATTAACACCAATATAAATATGTGTGAGCTATCAATAAACTTTGAGATTTGTTGTTCACGCATATTGTGTGCTGCAATTCTTCCGCCGTTCACGACACAGCTTTATGAAGTTTCACTTAGTGTGTAATGCTGGTTTGGGGCTTTGATGGAAGGTGTTGTGGCTGTTTGTCATGGGAAACACCAAACCCAAGTTATCAGTACACAGTGGTAGTGAAAACAGAGGAGCTTGTGGACAGGACCTAAGGTCCTTCTCAAAACAAGCAGAAACACAAGTGACTTTTCATTCAAAGCTGATTCTTACATGGGTAGGGCAGGATATAGGCTGTGAACAAGCCTGCTTTTAGATAGAGTTTTTTTTTTTAAGTTGCCAGGGGCAGCGGGGTAAGCTCTTGAGTTCTGGCTAACAGTAAGTGGCTGAGTTAGTCTGAGGAGGCTCTGGAAGAGTATTGCCTTCTGTTGTGTACAGTGTTTTATAGAAGCTATCTTCAGAGAGTTTAATGCTGCATCAATAGATCAAAGTTAACAAAGTATGCCATGCTCTGTCAAGTGATGTTCGTCCTTGAAAAAGGACAAAAGAAGCAGCAAATGGCTCAGGACATTGTGTTCTCTGTCAGTTCCCTGGCAGTGTTCTCTGCCCGTGGTTGTAGGGGCTTTGTTGGTTAATGTATTGAAGCGACAAAATTGAAATGTAATTAACATGAGTAGACTAAGATTGCCATGAATATATGTAGCTCGTGAAACAGGTCAGTGTGAGCTGTAGGGTTTCAGAATCTTGACGTTGTGTTGTGTATTTACAGGCCTGGTTTAAATCTCCTTTAGTTATTCTGAGTTATAAAATGAAAGCTAAGGAGATTTAATTGTGGTCTTAATACATGCAGAGAAGTGGGATTCTGAGCATGTAGGCAAATCCAGGCTGGAAAAACTGCACTTCACAAACTGTAATTCTGAAATTGGCTGTGAAAATGCTGAGGTAGGCATGGGAGTGCAGTCATAGAATATTTGAAATGTGCGTCTGGAACACGCCGGAAAAGTAGTCCTCTGCTTTGTGATCGTGATGAGCTCTGTTGGGCACATCCTGGCCCAGGATAGGAGGGGTTGGATTCGATAGGAAGGGCAATAGCATCACCTCATGGTTAGGGAGGAGATCATATCCCTGCACGTTTTTTTCCTTAGAATACTTGGGAGATTGTGTCGTTTACACACGGTAGAAAACCAACCAAACAAAACAAAACAAAATCCAGCCATGTCTTTCATGAGCAAATATTTGCAGGTGGCTACGGGGATAGTATTAAACAGTCTCCAAAAAGTTCAGAAATTCTTCAAAACTCTGAAATCCTACAGCTCATACTGACTTATTTAACAAGCTTCGTATATGCATGACAATTTTAGTTTACTGATGTTAATTACATTTCCAGTATAAAATGTTTTAAAATTTTTTGTAGTATTTTACAGCAAACTATGTATTAATTATTTCATATTTCCCAGTTCACTTTAGTTAATATCTGGAAGATAAACTTGAAGAAATAAATATATTTCCAGGTATATATATCCGTAGAAATTGTTAATTTTGTATTATTGATTTACTTATTCATTGATTTTGCATTCTGAAGGGAAGAAACCTGTCTTGCTGGACATGCAAAGCTAGAGGATTAGCTTAAATTTGGTCCAAATTCATATGGACTATGGGGATTTTGTAGCAGTGACTTCACAGAGCTGCAGAGTCCAGTAATGTCAGTAATTCTCCCAACCTGTAGCTTAGTTCAGTTTCTGTATGCAGAAATTGAAGTGGGGACCATCTTATTTTATTCTACTGAGGGCTTCATATTTCTTAGGTTTTTAAAGTAATTCAGTTTCTACAAAGAAGAAAATCCTTTTCAGAATAGCAGAAAATTAAATTATTTGGTCTATGGGAGTAATTGTCTCTCAAAACATCTGAAGTTTTAGCAATTAAAATCATGACAAAAATGAACTTTTGTCCCCATGTCCCCATCCCCATCATTTTCCCAAATGCACCATGTTTCTAACATTGCCACTGAGCTGGGACACAGAAGAGATTGGAAAAGCTGCACTCTTTCAGGGAAAGATTGCCTGTGGAGATCTGGATCTGATTTTAGTGTTACCACAGAAGGTCATGTTCACAGTGATTTTTGGGCCAACAGAGATTTCTTGGTGGTCAATTAAAAGCATGCCTGCATTGGGTAAACACTTCTGTTAACATGTGCTGGCATCTGAGATTTTAAAATTCTAACATCATCATCTGATGTGTGTTGTGTTATTATGCTCCCCCGGTTTAAGCTGGAATGTTCTGTTACCCCCTTTTTCTGTATAATGGTTCTGTCTGGAATTCCCCCTCTTTCCCAGTTATCTGTCCATCACCGGTTACCCTGGAAACCTGCGCCCTTTCTGTCACCCCCAAATACCCCCCCTTTTATCCGGAATCTTCGGTGCTATACATGGAATTTTTGGGCCGGGGACCGGGGTCCCACCTTTGAGCTCTCTCGGTTGGCTACCCGTCCTGTCACTCTGATAAAGCCCGCGCTCACCGTGGGCCCCCATTCGCTGCCTGTCTGAGCTCTCCCCCTCCCGTTTCTCCTATATAACACGTGTATTCCCTCCCCGCAGGGCCCTTCGGTACGGCGGCTTCCCCTGGGTGTTACTCCGCGTTCTGGAATAAACCCTGGTCCCAGTCAGGGGACGCTCTCCCATCCCTGTCTGTGGTCCCGTGCCTTTCTGTCCGCCTCGGGCAGAGCTGACCGCCCAGCCGGCGCGTCCCTGTCAGCGGAGCGGCTCCCGCGCGCCGCGCCGAGAAACCGCGCACTCCTACCGCTCCTTCTGCTGGCTGGCGGGGACGGCGGCTCAGGCGGACCTTTAAAGTCATGGCTGCCACAGACGTGGTCTCTCCTCCTCTATTGAACTCTCTACTGCAATACTTTATCTTTGAAAAAGTACCTCTTGATGTATTTATTTATTCATGTACCTATTTATCTTTAGGACACAAATGCTGCCCTGAACAGCATTGCCAGGAAGTTGAAGGATATGGAGGCAGAGCACGATGGCTGCAGCAAGATCCTGAGGCTTCAGGCCAAGCATCTGGATTTCAAGAATACACGACAGGAGTATCTCATCAAAGAACTGGAAGTAAAGCTTTCTCCCTGCTGCTGGGAGCCTCAGCAAGCATTGGCAAAACTGAGCAGTTTCATTTTTGAAACCTCTGAGTTAGGCTATGAGTGCCTTGTGTTTGATTAACAAAATGCAGAGCATCACTTGGCAGGAAAGGTGGATTCACTAACTGAAGTGCTTAGAGTCAGCTTCAGTCTCACATACTTGCTACTTTGCTTTACCTGTCCAAAATGAATGACTTCATTTGTATCTGTGTAACTTTAGGTGTCTTAAATGACTTTTAATATTAATTTCTTTTTCTTGATCTTTGTTGCATCACTTGAAGGCAGGAGTCCTTTTGGAGTGTATTGTTCTTTTCAGATCAGTCATCAGTCTAAGTGAAAATATTTTTTTGACAGGAAACAGTGTAGTTAAAATTGCATGTGAATTTCTATTATAGCAGCTCTGTAGTTACTGCTATTGCTAGAAGCATTTTTTCAATTGAAATTCCATGTCCAGGCCTTTACATGGAGATAAGTATCTGTGAGTATAAAAAATGCAGCAAGAACATAATCCTACATCAATTTCTTTAACTAAACAAAAACTTTTATTTTAATATTCTGGATATGTAATTGTTTTCTTTTACTTATTTATTGATATGAGTTTTCACAGTTCTAAAGCGCAAGTAGTTCAGATGCCACAAATTGGTTTATGGAGACCCAATAAACTGAAGAAATTAAGTTGTCTTTGCATGATGTTATCATCTTTCTGGACATGAATGTTTTCAAAATGTACTTTTAGGCAGAAACAGTGAAAATAAAGAAACTGGAAGAAGATGCTGCAGCAGCAAGATTAGCACATATACAATGTAAATCCGCTACAGAAATCATGCAGGTAAACTTTTAGTTAAATATGTGGTAGAAGTTTACAATGAAACAGAAGATGAAAGAAGATGTACCTTGTAAAGGTACAATCTTTGAAAAATGCCAGGACTTCCTTGCTCCAGTGAAAACACTGAGTAGATTTTTTGCAATGAGTGTCAAAATTGCAAAAGGTAATAGAAAAATATCTCCTATTCTCAGGGGACTATTAAGTTAATAGAATAAATATTAAAATAAAATGTCACATTCTTATGTTTGAGAATTCAAAGTAGCATTGAAACAGTGAGGGGAAAGGAAATGTTTCACAGTAGTTAAACTGTTAAAATGTTCTGTCCTGTATCTTTGGAATGGGTACTTAGATAATTTTGGAGATACAGTGCATACATCCAACTTCTCTAGGTGTGAGATATTAATGCATCCTGAGACTGCAGTTTCAAATTTCAGCTGAGTACATTTTGGCTTCAAAGCTATTATATCTGCAGTTACCAAAGAATACATGAAAAAATGTAATATGTATACTTGAATATCAAATTCTTGTGTTATTAAACTGTATCACACAGGGTTTGATCCATTAAAGCAATTAGGGTTTATTTTAAAAAACAAGTATGAAAAACCTGTAAGATAATTGCTCAGTGATCTCATACTGACTAACAAAGCCTTCATATTGGACTTTTGAAAAACCAGACGAGAAAACAAGAAGGAATATCATCTTTTTTTTTTTCACCAGTAAGCATTGACACTTTCTCAGTTATTTTCTTATGACCTTCTCTAAGTACAGTCCCTTAGATTTCTGAAGTGATAATTAAATAAGTAGTGATGATTCAGTTTTCTTGATTCCTTCTCTACTTCTACAACATACAAAGGAACTGGAGGGTAGCATTCCTTGAAGTTAGAGATTTATCTTTTATAGGTGAAGAACTGGTAAGGTTTCCTTCCTTGTTTATGTACATGAACAAGCTCCACATGCGCTTTGCTCTGAGTGCAAGTGTAGTGTTTACTGTTAATCCCACCTTTTTAGGAGTCTACTTAAAAAAATAGAATTCTCCTGGAAAACTTCAGTAATACAAATAATTGAAAACAGGAAAATCCAAACTCCATGAAAGGACAACAGAATGTGCTTTTGGTCGGCATATCTATTTCCTTCTGTTTTGAACTTTATATATTAATACGTTTTTACATTGTTCAACGCTTTCCAATGCCGTATAGAATTAATAGAATGTATTCAGCTGTAAAAAGCAGAACAGAACAGCAAACAGCATTAAAGACCATGGTAGTCTTTCCTAACTTCCTTTAACTGCTTCCTTATCACTTGGTAGTTGAGAATTCAAGAACTTGAAGGCACTTTGAAGGAAGAGCAACGTGGCAGGAGAGAAGCTTTTTCAGGGGTATCAAGGAAAGATTTCAGAGAGTCAGAAAATGCACATGAGAGAGGAAAAAAAGTGTAAGTTTCCTTTTAAAGCTGTTATAAAATGACAGTAGACACTTGGAGTACAACTTGTAGTTTACATTCCCTGCAATTTTCAGTCAGCAGAAAATCTGGTGCAATGTGCCAAACCAAACTAAAGGTTCAGAACCTGGCAGTCCATTAATAACAGGCCCATATCAGTAACCAAAGGTATTGTGAATGGTACAGATAATAACTAGCCTATTACAGATCATTTGCCAAATAAAAAATTTTGAAAATCATAGTTATGGTTAGGTCCAGCCTCCAGTAGTGGTTGGGGTGAGTGTAGGAAAAGATAGCCAGCAGGTCTAGAAAAGATGGCTTTTCTATATACACTTAGATTATTATGAAGACATTATTTTCCACTTATGTGACTCAGCTGGATCTCTAAGACTCCCGTCATGAAGTTGTCTATCATTTATAGTGGGTAATCTTTGTTTTCAACTTTTGAATGGCTGTTGAAAGCTTTAAATGGTTAAAAAATATTGAAAGGTGTGACAGCAGAGGAAATCTCTTGGGATGTTTCCTGCCCAGCACAGTCTGCTGTGCCTGTGGTAGCAGAACTTGGGTGAGCTCTCTTTCAGCCTAGAGCTATATGGCTCTGTATACACAGGTGTTTATGTTGACTTACACAAGTAGTAGTGGAGAAGGAAAGAAACTGGCTTTTCCTACAAGAAAGGAAGTTTGTGGCCTGAGCAACTCATACAAGATTCATGGTGATGGAGATGTTTTTTAGTAAGATACTTAAAACTTGAGCTGGAAAAGCCTTTGTCATCCTCTGCAAAAATCAATTTGAAGCAAGCTTTTGGTTTTCCTGACACTGTGCCTAAATGCTCAGGCAATCTTTTTAGATTCTTCCTTGGATTCCTGTCTCTGCTTCTGTCTCCTTTATATACTATTGTTTGGCCTTGGAGTTTCCTCATCAGTTGCCTGTTTAGTCATGTCGGGCTCTTGATAGATCTGTTTTCCTGACTGACACAGTACAAGAACAGATTAAAATTCTGGGCAGTCTGCTTTAAAAGTCACTCCAGAGTAGAGTCAGGCATGTGGAAACCTTAAGAGCAAGAACTGTACTTGAAATCAGCGTTGATGATGCAAGATGTGACATGGTCTCTCTGAAGACAGCTGTTGTGTTAATTAAAATATGAAGAATTCTGTTTCTTATACGTAACTTTGGGGTCATATCCAAATAATCTTATGAACTGCATGTCACGAGGCTTGGTAGCTGAAAATATAACCTCTTGAAAAATCTTTCTTAGAAGGAATATAAATGTCTTCATTCAATTAAGAAAGGCAAGCAGTTTCAGCATCCATGTGATGTGCTAAAGTGGTATCTGGCAAATCCATTGATTATCCTTTAAAAGAGCACAGTGCATTTGCCAAAAATAATTTTGGGTAAAGTATCTTTGTGTGGAAACTTTCCAGTTTACAAAGACAGCATTTATCCTCCAGCGTGCAATGGAAAGACTAGGTTGAGGAAAGGAAGGAAACTGAAGAATCCCCTGGGACATTAGTGACTCCTCCTGGCAGCTTCAGCCTGCATGAAGGCTCAATAGTAAGGAAAAAAATGTGGCACACATCGTTTAGTTTAGGTGTTTTTTAAAACATACTGTCAAAATATGTACTGTGCTGAAGATTTGCTGCATTTGCTGTGCTGAGCTGTGGAAGAACTCTGCTATACTCTTACCCTTTTTGTTATTATGCTACCTTTTAAAAAATTTAATACATGAATAAATGTAACCAATGCCTTGGAGAAGCTAATTTGAAAATGTTTTTTTAAAGTATGGGTAGGATGTACTGGCATTCCTAATTAAGGCATTTTGTAGATATGGATCGTCATTTCATGTGAAGAATGTTCTGTCTTTCTACCCAACTTTTTTGTCACGTTTCATTAGCTACCATCGTAGAAATGTTTCTTTCTCTTTCATACACTCTTTTAGTTTTAGTGCATGTATTTGACTGTAAAAATTGCTTGACAATTATTTCAAGCTTTCAGATGGAAAAGCAGGGGGGTTATTTTGTTGCTGTTTTGTTTTTTGCATGTTTTGCTGTGGATTTGGCACATTGGATGTATTTTACTGGATTATTTTCTGAAAACTTTCTCCTCTTATATGACCACTTTGGGCCTTTCTACTGTCTTTACTCAGCTACACCTTGAATAACAATTGTCCCATCTTTTTGCATAGCAGTATGGACAAAGGAAAGTTCTTAGCATGTTTAGAAAATCTCTCCTTTCATTATGTGGTAACATTTGCTCTCTTTCTACTCTTAGCAATATACATTTTTTTTGCTGGTGGCTTGGAAACGTCTCCTCTTTCTCTGTCAGAGCTCTGAGCATGGAAGGTGCATGAGGTCTGTTCCCTGTGGACAGGAGCGGAGACCTGCATCAGAGAGTCTTCAGATCTGTGGGTGTCTTTTGTTCAGCTGATGGAGTTATTCCACACTTTGTCTTAGTGCTGTCCACTGCCCAGGCAGATCTGTCATTCATAAACTGGAGGCAAATAAAATCAGGATCTTCTTTTTTCTTTCTGGGAGCATAACAGCTTCTTCCATGCAAGCATTAATGTATTAAAAGACATTTGCTGGCCTACTTAGCCTGAAAAAGTCATTTCATCAGGCACAAAAGGAATATATATAGAGAAAAGCAACTGTCTGCCTTAACTGTGGGCATTAATGATTGCTATTTCTAACTACAAAACACAATTGCAAGCTCAAAATATTCTGCTAGAAACTTAAAGTGCTTGCTAGTTGTTGCTGTGGTAGGAGTTTTCCTTTTTATTCGTATTCCTTAGTAAAATATATGTTATACATGACAAGAATTCAGGACAAGATTCCATTCATGATCAAGATTTCTGGTAATGGTGTAGACTCAAAATTAATGTTATGTTACTGAAAGGTTAAAAAAAAAAAGATTGTCTCACTGTCATATTCATAGAGCTGGTTATTTTAATTGTTTTACTCAAAGGATTTCAAACCACAAGACTGTCCTGAGCAGGTGATAAAATATTCATTTTTGGAAGAGTTGTATTACTGGTTGCCTTATGAGATCAGGTATTTATTGCCTTGGATGGCTTTGCGTATTTCCCAAAGCTGTTTGTATTTGTTTGGGAAGCAGAAGTGCCTGTATGTGATCCTGTTTACTCCATTGAGACAGCTCTGATTTTGCTGCCCAAAATGAAAAAGCAGAAGGCTGTAGCAGAAACTAAGCATAGGTAACATTTAATATATTGCTGTTGGTCTTTGCTATACCCATGCCTAAATTATGTAAAAATGTCAGTGTATTTTACTTTCCTTCATTTTCCCTTCCTGCTTTCCTGACCTGTACAGTATTTTTTCATATTTTATACCACTTCTACGCTCCCTATGTTCTTTCCACTCTGGTCTGATAATCTTATCTTGATCTCTGACTGTACTGATACAGTCTTCATGGCATTTGAGAAACATTAAGATAACATTTCTGTTATCTTAATCAAAGTTTCTAAGGCACTTGTATGTACTAAAAGTATGAAGAATTGAATTTCTACTGCATGCTGTTGTTGCTAAAATTTATTTATAACCTGAATCACTTTATTATACCACTGATTAAAATCACTGTAATAAATGAGGCACAGTTTGTGGAGTTTGATGGAGCTGTAGGACTATTTTGGCCAGATATTTAATCATATATAATACATGCAAAACAAAATTTTAAAATAATTTAAGTGTATTGTGTTGCCAACTTGCCAACTGCCTTGCCAGACAGTTTTCTGTGCGCTGTGCAGGTGTTGGGGCACAGTTTGAATGCACCTCAAGGTATTAACATGGGTGAATGAATTGCATCCACTAAGAGCATGGAAATTTTTATCTGTGCCAGGTCATGATTGTGGCCCCCACAGGACTGCGATTTACTCACATACTTTATTTACATACTGTGTCTAATTAGATAAATTTAGTGAAATCTATTTTCTTACTCTGCTGTAATATTATGCAATATTTTGGCTGCCATTATTAGAAATGAACTGAGGAATTTTGTAAAGCTGTGAGAATGAGCCTTGAGGGCTCATTTTCAGCTGCGCGCAGCACTGCTACCACACATAGGATGCATCTCTTTATCTCTTTTGATTTTAACATTGCCCAGCTACAGCAATTAATTTTTTTCTTTGTGTTCCAGAGGGAGATGTCCATCCTCCTGAACTTATACCAGACCCTGGCAAATGCCCAGGTGCTTTCCAGACAGACAAACGTGCCCCCGGAAGAGTTACCTTGGACAGAGCTTTGTGCACTCTTGCATGAGAATGTTGAAGCCCTGGTCTCAAACTTCAGCAAGGCTAACCAGAGGGTGAGTGTCCCCAGGCATCAGCTGCCTCTGCTGAGCTCAGTGACATTTGTTCACACTGCAGTCTCGTTAAAAAGGACTGATATTCATCCCCCCCAAAGGATTTGGACACTAACAAATAAACACTGTTTATTTTGGCTTGTCCACAGCTCAGTTTGATGCTGTTGCTGTGGGCCTTTAGATGTGACTGGAGTGTGCCTCAAGTCTCTCAGCTCCACCTTCTGTGCAGGACATTCTGAAAGGAATATCTGATACTAGCAACAGGGACCTAATTAAAAGATAATAAATTCATCTTACTGATGAAGAATTCACAGAATGTAGTCATTTACAGTCATAAAGCAAGTTTTTCTTCTACCATAATCCATTGGCAAAATAGGCTTTCTCCAGGAATACCGTTTTTAAATTATATGTTTATGGTTCAGATCTACTATTTGAAAGAATGCCAGTGTGGGATTTTTTGTTTAATTGTAACTTTTGGATTATGACATTTTTGGAAATACCGATTATAAAACATGTCAGCATTTGTGTGAAGGAGGAGCTGTACTTTTCTGCATGATAATAATGCAAGTGAGCTTACATCACCTCTCCTCCCAGAAAACCTTGTGGTTTTAGGAAAAAAAAGCCCCTTTTTAAGTAAGTCAGCTGGCTCCAGAGACTAAGCTAAGAGTGGCTAAGCCACTCTTTAGGGTTTCACTTTGTTTTCTGGTTTATTTCTCTTTTGAAGTAGAAGAGGAAAGGGAAGGAAAGAGAAGGGAAGGGGTGAATATTGTTGGCAGTGTTTGTGGGGCTTGTATCTTTTTGTGCCTGCTTTTTAATTAAGCATTTTTATTGCGACTGATCATGAGGTCTGTAGGGCTCTTCTCATGTACTTAGCATCTGTTCTGGGATTTTAGACTGTGTTGTTTTTTTTCTACAGTTCAGTTTCCCTACAGTTCAGTGTGATCTATCTGGAAGTGTCTTGCTAATATTTTCTAGCAACAAGTGCAGGTGTGTGCATTTGGAGATCATTGTTGGCTCGGTTCATTCCTCCATTTAGTTTGCATGGGATGTGTGGTGTTAAACCACAAGAGTGAATCACACACACACAGAATCACACACACAGAAATTCTAGGTTGGAAGAGACCTTTAAGATCATCGAGTCCAACCCATGTTCTAATACCTCAACTAGATCATGGCACCAAGTGCCACATCCAGTCTTTTTTTAAACTCTTCGAGGGATGGTGACTCCACGACCTCCCTGGGTAGATGATTCCAGTATTTGACTACTCTTTCTGTAAAATACTTCCTCCTTATTTCTAGCTTGCATCTCCCTTGGCACAGCTTGAGACTGTGTCCTCTTGTTCTGTCGGTTGTTGCCCGGAGAAAGAGACCGACCCCCAGCTCACCACAGCTACCCTTCAGGAAGTTGAAGAGGGTGATAAGGTCACCCCTGAGTCTCCTTTTCTCCAGGCTGAACAACCCCAGCTCCCTCAGTCGCTCTTCATATGGCTTGTGTTCCAATCCCCTCACCAGCCTCGTTGCTCTCCTTTGGACATGCTCAAGCATCTCAAGAATCCTTTCATGCTTGTTGAAAACACATCATAAACTTAGGAGCTATTTAGAAAGAAAACATTCTCTATGTTAGAATTCCCTGAGATTGTTTTAAAAGTTAATAATAATCTGGAATGTCTTGGCTTTGCAAAAAAAAAAAAAAAAAAAAAACAAAAAAACCAAAAAAACACCCCCAAAAAAACCAAACCAAAACCAAAACAACCCCACCAAAACCCAAAAAAACCCGAACAAAACAAAAAATTAAATGCCATTTTAAATTATTGTTTGCGATCATCACAAGATTTCAACAGAGTTAAGCGTCTCTGCTTTACTGATACTACGGTGAGAAGTGGTTTTAAAATGTAAAACTGTCACTGCTTGTAAAAGGAGTTATTTGCAATCCAAAATGTTATTCCACAAAAACTATTTACTGTCTTTATCATCACATTCCTTCACACCTGTTTCAGTTAAAAGCATTGTAAATAAAGGAAACAGATGTCCCTTTTTATTTCTGAGTTACTGCAACTTACTTCACAGAATAATGCTGTATTTGATGCAGATTTCAGGGCTGGAAGTCTTTGCATGGTGAAAACTTAAATTTGTCTAGTTTCATATTCCAACCTTCCTTACACTTTTCCTTTCACTTACACTGGTTTTCTACTTGGTAGAGCAGTGTTCTCTCTGAAATTGGAGGATGTTACTACTAAGTCAACCCCTAAAACTGTACTGTGGGCAGACAAGTAGTGTTGGACCTTCTGTGAGCTGTCACAGTATTGGTGAATTGTTGTCAGAAATCAGGAGTCATTTGCAGTTGATGATTGTGGCAATTTCCCTCCTACCATTGCTTTGGTTTCATATATCTGATTCTGTAATTGTTGACTAGAAGAGATACTTTTATCACTGTCATTACTAACATTTTTTATTCCTTTAATGAATCATTGGAATGGCAAAACTAAGAATTTTCTTTTTGCTCTTGTCTAGGTAAAAACCATCTAGTTAGTATTTCTTCCACTTTGGTTTGGTTTCTTTCTGTTGCAGGAATGTGAAGAGAGGTAGCAGAAAAGCAGGCAAAAACTGTGTGGCCTTGAACAAATGTGTGCACAACTGACCCAGGAAAACAATTCCTTGGAAAATTCATTATCAACTGCTCACAAGGAGTGAATGAATCATTGGAATGGCAAAACTAAGAATTTTCTTTTTGCTCTTGTCTAGGTAAAAACCATCTAGTTAATAGTTCTTCCACTTTGGTTTGGTTTCTTTCTGTTGCAGGAATGTGAAGAGAGGAAGCAGAAAAGCAGGCAAAAACTGTGTGGCCTTGAACAAATGTGTGCACAACTGACCCAGGAAAACAATTCCTTAGAAAATTCATTATTAGATGCTTTCAAGGCACGCTCACCCCTGCTGGCAGCCTGTGCGCTGCTGTCAGGGGCCCTGTGCTCTCTCTACGGCCGACTGTGCGCCACGTCTTGCCAAAGAGACATTCTCCAGGAACAGGTGAACCAGCACCAACTCTTGAACCACAAGATCGTCAGCCTCCTTTATGCTCTCCCTGCTGTGGTGGAAAGAAACCAGGACGAAGGCAGGCTGAGGCAGAGAAGAGCCAAGAACCTGGTTTATGTGTTCCGAAGAGCCGTGATCGCAGTTCTGGCTGCTAACAGGCTGAGGGCTCTGGCCCGATATTCTTGTATCTTTTTTGTCTGGACAGATGGATGCAGAGGAAGCTCTGGAATTCAAGTTTGTCTGGGAGAATCCAGAGGCAGGCATCCTTTGACACGTAAGTGAAATGTTCTTAAAATGTTATGTCAAATTACATGCTTAGGGAATAACAAAGAGCAATATTATTATTATTGCTAGGGCATAAAGACATATTTAATGACATTCTGACAATTATTATTTATGGATTTATGGTTTTTGTGTTTCTTCATGAAAGTATTTCACTCCAAGAGCAAATGCCTACTCTTATGTTAAGCATTGCAAGTAAAATTGCAATTATGCACATGAACTCAACAGTATCTGATAGCCTTGATATTTGTGTTACGGATTTCAGAACTAGGCGCTGCAGCATCTTCTCTGTGGTAAAGATCTTGCAATGCTCCTAAATGATTAACTGTCACCTTTTTTTTTTTTTTTTTAAGTATTTCCTCTTCTTTTTCTAATAATTTTTAATACCTATTTCCTACTAAAATTCCTAGAATTTTCCACCAAAATTGCTTTCTGATTCAGGTAAAATATTAGCCTAGGATTTTAAAATTTTCTTTTGAGATTATGTCTACTTGCCCCTTTCTGTTACTAGACCAGTTTATACTTCCCTCTAAAAGGATAAATAGTATCAAAAATGTTTTGCAAATTAGAAGATTCATCTACTTTTTTTAAAAAAAGTAATTCTGGAAGCATGCTTAAAACACTCTAAATTGTTCCGTCTAATTTGTTGTTTATATGCTTATTTTTGGTTAATTTCTAAAAGAGCTGGAGATAGCAGTGTGCCATATCTTAGTGATTCAGTTATCCTGCTAGCTGCAATTCTCTTTCACAGGTTTTGGAGAGGAAGGAGTTGACTGTATTGAAGCACTTCACTGGTTGACTAGTTCTAACCTCTATACTGCAATAATCAGTTCCATCTCAGAACTGGAGGGTGTTCTCACCAAACAAGGTAATTTTAACTGGATATTGTTGTAGCAGAAATACATAATAGACGCCTTTGACTAGAGGTTATATCCTGAGCTAGTCAATACAGATTTTAGTGGGACTGTTTCCCTGAAGGAGTAATTTCATTGCAAGATACAATAATAACTCTTTTCTACATTCTCTGAATGATCACATCTCTGTACTGTTGGAACAGATTCATTTTCTTTAACAGCTGATAGGATATTATATCCTTTCAGTATACAGAGCCACAGAAGCTGAAGGCTGGAGAGTGTTTCTGCAGTTTATTTACAGTGAGAACTGATACACGTTCCCTTGGTCCATCTGCATTGCTGCCATCCCTGGTTCTTTATTAACCTCTACTTTTAGAGTCTCCACATTTTTGTCCCAGAAAAAAGGATACAAGAAGAGGGATCCTTTATGTGAATAAAGGGAAATAGCAGGACAAAGACAAGATGATGCATTTTCCAAAAGGCTAAACACTAAATTGGTATAAAAGTTGCCATTCAATCAAATGTCTTTAGATTCAGTCGCAGGCACTTTCTTCTTTGATCACGCTGTTTTCAAGAAATTGAAAATTAAAAAGCAAAGTTTGAACAGCGCTTCAGATTCTGTATTCTGTGTTTCAGAATATTTACAGCTTCCATCTTGTATAAATGAAAAAGAATGGGATATTACAAGAAACCGGACCTAATAACCTGCTCGAGGTTTCCTTTGTGGTGTTGTTTCTTAAAGATGCACAGTCCTGGCTTTTTGGACACTCATTTATCAGTGCAGCCAGGAACTGTTTTGCACAACTGATGGACAACCTGAGCGTTCTGATGGAGACAGTTCAAGGGAACGCTCGCGGGTGCAGAGCCTACCTGGAGAGGGACTCCCTCACACAGAGGCTGCCTCGTGGGCTCCAGACAGTAAATGCCCAGGCCCTGGAAACTGGATTGTATGACAGACTGCCCAGCACAGTAAGCAGATTTACAGTCCTCCTTCAGGAAAATAGGTTTACAGCAATGGTGAAGCTCCCTCGATAGCAGCATTTATTTGGTTTCAGGCTGGTGATGAGTCCATGACAATGAAGTACTACTACATGAACACTAAGAACTAGATTTGTCACGCATTAGAGTGTGAATAGGTCTTTTTGTTTATTGACAAACGATTTCTGGAGGAGAGTTAGTGAAGTCGGCCGGCAGATGGTGAACGCCCAGGCTAGCCGGCCAGCCCGCCTTCAGCCAAAGGGATGTTGCCGTGCAGGACTGCCACTCCGCAGGAGGAAGAGGCGACTCTCCAGCTAGTGGCAAAATAGGGCTTATTGAGCCCCCGGAGGGACCAAACGTACCCAAGAGATTCAGGAACAAGAGAGCCCCGAGGGCGGGCAAACACTGGGTTTTTAAAGGCAGTGGGAGGTAGGGGTGGTAACAACACATGAACAAATCAGAGTCTGGGGAAGGGGGATACATAGGTGACAGACATAAAAGGAGAACCAATTGCAACAAACGGAGGGAGGGCCCCCGGCCCCTGAACCAATCACCCGACGCTCTGGCTAGAAGGTTCTAGAGATAGAGGCAGGAGTGCCGGGTGACTGGCAGGCAGCTGGGGGCGGGGAATTAAAAAGATACATCGGTAACTGGGGCAACCGGGGAGGGGTTGGGAGATTGACAAGTAACTGTGGAACAGAGGGGAACAAAGGCAGAACCATTAACATCATAACATGGGGGAAACAGAACATACTAGACACAAACCACAACAGGTTAGCGTATCCAAGGAAAAGATTTTTTTTTCAAGTTCTGTCAGATCTGTATTAGCTTATAAGAACAAATTTGCTTTTGGCTTGATGTAAGTGTTAAGGTTGCTTTTTATTATTGTTTTCTATTTTCTCATGTTTACCATCCTTTCTTTCAGTAAAGATAACCTTCTTCCCTTTAACCAAAATGAAAAGACAAACACTTTCTCTCATAATATTTTATAGTAGACTTTAGGTGAAAATAGTAGTTCTTTGTAAACAGAATTTGCAGTAACCCTTGGTAGGTGACAGGTTCAGACTTTTGTGTATGTCTTTTAGAGACAGAGGAAAAAATGATGGTTTTGTCTTCACTTTCTTGGGTCTTAAATATTATTCATTTTATTGCTAAAATAGCAGACTTTATAGCCCATCAAGTTGTTTTTGTTTGCTGACAGAGAAACATAGCAATCTTGCAGCAAGAAATATTTGGATTTTTACAAAGGCCTCATGCAGCAGAGGTAGAGTCCCACTCACTGCACCTGCAGCTTGCAGCATGCAGATGGGCTTTCAACGAGATGCAAAAAGATGCTGAAAAAGCCTGCAGACTGCAAGAGCAATTAAATGAACTTCAGCGTGTAAGTACATTTGACTTGGAGACTCTCTTGCTTAAAAGAGATTCTCCTTTCTACACATTTTTTGATTTGTTTTATTTTGGAAAACCAGCATAAAATTGATTTCCTTTCAATAGAATTTTCCAGAAAACTTGTCCAGTAAATGTCACTAAACTAGAAGACAGATGTATTTAGAAATACCCTTTTCCCACTGGAGTTTCCTTTTGATTTGTAGAAGGAGGTATCCTGTATGAATGACAGTTTGGTCTTCAGCAATGCAGGTTCTCCCATTTGTTGGAAATGTTGATGTGATTTATGTATCCTAAAAGAAGATTTCACTTCCACAGAGTAAAGTCAGCTGGAATGAACGTATTCAATAAGAGTACGTTCATGAGAAGTTCATGAAATATAAATGTAGCAGTTTTAACTCCGAATGGATGTTGATGAAAAACATAATAATGGACGTTTTTATAATAAAAACAATTCAAATTTTACTGGGTCTGTTTCCCTGAAGAAGTTACTTTACGGCAGGGGGAGAAAAAGCCTCCTCCGACATTGTCCGTAGCACAAATGCCCAAAATTCCCCTGAGTCTTTTGCTGTTGCTGATTGACTTACTGAGACACTGTGGGTTCCCTAACCTGAAGCCTAGTTGGTAGAACCTGTCAGGGTGTCCCAATCCAAACACTTCCAAGCAGAGAATATCTGCTAGATGATGTCTCACCCATTGTCCTTCCTGTTCCTAGCTAGTAAAATGGATTTTTTTTTTAACTCAAAAATCTCTAATCATCTTCAGTTTTGTTCTTAACAGGTTTTATTCCCTTAGTGTTTTGGGACAGTTAGATGAAACTTGCCGCATTTTAGATTGTAGTTGAAACGTAGATGACGACTTTCCTTGAAGAATTATTTCCTCTATCTGGAACAGTTTTTGGAGGAGAAGAACAGTCCACAAAGGTGTTTACAAGGATTAATAAGCTATCCACTAAGTTTTTGAACACTGATGTGCGTATTTTTCCTTCTAAATATTGAAGTTTTGCATCCTAGGGTGTTACTTTGACAAGAATTATGAATGCCAAAACTTTACATGAATGTTCTTTATAAAAAACACAGTAATTAACTGGTCTGCCATTTTACTGTCCAGTGATCTGTCTTCATGTTAAAAAAACCTCAATACTAATCCTAAGCATGCATTTGTTTTGGAATTTGCTAGGTTTGCAAGTGGAACTCACTTAGTGGTAGGGAAAGCACTGAATATAATTACAGAATCAGGCACAACTTCATTCTCTTTCCAGAGAATCAACCAAGACAATGTACACGAGGAGTTACAAAATGCTTTGCAGCGTGAGCATGAGGCACAATTGCTTTTACAAGAACACCAGCGACGGGTTCAGGAGCTGAGCAATACACTGGAATTGCACTCATGTACCAACAAAGATAGAAGCCAGGTCTCCAATGTACCTCTGATGGTAATGTTATTCTTCTGGAACAGTCACCAGAGTTTCACCTTCTGTTCAACAAGCCAAATAGTGCAGTCCTTGTATAAATGAAATAAGAGGAGTAAATACACACACTACTCAGTCTGCTGAGAATTTTAGGCTACTGAGAAAACACTTCAAAGACTCCATTTTTTTTCTTAAGCTATGGATGTTTTATTTTCAACAATTAAGGAAAAAGTCTTCAGTGGGGGTTTGATTTGGGCTTTTTACCTACAATAATTTTGTTTTCTAAAACTGGGGGGGGGGGACGGGGGGGGGGGGGGGTTCTGAGTCATTAATGCTTTTGCTAGGAAATTCATAAAACTTTAGTATGCAGTGGTCCAAATCTACTTCGCAATCAATTTGTCTTCCACGTTGGTCAGTAGCCAGTGGCATAAAGTGAGGTTTATTTGGGTTAAATAGCAACTCTGCTCTCTGCTGGCAGAGCCTCTCTAATGCAACAGAAGAGCTGAGGAGAAGAGACCAAGTTCTGGATCACCAGAATAGACTCCTGAAAGACACAGAGCAGGACCAGCAGCGGCTGCAGGAGACTCTCCAGGAGGCAGAACGTGCCATCCAACAGGGAGCAATGTGAGCCCTGGGGCCTGGGGGATGTCACTTAAAATGTATAAAAACTGAAATTCCTACTTCCATGGGCAGGTTTTAGCCCTGGAAAGTGTAAGGTTAGAAGAGAAAAGTACATCTGTCTCCTTTTTTTTTGAAATTCAGACATAGTCTTCTAAAAGCAAAAGTGTTAGTTCAAAATACTAGGTCATACATTTTATGCAGTTATCCCCTAATAGTGCTCCAAATTCTGGGTGCTGAAATATCTGGTAAACAAAAGACCTGTGTGATCTTACTGATCTGACAACATCTCTTTGGCACATCCTTAAAGTTCTGTTTATTTAAGAAATGATTGTTTGTTCTCTGTGTTTCCACGCCATCTTGTTATAGGCAGATACCATTTAGTTATAGTAAATACAGAAGCATCAGCTAGGGGACAGGTCTTCACTGCCAAAGGGACTGAAACCCATTTTGGATCTCGCCTTTCCTGTGGTACAAGACAGATCTTCCAGCTGATTTCAGGGAGTTTTGGATTTACACCTAATCCCCACACCACTTGCACCATAACCTGGAGTGGCAGAAAAGGCTCGGGCACTGGTTTTGAAAAGACTGGTGGTCAAAAGGAGCCCCCATGACTTGAAGGAGCTTATTACTAACCTATTCTTACGCCATATGGTGAGATTAAAATAAAACAACAGCTTCGCAGACTTTGTTTCTAATACTTACCATAGTATGAAGCATGTATTATGAATATTGTTGTTGTTCCATGGCTAGGATCTAAAAAAATTTTAGTCATACATGGGTTCATTTGACCTCTGAAGACCAACGTCTGAGAAGCTGTAAGGGCTTTATGCACGAGGGAAATAATGCAATTTGTATAATCCTCCATGAAATGTTTAACAAGCTCATTAAAATGACAAATGTTATTTGGTAGGATTTGATCCAAGCAGCTGTCACCTGCAGAAGGATTTGTTCTAGAACGCTTGCCCTTTCCATTGTAATCACCCCAATCTATTTTGGACATTCTTCTTTGTGGCCACACATATATCCAGAAAAGATTATTTTCATGTGAAGAGACTTTAAAAATGGCATTTTCTTTCTGTATATAGCAACTGAAAACCAACAAAGATAACTTTCCCTTCATTGTTCTAGCAGCTCTTCACAACAAATAGGGTTTTTTTCCTCCCTTTGGAACATCAAAGCAAAGCAGATGAAATAAACAGATTCTGTCAGTGTTTTCCAATACAAGAATATAATACCATCCTGCTAGAGACTTTTAATGACCTCTGTATCCAAGCGATGATAGTTTTGATAGGCATATAATTAGATCAGTTTTAATTGCTTATCCTCAACAGAAGCATCTTTCATTTGGAAATGCACCAAATGCACCAATATGAACTGTTTTTAGGGTTTGCATTGGAGTTTATCAATATTTTATCAACAATTTAAACAGTTTATCAACAATTATTTTACAAGACATCAAAACCATAAAGTAGCTGAAGATTAATTTGTACATTGGAAGAGCTTCAGTTCTATAAAGTTACTCCATTGTTGTTTTGTTTTGTTTTGTTTTGTTTTTTTCTTTTATAATAGAGACGAAGAGTTGATCATTAATCATATAAAAGCTGCGGAGGCCGCCCTGAATGAGGTATGAATTTGAAGTGCTCCCTCTGATTTGTGTTCCAAACATGCCAAACTCTTAGAACTGTTTATTCTCAGGGGAGGAGAAAAGTTGTTGCAAAGCAACTTCCTTTCCTTAGAGTTGAAGTTTCCTCCCTCAACTTCTACCATCTTAAAAAACTATTGTGGAATAAAATGCAAGCTTGTAGTATACACACACCTTGTTCTAAATGTAGAATTTATGACAAAATTCACTTGCCTTCCCTCGCTGAGCACTATTTCTGGTTGCCAAGACTAATGCAACATACAAAAAATTAGCAATTGTGGTGGTTAACCCTCTACTGAAGAATGAGAGATCACATACTTGGTGGCCATAAAACATTTGGCTTTGTGTCTGCTACTTTAACCTCTGAAAATTATTAATAGGAAAAGAAAATGCAGGAAGTCATAATCTGTGGTCAGAACCTTCCATGGTATTTTTTTAAAGCTCATTTTAAATTTAATAATAATCTCAAGTTTTCTCTCTGACTTGTACAAGTGTGGCCTGGTATAAGACTATTTGAAGGTCCAACAAAGCTATACATATTAATTATTTAGGAGAAAGGAATATTTTCATATTATAGTATAGCTCTAATGGTAGGTGGTTTTATAACTGCTTTTAATCTACAACAGCACAGAGCAAGAGATGTTTTCATTACCTTGGAGTGTCCATTTCCCTTACTACATCTTTAATTCCTAGCAAAATGGGAATCTCTTCTTTATTTTAGTTTCTGTATTCACCAAAACTGTTGTTAACTTTATTTTCAGATATCTTTTTCAAGTCTCTTTCCTTTAATGCTCATGGAAA
Organism: Molothrus aeneus; assembly: GCF_037042795.1. Lineage (NCBI taxonomy): Eukaryota > Metazoa > Chordata > Aves > Passeriformes > Icteridae > Molothrus > Molothrus aeneus. Next base: position 3,418,690 of record NW_027098761.1, read on the forward strand.
GTGACAGAACCTAAACTGCGTGGTTCACCTACAGCAAACTGTGCTGATAAGAAATTTCCTTTGTGCCACCACCATCTTCATACTGGCTTCTTTCAAACTTTGCAAGTGAATGTCATGCAGCAACTGCTGTGTTTTTACAGTAATAGATATGTCGTGCCATGTCCTTGGCCTTTCTCTTTTCAGGGCAGGGTGCTTTTTTCTTTTTTTGGTAGCATTCTCTCCCAGCACTGTGAATGAGAGATTTATTTGCAATGAAAATTCAATCAGTCGTACTTTATCCATGGATGTTAGGTCCAGTGATCAAAGCAAGTCCACTCAATGGGCTCAAGGGGACACCGTTCACCCCCGCTGGTGTGTCTGAAGGAGAATTACCACTGATGCTGGGGTATTTTCCCTTTAGGTCAGAGACGAGGCTGTGGCATCAGATGCTGCAGCAGCCGCGCCACTCCCCAGCCTGAAGACCCTTTCAGAGGAAGCAATGAGAGACAGGCCAGAGGCTAGATCATTCCAGGTTAGAGTCTAAAACCAATCCTGTTTTTTTTTTTTAATTTTCTTTCTTTTTTGCATCTGAGCTGCAACAGGCAGACAGATTATGCTCTGAGCATGTGGAGAGCAAAAAGCTTCAAAAGTATTGCAGTCAACAGTTGAAAGAATTTCCATGTATACTCTTGCACATGGTATTTCAGAGATGATGTCAACTTTCAGTTTTGCAGTTACAGTATTAAATAATGGATGGGAAAACAAACATGGGCAGAAGTATATATATTTGGAAATTAATATCCCTCTATCCCCTTCACTTTTTTTCCCATTAATATACACAAGACTAATTAAAAAAACCCCACAAACAAAACCAAAACTAAGATCCCCACAAAAAAGCAAAACCGAACAAACAAAAAAGATGAGATTTTCAGGCTCCTTCTTGGTCAGTATCAGATTTTTTCAACCCACGGTTCTAGAATTAACTGTGGTGTTTAGAGCATTCCTCATTTAAAAGAGATTGCTATTTAGAATGTTTAAATATAGAAGCTATTTTGCTTCTGTAGGTTTAAAGACTTGCACATTTCAAAATACTAATTTTTTTAGGACAAAACAATGAGTGGAAAAAAAAGAGAAATTTACCAATAATGTGCCATATTTTCAGCTCTGAATGCAGATTCAGTGCAATGCATCCTTATTGTTTTTAAGTTTGGTCTTCTACAGAAACAATCCCTTAGTCTTTATAGTTGTGCAGAATACATTAGTGCTAAAGCAGAATTTTTTTCCTAATGAGAGAGCAAAAGGCAGAGTGAGTACATATTTCTTTCATTGTGCTTCTCTGTCTGAATTAGGGAGAGAGTAGGTAATCAAGTAAAGTGCAAGGAACTTAGACAGGGTAAGTATTGCATACAGTGTGTAAGCTTCTGCAGTAATTCCTCCCAATTGATTGTAGATTTTCTGTTCTAATGCAGAATACAATTGCAGGATCAGGGTCACAAAATCAAACATTCAAGAAAGGCAGATTATAATTTCTCACTGTTGCCCTCTTGCATGCATACATACATTTCAATATGATAAAGACATAAATTATGTGTGCATTATCGTGTTTCCACACTAAAATATGGAAATATGAAATATATAATGCCTTGAGAGTCCCATGAAGCTTAATTAGCACAGATGAATTTTTTTGTCAAACGGTTGAATTACAAATATTTCCCCAGTACAGTGATGATCCATTTTAGAGCTGCACAAAAGGTCCCATGGGTGGCATCTTTCCACAGGAGGCATTTGTGGCAATCGCCAGCTTTAAAATCCTGCTTTTCTAATTTGGTAGTGGATGCTGCTTTTTTTTTTTTTTTAAGTCCCATCTCAACTCCCATTCTTTTTTGACCTCACAATGATTGCAGAAGCACCTGCAGCCTTTTCCCTCTTTCTCTCCAGAAGAGAATCATAAACACGAAAAGTTGCATTTCATATTTGCACAGAGTGCTTGTGGTATAAATAACATAGTACAGTATGTGCTGGGGAGCTCGCTGGTGGGGCAGAACTGTGAAGTTCTTGTTCACCTGCAGCCTCAGGTGCACTTGGCAACTCAATACATATACAAACAGCAGCAATGGCTCACAGTCTGTGTCACTGTGTCACTTCCTTTTCTCCACACCTTTTCCTCTTTCTCCCTTTTCACATCTCTCTTTCCCCCTTTTCCCTCTCTCTCTCCTCTGCCCTCATCTCTACTTCCTGTTTGATTCCTTTCCAAGCACATTATTGAGGTTTTATGATAAAATTTGCCTTTTTATAGACAGAGGTCACCTAATGGATTTTAATTTTACTCCATGCCAAACTGTATTAAGGGCAATCCTGTAATCTTGAGTGAGGTAAGCATTTAGGAATCATTTTAGGGACACTTGTCATTGAAAGCAGTGGAGTTGTTTGCAGGCACATCCTCTAGAACTGCCTTAGTTAGTCTGCGATGCGCATATTTAAATTAAAGGCCTTATAATCTTCAAGAATCCTCTTTTAGGACTAGAACCACAGAACCAAGACATTTTGGAGATTTTTTTCTCATGAAAAAAGATGTGATATGGGTTAATTTGCCACTGCTGTTTCCTAGGCACCACAATGAAACAACCCGATTGATTTTAGCTGGGTTAACATCTATTCTGAAGATCAGCAATGTGAAAACTGAAAAGGAAAACTGAAAAACCTTTGTAAATCCCTGTTTGTGGTACAAGGTTAATTTTTGTCTGTACCACAGGTTTACATTCAAAAGTCCAATTTCATACCATCTGAAGGGAAAAATTATAACAAATAAAATATGATTATGCATTGTAAAGAAGACCAATAATTTCAACAGTTAGTTGAGACTACTTGGGGTAGATATAAAGTGACCAGTACTGCCAAATCATCTGTGCTCTCTTGTCCTGCTAACTTTATCATCAATCTAAACCAATATAACAAAATTGGGACATTATTCCACTACATACATGGAAACAGCTACATTTTTCCAGTTCTAGTGCAATCAGATTATTTGTTTTCAGAGGTCTGTAGGTTTACAATGCTTCTTTTGTTACTGCAAGTTAATTTTTTTGCTGTGGAGTGGAAGGATTAGTAAATTGACTTATCTTGGAAGTGTGAACATCAGCTTGAAACTATGTGGCAATTTTTTGTGAACAAAAATTGAACTTGCAGTGAGCCTTGTATTTAAATAGAATGAAAAAATTGTATCAAGAGCTCAGTGCTGTACTGCATACTTGAAAACATCACAGCATCTTCTAACTAGGGTGTGGACTCATTCCCTGCTCCTCAATTACATTAGTATTCAACATTCTAGAAGAAATACAAAATCCAGTGTTAGACCTTTTTGATGTTCAAGTCCTGGGACTAAGAATCTGCCTGGCTTACAAACTGTATTTGATTTCTCTGCTAAAAAAAATTTCTGTCTTTTGTAACAAATGTGGATGTCTGCTATTTGGCATTTAAGTGTAGCTAATGATTCCTTTTACTTTTATTTAAAGAACATGTTTAGACATCTTAGGGAACTCTACTCACTGGCAGCTGCCAGAATTGAAGCATTACGTGCAGGAAGACAATCTTCACAGGCTCACTTTGAATCCGAAGCAGCTTTGGTGCCTCTTACTCCTGCTACTGATGGTAAGTGTGCTTTGCAAGCAATTACAGTCACTTGGATGTGGGTTCCCAGCCAGCATCTCCCTTCATGCTGCACAGCTTCTGTAGGAAAATACAACAGCAATTAATTGTAAACATATTGAAGCAATAAAATTAGTGCAAACAGAAATGTTCAGAGACATATATCAGAAGAGAAAGAAGGTGATGAAAGTTATCACAGGACTTAAAATTAGTGCTGTATTTTTTTTCTATTGGTCATTATTTGATTAGGGGTTTTTTTGTTGTAGTTTGAATGTTGCTTGGTTGGTTGGATTTCTTTTGGTTTTGGGGAGTGGTGGTGGTGGGTGGGTATGTGTTTGGTTTTTGAGGTTTTTTGGGTTTTTTTTTTAATATTATTATCCTTCCTCCTTTCCTGGAACTTTCCTTTCCTGGAACTTTCCTTGCCTTGAAATTTCCTTTCCTTGCCTTGAAATTTCCTTTCCTTGAAACTTCCTTGAAATATCTTTTCCTTTCCCTGAAATTTTCTGTCCTTTCCTTGAAATTTCCTTTCCTTTCCCTAAAATTTCCTTGAAATAGCCTTTCCTTGAAATTTCCTTTTCTTGAACTTTCCTTTCCTTGAAACTTCCTTGAAATTTCCTTTCCTTTCCCTAAAATTTCTCTGAAATTTCCTTTCCTTTCCTTGAAGTTGCATTTCCTTTCCTTTTTTTAAAATATCCTTTAGTTTCCTTGCCTTGAAATTTCCTTTCCTTGCCTTGAAATCTGCTTGCAATTTCCTTGTCTTGAAATTTCCTTTCCTTGAAACTTCCTTGAAATTTCCTTGAAATATCCTTTCCTTAAATTTCCTTTCGCTAAAATTTCCTTGAAATTTCCTTTCCTTTCCTTGACATTTCCTTTCTTAAAATTTCCTTTCCTTTCTTTGAAATTTCCTTTCCTTTCCTTGAAATATCCTTCCCTTGAAATTTCCTTGACATTTCATTTCCTTTCCTTGAAATTTCCTTTCCTTGAAATTCCCTTTCCCTTCCTTGAAATTTCCTTTCCCTTTCCTTTCCTTTCCTTGCAATTTCCTTTCCTTTCCTTCATAGACTTTTCCCTTTCTTTTTGTTAGAAGCCATTAACATTTTGTAATAGCCTTTCCTTGCAAACACAACCATTCCAGTATTGTGCATTTCCTTGCTTATTACAATTTACTTTCTCCAAACAGAATCTTCACACTGCCACATTGAATCTGAAGCAGGTGGTTCACCACCTCCACCTCCACCTCCTCCTCCTCCTCCTGCTCCCACTTCTGCTCCTCCTCCTCCACCTCCTCCACCACCATCACCTCCACCTCCACCTCCTGCTTCTGCTCCTCCTCCTCCTCCTTCTGTTGCTGTTCCTGCTGCTGCTCCTGTTCCTGTGGGTAAGTGTGCTTTGTGCCTTTCAAGCAATTAAAGTCACTTGAATGTGGATTCCCAGACAGCATCTCCCTTCATGCTGCACAGCTTCTCTGGGCAAACAATACTTAAATATAAACATAAGGGAGTATTAAAACTAGTGCTAAGAGAAATGTTCTGAGACTGTTTTCAGAAGAGAAAGGAGATGGTGGAAGCTAACACATGGATTAAAATTATTAGTCTAGTGTTTTTTATTATTGGCTCCTATTTCCTTGTGGGGTTTTTTGGTTTTAGTTTGGGTTTGGATGCTTGGTTGATTGGAATTTTTTGGTTTTGGGGAGGGGTTGAGGTGTGTGGGTGGGTGTTTGATTTTTGATTTTTTTTCTTTTTTTACTTCTTTTAATTGCTTGCTTTCTTTCTTTTTAACCAAAGGCTTTTCCCTGTCTTTCTGTTTTAAACCATTAACATTTTGTAATCACCTTTCCTTGTAAGCATAACTATTTCCATTCTGTGCATTTCCTTGCTTATTAAAACTTTTTACTAAACAGATCTTCTTCAGCCTCACATTTCACCCCAAGCAGCTGGTAGAGCTGCTGCTCCTATTCCTGCTCCTGCTGGTAAGTGTGCTTTTCAAGCAATTACAGGATGTGGGTTCCCAGCCAGCATCTCCCTTCGTGCTGCACAGCTTCTGTAGGCAAACGCAACAACACTTAATTGTAAATGCACAAAACACTTAATTGTAAATGTAGCATTCCATAATGTAGCATTAAAACTAGCACAAACAGAAATGTTCAGAGACATTTTTCAGAAGAGGAAGGGGATGGTGAAAGCTAAGACAGGGATTAAAATTTTTGTAATTTTTAGTAGGTTGTTTTTGTTTTTTTTTTTTCTAGTGGTCCCCATTTGCTTGGTTATTTTTATTTTTGTTTGTGTTTGGTTGCTTGGTTGTTCGGATTTTTTTGGTTTGGGGGAGTGTTGGTGGCAGGTGGATGGGTATTTGGTTTTTCATTTTTTTCTTTCATTACTATTTTAAATTTTTTAAAGGCTTTTTCCTTTCTTTCTGTTTTAAACCATTAATGTTTTTGTAATAGCCTTTCCTTGCAACCGCAACCATTGCAGTTCTTTGCATTTCCTTGCTTTTTAAACTTTGCTTTCTCTAAGTTGTAGAAATTTGTCAGACTGGGCTTTTTTCTTGTCATCCTCTGTCTTGCATTTTTTTTCTTGGAAATAGTGTAGGACAGAATTCAGTAAATGTGGACCTCAAATAATTGTAACTTTTTCTTAGTACTGTTAGTAGTGAATGGTTTATTTGCTTTGAGACATGTGAATGTTCTTACAGTGATAGTAAGTAAAGTAAAATCTGATAGTGTCATGGGTTTGACATTGGCTAAAAGCCAATGCACCTACAGTGTGTTAAAAGCCAGTGCACCTACAAAAAATCCTTTACTTATTCTCCTCTGCCACAGTTGAGTAGAGGAGGGGGAAAGAACAATTAAAAAGCTCATGGGCTGAGATAAGGATTAGAAGTAAAAGACTTCAAAGGCAAAACAGGCTCAAAACTTTAAAATATATAAAGAAAAATCTATTAATGAAATTTAAAAAGAATCATGAGATTTAAAACCCTTCCATAGCCCTTCTTTCCTTCCGACCAACAACAGAGGGAGACAAAACATGGGGCTTTTAGTCAGTTTGTCACTTCTAAAAGTCTTTCTTCAGTCTGCTTAGGGAGAGGTGTTTTTTTGCTATGCCATGGAGTCTCTTCCACAGGAGACAGTTCTCTGTGAACTTTTCCAATGTCGTTCTAATTTTCACGAGTAGCAGCCCCGCCCAAATTTGCTGCAACATGAGTCACTCCCAAGGGCAAAGAAGTCTTCCCACAACTGTTTTTTCATGGGCCATTTGGTTCATGGGGTTTTGTTTTAAGGATAAGCTGTTCTAGTATGAAAGCAAAAGTGTTTTTCTTCTATCTCTGGAAGCAAGGCTTCTCTCTCTCTTTCAAGTCTTTCACTTGATCACAGCTTCTCAGCATCCACACGTTCCAGGATGAGCACCTTTTTCTCACAGGCTGCAGGTGATTTCTGTATTCCCCCACGCACTTAATGAATTACAAGGAAATAGATTGTTGTGTTATAGTCCTCACCACAGCTTGCAGGAGAATTTCAGCTTTGAGGCCCAGAGCACCTCCTCCTCCCCCTCCCTCTTCTGCACCAACCTTAGTGTCGCCATGTTGCTCTCCTCGCATGTCTTCCCCTTTTCCTTTTCTCTGACTCAGGAGAGAATTAGTGTTCGTAAGTTCATTTGTTCCCAAGTTCTATCAATTGAAAAGTTTTATAGACCTCTGCAGCGTTGAAAGGTTGATCCTATGCAGGCTTCACCCTGGGCAATTGCTCGCCATGCCCCTCACACTGATCACACGGCTCCCACCGGCGCCATGCGGGACGCGCCAGCTGCCGGCTCCACTCAGTGCCTCTCCTCATGTGGTGCACCAAAAAGGGGAAAAAAATCCACTGCCACTACTTCTGGCTCTTCTGTTGGCAGCATGGCTGGCTAAAAGCGGCTAAGCAAATAAAGCTCATTGTGAGCCCCACTGAGACAGCCGCACCACATGGCGCCAGCCTGGCTGTGCCCATCTTGGCTGCGCTGTCCTGGCCACATGGCCAGCCCTGGAGCAGGAAGACCGTGGCACCTACCCACCTCTCCGAGGAAGAAAAAGAGAGTTCCCAAGGTTTTGTCTTTCATAAATAAATTATCATAGAGGCAATACAAGCTTTTGTAATTGACTTAGCAGTGTGCCTATTCTCAGAGGGAGACAGCAATTGGTTTTGCTTAGCATGGAGGAAGCTTTTAGCACCTCCTCACAGAAATATCACTTACATGGCTGGCTTCTTCCCTCCTGACCAAAAATAAACCCATGCAAAACCAACATATGCCACAAAAGAGAATTTTCCAGCTACTGAGATGATGGCAGACATGAAAGAATGGAGATATCAGTACAGGCAAAACAGAAAAGCATACTGACAGTGTTTACTTATCTGGAAGTGTCTATAATACACCAAGCAGCGATGTCTCCCAGAAACTAATTTTTTACAGGAGTAGTAGCGATTCTTACCTGACTTTAATCAACTGAGCATCACTTGCCAACATTACTACATAGCCAAGGAATGCACATATCCCAGTACAAATGCTCTCCTTGTCATGTGTCTTTGCTTACACAAGTAATAGTTGTAACTAAATATTACAAATCATGCAGTTTAAAATAATAACAATATGAAACTTATATTATAAATCACATTATGTAACTTAGGACAAAGTTTACAAAAACACGTTAGTTCAACCCCACACATGCTATTTGGTAAAGAAAGTGCCTTTTCTATGCAAAAATGGTTTGATACTCAGTATTTTAGTTATGTGAACTTTTAACTTGTCAGATTATTGTAACATACTGGAATATTACAGTAATTTCATTAAAATGTTGCCTGCAACAATATGCTTGACTAATATTTGAAGAACATTAAGTGTTGATTTCAATTAATAGTGAAATATATCCAAAAACAAATAAATCCCTTCTGTGGCCAACAGGGCAAGTGTTCCCCAATAACAGTGACAGGGAGACTGTAGAATAAGTTTGTTTACTTGATTAAAAAACACAGCCTTGGAATTATAATGATGAGGGATAAAAGATCTCTGTAAGTATTGTGTAGCACTTCAAATAAAGTGCCATTGTTTTCCAACCCTTCTGAGGGCAGGATACTTGTGCTAATGTCCTTTGTCTATTAAAGATTAGTATCTATAATCAGGTGCCGTGTGTTTCAAATGAGCACTTAAGAAGCAAACAGTTATAAGTACTTCACATACATGCCCTTGTGAGAGGTATTTAACAGGAAACGTAGATTTGCTCTTGATTTGTTTTTCTATTTTTTTTATTCCAGCACACAGGGGAGAGCTTAGACTCAGAACCTATACTGTTTCTGGAACCGACACAACATCCACTGTGGCACCAGACAGAACTGTGCCTGTACCCTCCAGTGTGGTACCATGCAGAACGCACACTCTGTATACCACCGACACATCATCCAGTGTGACACCAGACAGAACAGGTGTTGGATCATCAGTGGACATATCCTCCCACAGGATATCCGACAGAAGTTACAGTTTGTCTGCAAGCAACATACCCATGTCCATTGTGACGCCAGACAGAACAGGTTTTGGATCATCAGTGGACATGTCCTCCCATGGGATATCTGACAGAATGTACCCTCTGTCTCCAACCGACACATTCTCCAGTGTGACACCAAGCAGAACAGGTTTTGGATCATCAATAGACATGTCCTCCCATGGGGCACTTGACAGAATGTACCCTCTGTCTCCAACCGACACACTCTCCATTCTGATACCAGAGAAGGCAGGTTTTGAATCATCAATGGACATGTCCCCCCATGGGGTATGTGACAAAATGTACATTCTGTCTCCAACCGACACATTCTCCGTTGTGACACCAGAGAAAAAAGGTTTTGGATCATCAATGGACGTGTGCCCCCTATGGGATATCCAACAGAATGTACACTCTGTCTCCAATCGACACATTCTCCAGTGTGACACCAAGCAGAACAGGTTTTGGATCATCAGTGGGCATATCCTCCCATGAGATATCTGACAGAACGTACCCTGGGTTTGCAACCAACACACTCTCCAGTGTGACACCAGACAGAACAGGTTTTGGATCATCAGTGGACATATCCTCCCACAGGATATCCGACAGAAGTTACAGTTTGTCTGCAAGCAGCATACCCTCCAGTGTGACATCAGACTGTCCAATATGTCCACTGATGACCCAAAACCTAAGTACAAGTTTTGGATCATCAACGGACGTATCCTCCCATGCGATATCCGACAGAAGTTACAGTTTGTCTGCAAGCAACATACCCTCCAGTGGGACACCAAGCAGAGCAAGCATTGGTCATCAAGGGACACATTCACCAACCTGACACCAACCAGAAACAGTACTGGGTCATCAATGGGTGCATCCTCCCATATGACAGGGAGCAGAACTGGTACTGGGTCTTCAGTCAACAAAACCACACAGAACTAGTTCTTTGCCTTCAGTCAGGTCTTTCAGCCTGAAGGTCTTACCCAGCACCAGGAGAAATCAGGGAATTTAATTATTGGATGTGACAGTTTTCTTGAGCAGTATCCTAGCTTCTCTTCAGGAGAAAAAAAAATCCAGCAATGTAAAAAGACCTAATTAAAGTAGAATTAAAAAAGGAGTAATTAAAGTACCAACCTTTGTATTATAGTTCAGTGTATGTAGTTTTTGGTTGTGACAGCTATAGGTGGCCTAAAGCTGCACAGATGATGTGGCATAACAAGACAGCAACTCAACCAGCCTAATCCATTGGATAGTAGAAGCAACCAAGTCCCCGGGTGTGTTACTGATAGGCTGGATTCAAGTTCAAACAGGGGACTTCAGCCAATCCGTTTGAACCATGAATGCACCCATATCATTGGCCAGTGAGCTGGTGGAGCTAAGACCCTTGTCCAATCAGCTATGTAAGAGTGGGAAATTTGAAGCCCCTATAAAAGAGGGTGCCTTTTGTTGGTTTTCCCAGCTTTTACAGAGATGGGCAACTGGAAGGCATTTAAAAAGATTTGATTCCATTATCAGTCTCGATGAATAGTGAGACACAAGAGATGTAAAACTCAATGCCATTCCATCAGAAGCCAACCTATTTCCTGGTTACAATACCTTATAAATGTTTTTCAACCTATTAGCTTTTGCCACACAATGCTGCTATTAACTCTTAACACAAATCGCCTCTATTTTTCCCCACATGGTCCTGCTACAATGCATCTTTCACAGTTCTAATTCTCTAAAATATCTAGTCTTTTTGCAGGGCCATATTTTGAAACTTGTTGAAACTTGTTTCTAGTTCAGTCTCTCTCCACAATGTCATCTCTAGTCCATGGCCTTCCTAAGTCAGCACACCTTACCTCAGTGTTTGCATACAGGTGTACAAGACTGTGAGCTTTCTGTCAGGTTGTGAGAATTCTTCACAAATCCATTTCCCACAGCCATTCAATAAGCATTGGCTGTTGCTGCATGGACTCAGTGTGTGTGTATGTCACATTCCTGTCTCTACCATCAGCGACTTTTGTCTGTAATTTCATATTTTTATGAAAATATGCATTCATATCTTCACATTTCTGTGTTTCTAATTATTTGTACACCAAAGAACTTACTTTTTAAATTCTTACTTATTGCAGTTGTTAATTTTTATGTAGTATATTTTAAAATGTTACAAAAAACCACCTTTTGAGTAATTTTCCTCATTCTTAAAAAAAAAAATCCCATAAGCCATTTTAGTCTCCGTCTCCCAAAGTTGTTTCATACCTGTCTATTTTAAACCAGGACTAGAGTACTTTAATAGGATTGAGAGAGGTCCATGAAATGCACACCAGTGATTCCTCTTGTGGAACGTCATAGCCCTGCCATGAGGCTCTTTTTTTATTGGTGTTTTTTTGTTTGTTTGTTTGTTTTGTTTTTCTTTCCTCCTCATCAGTGTAACTGCAGCCACACATTGAGTTGCAAACTTAAGCCAGATGAGCAGAATAAAAACGATGTGATGGGCCTTTGGGAGCACCCTTGCTGATCTTTCTGTTTTTTCCATTGAGCAAGGCTCTGATCCAGGCAAAGAGATTGCACTTAGCGCTACAGAACCATTTGGCAGGAACTCCATTGATTTCTAGGAACAGCTGGAGGCCTGTGTCTCCCCAGAATGTTTTGGCTGTCCCAGGCTTTGTTGGGTTTTGGCTGCAAATGCCATTGCCTTTGCTTTCTGATCTAGAAGTACCATGGCTGGGCAAAAACTGCCCATGGGCCATATTTCAAAGGCAGTTTGGTCTGGAGTTTGTGAATGAAGGAGACCTTCATCCAATTCCATAGGAAAAACCATAGGAAAAAAAATCATAAAAGAGAAGTTCCCATCCTTAACAAGCAACTGACAATTCAGAAGGGAATGTAGAGCTTATTTACGGAATGAAAAGGAAAGGAATCTTCCAATGGAGTTGTGGTTTACAGAGTTTTTATTCCGACTCCCACTCACAGCTGGCACTGGAGAAAGCCATGTCCCTGGAATTGTCAGTGTCTTCTGTCTGCCATGAATTGTTTTGCTGCAACAGAGGCATCAGGTGGAGAGAGGCTTAGCTGATGTTAGGAACAGGAGCTGCCCCAAGGAGAAAAAAATAAACAAATTTTTACTTCCCAAATCCATCTCCGCACAGGCTCAAGCAGGATTCCTCTGGTTCCCAGAAATACACAGAAATAGGGCTGAGAAGGCCATCTGGACATACATGTTCATGCCCAAGACCTTGCTGATGCCATTTGGGTTTTGCCTTTTTTCTATGTTTTCTATATTCTTTGCATATATGTTTGTAGCTCTGTATCCTACTGTATTAGTCACCAGTTTTCCCAATACTTTTCCAAGTCCTTTTCCTAAGCAGAAAGACAAAACAAATTCCAGAGCTCCAAGCGCTGCGGGGGGTCCAAGGCCCTGGTGCCATCTTGGTTCTTCCTGGCACACAAGAACAACTCTTTGAGATGCATTTTAATGGACAAAGTACAGCCAGTGCCAAGAGGGGGGACTCCAGAGAAGGAACTTGACCTGGGGGGGAATTGCATCACCACTTGTTGTCCTAATTAGTGCTTTTTATCAATTACGCTAATTTCCTAAAACCTACAAATATGTACTCATCTCTGGAGGGAGTGGGCTTTTGTGGACATCTTCCATAACTGCCCCTGAAAACTTCCAAATAAAGATCCATTTTTATATTATCTCCTTACTAAAATTATCTCTACTTTCATTTCCAGGTTGGGAAAAAGGCAACATTGCCATCACAGGCAAACGTGGCTCATAATCTCACTAATCTGTTCATCAAGGTATCTTCAGTTTGCTGCTAGCTCTTTGGGAAGGCTGCTTGCTGTCCAAGAATTTTGTTCTTTTCAGGAAACTCAAGATACTTGCTTAAGTTCCCCTTTTCTACAGACTTGGGCTATTGTTGAAAAAAATGAGGGGCACAAACCATTGCTTAGGCAACTTCAACAAATCTAACGTTGATCCCAGTAGGTCTTAGGCCCTTGTTCTGTCAATTGACAGGGGTGTTTTAAAGGACACAGACACCAATGGAAAGAAAGATCATATTTTACTAGGAATATTAAGGCAACAGAAAAGTGAAACAATACATTCAATAAAACTGTGTGCTTGGCTTTAGTGACAAGCAAAAACAAGCAAGGTAATCTCATTACTATATGAGAGACGGGACAGTGTTTGAGAAAGATCCATCACCAATGGCGTGAACGCCTGGATCTCTTGCCAAAAAAATGAAATTTATTTACTGTGTCTGGGTGATCTTCAGGACAATGAATAACTACTTTTTAAGCTTTACATGACATATACCCGGTATTGAAGATTAATGCTTATTCCATAAAATAAAATTAAAGAAAAAAATTTACTCTGCTCTAATCCATTTCATTTTGCTCCAAATTCTGCTTAGCATTTGGATCAATAGAAACACATGTGCCTATGTATTCCTCCGTCTTTCTCTTTCAATTTTGCCATTCATATTTGTTGTAAAATTGGTGAAATTAAAGATTCTGAAGCAGGATTTCTGTTTGCAGCATTTATACTGAGATGAAATATCCACAGTTCACTATTATAAAGAAGACATTTATTTTATAGCATGATTTTCTGGAACGTGTGTTGTTTTTAAAAAATAAGAATGCTATATCATCACTAGTACTTTGTGTTTCAAATAAATTGCTACAATGTTCCTGAAGGTAATACTAAAATTAGATGAATCAGACCGGACAGCGAACTGCAGTATAGGGAATACTACATTAATTTCAACTACTCCTTCACTTGTCTTTCTAACACAAAAAAGGAAAAAAAAAGCAAAGTATCTCCCCTTGAAGGTTTCAAAGATGGGTAGGGGGGTGGCAGCAGAAAACAGGAGAACAATGAAACAATAAAAATTAAATACTAACAGAATCTGTCGGCCTCAAAACAATTAAAAGATTCAGAGTTCGTTCAGCCATTGTCTGTCATTTGTACATCAGAAAAGAGGGAAATCAATATTTGTTTCTTGGAGAGTTCCAACCCCAGCACGTGGTATTGATAGTTTCAACAGTGTAAAAGATCAATACTTTTCACAACAAACCTTTCACTTTTCCGCTGTTAGAAAAGGTTTGTGAATTGGCTGGTAACACTGCTCTTGTTTAACGTTTTCTTTTGGGGAGTTGATGTTATTTCTATTGGCATTACTAGTGAAAATTTTTGCACTACTATTGCTGTTTTAACACAAATGATGAATGCATAAATAAAAAAAACCTTCACCACACAGGTGACAGCCATGAGAAAATATGCAACCAAAAAGTGCTGCAGCAAAGTCCCACTAACCATGGGTGACAGGAGCTGCTTTGTCCCCAACAAATGCCTGAGGCATTTGCAGGCTGCAGCAGTTTATGGCAGGCCCTTTTTATAATTTTCTGATCTCATTGCTATCCTGCAAAGCCCAGAGACACATCTGTGGAGGCATGGCCAGTCATGACTTCTAGTTGTCACGGAACCTTGACACAGCCGGGACCTCTCTACTGGCAGATTGTTTTCTCAGTTTCAGCTCTGAATGGGAGGAACTCATGCGAAAATGAAATTTATCCTGAACTGGTACTATTGAAAAATGCTATCTGTGTTTCTTTGACTCCTGTTCTCAATGTGTCATATCACCTGATTCTTTTATACAGCTTCTGCATTATCAGTCTACTAAGTGCTGTAAGGGGGTTTATATCTCACCCCTCAGGAGAGGGGGGAAATAAAAGGCTCCTTACTGTGTTTGCAGGAGAAAAAGTAACCGATCTCTCTTAGAGCAGAGGGAATAGGAAAGGGGATGCTAGAATTAAACTCCTACCTGCTATCACTAAACTCTTCTCTACTTTTCCAGAGCAAATTTACAAAAATCGAACTTGCATGTGGTTTTCAGATAGGACTTCATGTGCTCTCCAGCAGGTCTGAGCACTGCTAATTGCTCTGTGGCTGTCTCATTCTTCCCAAGAGTGTTGTAAACTAGGCTACTGGAACCACAGCACATTTGGGATCTGGTAGCAAGGCAAATCTCCCCGTTCTCCTTCCACAGCTTCAAGCATTCTGGTTTTAGACATTATTGTTTCATTCAGTTTGTGCCTCCCAGTATGCTTCTCTTGAACATTCTCTGATTCAGGATGATTTTTTTTTCCATTGCTCCAGGCTTCCAAAATCAAGTGTGAATTATTTTACCTTTTCTCCAGAGTGCTAGGACTGTTCTAGGTTGGACCAGCAAAACATTGCTGTTCAAAAGTCCAAAGTCTGTAGAGCACTTCTTGTCACTATGGTCTGTGGCAAGCAACACTGGGTGAACTAGTGGAATTTAAGCATATATCTTGCATGAAATATATTCAAATAAGTCAGTGTCACTCTGCATTTATGAAAAAATTTTGTTTGATCCGCAAAAAAGATAACCACAATACTAGAGAATATCGGTTCCAGGGAAACGGGCCTTGGAACGCGCCCTCTCCATGCATGCCGAGAGAAATACAGAGAGCTGCCTGGATAGCTCAGCCTCCCACGGAAGAAGAAGAAGATTTTACTCCCTTAGATCGTCAACTTCTAGAAGTGCCAGTGTAGAAGTAGAAACCACAGTAGCTGTTACCATCACAGACTCTGCTGTACACCTGATGGATACTAATGTAAAAAGACCCTTGAAAGATAAGCTTAGTTCTTTACTGTTTGAGAGATCATCTGCCAGTAAAAAGAGATGAAATAGAATTCCAAGAGTTATTGATGCAGACTATCAAGGGGTTGTTAAAATTATGGTTAGAACATTTTTTCCTCCTGTATCTATTCCCAAAGGTTCACCAATTGCTCAGCTTATTCCTTTTAAGTCTTGCGTCCCCTGTACGGACTACAAGGAATGGGGAACAGGAAGCCTTGGTTCCACAGGTAAACAAGAAATATATTGAGCCACAGACATCACAAGACCTAAACCAGACAAACAGGTAACCCTGACACATCCTAATGGTGATTCTATTACAAAGAAACTTTAAAAGCCACCATTGTTACACGGCCTTTTTAGCAGCGGCCGCTGGAAGGCAGCCAATCCTCAAAATCAGCTAGACCACTGATACACCTGTTTGGATTGATCAGTGGCTGCTGTCAAAGGAAAAGCTGCCCATAATCCAACCATTAGTGCAAGAAGAGCTGGAGGAAGGGCACATAAAGGCATCGATTACCCCTTGGAACACTCCAATTTTTGCCATCCCGAACAAGAGTGGGAAATGGAGGTTGCTCAATGACTTATGTGCTGTTTATGCAATCATGCTAAGTACGGCTGCCTTGCAACCTGGTCTTCCATCTCCTACTATGATACCTGAGTCGTAGAATATATTGATCATTGATCTCAAAGATTGTTTTTTTACCATTCCCTTGCATCCAGAAAACACTAGTCAATGTTACATTTTCTGTTACATCTATCAATAAGGCAGAACCGAACAAAAAGTATGAAGAACTTTGTTTGCCCCAAAGCACGCAAAATTCCCCTACGATGTGCCAAATTTATGTGGCTTGGGCATTAGAACCTGTTCGGCAGCAATTCCCTGAGTATATCATCTATCACTACTTGGATGATATATTAGTAGCTGCAAATTAAACTATGTAACTGTTCTAAAACCATGACAGT
This sequence comes from Molothrus aeneus, assembly GCF_037042795.1. Lineage (NCBI taxonomy): Eukaryota > Metazoa > Chordata > Aves > Passeriformes > Icteridae > Molothrus > Molothrus aeneus. The sequence continues at coordinate 3,435,426 of NW_027098761.1, forward strand.
TTTGCTAGAAGAAAGGGGTATAAGAATTGCTCCTTATAAAGTGCAATCTTCTGCTCCTTAGAAATATCTCAAGTAGCAGATTGATCAGTCTGTAATGAAGCCACAGAAACTCACCATTACAACTGAGATGAAAACTGTACCTGATGTGCAGAAGTTAGTAGAAAATATTCAATAGATAAGACCTATTTGTGGGATAACTAATGAAGAACTTGGATCACTAATACAGTTACTAAGTACTGCGTCTTGAGCAGATGAATGCCAGATCCAAGATAAAAAACAACAGCAAGCCTTAGATCACATTGCCACAAAGGTTGCTACCTCACACGGACCTCCTCTGATTGAAGATGTTCCAGTTCAACTGATGATCATCACCCAGAACAAAGAAGATGACAATTATGCCAAGCATCCTTTCACCTTGATTTATCAATAGGTTAAAACTTAAGCTAATCCTTTCGTTATTATAGAAAGAGTATTTTTACCTGTAAAACAATCTAGAAATATTACCACTCAACTAGAACTTTTTGCTCATTTGACTATGAAGGGCAGTGAGAGAATATTAGAAATCTAGAGACATGAACCATATTCAATTGCTGTAGCATTAGCTAACTAATATCTTAAATAGAGAATTAAGCATTCTGTTTCTTTACAGATAGCTTTGGCTGGATATGATGGTAAAGTTCACAATACTTATCCATGGCACCGGGTGGTATCTTTAGTGGAGCATGAGCGTCTGGAGGACAGACCCTGGAGATTTGACTGTCCGGTGTCTGGGCAGACAGTATTTACAGATGTAGGTAAAAGGCCCAAAAGGGCTGCCTGCACTTGGCAGTAAGACAAAGCGTGGAAAAAGCATGTCATTTTTGGAGAGGTAAAAGATATATTGCAGACAATAGAATTGAAAGCTGTGATTTGGGCTTTTGAAAATCGGAATAATGAGGTCATTAACATTGTTTCTGATTCGCTTTATGTAGTTGGCTGTGTCCAACGCCTAGAAGGAGCAGTGCTTGAAGAAATGAGTAATGAGCATTTGTATTCCCTTTTAAGCTGATTGCTTAAAATCCTAAATCAACAACGGCAGGAATACTTGATTATTCATGTTCGTGGTCATCAAGCTCTCCCTGGTCTGTCTGAAGGTAACGCTCGAGCTGATCGGTTAGTAGCCACTGTCTGGCCAATGCCAAACTCTGATAAATTTCAGCAAGCCAAAACTTCCCATGCATTTCTTCATCAATCTGCAAAAATGTTAGGTAAACAATTTGCTATACCCCTTACTGATGCTTCTGGTATTGTGCAATACTGTCCTGACTTGTCAACCAGATGGCATTAGTTTAGTCATGGTGTTAACCCTAGGGGTACTCAACCCTTGCAATTATAGCAAATGGATGTAACTCATGTAGCAGAATTTGGTCAGAAAAAGTTTGTCCATGTTTGCATTGATACCTATTCTTGAGTTATATGAGCTACTCCCTTAACAGGTGAGACGTCATGTTGAGAAACATTTGTGCAATTGCTTTGCCATATTAGGTATCCCCTTAGCAATTAAGACAGACAATGGTCCTGCTTACTGTTCCTTAAGATTCCAACGTTTCTGTAATTTGTGGGGTATTCGACGTGACACTGGTATTCCTCACAATCGTACCGGACAGGCAATTATTGAGCGTGCCCACCAGACATTCAAGGGCATGCTGCAAAACAAAAAGGGGGAACTCCAAGGTTATCCCCTGAGGAAAAAACAGCTAAAGCCATTTTTGTGCTTAATTACCTTAGAACAACAGGAGATAGGGAAGATCCACCTATTCTTGTGCATCATGCCCTCACACGTAATCCAAGTGAGGAATTGCCTGACGCCATTCAGGTCATGTTCAAAAGTCCAGAAACAGGGGTGTGGGAAGGACCAGCTACAGTCAAATTAAGAGGAAGAGCTTCTACGTGCTTACTTACAGATAAAGGCATTCGTTGGATTCCAGCCACGTGGGTGAAGCCCTATCTGAAAGCACCGTCCTCAACCCATGTTGTGCCCAGAGGCGGAGAGTCGGCAAAAGCACCGATTCCAGACAGCCCTGAATCCAATTCTTCGACAGCCGACCGTTGAACAACGGTTAGAATATCTACCAAATTTTCTGGACTATGCAGAGGAAGTACTAGCAACTTCACATAAGCTTAATACACACAGGTTAGATGTAGACAGACTTCTTTTACCTTCACTTCCATCACAAGTTGTAAATCAGATAGAAAATGCTTGATATCTGCATGGTTGTGCATGTAAGCCACAGGCTTAAGGCTCGTTGTATAAAGCGTCACTTAAAAACTTGGCGACAAGTTTGTCAAGAACATAATTTAGCAGTGGTCCGAGGGAAAAAGCAAAAATTTAAGCCTATTAACCTAATATGCAATAACTGTTCTTACACACTTAACACTATTACCCCAAGAATGGCAAGAGCTAAATTTTTAAGGCGTAACTCAAGAAGATATCAGAGTTATCTCCAAGATGTATCTTTGATAGAAATACATAAGCAAAGATTGTTACTGTGGTTGCAGTTTAAACTTGCTTTAATTGCTGTAGTAAACCAAATTGTACTAGAGAGCAAGATAATAGCTACTGAATGGAGAGTAAGAATAGCAATACCACAAATACGTCACTTTAGAGATTTTGAGTGAGAACAAGCTAAAGCAATTGGGGCAAAGCGCAGGCGTGATGGATGACAAGGGCAACAATGGCACCAGCCTGGCAAATATTAACAATGTTGCTTAGTGGAGTGATTAAGGAAACGCAGGGAGTATACAATATAGAGCAGCGAGCTGACATGAGGGTTACATAGGCTACCAGAACAGGGCAGAATCTTTCTGCTTATCACTAGCTACACCTTTGCATCCATTTTGCACCTGTTTAATTGGAATTCCCTTAGACTCAATGGAAGAATTTGGAAATTGGACCAGAGCTCACATTTATGGCAACTTAAGTAAGGCCTGGTCCAATTGGTGTACTAATCAAAATGGGATGATCACAGAAAATTGGTGTGAAACACAAAAAATCCCTAGAAATCCTTTAGGAGTTGAGGCATTTACAATCGCTCAAGGTTTAAATACTACAAGCCAGTGGCCGCAGGAATTGGATATTTTGGGATCAGTGCCAGGAAATTACTGTTTGTTCTTTGAGTACCACAAGGGTAAAGAGCTGATTAGGGAGAAATCAGGAAAACACGGCGATGGTAGCACTTGGATATCTCCTCTTTCTTCCTGGTATTACAATACCACAGCATACTGTGCCAGTTGGACATGGTCTGTATCCCTAAAACAAAAATCTGCAAGGATGTAACCTCCTGGAGTTTTCTCATTTGTGGAGATAAAGCTGAGCCTGTGATTCCTCAGAAAGCATTAGGAGGACTGTGCTATTTTGGGAAATTGACACTGTTTGCCCCTAGCATTCAACAGATGCTTGACATCAGGCACAAATTCCCTGCAAAATATCTTCAACAACAGGGCTCTGCTCCCTGGCTGGGAACAGCCCGGTTTTGCTGCCCTGAGCGCAGGCAGGAAGGAGCTCAGGCACGTGCAGAGGCAGCAGGCAGCTCGTGTTTGGAGGGGCCCGGGGCTGCGCGCCTGGAGCGACGCGTGGAAACAACCTCGGGGGAAGGAAGATGAGCTCCAGCTGGAGTGCCTGTGCTGCAAGGAGCACAAGCAATTCAGCCTTGCCAGGGTTTCTTAAGGGTGTGTTGGTGTTGCCCAGGAAATGTACACATTTGGGGAAGTGCCCTTGGAAGAGAGGGGCTTGATTCCCAAGGAAACTGCTTCTCCAGGAGCCCCCAGTGAGATAGGTGCAAGTGTCTCCATTTGACTCCCTGTGTTTCCTAGCATTCAACAGATGCTTGACATCAGGCACAAATTCCAACGCCCAAAATGTAATTAGGCTCAGACTGTAAGGATAATGTAGAATTGTAGAATACACATTTCGTTATACTGGCATCACTTTTTACACCAGATGTAGCTTCATCAAAGGCCCTCACACAATTCAAATGATTGGCTTGTTGGACAGGAAAACAAATTAACATTACATCTGCAATACTGAATGAGCTTACCAACTGATGTAGGTAGCATATGCCACGCTGTGTTACTGGATTGGGCTGCTCTAGATTTTTTGTTGCTAGCACAAGGAGACGGATGTGAAGATTTTGAAGGGATCTGTTGCATGAATCTCTCTGACCACTGAATATATTGACAAGAAACTGTCATTGCTTAAGGAGAATATGAAAAAGCGGGCAGTTGTTTAGAATTCTTTTGATGAGTGGCTAAAATTCTGGGGAATAACAGGCTGACTCAAGGACTTAGTACGCGCTGGCATTATGATACTTTGTATTCTTTTTTCAATTCTGCTTATAGTGCCTTGCTTACTATGCTGTGTGCAAAAAATAATTGACTGTGCTTTTAAATCAGTCTAGTTTGTGCAAAAATAAAAGCGGGGAACTGGTGAAGATATTTTGCAGGTTGAGGAGTTTTGGCAAGACAATGGCCATATTCAGCCGATGCACAATCCAGCCTGCTTGTAATAATGGACAATGAACACGTTCACAAAGAATGAATTATGGACATATTCAGAAATGGGCTCAGTATATCCTTGAAAAAGATACAAGAAGAAGAGTCATCAGGACTCAGTAAGTTTGTCAGCAAGCTTGGGAAAATGAGCCATGGGTGAGCCAGACAACCACAGCAAGATACGTAAAAAATTAGATGATCCAATCAGCATTCTATTTTAGACGCGTGAACAGCTAGGATTAACCAATCACGTATTAGCTAGAGACACATGGATAGCAGAGACTTATTATAAATATAGTCTTTTAAAGGATAAAAATTTGGATTCACTAGATCATACTGCTTATGGTGTGATGTCCCAAAACCTCTGCGCCCTGCAGCCTGTTCCTGCAGGAGGCTCTGGTGAGCCCCTTGCGGGACGCTCTGCCGTGCACGCAGCACTTCTCCTCTTCTCCTGCCCGCCCAGAACGCTCCTGGGACAGCAGGACACAAGCTGGCGGGCTCTGGGCTCAGCACATCCCAAACAGAGGGGCAGGAAGATACAGTGGCTGTTTTGCAGCCCTGCCCAAGAGAGGTGGGAAGGGTCTCCTCCCTCTGGTCTCACTTGGTTGGGTTTCTGACTGGGCCTGAGGCAGGGGCTGCCATTCCTCACTTGTGGGGACACCAGAGCTGCCAGAACCACACCGAGCCTGCAGGCACTGCCCGACAGCGCTGCGGCCACTGGGACGGTCGCGCCTCTGGGGCTCAGCCATTCCCTGCTGCTGCTGCTGCTGCTTTTAGGCACACCCAAAGCTCACTGTTAGGCCATGACGGTCTCTGCTTCTGCCCTCTTCCTGTCCCTGTGTAGGGATGGAGCATTGCTGTGCTTTCAGGAAGCTCTCTGGGAAAAACTTCCAGCATTGCAAGCTCCTCTGCCCTCCATAGATGCATGCTGTGGAATCCCTCACAGTTGGCTTCAGAGCATCCTCAAGCTGGCTTTTCTAAAACCCAGGGTCCTTGTTCCCTTCAGCGTGCTCAGCACGACCTTCAACTCCATGATGCTGTGCAACTGAAGCAGCAGGACAGGGACCTTTGCAGCCTGAGCTGCCCTTGTTCCTCTCTGCCCGTGCACAGAACACAGCGTGGAAGAGAACGGCAGCAGGGCCCTGCGTGTTCCTGGGTTCAGGATTTGTGCCGCTTCAGCTCCACAGACACGTGGGTAAAGTGACAAAGCCAAACTGTTTATTAAGGGAGGGCAAAGCAAAGGGGTGAACTGGGAGGCAAAAAAGGGGATGGACAGGGCCTGGGGGCTGGAGGGAGGAAGGGAGGGAAGGAGCTGCCAACAGGGAGGGAGATGACAGGAGCTCCTGGAGCTTCCCACAGGCTCAGCTGTGACCAACAAGAGCTGGGCCTGGAGTTCCAGCTGGTCCCCTGTGCTCTGCAGGTGGTCTCATCTTCATTGGGAACTGGGGGTTGCCGAAGGACACGGATTCTTCTGATCCTGCAGACCAAGTTCGGCAGCTCTTGCCTCGAACTTCAGCTGGATAAATTGGTTGATGAAGGAGGGGCACTCGTATTCCCTCAAGGCTTGAAGGGCTGGAAAAAAGAAGCACAGAGCCACGGTTAGAGGCCGGATTGCAGGAATCCAGGGAAACACTCCTGCCAGGGCCATCCCAGCCGGCTTCTGCTATGGCCAGAAGGGAGCCGGAGACAAGGGCTTGGGCCGGAAGGTTGTGGCCTCGGCTCCCCCACGTGTGCCTGAAAGCTCTCCGGGCTCTGTCCCCGCCGCCCCTCGTCCGTCCGCACAGGGAGCAGAGCCCTCGGCAGCTCGGGCTGGGATTGTAGCTCCGGAGCTGGGATTTGCAGCTGCTCCCGGCAGCCCCCGCTGGCACCCGCGCGGCTGCCCCCACTCACCCTGACTGAGGACCTGGAGCTCCTCCTTCTGCCCCATCATGAGCACTCCGGCGACCCCTGGCAAGACAGAGCCCGTGGCGGCGCCAGGCGGCACAGCTGCCCGACACGGGCGCTGGCAGCCCTGCGGCCGCACGCCCTCCTGCCCCGGCAGGGCTGCTGCCGGGCCCCTGCCGCACGCTGCCGCCCGAGGGCACGGCTGCGGGAGGGCGGCGGCAGCGCCGAGGGCGGGCGGGGCTGCAGCGGCCTGGGCGCGGCTCCCGCTGTAGCCGGGGCAGCAGCCGGGCCGGGGGCAGGGAGGGGCGCGGGGCTGCTGGCTCACCGATCAGCCTGACGGCTGCCTGTCGCAGGCGCTTCTGTGGGCTCTGCAGGAAGGGCAGGGCCCAGCGCAGGTGCTCGGCCGCTCGGCTCTCGTCCTCCAGCAGCTGCGGGGAGCACCAACAGGGAAGGCTTGGCGCGGGCTCTGCCCCTCGGCCGGGCGCTCCCTGCGCCCAGCAGCGGCCGAGCCGGCCCGCACGGCCCAGGGCAGGGAGCGGCGTGTGGGGCGCAGGCTGGCGGGCCCGGCTGCAGCGCCGGGCAGGGGCACAGCTGCCAGCCCCAGCACGGAGGGCAGGGGGGGCTTCTCCAGCCTGCAGCTGGGGCTCCCGGGCTGTCCTTACCAGGCGCTCGGCGAACTTCATGCGCTGCTGCTTCGTCAGCAGCTCCTCCAGGTCCCTCCTCCTCCGGAAGCGGGCCGCACAAAGCAGGGCTTGGAAAGAGGCCTGGAGAGCAGCAGAGAGCCAGTGGTGGCACCAGAACCCAGGCCACAGGACCCACATGCCTGTGCCAAGGCCAGGGAAGGCTGGAGCCTGCGAGCTGCCAGGGCAGGAGGCAGCCCAGCTCCTTGCCAGGGATGCAGCAGCGTCACACAAAAGCTGACCTTTGCCACACGCCAGTTCTCATCGTGCCAGCGCAGGAAGAGAGGGAGCAGGCTCTGGCTCACAATTCTCGTGAGAGGCTTTTCCCCCTCTTCCACTACCAGCTCCATCACTTTGCAGAAGAGCTGAATGGAGAGCAGCTGCACGTGGCTGTTGTCCTGGAGGAAAGGAAAAGACCTCAGCACCAACTACTCCAGGCCCATCAGGGCAGAGGCCCAAAAGTGCATGAGGCACAACATTTCTGGGCAGCGTCCAGTGCTGGGGGCTGGCCGGGGACACAGAGCCTTACATTCTCCAAGTGTGGCAGGAGTGGCTCAGCCAGCTTCAGGGCGGTGGCGCTGGGTATCTTGAGGCCTTTCTCCTGGAGCATGTGTGTGAGCACAGAGAGGATCATGCCGACCATCTCTGCATCAGGATCCGCCAGCTGCTCCAGCAGGTGTTGATAGAGGCCGCGTATTCCTCCGCCCTGTGTGCAAGAGCAGGCCGTGCTGTGAAGCCAAGGACAGCCGCAGCACCAGCAGCTGCTTGGGGCACTCAGGCAGCTGAAGTGGGAGGCAGGAGAGCTGGGAGCAGCTGCCTCTGCTGCCAAAGGCCAGCCAAGGCCAAAGGTCTGCGTTGGCCAGCCCCACGCTGTCAGCGCAGCTTCAGCCACTGCCCTTTCTCACCAGCGAGGGCTCCTTGCTGAGCACCACGAGGCCTCTGAGCTCCAGGCGCAGCCTGTCCCTGCACTCGCTCGGCAGGTGCCTGGACACAACCGACAGGGCACTGGCACCATGCTTGGTCAAGTCCAGACACTGCAGGACCTGAAAGGCACAGGGCAGTGACAGGGGGGCCGGCCAGCAGGAGCCCAGAAGCGCACAGGGCCGGGCCCAGGCAGCAGCAGCAGCAGGCGCGGGCAGCGTCCCAGGCAGCTGCAGCTACGAGAGGCCAGAGAGCTGGGAGGCAGCTCAGCCAGGCAGTGCTGGCCATCAGGCTCACCTCCACAAAGAAGGCCAGGGCAGGCAGATCCCAGCAGGGCTGCTTCCCAATGAGCAGGTTGAGCAGGTGCAAGGCGATGCGGGAACACAAGGGGGTCAAGCTATGGCGCATCTCCCTGGCAGGGGGAAAAAGGCAGAAAAGCCCTGAGCCAGGCAGGCAAACCTCTGCTAGGACTGACTCCCAGAGGTGTGATCTTTCTCCAGCACCGTGCAAGGGGACGTGGGTGCTTTGGGAGACAGCTGCTCCTGGGCACCCTCCTCTCCCAGCCTATTCCGGTCTGCTTGGTCGCCCGTCGCTGACAAGGCCCTCTTGCCCACAACCACGGGGACTGCGTGGGGCACTCCGGGCACGGGGCACAAACGCTGGCGGCGGTGGGAGAAGGGGGTCTCACCTGGCCAGCAGACCGACTGCATGGTGCCGGGTGTCGGCACAGAGCAGGGTGTCCCAGAGGCGCTTGCGCTCCAAAGCCACCAGCCTCTTCTCAAAGTCCAGTAGGCAGAGCAGAGCCTTCATGGCCTGCACTGCAAACCTGTGTACAGAGCAAAGGCCAGGTCACACCGGGAGCACTGGCGCTGGCCACAAGGGCATGGGAAGGACAGGGCGACTGAGACCTGTTGGGCTTTGTGGGAAGGCAGTGTTCCTCCCGGCACGCTCTCCAGAAGTTCTCAACCTCCTCTGGCATCTGCTCTGTGGTGACAAAAACTTGGAAGAGCAGAGCCACAAACAGGCGGGCAGAATGAAGGACTAGTGCCTCGTGCCACTCGGGCATGTGGACAGTCTTCCACAGCACCACAGTTGCCTGCAAAGGAGAAAGCACCCCAAGGCAGCAGTCAGTGCCCAGGTGTCCATGTTGCAGGGCCCAAGGGGAGATGCAGTGGGAGCAGCCAGCCTGCTCCCCCTGAGTCTGCCCCTAGCCCAGCTTTCGGCCCAGCGCCTGAGGCAGGGAGGTGCAGGACAGGGAGAGAGCATGGAGAGCTGCTGGAGAGGTGACCTGGAGGGTGAGCAAAGGCCAGTTCTAGAAACTCACAGCCAGGGCAAAGATGGCCTCGTTATCCCCACTGTAGAAGAACATGCTGTAATGTGGCCGGTCCTCTGTCACAGACAGGAGCGCTGGAAGCACCTTCTGCACTGCGGATCCCGAGGAGCCGATGGTCCTCCACATCAATGCAGCAGCTCTGTGGGACCAGGGCTGCGCGTCAGTACCGTGCCCTGTGCGGCTGGGTGGGGCCGGGTGACAGAGCCCCGGTGCCCTGAGGGGCGGGGGGGGGCATGGCAGCAGGCTGAGGAAACAGAGGGGCCCCAGGGTCCTGGAGCTGTCCGCCTGTCTGGCAGACCCCACTGGACAGGCTGGACAGGGGGAGGGCCCTAGGGGCCACTGAGCACCAAGCTCTCGAGGCAGTTGTGCTCTGTACCTGTCACAGGTTGGGGCACAGCGCAGGAGGCTCATCACCACATTAGCAGGGTGCTCTTGGGCCAGGCTCAGAATGTCCCTTTGCAGCCCAGCGTCCACAGTGAGACGGGACACGAGTGTCTGGTGAATGTCCCTCACCATGGCTGGCACCTAGAGGAGGCATGGGGAATGCCTGGAGTGCTGTGCAAGGGGGCAACTTGCCCAGCTTCCCCCAAGAAGTGCTTGCCTTCCCACCCCACTTTGCTGGCTTCAGTGGCTGGCGGGGCCCAGCAGACGTAGCTTAAGGGCCACACGATCCTGGGAGGCCTTCAGCCCTTGGCCCCAGGCTGCTTACCTGCTGCTGAGATGAAAAGAAATGCTGAGTGGGAGCAGGAACCGCAGTGCAAGTGGGCCTGGTGTTGGTCTTTGAGAGGGCCCACGTGCTTTGAGTCCTTGCATCCTCACTCAGGGCCGTGACAGCCTCTGGCCTGCCCTCAGCCATTGCCCTGACAGAGTCTGCTGCCTGCTCAGGGGAGGCTGAGCTGACATCAAGCTCTGCCCGCAGCTCAGCCATGCCCTCGGTTGCTGTGGCGCTGGTGTTTCTGCACCGAAGGCACAGGAACCTCCGCAGTATCTGCAGCAGAAGGAAGGGCAGGAAGAGAGGGACGTTCCATGGCCTGCTCCAAGTGCGGCACTGGGCCAAGCAGTGCCAGCAGGCCCGGCCCAGGTGGGGATGGCCGCAGGTACCTGTGCTGCTCTGTGGAAGCGGCCGCGAGTGGGGTCCTGCTCTCGTGTCCGATCCTTGCCCGCATCTGGCAAAGAGCGAGTGCAGCCAGAGCTGAGGGGCTGCGGGAGAGGCCCGAGAACACGGCCCAGCCCTGGCAGGGACAGCCCCCGGGTGGCCAGGGGATGGAGCAGGGCCGCTGGGGGGCAGCCCCAGCCCCTCTTCCGTCCTGTCTGCGGGCTCGTCCACAGGGGCCGGGCCGGCCGCAGGCACCAGCCCTGCAGCCCGGCTCTGCCACTCACCATCCTGCAGTGGCTGCAACTGCTCCGGCTCTGCAGGCTGCTGCACTGGGGAGGCTGCAGGGCCTTTCCTTTTCTTCCCCCGAAGCACCTTGAAGAGGCTGAGCACTCTGCCTGCCATCCCGCTTTCTGACCTCGAGGACACCTTTGAGACAGATGCCTGGGCAAAGGTCTGAATCAGCAAGCACCTTGCAGGTGCCTGCAACAGAGAGGCCTCAGGAAGGCTACAGGACAGCGTGTCCTGCACTCTGGTCTCGAGGCCTCCTGCCACAATAACAGGAAGGTCCTTGTGAGCAATGGAGGTCACTGAGTCCTATGGCCTGGCCACGAGGGCACCGCCACAGGGATGGCAGATGCCTGGGAAAAACTCTGAGTCAGGAAGTCCTGCAGTCTGGCCACAAGGCCAGCCGCAGGAGTAACACCTTGGAAAAGCTGTGGGTCAGCGACAAAAGAGCCGGCTGCGTGGGGCTCCTCACAGCACAGCTCTGGCACGTCCTGTCCCGTCACATCCACCAAGCACTGTGGCGTTGCCTCGTCACCGCCAGCACCCATGTCACCACGTGTCACAAAGGGTCCTGTTCCATTCCATTCCATGGTAACCGTGCTGCGCCTTGTGTCAGCAAGGGCCCTTGGGATACGCTGCCAAGTGCTCTGGGGCCACCCCCACCCTGCCCAAAATGCCTCTGATTGGAAGAAATCCATTGCCCCAAGTGTCTAAGACAGCCCGGGACACACCAAGCCCAGCCAAGTGCTCAGGGAAGGACTCTCCATGGTGCCTGGCCAGCACAGCCCAGCTCGCTGCTGGCTCTGGAGCAGAGCAGCTTCCAGCAAGCACGGGGCAAACACATCTTGCCAAGAGTTAAGACACACCAGATAGGGGAGATGGCATGAATGTGTGCATCAAGGCCTTTGAATTCACAGCTCCCCAAGAGAGCTTTGGGGCACTCGGCTGGACAAAAATGATCCGACTCAGACCTGTGCTCAAAGGTGGGCAACAAACCCTGCTGCAGGTGCTTGGCTTGGTCTCTGCAGGCCCAGACAGATGCCAAAGCTGCTCTTCACATCCTTCCCCTGCCCCTCTGCCAAGTGCAAGGGGCCTCAATGACTGAAGGAAACACAGGGAGTCAAATGGAGACACTTGCACCTATCTCACTGGGGGCTCCTGGAGAAGCAGTTTCCTTGGGAATCAAGCCCCTCTCTTCCAAGGGCACTTCCCCAAATGTGTACATTTCCTGGGCAACACCAACACACCCTTAAGAAACCCTGGCAAGGCTGAATTGCTTGTGCTCCTTGCAGCACAGGCACTCCAGCTGGAGCTCATCTTCCTTCCCCCGAGGTTGTTTCCACGCGTCGCTCCAGGCGCGCAGCCCCGGGCCCCTCCAAACACGAGCTGCCTGCTGCCTCTGCACGTGCCTGAGCTCCTTCCTGCCTGCGCTCAGGGCAGCAAAACCGGGCTGTTCCCAGCCAGGGAGCAGAGCCCTGTTGAAGATATTTTGCAGGGAATTTGTGCCTGATGTCAAGCATCTGTTGAATGCTAGGGGCAAACAGTGTCAATTTCCCAAAATAGCACAGTCCTCCTAATGCTTTCTGAGGAATCACAGGCTCAGCTTTATCTCCACAAATGAGAAAACTCCAGGAGGTTACATCCTTGCAGATTTTTGTTTTAGGGATACAGACCATGTCCAACTGGCACAGTATGCTGTGGTATTGTAATACCAGGAAGAAAGAGGAGATATCCAAGTGCTACCATCGCCGTGTTTTCCTGATTTCTCCCTAATCAGCTCTTTACCCTTGTGGTACTCAAAGAACAAACAGTAATTTCCTGGCACTGATCCCAAAATATCCAATTCCTGCGGCCACTGGCTTGTAGTATTTAAACCTTGAGCGATTGTAAATGCCTCAACTCCTAAAGGATTTCTAGGGATTTTTTGTGTTTCACACCAATTTTCTGTGATCATCCCATTTTGATTAGTACACCAATTGGACCAGGCCTTACTTAAGTTGCCATAAATGTGAGCTCTGGTCCAATTTCCAAATTCTTCCATTGAGTCTAAGGGAATTCCAATTAAACAGGTGCAAAATGGATGCAAAGGTGTAGCTAGTGATAAGCAGAAAGATTCTGCCCTGTTCTGGTAGCCTATGTAACCCTCATGTCAGCTCGCTGCTCTATATTGTATACTCCCTGCGTTTCCTTAATCACTCCACTAAGCAACATTGTTAATATTTGCCAGGCTGGTGCCATTGTTGCCCTTGTCATCCATCACGCCTGCGCTTTGCCCCAATTGCTTTAGCTTGTTCTCACTCAAAATCTCTAAAGTGACGTATTTGTGGTATTGCTATTCTTACTCTCCATTCAGTAGCTATTATCTTGCTCTCTAGTACAATTTGGTTTACTACAGCAATTAAAGCAAGTTTAAACTGCAACCACAGTAACAATCTTTGCTTATGTATTTCTATCAAAGATACATCTTGGAGATAACTCTGATATCTTCTTGAGTTACGCCTTAAAAATTTAGCTCTTGCCATTCTTGGGGTAATAGTGTTAAGTGTGTAAGAACAGTTATTGCATATTAGGTTAATAGGCTTAAATTTTTGCTTTTTCCCTCGGACCACTGCTAAATTATGTTCTTGACAAACTTGTCGCCAAGTTTTTAAGTGACGCTTTATACAACGAGCCTTAAGCCTGTGGCTTACATGCACAACCATGCAGATATCAAGCATTTTCTATCTGATTTACAACTTGTGATGGAAGTGAAGGTAAAAGAAGTCTGTCTACATCTAACCTGTGTGTATTAAGCTTATGTGAAGTTGCTAGTACTTCCTCTGCATAGTCCAGAAAATTTGGTAGATATTCTAACCGTTGTTCAACGGTCGGCTGTCGAAGAATTGGATTCAGGGCTGTCTGGAATCGGTGCTTTTGCCGACTCTCCGCCTCTGGGCACAACATGGGTTGAGGACGGTGCTTTCAGATAGGGCTTCACCCACGTGGCTGGAATCCAACGAATGCCTTTATCTGTAAGTAAGCACGTAGAAGCTCTTCCTCTTAATTTGACTGTAGCTGGTCCTTCCCACACCCCTGTTTCTGGACTTTTGAACATGACCTGAATGGCGTCAGGCAATTCCTCACTTGGATTACGTGTGAGGGCATGATGCACAAGAATAGGTGGATCTTCCCTATCTCCTGTTGTTCTAAGGTAATTAAGCACAAAAATGGCTTTAGCTGTTTTTTCCTCAGGGGATAACCTTGGAGTTCCCCCTTTTTGTTTTGCAGCATGCCCTTGAATGTCTGGTGGGCACGCTCAATAATTGCCTGTCCGGTACGATTGTGAGGAATACCAGTGTCACGTCGAATACCCCACAAATTACAGAAACGTTGGAATCTTAAGGAACAGTAAGCAGGACCATTGTCTGTCTTAATTGCTAAGGGGATACCTAATATGGCAAAGCAATTGCACAAATGTTTCTCAACACGACGTCTCACCTGTTAAGGGAGTAGCTCATATAACTCAAGAATAGGTATCAATGCAAACATGGACAAACTTTTTCTGACCAAATTCTGCTACATGAGTTACATCCATTTGCTATAATTGCAAGGGTTGAGTACCCCTAGGGTTAACACCATGACTAAACTAATGCCATCTGGTTGACAAGTCAGGACAGTATTGCACAATACCAGAAGCATCAGTAAGGGGTATAGCAAATTGTTTACCTAACATTTTTGCAGATTGATGAAGAAATGCATGGGAAGTTTTGGCTTGCTGAAATTTATCAGAGTTTGGCATTGGCCAGACAGTGGCTACTAACCGATCAGCTCGAGCGTTACCTTCAGACAGACCAGGGAGAGCTTGATGACCACGAACATGAATAATCAAGTATTCCTGCCGTTGTTGATTTAGGATTTTAAGCAATCAGCTTAAAAGGGAATACAAATGCTCATTACTCATTTCTTCAAGCACTGCTCCTTCTAGGCGTTGGACACAGCCAACTACATAAAGCGAATCAGAAACAATGTTAATGACCTCATTATTCCGATTTTCAAAAGCCCAAATCACAGCTTTCAATTCTATTGTCTGCAATATATCTTTTACCTCTCCAAAAATGACATGCTTTTTCCACGCTTTGTCTTACTGCCAAGTGCAGGCAGCCCTTTTGGGCCTTTTACCTACATCTGTAAATACTGTCTGCCCAGACACCGGACAGTCAAATCTCCAGGGTCTGTCCTCCAGACGCTCATGCTCCACTAAAGATACCACCCGGTGCCATGGATAAGTATTGTGAACTTTACCATCATATCCAGCCAAAGCTATCTGTAAAGAAACAGAATGCTTAATTCTCTATTTAAGATATTAGTTAGCTAATGCTACAGCAATTGAATATGGTTCATGTCTCTAGATTTCTAATATTCTCTCACTGCCCTTCATAGTCAAATGAGCAAAAAGTTCTAGTTGAGTGGTAATATTTCTAGATTGTTTTACAGGTAAAAATACTCTTTCTATAATAACGAAAGGATTAGCTTAAGTTTTAACCTATTGATAAATCAAGGTGAAAGGATGCTTGGCATAATTGTCATCTTCTTTGTTCTGGGTGATGATCATCAGTTGAACTGGAACATCTTCAATCAGAGGAGGTCCGTGTGAGGTAGCAACCTTTGTGGCAATGTGATCTAAGGCTTGCTGTTGTTTTTTATCTTGGATCTGGCATTCATCTGCTCAAGACGCAGTACTTAGTAACTGTATTAGTGATCCAAGTTCTTCATTAGTTATCCCACAAATAGGTCTTATCTATTGAATATTTTCTACTAACTTCTGCACATCAGGTACAGTTTTCATCTCAGTTGTAATGGTGAGTTTCTGTGGCTTCATTACAGACTGATCAATCTGCTACTTGAGATATTTCTAAGGAGCAGAAGATTGCACTTTATAAGGAGCAATTCTTATACCCCTTTCTTCTAGCAAAACTGTCATGGTTTTAGAACAGTTACATAGTTTAATTTGCAGCTACTAATATATCATCCAAGTAGTGATAGATGATATACTCAGGGAATTGCTGCCGAACAGGTTCTAATGCCCAAGCCACATAAATTTGGCACATCGTAGGGGAATTTTGCGTGCTTTGGGGCAAACAAAGTTCTTCATACTTTTTGTTCGGTTCTGCCTTATTGATAGATGTAACAGAAAATGTAACATTGACTAGTGTTTTCTGGATGCAAGGGAATGGTAAAAAAACAATCTTTGAGATCAATGATCAATATATTCTACGACTCAGGTATCATAGTAGGAGATGGAAGACCAGGTTGCAAGGCAGCCGTACTTAGCATGATTGCATAAACAGCACATAAGTCATTGAGCAACCTCCATTTCCCACTCTTGTTCGGGATGGCAAAAATTGGAGTGTTCCAAGGGGTAATCGATGCCTTTATGTGCCCTTCCTCCAGCTCTTCTTGCACTAATGGTTGGATTATGGGCAGCTTTTCCTTTGACAGCAGCCACTGATCAATCCAAACAGGTGTATCAGTGGTCTAGCTGATTTTGAGGATTGGCTGCCTTCCAGCGGCCGCTGCTAAAAAGGCCGTGTAACAATGGTGGCTTTTAAAGTTTCTTTGTAATAGAATCACCATTAGGATGTGTCAGGGTTACCTGTTTGTCTGGTTTAGGTCTTGTGATGTCTGTGGCTCAATATATTTCTTGTTTACCTGTGGAACCAAGGCTTCCTGTTCCCCATTCCTTGTAGTCCGTACAGGGGACGCAAGACTTAAAAGGAATAAGCTGAGCAATTGGTGAACCTTTGGGAATAGATACAGGAGGAAAAAATGTTCTAACCATAATTTTAACAACCCCTTGATAGTCTGCATCAATAACTCTTGGAATTCTATTTCATCTCTTTTTACTGGCAGATGATCTCTCAAACAGTAAAGAACTAAGCTTATCTTTCAAGGGTCTTTTTACATTAGTATCCATCAGGTGTACAGCAGAGTCTGTGATGGTAACAGCTACTGTGGTTTCTACTTCTACACTGGCACTTCTAGAAGTTGACGATCTAAGGGAGTAAAATCTTCTTCTTCTTCCGTGGGAGGCTGAGCTATCCAGGCAGCTCTCTGTATTTCTCTCGGCATGCATGGAGAGGGCGCGTTCCAAGGCCCGTTTCCCTGGAACCGATATTCTCTAGTATTGTGGTTATCTTTTTTGCGGATCAAACAAAATTTTTTCATAAATGCAGAGTGACACTGACTTATTTGAATATATTTCATGCAAGATATATGCTTAAATTCCACTAGTTCACCCAGTGTTGCTTGCCACAGACCATAGTGACAAGAAGTGCTCTACAGACTTTGGACTTTTGAACAGCAATGTTTTGCTGGTCCAACCTAGAACAGTCCTAGCACTCTGGAGAAAAGGTAAAATAATTCACACTTGATTTTGGAAGCCTGGAGCAATGGAAAAAAAAATCATCCTGAATCAGAGAATGTTCAAGAGAAGCATACTGGGAGGCACAAACTGAATGAAACAATAATGTCTAAAACCAGAATGCTTGAAGCTGTGGAAGGAGAACGGGGAGATTTGCCTTGCTACCAGATCCCAAATGTGCTGTGGTTCCAGTAGCCTAGTTTACAACACTCTTGGGAAGAATGAGACAGCCACAGAGCAATTAGCAGTGCTCAGACCTGCTGGAGAGCACATGAAGTCCTATCTGAAAACCACATGCAAGTTCGATTTTTGTAAATTTGCTCTGGAAAAGTAGAGAAGAGTTTAGTGATAGCAGGTAGGAGTTTAATTCTAGCATCCCCTTTCCTATTCCCTCTGCTCTAAGAGAGATCGGTTACTTTTTCTCCTGCAAACACAGTAAGGAGCCTTTTATTTCCCCCCTCTCCTGAGGGGTGAGATATAAACCCCCTTACAGCACTTAGTAGACTGATAATGCAGAAGCTGTATAAAAGAATCAGGTGATATGACACATTGAGAACAGGAGTCAAAGAAACACAGATAGCATTTTTCAATAGTACCAGTTCAGGATAAATTTCATTTTCGCATGAGTTCCTCCCATTCAGAGCTGAAACTGAGAAAACAATCTGCCAGTAGAGAGGTCCCGGCTGTGTCAAGGTTCCGTGACAACTAGAAGTCATGACTGGCCATGCCTCCACAGATGTGTCTCTGGGCTTTGCAGGATAGCAATGAGATCAGAAAATTATAAAAAGGGCCTGCCATAAACTGCTGCAGCCTGCAAATGCCTCAGGCATTTGTTGGGGACAAAGCAGCTCCTGTCACCCATGGTTAGTGGGACTTTGCTGCAGCACTTTTTGGTTGCATATTTTCTCATGGCTGTCACCTGTGTGGTGAAGGTTTTTTTTATTTATGCATTCATCATTTGTGTTAAAACAGCAATAGTAGTGCAAAAATTTTCACTAGTAATGCCAATAGAAATAACATCAACTCCCCAAAAGAAAACGTTAAACAAGAGCAGTGTTACCAGCCAATTCACAAACCTTTTCTAACAGCGGAAAAGTGAAAGGTTTGTTGTGAAAAGTATTGATCTTTTACACTGTTGAAACTATCAATACCACGTGCTGGGGTTGGAACTCTCCAAGAAACAAATATTGATTTCCCTCTTTTCTGATGTACAAATGACAGACAATGGCTGAACGAACTCTGAATCTTTTAATTGTTTTGAGGCCGACAGATTCTGTTAGTATTTAATTTTTATTGTTTCATTGTTCTCCTGTTTTCTGCTGCCACCCCCCTACCCATCTTTGAAACCTTCAAGGGGAGATACTTTGCTTTTT
Organism: Molothrus aeneus; assembly: GCF_037042795.1. Lineage (NCBI taxonomy): Eukaryota > Metazoa > Chordata > Aves > Passeriformes > Icteridae > Molothrus > Molothrus aeneus. The sequence continues at coordinate 3,453,928 of NW_027098761.1, forward strand.
TTTTCCTTTTTTGTGTTAGAAAGACAAGTGAAGGAGTAGTTGAAATTAATGTAGTATTCCCTATACTGCAGTTCGCTGTCCGGTCTGATTCATCTAATTTTAGTATTACCTTCAGGAACATTGTAGCAATTTATTTGAAACACAAAGTACTAGTGATGATATAGCATTCTTATTTTTTAAAAACAACACACGTTCCAGAAAATCATGCTATAAAATAAATGTCTTCTTTATAATAGTGAACTGTGGATATTTCATCTCAGTATAAATGCTGCAAACAGAAATCCTGCTTCAGAATCTTTAATTTCACCAATTTTACAACAAATATGAATGGCAAAATTGAAAGAGAAAGACGGAGGAATACATAGGCACATGTGTTTCTATTGATCCAAATGCTAAGCAGAATTTGGAGCAAAATGAAATGGATTAGAGCAGAGTAAATTTTTTTCTTTAATTTTATTTTATGGAATAAGCATTAATCTTCAATACCGGGTATATGTCATGTAAAGCTTAAAAAGTAGTTATTCATTGTCCTGAAGATCACCCAGACACAGTAAATAAATTTCATTTTTTTGGCAAGAGATCCAGGCGTTCACGCCATTGGTGATGGATCTTTCTCAAACACTGTCCCGTCTCTCATATAGTAATGAGATTACCTTGCTTGTTTTTGCTTGTCACTAAAGCCAAGCACACAGTTTTATTGAATGTATTGTTTCACTTTTCTGTTGCCTTAATATTCCTAGTAAAATATGATCTTTCTTTCCATTGGTGTCTGTGTCCTTTAAAACACCCCTGTCAATTGACAGAACAAGGGCCTAAGACCTACTGGGATCAACGTTAGATTTGTTGAAGTTGCCTAAGCAATGGTTTGTGCCCCTCATTTTTTTCAACAATAGCCCAAGTCTGTAGAAAAGGGGAACTTAAGCAAGTATCTTGAGTTTCCTGAAAAGAACAAAATTCTTGGACAGCAAGCAGCCTTCCCAAAGAGCTAGCAGCAAACTGAAGATACCTTGATGAACAGATTAGTGAGATTATGAGCCACGTTTGCCTGTGATGGCAATGTTGCCTTTTTCCCAACCTGGAAATGAAAGTAGAGATAATTTTAGTAAGGAGATAATATAAAAATGGATCTTTATTTGGAAGTTTTCAGGGGCAGTTATGGAAGATGTCCACAAAAGCCCACTCCCTCCAGAGATGAGTACATATTTGTAGGTTTTAGGAAATTAGCGTAATTGATAAAAAGCACTAATTAGGACAACAAGTGGTGATGCAATTCCCCCCCAGGTCAAGTTCCTTCTCTGGAGTCCCCCCTCTTGGCACTGGCTGTACTTTGTCCATTAAAATGCATCTCAAAGAGTTGTTCTTGTGTGCCAGGAAGAACCAAGATGGCACCAGGGCCTTGGACCCCCCGCAGCGCTTGGAGCTCTGGAATTTGTTTTGTCTTTCTGCTTAGGAAAAGGACTTGGAAAAGTATTGGGAAAACTGGTGACTAATACAGTAGGATACAGAGCTACAAACATATATGCAAAGAATATAGAAAACATAGAAAAAAGGCAAAACCCAAATGGCATCAGCAAGGTCTTGGGCATGAACATGTATGTCCAGATGGCCTTCTCAGCCCTATTTCTGTGTATTTCTGGGAACCAGAGGAATCCTGCTTGAGCCTGTGCGGAGATGGATTTGGGAAGTAAAAATTTGTTTATTTTTTTCTCCTTGGGGCAGCTCCTGTTCCTAACATCAGCTAAGCCTCTCTCCACCTGATGCCTCTGTTGCAGCAAAACAATTCATGGCAGACAGAAGACACTGACAATTCCAGGGACATGGCTTTCTCCAGTGCCAGCTGTGAGTGGGAGTCGGAATAAAAACTCTGTAAACCACAACTCCATTGGAAGATTCCTTTCCTTTTCATTCCGTAAATAAGCTCTACATTCCCTTCTGAATTGTCAGTTGCTTGTTAAGGATGGGAACTTCTCTTTTATGATTTTTTTTCCTATGGTTTTTCCTATGGAATTGGATGAAGGTCTCCTTCATTCACAAACTCCAGACCAAACTGCCTTTGAAATATGGCCCATGGGCAGTTTTTGCCCAGCCATGGTACTTCTAGATCAGAAAGCAAAGGCAATGGCATTTGCAGCCAAAACCCAACAAAGCCTGGGACAGCCAAAACATTCTGGGGAGACACAGGCCTCCAGCTGTTCCTAGAAATCAATGGAGTTCCTGCCAAATGGTTCTGTAGCGCTAAGTGCAATCTCTTTGCCTGGATCAGAGCCTTGCTCAATGGAAAAAACAGAAAGATCAGCAAGGGTGCTCCCAAAGGCCCATCACATCGTTTTTATTCTGCTCATCTGGCTTAAGTTTGCAACTCAATGTGTGGCTGCAGTTACACTGATGAGGAGGAAAGAAAAACAAAACAAACAAACAAACAAAAAAACACCAATAAAAAAAGAGCCTCATGGCAGGGCTATGACGTTCCACAAGAGGAATCACTGGTGTGCATTTCATGGACCTCTCTCAATCCTATTAAAGTACTCTAGTCCTGGTTTAAAATAGACAGGTATGAAACAACTTTGGGAGACGGAGACTAAAATGGCTTATGGGATTTTTTTTTTTAAGAATGAGGAAAATTACTCAAAAGGTGGTTTTTTGTAACATTTTAAAATATACTACATAAAAATTAACAACTGCAATAAGTAAGAATTTAAAAAGTAAGTTCTTTGGTGTACAAATAATTAGAAACACAGAAATGTGAAGATATGAATGCATATTTTCATAAAAATATGAAATTACAGACAAAAGTCGCTGATGGTAGAGACAGGAATGTGACATACACACACACTGAGTCCATGCAGCAACAGCCAATGCTTATTGAATGGCTGTGGGAAATGGATTTGTGAAGAATTCTCACAACCTGACAGAAAGCTCACAGTCTTGTACACCTGTATGCAAACACTGAGGTAAGGTGTGCTGACTTAGGAAGGCCATGGACTAGAGATGACATTGTGGAGAGAGACTGAACTAGAAACAAGTTTCAACAAGTTTCAAAATATGGCCCTGCAAAAAGACTAGATATTTTAGAGAATTAGAACTGTGAAAGATGCATTGTAGCAGGACCATGTGGGGAAAAATAGAGGCGATTTGTGTTAAGAGTTAATAGCAGCATTGTGTGGCAAAAGCTAATAGGTTGAAAAACATTTATAAGGTATTGTAACCAGGAAATAGGTTGGCTTCTGATGGAATGGCATTGAGTTTTACATCTCTTGTGTCTCACTATTCATCGAGACTGATAATGGAATCAAATCTTTTTAAATGCCTTCCAGTTGCCCATCTCTGTAAAAGCTGGGAAAACCAACAAAAGGCACCCTCTTTTATAGGGGCTTCAAATTTCCCACTCTTACATAGCTGATTGGACAAGGGTCTTAGCTCCACCAGCTCACTGGCCAATGATATGGGTGCATTCATGGTTCAAACGGATTGGCTGAAGTCCCCTGTTTGAACTTGAATCCAGCCTATCAGTAACACACCCGGGGACTTGGTTGCTTCTACTATCCAATGGATTAGGCTGGTTGAGTTGCTGTCTTGTTATGCCACATCATCTGTGCAGCTTTAGGCCACCTATAGCTGTCACAACCAAAAACTACATACACTGAACTATAATACAAAGGTTGGTACTTTAATTACTCCTTTTTTAATTCTACTTTAATTAGGTCTTTTTACATTGCTGGATTTTTTTTTCTCCTGAAGAGAAGCTAGGATACTGCTCAAGAAAACTGTCACATCCAATAATTAAATTCCCTGATTTCTCCTGGTGCTGGGTAAGACCTTCAGGCTGAAAGACCTGACTGAAGGCAAAGAACTAGTTCTGTGTGGTTTTGTTGACTGAAGACCCAGTACCAGTTCTGCTCCCTGTCATATGGGAGGATGCACCCATTGATGACCCAGTACTGTTTCTGGTTGGTGTCAGGTTGATGAATGTGTCCCTTGATGACCAATGCTTGCTCTGCTTGGTGTCCCACTGGAGGGTATGTTGCTTGCAGACAAACTGTAACTTCTGTCGGATATCGCATGGGAGGATACGTCCGTTGATGATCCAAAACTTGTACTTAGGTTTTGGGTCATCAGTGGACATATTGGACAGTCTGATGTCACACTGGAGGGTATGCTGCTTGCAGACAAACTGTAACTTCTGTCGGATATCCTGTGGGAGGATATGTCCACTGATGATCCAAAACCTGTTCTGTCTGGTGTCACACTGGAGAGTGTGTTGGTTGCAAACCCAGGGTACGTTCTGTCAGATATCTCATGGGAGGATATGCCCACTGATGATCCAAAACCTGTTCTGCTTGGTGTCACACTGGAGAATGTGTCGATTGGAGACAGAGTGTACATTCTGTTGGATATCCCATGGGGGGCACACGTCCATTGATGATCCAAAACCTTTTTTCTCTGGTGTCACAACGGAGAATGTGTCGGTTGGAGACAGAATGTACATTTTGTCACATACCCCATGGGGGGACATGTCCATTGATGATTCAAAACCTACCTTCTCTGGTATCAGAATGGAGAGTGTGTCGGTTGGAGACAGAGGGTACATTCTGTCAAGTGCCCCATGGGAGGACATGTCTATTGATGATCCAAAACCTGTTCTGCTTGGTGTCACACTGGAGAATGTGTCGGTTGGAGACAGAGGGTACATTCTGTCAGATATCCCATGGGAGGACATGTCCACTGATGATCCAAAACCTGTTCTGTCTGGCGTCACAATGGACATGGGTATGTTGCTTGCAGACAAACTGTAACTTCTGTCGGATATCCTGTGGGAGGATATGTCCACTGATGATCCAACACCTGTTCTGTCTGGTGTCACACTGGATGATGTGTCGGTGGTATACAGAGTGTGCGTTCTGCATGGTACCACACTGGAGGGTACAGGCACAGTTCTGTCTGGTGCCACAGTGGATGTTGTGTCGGTTCCAGAAACAGTATAGGTTCTGAGTCTAAGCTCTCCCCTGTGTGCTGGAATAAAAAAAATAGAAAAACAAATCAAGAGCAAATCTACGTTTCCTGTTAAATACCTCTCACAAGGGTATGTATGTGAAGTACTTATAACTGTTTGCTTCTTAAGTGCTCATTTGAAACACACGGCACCTGATTATAGATACTAATCTTTAATAGACAAAGGACATTAGCACAAGTATCCTGCCCTCAGAAGGGTTGGAAAACAATGGCACTTTATTTGAAGTGCTACACAATACTTACAGAGATCTTTTATCCCTCATCATTATAATTCCAAGGCTGTGTTTTTTAATCAAGTAAACAAACTTATTCTACAGTCTCCCTGTCACTGTTATTGGGGAACACTTGCCCTGTTGGCCACAGAAGGGATTTATTTGTTTTTGGATATATTTCACTATTAATTGAAATCAACACTTAATGTTCTTCAAATATTAGTCAAGCATATTGTTGCAGGCAACATTTTAATGAAATTACTGTAATATTCCAGTATGTTACAATAATCTGACAAGTTAAAAGTTCACATAACTAAAATACTGAGTATCAAACCATTTTTGCATAGAAAAGGCACTTTCTTTACCAAATAGCATGTGTGGGGTTGAACTAACGTGTTTTTGTAAACTTTGTCCTAAGTTACATAATGTGATTTATAATATAAGTTTCATATTGTTATTATTTTAAACTGCATGATTTGTAATATTTAGTTACAACTATTACTTGTGTAAGCAAAGACACATGACAAGGAGAGCATTTGTACTGGGATATGTGCATTCCTTGGCTATGTAGTAATGTTGGCAAGTGATGCTCAGTTGATTAAAGTCAGGTAAGAATCGCTACTACTCCTGTAAAAAATTAGTTTCTGGGAGACATCGCTGCTTGGTGTATTATAGACACTTCCAGATAAGTAAACACTGTCAGTATGCTTTTCTGTTTTGCCTGTACTGATATCTCCATTCTTTCATGTCTGCCATCATCTCAGTAGCTGGAAAATTCTCTTTTGTGGCATATGTTGGTTTTGCATGGGTTTATTTTTGGTCAGGAGGGAAGAAGCCAGCCATGTAAGTGATATTTCTGTGAGGAGGTGCTAAAAGCTTCCTCCATGCTAAGCAAAACCAATTGCTGTCTCCCTCTGAGAATAGGCACACTGCTAAGTCAATTACAAAAGCTTGTATTGCCTCTATGATAATTTATTTATGAAAGACAAAACCTTGGGAACTCTCTTTTTCTTCCTCGGAGAGGTGGGTAGGTGCCACGGTCTTCCTGCTCCAGGGCTGGCCATGTGGCCAGGACAGCGCAGCCAAGATGGGCACAGCCAGGCTGGCGCCATGTGGTGCGGCTGTCTCAGTGTGGCTCACAATGAGCTTTATTTGCTTAGCCGCTTTTAGCCAGCCATGCTGCCAACAGAAGAGCCAGAAGTAGTGGCAGTGGATTTTTTTCCCCTTTTTGGTGCACCACATGAGGAGAGGCACTGAGTGGAGCCGGCAGCTGGCGCGTCCCGCATGGCGCCGGTGGGAGCCGTGTGATCAGTGTGAGGGGCATGGCGAGCAATTGCCCAGGGTGAAGCCTGCATAGGATCAACCTTTCAACGCTGCAGAGGTCTATAAAACTTTTCAATTGATAGAACTTGGGAACAAATGAACTTACGAACACTAATTCTCTCCTGAGTCAGAGAAAAGGAAAAGGGGAAGACATGCGAGGAGAGCAACATGGCGACACTAAGGTTGGTGCAGAAGAGGGAGGGGGAGGAGGAGGTGCTCTGGGCCTCAAAGCTGAAATTCTCCTGCAAGCTGTGGTGAGGACTATAACACAACAATCTATTTCCTTGTAATTCATTAAGTGCGTGGGGGAATACAGAAATCACCTGCAGCCTGTGAGAAAAAGGTGCTCATCCTGGAACGTGTGGATGCTGAGAAGCTGTGATCAAGTGAAAGACTTGAAAGAGAGAGAGAAGCCTTGCTTCCAGAGATAGAAGAAAAACACTTTTGCTTTCATACTAGAACAGCTTATCCTTAAAACAAAACCCCATGAACCAAATGGCCCATGAAAAAACAGTTGTGGGAAGACTTCTTTGCCCTTGGGAGTGACTCATGTTGCAGCAAATTTGGGCGGGGCTGCTACTCGTGAAAATTAGAACGACATTGGAAAAGTTCACAGAGAACTGTCTCCTGTGGAAGAGACTCCATGGCATAGCAAAAAAACACCTCTCCCTAAGCAGACCGAAGAAAGACTTTTAGAAGTGACAAACTGACTAAAAGCCCCATGTTTTGTCTCCCTCTGTTGTTGGTCGGAAGGAAAGAAGGGCTATGGAAGGGTTTTAAATCTCATGATTCTTTTTAAATTTCATTAATAGATTTTTCTTTATATATTTTAAAGTTTTGAGCCTGTTTTGCCTTTGAAGTCTTTTACTTCTAATCCTTATCTCAGCCCATGAGCTTTTTAATTGTTCTTTCCCCCTCCTCTACTCAACTGTGGCAGAGGAGAATAAGTAAAGGATTTTTTGTAGGTGCACTGGCTTTTAACACACTGTAGGTGCATTGGCTTTTAGCCAATGTCAAACCCATGACACTATCAGATTTTACTTTACTTACTATCACTGTAAGAACATTCACATGTCTCAAAGCAAATAAACCATTCACTACTAACAGTACTAAGAAAAAGTTACAATTATTTGAGGTCCACATTTACTGAATTCTGTCCTACACTATTTCCAAGAAAAAAAATGCAAGACAGAGGATGACAAGAAAAAAGCCCAGTCTGACAAATTTCTACAACTTAGAGAAAGCAAAGTTTAAAAAGCAAGGAAATGCAAAGAACTGCAATGGTTGCGGTTGCAAGGAAAGGCTATTACAAAAACATTAATGGTTTAAAACAGAAAGAAAGGAAAAAGCCTTTAAAAAATTTAAAATAGTAATGAAAGAAAAAAATGAAAAACCAAATACCCATCCACCTGCCACCAACACTCCCCCAAACCAAAAAAATCCGAACAACCAAGCAACCAAACACAAACAAAAATAAAAATAACCAAGCAAATGGGGACCACTAGAAAAAAAAAAACAAAAACAACCTACTAAAAATTACAAAAATTTTAATCCCTGTCTTAGCTTTCACCATCCCCTTCCTCTTCTGAAAAATGTCTCTGAACATTTCTGTTTGTGCTAGTTTTAATGCTACATTATGGAATGCTACATTTACAATTAAGTGTTTTGTGCATTTACAATTAAGTGTTGTTGCGTTTGCCTACAGCAGCTGTGCAGCATGAAGGGAGATGCTGGCTGGGAACCCACATCCTGTAATTGCTTGAAAAGCACACTTACCAGCAGGAGCAGGAATAGGAGCAGCAGCTCTACCAGCTGCTTGGGGTGAAATGTGAGGCTGAAGAAGATCTGTTTAGTAAAAAGTTTTAATAAGCAAGGAAATGCACAGAATGGAAATAGTTATGCTTACAAGGAAAGGTGATTACAAAATGTTAATGGTTTAAAACAGAAAGACAGGGAAAAGCCTTTGGTTAAAAAGAAAGAAAGCAAGCAATTAAAAGAAGTAAAAAAAGAAAAAAAATCAAAAATCAAACACCCACCCACACACCTCAACCCCTCCCCAAAACCAAAAAATTCCAATCAACCAAGCATCCAAACCCAAACTAAAACCAAAAAACCCCACAAGGAAATAGGAGCCAATAATAAAAAACACTAGACTAATAATTTTAATCCATGTGTTAGCTTCCACCATCTCCTTTCTCTTCTGAAAACAGTCTCAGAACATTTCTCTTAGCACTAGTTTTAATACTCCCTTATGTTTATATTTAAGTATTGTTTGCCCAGAGAAGCTGTGCAGCATGAAGGGAGATGCTGTCTGGGAACCCACATTCAAGTGACTTTAATTGCTTGAAAGGCACAAAGCACACTTACCCACAGGAACAGGAGCAGCAGCAGGAACAGCAACAGAAGGAGGAGGAGGAGGAGCAGAAGCAGGAGGTGGAGGTGGAGGTGATGGTGGTGGAGGAGGTGGAGGAGGAGGAGCAGAAGTGGGAGCAGGAGGAGGAGGAGGAGGTGGAGGTGGAGGCGGTGAACCACCTGCTTCAGATTCAATGTGGCAGTGTGAAGATTCTGTTTGGAGAAAGTAAATTGTAATAAGCAAGGAAATGCACAATACTGGAATGGTTGTGTTTGCAAGGAAAGGCTATTACAAAATGTTAATGGCTTCTAACAAAAAGAAAGGGAAAAGTCTATGAAGGAAAGGAAAGGAAATTGCAAGGAAAGGAAAGGAAAGGGAAAGGAAATTTCAAGGAAGGGAAAGGGAATTTCAAGGAAAGGAAATTTCAAGGAAAGGAAATGAAATGTCAAGGAAATTTCAAGGGAAGGATATTTCAAGGAAAGGAAAGGAAATTTCAAAGAAAGGAAAGGAAATTTTAAGAAAGGAAATGTCAAGGAAAGGAAAGGAAATTTCAAGGAAATTTTAGCGAAAGGAAATTTAAGGAAAGGATATTTCAAGGAAATTTCAAGGAAGTTTCAAGGAAAGGAAATTTCAAGACAAGGAAATTGCAAGCAGATTTCAAGGCAAGGAAAGGAAATTTCAAGGCAAGGAAACTAAAGGATATTTTTAAAAAAGGAAAGGAAATGCAACTTCAAGGAAAGGAAAGGAAATTTCAGAGAAATTTTAGGGAAAGGAAAGGAAATTTCAAGGAAGTTTCAAGGAAAGGAAAGTTCAAGAAAAGGAAAGGAAATTTCAAGGAAAGGCTATTTCAAGGAAATTTTAGGGAAAGGAAAGGAAATTTCAAGGAAAGGACAGAAAATTTCAGGGAAAGGAAAAGATATTTCAAGGAAGTTTCAAGGAAAGGAAATTTCAAGGCAAGGAAAGGAAATTTCAAGGCAAGGAAAGTTCCAGGAAAGGAAAGTTCCAGGAAAGGAGGAAGGATAATAATATTAAAAAAAAAACCCAAAAAACCTCAAAAACCAAACACATACCCACCCACCACCACCACTCCCCAAAACCAAAAGAAATCCAACCAACCAAGCAACATTCAAACTACAACAAAAAAACCCCTAATCAAATAATGACCAATAGAAAAAAAATACAGCACTAATTTTAAGTCCTGTGTTAACTTTCATCACCTTCTTTCTCTTCTGATATATGTCTCTGAACATTTCTGTTTGCACTAATTTTATTGCTTCAATATGTTTACAATTAATTGCTGTTGTATTTTCCTACAGAAGCTGTGCAGCATGAAGGGAGATGCTGGCTGGGAACCCACATCCAAGTGACTGTAATTGCTTGCAAAGCACACTTACCATCAGTAGCAGGAGTAAGAGGCACCAAAGCTGCTTCGGATTCAAAGTGAGCCTGTGAAGATTGTCTTCCTGCACGTAATGCTTCAATTCTGGCAGCTGCCAGTGAGTAGAGTTCCCTAAGATGTCTAAACATGTTCTTTAAATAAAAGTAAAAGGAATCATTAGCTACACTTAAATGCCAAATAGCACACATCCACATTTGTTACAAAAGACAGAATTTTTTTTTAGCAGAGAAATCAAATACAGTTTGTAAGCCAGGCAGATTCTTAGTCCCAGGACTTGAACATCAAAAAGGTCTAACACTGGATTTTGTATTTCTTCTAGAATGTTGAATACTAATGTAATTGAGGAGCAGGGAATGAGTCCACACCCTAGTTAGAAGATGCTGTGATGTTTTCAAGTATGCAGTACAGCACTGAGCTCTTGATACAATTTTTTCATTCTATTTAAATACAAGGCTCACTGCAAGTTCAATTTTTGTTCACAAAAAATTACCACATAGTTTCAAGCTGATGTTCACACTTCCAAGATGAGTCAATTTACTAATCCTTCCACTCCACAGCAAAAAAATTAACTTGCAGTAACAAAAGAAGCATTGTAAACCTACAGACCTCTGAAAACAAATAATCTGATTGCACTAGAACTGGAAAAATGTAGCTGTTTCCATGTATGTAGTGGAATAATGTCCCAATTTTGTTATATTGGTTTAGATTGATGATAAAGTTAGCAGGACAAGAGAGCACAGATGATTTGGCAGTACTGGTCACTTTATATCTACCCCAAGTAGTCTCAACTAACTGTTGAAATTATTGGTCTTCTTTACAATGCATAATCATATTTTATTTGTTATAATTTTTCCCTTCAGATGGTATGAAATTGGACTTTTGAATGTAAACCTGTGATACAGACAAAAATTAACCTTGTACCACAAACAGGGATTTACAAAGGTTTTTCAGTTTTCCTTTTCAGTTTTCACATTGCTGATCTTCAGAATAGATGTTAACCCAGCTAAAATCAATCGGGTTGTTTCATTGTGGTGCCTAGGAAACAGCAGTGGCAAATTAACCCATATCACATCTTTTTTCATGAGAAAAAAATCTCCAAAATGTCTTGGTTCTGTGGTTCTAGTCCTAAAAGAGGATTCTTGAAGATTATAAGGCCTTTAATTTAAATATGCGCATCGCAGACTAACTAAGGCAGTTCTAGAGGATGTGCCTGCAAACAACTCCACTGCTTTCAATGACAAGTGCCCCTAAAATGATTCCTAAATGCTTACCTCACTCAAGATTACAGGATTGCCCTTAATACAGTTTGGCATGGAGTAAAATTAAAATCCATTAGGTGACCTCTGTCTATAAAAAGGCAAATTTTATCATAAAACCTCAATAATGTGCTTGGAAAGGAATCAAACAGGAAGTAGAGATGAGGGCAGAGGAGAGAGAGAGGGAAAAGGGGGAAAGAGAGATGTGAAAAGGGAGAAAGAGGAAAAGGTGTGGAGAAAAGGAAGTTCACAGTGACACAGACTGTGAGCCATTGCTGCTGTTTGTATATGTATTGAGTTACCAAGTGCACCTGAGGCTGCAGGTGAACAAGAACTTCACAGTTCTGCCCCACCAGCGAGCTCCCCAGCACATACTGTACTATCTTATTTATACCACAAGCACTCTGTGCAAATATGAAATGCAACTTTTCGTGTTTATGATTCTCTTCTGGAGAGAAAGAGGGAAAAGGCTGCAGGTGCTTCTGCAATCATTGTGAGGTCAAAAAAGAATGGGAGTTGAGATGGGACTTAAAAAAAAAAAAAAAGCAGCATCCACTACCAAATTAGAAAATAAGGATTTTAAAGCTGGCGATTGCCACAAATGCCTCCTGTGGAAAGATGCCACCCATGGGACCTTTTGTGCAGCTCTAAAATGGATCATCACTGTACTGGGGAAATATTTGTAATTCAACCGTTTGACAAAAAAATTCATCTGTGCTAATTAAGCTTCATGGGACTCTCAAGGCATTATATATTTCATATTTCCATATTTTAGTGTGGAAACACGATAATGCACACATAATTTATGTCTTTATCATATTGAAATGTATGTATGCATGCAAGAGGGCAACAGTGAGAAATTATAATCTGCCTTTCTTGAATGTTTGATTTTGTGACCCTGATCCTGCAATTGTATTCTGCATTAGAACAGAAAATCTACAATCAATTGGGAGGAATTACTGCAGAAGCTTACACACTGTATGCAATACTTACCCTGTCTAAGTTCCTTGCACTTTACTTGATTACCTACTCTCTCCCTAATTCAGACAGAGAAGCACAATGAAAGAAATATGTACTCACTCTGCCTTTTGTTCTCTCATTAGGAAAAAAATTCTGCTTTAGCACTAATGTATTCTGCACAACTATAAAGACTAAGGGATTGTTTCTGTAGAAGACCAAACTTAAAAACAATAAGGATGCATTGCACTGAATCTGCATTCAGAGCTGAAAATATGGCACATTATTGGTAAATTTCTCTTTTTTTTCCACTCATTGTTTTGTCCTAAAAAAATTAGTATTTTGAAATGTGCAAGTCTTTAAACCTACAGAAGCAAAATAGCTTCTATATTTAAACATTCTAAATAGCAATCTCTTTTAAATGAGGAATGCTCTAAACACCACAGTTAATTCTAGAACCGTGGGTTGAAAAAATCTGATACTGACCAAGAAGGAGCCTGAAAATCTCATCTTTTTTGTTTGTTCGGTTTTGCTTTTTTGTGGGGATCTTAGTTTTGGTTTTGTTTGTGGGGTTTTTTTAATTAGTCTTGTGTATATTAATGGGAAAAAAAGTGAAGGGGATAGAGGGATATTAATTTCCAAATATATATACTTCTGCCCATGTTTGTTTTCCCATCCATTATTTAATACTGTAACTGCAAAACTGAAAGTTGACATCATCTCTGAAATACCATGTGCAAGAGTATACATGGAAATTCTTTCAACTGTTGACTGCAATACTTTTGAAGCTTTTTGCTCTCCACATGCTCAGAGCATAATCTGTCTGCCTGTTGCAGCTCAGATGCAAAAAAGAAAGAAAATTTAAAAAAAAAAAACCAGGATTGGTTTTAGACTCTAACCTGGAATGATCTAGCCTCTGGCCTGTCTCTCATTGCTTCCTCTGAAAGGGTCTTCAGGCTGGGGAGTGGCGCGGCTGCTGCAGCATCTGATGCCACAGCCTCGTCTCTGACCTAAAGGGAAAATACCCCAGCATCAGTGGTAATTCTCCTTCAGACACACCAGCGGGGGTGAACGGTGTCCCCTTGAGCCCATTGAGTGGACTTGCTTTGATCACTGGACCTAACATCCATGGATAAAGTACGACTGATTGAATTTTCATTGCAAATAAATCTCTCATTCACAGTGCTGGGAGAGAATGCTACCAAAAAAAGAAAAAAGCACCCTGCCCTGAAAAGAGAAAGGCCAAGGACATGGCACGACGTATCTATTACTGTAAAAACACAGCAGTTGCTGCATGACATTCACTTGCAAAGTTTGAAAGAAGCCAGTATGAAGATGGTGGTGGCACAAAGGAAATTTCTTATCAGCACAGTTTGCTGTAGGTGAACCACGCAGTTTAGGTTCTGTCACTTTCCATGAGCATTAAAGGAAAGAGACTTGAAAAAGATATCTGAAAATAAAGTTAACAACAGTTTTGGTGAATACAGAAACTAAAATAAAGAAGAGATTCCCATTTTGCTAGGAATTAAAGATGTAGTAAGGGAAATGGACACTCTAAGGTAATGAAAACATCTCTTGCTCTGTGCTGCTGTAGATTGAAAGCAGTTATAAAACCACCTACCATTAGAGCTATACTATAATATGAAAATATTCCTTTCTCCTAAATAATTAATATGTATAGCTTTGTTGGACCTTCAAATAGTCTTATACCAGGCCACACTTGTACAAGTCAGAGAGAAAACTTGAGATTATTATTAAATTTAAAATGAGCTTTAAAAAAATACCATGGAAGGTTCTGACCACAGATTATGACTTCCTGCATTTTCTTTTCCTATTAATAATTTTCAGAGGTTAAAGTAGCAGACACAAAGCCAAATGTTTTATGGCCACCAAGTATGTGATCTCTCATTCTTCAGTAGAGGGTTAACCACCACAATTGCTAATTTTTTGTATGTTGCATTAGTCTTGGCAACCAGAAATAGTGCTCAGCGAGGGAAGGCAAGTGAATTTTGTCATAAATTCTACATTTAGAACAAGGTGTGTGTATACTGCAAGCTTGCATTTTATTCCACAATAGTTTTTTAAGATGGTAGAAGTTGAGGGAGGAAACTTCAACTCTAAGGAAAGGAAGTTGCTTTGCAACAACTTTTCTCCTCCCCTGAGAATAAACAGTTCTAAGAGTTTGGCATGTTTGGAACACAAATCAGAGGGAGCACTTCAAATTCATACCTCATTCAGGGCGGCCTCTGCAGCTTTTATATGATTAATGATCAACTCTTCGTCTCTATTATAAAAGAAAAAACAAAACAAAACAAAACAACAATGGAGTAACTTTATAGAACTGAAGCTCTTCCAATGTACAAATTAATCTTCAGCTACTTTATGGTTTTGATGTCTTGTAAAATAATTGTTGATAAACTGTTTAAATTGTTGATAAATTATTGATAAACTCCAATGCAAACCCTAAAAATAGTTCATATTGGTGCATTTGGTGCATTTCCAAATGAAAGATGCTTCTGTTGAGGATAAGCAATTAAAACTGATCTAATTATATGCCTATCAAAACTGTCATGGCTTGGATATAGAGGTCATTAAAAGTCTCTAGCAGGATGGTATTATATTCTTGTATTGGAAAACACTGACAGAATCTGTTTATTTCATCTGCTTTGCTTTTATGTTCCAAAGGGAGAAAAAAAACCCTATTAGTTGTGAAGAGCTGCTAGAACAATGAAGGGAAAGTTATCTTTGTTGGTTTTCAGTTGCTATATACAGAAAGAAAATGCCATTTTTAAAGTCTCTTCACATGAAAATAATCTTTTCTGGATATATGTGTGGCCACAAAGAAGAATGTCCAAAATAGATTGGGGTGATTACAATGGAAAGGGCAAGCATTCTAGAACAAATCCTTCTGCAGGTGACAGCTGCTTGGATCAAATCCTACCAAATAACATTTGTCATTTTAATGAGCTTGTTAAACATTTCATGGAGGATTATACAAATTGCATTATTTCCCTCGTGCATAAAGCCCTTACAGCTTCTCAGACGTTGGTCTTCAGAGGTCAAATGAACCCATGTATGACTAAAATTTTTTTAGATCCTAGCCATGGAACAACAACAATATTCATAATACATGCTTCATACTATGGTAAGTATTAGAAACAAAGTCTGCGAAGTTGTTGTTTTATTTTAATCTCACCATATGGCGTAAGAATTGGTTAGTAATAAGCTCCTTCAAGTCAAGGGGGCTCCTTTTGACCACCAGTCTTTTCAAAACCAGTGCCTGAGCCTTTTCTGTCATTCCAGGTGATGGTGCAAGTGGTGTGGGGATTAGGTGTAAATCCAAAACTCCCTGAAATCAGCTGGAAGATCTGTCTTGTACCACAGGAAAGGCGAGATCCAAAATGGGTTTCAGTCCCTTTGGCAGTGAAGACCTGTCCCCTAGCTGATGCTTCTGTATTTACTATAACTAAATGGTATCTGCCTATAACAAGATGGAAACACAGAGAAACACAGAGAACAAACAATCATTTCTTAAATAAACAGAACTTTAAGGATGTGCCAAAGAGATGTTGTCAGATCAGTAAGATCGCACAGGTCTTTTGTTTACCAGATATTTCAGCACCCAGAATTTGGAGCACTATTAGGGGATAACTGCATAAAATGTATGACCTAGTATTTTGAACTAACACTTTTGCTTTTAGAAGACTATGTCTGAATTTCAAAAAAAAAGGAGACAGATGTACTTTTCTCTTCTAACCTTACACTTTCCAGGGCTAAAACCTGCCCATGGAAGTAGGAATTTCAGTTTTTATACATTTTAAGTGACATCCCCCAGGCCCCAGGGCTCACATTGCTCCCTGTTGGATGGCACGCTCTGCCTCCTGGAGAGTCTCCTGCAGCCGCTGCTGGTCCTGCTCTGTGTCTTTCAAGAGTCTATTCTGGTGATCCAGAACTTGGTCTCTTCTCCTCAGCTCTTCTGTTGCATTAGAGAGGCTCTGCCAGCAGAGAGCAGAGTTGCTATTTAACCCAAATAAACCTCACTTTATGCCACTGGCTACTGACCAACGTGGAAGACAAATTGATTGCGAAGTAGATTTGGACCACTGCATACTAAAGTTTTATGAATTTCCTAGCAAAAGCATTAATGACTCAGAACCCCCCCCCCCCGTTCCCCCCCCCCCCCCCAGTTTTAGAAAACAAAATTATTGTAGGTAAAAAGCCCAAATCAAACCCCCACTGAAGACTTTTTCGTTAATTGTTGAAAATAAAACATCCATAGCTTAAGAAAAAAAATGGAGTCTTTGAAGTGTTTTCTCAGTAGCCTAAAATTCTCAGCAGACTGAGTAGTGTATTTACTCCTCTTATTTCATTTATACAAGGACTGCACTATTTGGCTTGTTGAACAGAAGGTGAAACTCTGGTGACTGTTCCAGAAGAATAACATTACCATCAGAGGTACATTGGAGACCTGGCTTCTATCTTTGTTGGTACATGAGTGCAATTCCAGTGTATTGCTCAGTTCCTGAACCCGTCGCTGGTGTTCTTGTAAAAGCAATTGTGCCTCATGCTCACGCTGCAAAGCATTATCTGACTCCTCCTGTACATTGTCTTGGTTGATTCTCTGGAAAGAGAAAGAAGTTGTGCCTGATTCTGTAATTATATTCAGTGCTTTCCCTACCACTAAGTGAGTTCCACTTGCAAACCTAGCAAATTCCAAAACAAATGCATGCTTAGGATTAGTATTGAAGTTTTTTTAACATGAAGACAGATCACTGGACAGTAAAATGGCAGACCAGTTAATTACTGTGTTTTTTATAAAGAACATTCATGGAAAGTTTTGGCATTCATAATTCTTGTCAAAGTAGCACCCTAGGATGCAAAACTTCAATATTTAGAAGGAAAAATACGCAGATCAATGTTCAAAAACTTAGTGGATAGCTTATTAATCCTTGTAAACATCTTTGTGGACTGTTCTTCTCCTCCAAAAACTGTTCCAGATAGAGGAAATAATTCTTCAAGGAAAGTCATCATCTACATTTCAACTACAATCTAAAATGCGGCAAGTTTCATCTAACTGTCCCAAAACACTAAGGGAATAAAACCTGTTAAGAACAAAACTGAAGATGATTAGAGATTTTTGAGTTAAAAAAAAAATCCATTTCACTAGCTAAGACTAGGAAGGACAATGGGTGAGACATCATCTAGCAGACATTCTCTGCTTGGAAGTGTTTGGATTGGGACACCCTGACAGGTTCTACCAACTAGGCTTCAGGTTAGGGAACCCACAGTGTCTCAGTAAGTCAATCAGCAACAGCAAAAGATTCAGGGGAATTTTGGGCATTTGTGCTACTGACAATGTTGGAGAAGGCTTTTTCTCCCCCTGCCGTAAAGTAACTTCTTCAGGGAAACATGACCCAGTAAAATTTGTATTGTTTTTATCATAACAACATCCATTATTATGTTATTTGTCAACATCCATTCAGAGTTTAAACTGCTGCATTTGTATTTCCTGAACTTCTCATGAACAGTCTTATTGAATATGTTCATTCCAGCTGACTTTACTCTGTGGAAGTGAAATCTTCTTTTAGGATACATAAATCACATCAACATTTCCAACAAATGGGAGAACCTGCATTGCTGAAGACCAAACTGTCATTCATACAGGATACCTCCTTCTACAAATCAAAAGGAAACTCCAGTGGGAAAAGGGTATTTCTAAATACATCTGTCTTCTAGTTTAGTGACATTTACTGGACAAGTTTTCTGGAAAATTCTATTGAAAGGAAATCAATTTTATGCTTGTTTTCCAAAATAAAACAAATCAAAAAATGTGTAGAAAGGAGAATCTCTTTTAAGCAAGAGAGTCTCCAAGTCAAATGTACTTACACGCTGAAGTTCATTTAATTGCTCTTGCAGTCTGCAGGCTTTTTCAGCATCTTTTTGCATCTCGTTGAAAGCCCATCTGCATTCTGCAAGCTGCAGGTGCAGTGAGTGGGACTCTACCTCTGCTGCATGAAGCCTTTGTAAAAATCCAAATACTTCTTGCTGCAAGATTGCTATGTTTCTCTGTCAGCAAACAAAAACAAGTTGATGGGCTATAAAGTCTGCTATTTTAGCAATAAAATGAATAATATTTAAGACCCAAGAAAGTGAAGACAAAGCCATCATTTTTTCCTCTATCTCTAAAAGACATACACAAAAGTCTGAACCTGTCACCTACCAAGGGTTACTGCAAATTCTGTTTACAAAGAACTACTATTTTCACCTAAAGTCTACTATAAAATATTATGAGAGAAAGTGTTTGTCTTTTCATTTTGGTTAAAGGGAAGAAGGTTATCTTTACTGAAAGAAAGGATGGTAAACATGAGAAAATAGGAAACAATAATAAAAAGCAACCTTAACACTTACATCAAGCCAAAAGCAAATTTGTTCTTATAAGCTAATACAGATCTGATAGAACTTGAAAAAAAAATCTTTTCCTTGGATACGCTAACCTGTTGTAGTTTGTGTCTAGTATGTTCTGTTTCCCCCATGTTATGATGTTAATGGTTCTGCCTTTGTTCCCCTCCGTTCCACAGTTACTTGTCAATCTCCCAACGCCTCCCCGGTTGCCCCAGTTACCGATGTATCTTTTTAATTCCCCGCCCCCGGCTGCCTGCCAGTCACCCGGCACTCCTGCCTCTATCTCTAGAACCTTCTAGCCAGAGCGTCGGGTGATTGGTTCAGGGGCCGGGGGCCCTCCCTCCGTTTGTTAGAATTGGTTCTCCTTTTATGTCTGTCACCTATGTATCCCCCTTCCCCAGACTCTGATTTGTTCATGTGTTGTTACCACCCCTACCTCCCACTGCCTTTAAAAACGCAGTGTTTCCCCGCCCTCGGGGCTCTGTTGTTCCTGGATCGCTTGGGTGTGCTTGGTCCCTCCGGGGGCTCAATAAGCCCTATTTTGCCACTAGCTGGAGAGTCGCCTCTTCCTCCTGCGGAGTGGCAGTCCTGCACGGCAACATCCCTTTGGCTGAAGGCGGGCTGGCCGGCTAGCCTGGGCGTTCACCATCTGCCGGCCGACTTCACTAAGCCTCCTCCAGAAATCATTTGTCAATAAACAAAAAGACCTATTCACACTCTAATGTGTGACAAATCTAGTTCTTAGTGCCCATGTAGTAGTACTTCATTGTCATGGACTCATTACCAGCCTGAAACCAAATAAATGCTGCTATCGAGGGAGCTTCACCATTGCTGTAAACCTATTTTCCTGAAGGGGGACTGTAAATCTGCTTACTGTGCTGGGCAGTCTGTCATACAATCCAGTTTCCAGGGCCTGGGCATTTACTGTCTGGAGCCCACGAGGCAGCCTCTGTGTGAGGGAGTCCCTCTCCAGGTAGGCTCTGCACCCGCGAGCGTTCCCTTGAACTGTCTCCATCAGAAGGCTCAGGTTGTCCATCAGTTGTGCAAAGCAGTTCCTGGCTGCACTGATAAGTGAGTGTCCAAAAAGCCAGGACTGTGCATCTTTAAGAAACATCACCACAAAGGAAACACGGAGCAGGTTATTAGTTCCGGTTTCTTGTAATATCCTGTTCTTTTTCATTTATACAAGATGGAATCTGTAAATATTCTGAAACACAGAATACAGAATCTGAAGCACTGTTCAAACTTTGCTTTTTAATTTTCAATTTCTTGAAAACAGCATGATCAAAGAAGAAAGTGCCTGCAACTGAATCTAAAGACATTTGTTTGAATGGCAACTTTTATACCAATTTAGTGTTTAGCCTTTTGGAAAATGCATCATCTTGTCTTTGTCCTGCTATTTCCCTTTATTCACATAAAGTATCCCTCTTCTTGTATCCTTTTTTCTGTGACAAAAATGTGGAGACTCTAAAAGTAGAGGTTAATAAAGAACCAGGGATGGCAGCAATGCAGATGGACCAAGGGAACGTGTATCAGTTCTCACTGTAAATAAACTGCAGAAACACTCTCCAGCCTTCAGCTTCCATGGCTCTGTATACTGAAAGGATAAAATATCCTATCAGCTGTTAAAGAAAATGGATCTGTTCCAACAGTACAGAGATGTGATCATTCAGAGAATGTAGAAAAGAGTTACTATTGTATCTTGCAATGAAATTACTCCTTCAGGGAAACAGTCCCACTAAAATCTGTATTGACTAGCTCAGGATATAACCTCTAGTCAAAGGCGTCTATTATGTATTTCGACTAGCTCAGGATATAACCTCTAGTCAAAGGCGTCTATTATGTATTTCTGCTACAACAATATCCAGTTAAAATTACCTTGTTTGCTGAGAACACACTCCAGTTCTGAGATGGAACTGATTATTGCAGTATAGAGGTTAGAACTAGTCAACCAGTGAAGTGCTTCAATACAGTCAACTCCTTCCTCTCCAAAACCTGTGAAAGAGAATTGCAGCTAGCAGGATAACTGAATACTAAGATATGGCACACTGCTATCTCCAGCTCTTTCAGAAATTAACCAAAAATAAGCATATAAACAACAAATTAGACGGAACAATTTAGAGTGTTTTAAGCATGCTTCCAGAATTACTTTTTTTAAAAAAAGTAGATGAATCTTCTAATTTGGAAAACATTTTGATACTATTTATCCTTTTAGAGGGAAGTATAAACTGGTCTGGTAACAGAAAGGGGCAAGTAGACATAATCTCGAAAGAAAATTTTAAAATCCTATGCTAATATTTTACCTGAATCAGAAAGCAATTTTGGTGGAAAATTCTAGGAATTTTGGTAGGAAATAGGTATTAAAAATTATTAGAAAAATAAGAGGAAATACTTTAAAAAAAAAAAAAAAAGGTGACAGTTAATCATTTAGGAGCATTGCAAGATCTTTACCACAGAGAAGATGCTGCAGCGCCTAGTTCTGAAATCCGTAACACAAATATCAAGGATATCAGATACTGTTGAGTTCATGTGCATAATTGCAATTTTACTTGCAATGCTTAACATAAGAGTAGGCATTTGCTCTTAGAGTGAAATACTTTCATGAAGAAACACAAAAAACATAAATCCATAAATAGTAATTGTCAGAATGTCATTAAATATGTCTTCATGCTCTAGCAATAATAATAATATTGCTCTTTGTTATTCCCTAAGCATGTAATTTGACATCTTAAGAACATTTCACTTGCGTGTCAAAGGATGCCTGCCTCTGGATTCTCCCAGACAAACTTGAATTCCAGAGCTTCCTCTGCATCCATCTGTCCAGATGAAAAATGTACAAGAATGTCGGGCCAGAGCCCTCAGCCTGTTAGCAGCCAGAACTGCGATCACGGCTCTTCGGAACACATAAACCAGGTTCTTGGCTCTTCTCTGCCTCAGCCTGCCTTCGTCCTGGTTTCTTTCCACCACAGCAGGGAGAGCATAAAGGAGGCTGACGATCTTGTGGTTCAGGAGTTGGTGCTGGTTCACCCGTTCCTGGAGAATGTCTCTTTGGCGAGACGTGGTGCACAGTCGGCCGTAGAGAGAGCACAGGGCCCCTGACAGCAGCGCACAGGCTGCCAGCAGGGGTGAGCGTCTAATAGTGAATTTTTCAAGGAATTGTTTTCCTGGGTCAGTTGTGCACACATTTGTTCAAGGCCACACAGTTTTTGCCTGCTTTTCTGCTTCCTCTCTTCACATTCCTGCAACAGAAAGAAACCAAACCAAAGTGGAAGAACTATTAACTAGATGGTTTTTACCTAGACAAGAGCAAAAAGAAAATTCTTAGTTTTGCCATTCCAATGATTCATTAAAGGAATAAAAAATGTTAGTAATGACAGTGATAAAAGTATCTCTTCTAGTCAACAATTACAGAATCAGATATATGAAACCAAAGCAATGGTAGGAGGGAAATTGCCACGATCATCAACTGCAAATGTACTCCTGATTTCTGACAACAATTCACCAATACTGTGACAGCTCACAGAAGGTCCAACACCACTTGTCTGCCCACAGTACAGTTTTAGGGGTTGACTTAGTAGTACCATCCTCCAATTTCAGAGAGAACACTGCTCTACCAAGTAGAAAACCAGTGTAAGTGAAAGGAAAAGTGTAAGGAAGGTTGGAATATGAAACTAGACAAATTTAAGTTTTCACCATGCAAAGACTTCCAGCCCTGAAATCTGCATCAAATACAGCATTATTCTGTGAAGTAAGTTGCAGTAACTCAGAAATAAAAAGGGACATCTGTTTCCTTTCTTTACAATGCTTTTAACTGAAACAGGTGTGAAGGAATGTGATGATAAAGACAGTAAATAGTTTTTGTGGAATAACATTTTGGATTGCAAATAACTCATTTAATAAGCAGTGACAGTTTTACATTTTAAAACCACTTCTCACCGTAGTATCAGTAAAGCAGAGACGCTTAACTCAGTTGAAATCTTGTGATGATTGCAAACAATAATTTAAAATGGCATTTAATTTTTTGTTTTGTTTGGGTTTTTTTGGGTTTTGGTGGGGTTGTTTTGGTTTTGGTTTGGTTTTTTTGGTTTTTTGGTTTTTTTTTTTTTTTTTTGCAAAGCCAAGACATTCCAGATTATTATGAAGTTTTAAAACAATTTCAGGGAATTCTAACATAGAGAATGTTTTCTTTATAAATAGCTCCTAAGTTTAGGATGTGTTTTCAACAAGCATGAAAGGATTCACTCTTGTGGTTTTAACACCACACATCCCATGCAAACTAAATGGAGGAATGAACCGAGCCAACAATGATCTCCAAATGCACACACTTGCACTTGGTGCTAGAAAATATTAGCAAGACACTTCCAGATAGATCACACTGAACTGTAGGAAAACTGAACTGTAGAAAAAAAACAACAGTCTAAAATCCCAGAACAGATGCTAAGTACATGAGAAGAGCCCTACAGACCTCATGATCAGTCTCAAAAAAAATGCTTAATTAAAAAGCAGGCACAAAAAGATACAAGCCCCACAAACACTCTCAACAATATTCACCCCTTCCAGCTTCTCTTTCCTTCCCTTTCTTCTTCTACTTCAAAAGAGAAATAAACCAGAAAACAAAGTGAAATCCTAAAGAGTGGCTTAGCCACTCTTAGCTTAGTCTCTGGAGCCAGCTGACTTACCTAAAAAGGGGCTTTTTTTTTCCTAAAACCACAAGGTTTTCTGGGAGGAGAGGTCATGTAAGCTCACTTGCATTATTATCATGCAGAAAAGTACAGCTCCTCCTTCACACAAATGCTGACATGTTTTATAATAGGTATTTCCAAAAATGTCATAATCCAAAAGTTACAATTAAACAAAAAACCCACACTGGCATTCTTTCAAATAGTAGATCTGAACCATAAACACATAATTTAAAAATGGTATTCCTGGAGAAAGCCTATTTTGCCAATGGATTATGGTAGAAGAAAAACTTGCTTTATGACTGTAAATGACTACATTCTGTGAATTCTTCATCAGTAAGATGAATTTATTATCTTTTAATTAGGTCCCTGTTGCTAGTATCAGATATTCCTTTCAGAATGTCCTGCACAGAAGGTGGAGCTGAGAGACTTGAGGCACACTCCAGTCACATCTAAAGGCCCACAGCAACAGCATCAAACTGAGCTGTGGACAAGCCAAAATAAACAGTGTTTATTTGTTAGTGTCCAAATCCTTTGGGGGGGATGAATATCAGTCCTTTTTAACGAGACTGCAGTGTGAACAAATGTCACTGAGCTCAGCAGAGGCAGCTGATGCCTGGGGACACTCACCCTCTGGTTAGCCTTGCTGAAGTTCGAGACCAGGGCTTCAACATTCTCATGCAAGAGTGCACAAAGCTCTGTCCAAGGTAACTCTTCCAGGGGGACGTTTGTCTGTCTGGAAAGCACCTGGGCATTTGCCAGGGTCTGGTATAAGTTCAGGAGGATGGACATCTCCCTCTGGAACACAAAGAAAAAAATTAATTGCTGTAGCTGGGCAATGTTAAAATCAAAAGAGATGCATCCTATGTGTGGTAGCAGAGCTGCCTGCAGCTGAAAATGAGCCCTCAAGGCTCATTCTCACAGCTTTACAAAATTCCTCAGTTCATTTCTCATAATGGCAGCCAAAATATTGCATAATATTACAGCAGAGTAAGAAAATAGATTTCACTAAATTTATCTAATTAGACACAGTATGTAAATAAAGTATGTGAGTAAATCGCAGTCCTGTGGGGGCCACAACCATGACCTGGCACAGATAAAAATTTCCATGCTCTTAGTGGATGCAGTTCATTCACCCATGTTAATACCTTGAGGTGCATTCAAACTGTGCCCCAACACCTGCACAGCACACAGAAAACTGTCTGGCAAGGCAGTTGGCAAGTTGGCAACACAACACACTTAAATTATTTTAAAATTTTGTTTTGCATGTATTATATATGATTAAATATCTGGCCAAAATAGTCCTACAGCTCCATCAAACTC
Source organism: Molothrus aeneus (assembly GCF_037042795.1). Classification (NCBI taxonomy): domain Eukaryota; kingdom Metazoa; phylum Chordata; class Aves; order Passeriformes; family Icteridae; genus Molothrus; species Molothrus aeneus. The sequence goes on from NW_027098761.1 coordinate 3,478,842, forward strand.
CACAAGCTGTGCCTCATTTATTTACAGTTATTTTAATCAGTGGTATAATAAAGTGATTCAGGTTATAAATAAATTTTAGCAACAACAGCATGCAGTAGAAATTCAATTCTTCATATTTTTAGTACATACAAGTGCCTTAGAAACTTTGATTAAGATAACAGAAATGTTATCTTAATGTTTCTCAAATGCCATGAAGACTGTATCAGTACAGTCAGAGATCAAGATAAGATTATCAGACTAGAGTGGAAAGAACATAGGGAGCGTAGAAGTGGTATAAAATATGAAAAAATACTGTACAGGTCAGGAAAGCAGGAAGGGAAAATGAAGGGAAGTAAAATGCACTGACATTTTTACATAATTTAGGCATGGGTATAGCAAAGACCAACAGCAATATATTAAATGTTACCTATGCTTAGTTTCTGCTACAGCCTTCTGCTTTTTCATTTTGGGCAGCAAAATCAGAGCTGTCTCAATGGAGTAAACAGGATCACATACAGGCACTTCTGCTTCCCAAACAAATACAAACAGCTTTGGGAAATACGCAAAGCCATCCAAGGCAATAAATACCTGATCTCATAAGGCAACCACTAATACAACTCTTCCAAAAATGAATATTTTATCACCTGCTCAGGACAGTCTTGTGGTTTGAAATCCTTTGAGTAAAACAATTAAAACAACAAGCTCTATGAATATGACAGTGAGACAATCTTTTTTTTTTAACCTTTCAGTAACATAACATTAATTTTGAGTCTACACCATTACCAGAAATCTTGATCATGAACAGAATCTTGTCCTGAATTCTTGTCATGTATAACATATATTTTACTAAGGAATACGAATAAAAAGGAAAACTCCTACCACAGCAACAACTAGCAAGCACTTTAAGTTTCTAGCAGAATATTTTGAGCTTGCAATTGTGTTTTGTAGTTAGAAATAGCAATCATTAATGCCCACAGTTAAGGCAGACAGTTGCTTTTCTCTATATATATTCCTTTTGTGCCTGATGAAATGACTTTTTCAGGCTAAGTAGGCCAGCAAATGTCTTTTAATACATTAATGCTTGCATGGAAGAAGCTGTTATGCTCCCAGAAAGAAAAAAGAAGATCCTGATTTTATTTGCCTCCAGTTTATGAATGACAGATCTGCCTGGGCAGTGGACAGCACTAAGACAAAGTGTGGAATAACTCCATCAGCTGAACAAAAGACACCCACAGATCTGAAGACTCTCTGATGCAGGTCTCCGCTCCTGTCCACAGGGAACAGACCTCATGCACCTTCCATGCTCAGAGCTCTGACAGAGAAAGAGGAGACGTTTCCAAGCCACCAGCAAAAAAAATGTATATTGCTAAGAGTAGAAAGAGAGCAAATGTTACCACATAATGAAAGGAGAGATTTTCTAAACATGCTAAGAACTTTCCTTTGTCCATACTGCTATGCAAAAAGATGGGACAATTGTTATTCAAGGTGTAGCTGAGTAAAGACAGTAGAAAGGCCCAAAGTGGTCATATAAGAGGAGAAAGTTTTCAGAAAATAATCCAGTAAAATACATCCAATGTGCCAAATCCACAGCAAAACATGCAAAAAACAAAACAGCAACAAAATAACCCCCCTGCTTTTCCATCTGAAAGCTTGAAATAATTGTCAAGCAATTTTTACAGTCAAATACATGCACTAAAACTAAAAGAGTGTATGAAAGAGAAAGAAACATTTCTACGATGGTAGCTAATGAAACGTGACAAAAAAGTTGGGTAGAAAGACAGAACATTCTTCACATGAAATGACGATCCATATCTACAAAATGCCTTAATTAGGAATGCCAGTACATCCTACCCATACTTTAAAAAAACATTTTCAAATTAGCTTCTCCAAGGCATTGGTTACATTTATTCATGTATTAAATTTTTTAAAAGGTAGCATAATAACAAAAAGGGTAAGAGTATAGCAGAGTTCTTCCACAGCTCAGCACAGCAAATGCAGCAAATCTTCAGCACAGTACATATTTTGACAGTATGTTTTAAAAAACACCTAAACTAAACGATGTGTGCCACATTTTTTTCCTTACTATTGAGCCTTCATGCAGGCTGAAGCTGCCAGGAGGAGTCACTAATGTCCCAGGGGATTCTTCAGTTTCCTTCCTTTCCTCAACCTAGTCTTTCCATTGCACGCTGGAGGATAAATGCTGTCTTTGTAAACTGGAAAGTTTCCACACAAAGATACTTTACCCAAAATTATTTTTGGCAAATGCACTGTGCTCTTTTAAAGGATAATCAATGGATTTGCCAGATACCACTTTAGCACATCACATGGATGCTGAAACTGCTTGCCTTTCTTAATTGAATGAAGACATTTATATTCCTTCTAAGAAAGATTTTTCAAGAGGTTATATTTTCAGCTACCAAGCCTCGTGACATGCAGTTCATAAGATTATTTGGATATGACCCCAAAGTTACGTATAAGAAACAGAATTCTTCATATTTTAATTAACACAACAGCTTTCTTCAGAGAGACCATGTCACATCTTGCATCATCAACGCTGATTTCAAGTACAGTTCTTGCTCTTAAGGTTTCCACATGCCTGACTCTACTCTGGAGTGACTTTTAAAGCAGACTGCCCAGAATTTTAATCTGTTCTTGTACTGTGTCAGTCAGGAAAACAGATCTATCAAGAGCCCGACATGACTAAACAGGCAACTGATGAGGAAACTCCAAGGCCAAACAATAGTATATAAAGGAGACAGAAGCAGAGACAGGAATCCAAGGAAGAATCTAAAAAGATTGCCTGAGCATTTAGGCACAGTGTCAGGAAAACCAAAAGCTTGCTTCAAATTGATTTTTGCAGAGGATGACAAAGGCTTTTCCAGCTCAAGTTTTAAGTATCTTACTAAAAAACATCTCCATCACCATGAATCTTGTATGAGTTGCTCAGGCCACAAACTTCCTTTCTTGTAGGAAAAGCCAGTTTCTTTCCTTCTCCACTACTACTTGTGTAAGTCAACATAAACACCTGTGTATACAGAGCCATATAGCTCTAGGCTGAAAGAGAGCTCACCCAAGTTCTGCTACCACAGGCACAGCAGACTGTGCTGGGCAGGAAACATCCCAAGAGATTTCCTCTGCTGTCACACCTTTCAATATTTTTTAACCATTTAAAGCTTTCAACAGCCATTCAAAAGTTGAAAACAAAGATTACCCACTATAAATGATAGACAACTTCATGACGGGAGTCTTAGAGATCCAGCTGAGTCACATAAGTGGAAAATAATGTCTTCATAATAATCTAAGTGTATATAGAAAAGCCATCTTTTCTAGACCTGCTGGCTATCTTTTCCTACACTCACCCCAACCACTACTGGAGGCTGGACCTAACCATAACTATGATTTTCAAAATTTTTTATTTGGCAAATGATCTGTAATAGGCTAGTTATTATCTGTACCATTCACAATACCTTTGGTTACTGATATGGGCCTGTTATTAATGGACTGCCAGGTTCTGAACCTTTAGTTTGGTTTGGCACATTGCACCAGATTTTCTGCTGACTGAAAATTGCAGGGAATGTAAACTACAAGTTGTACTCCAAGTGTCTACTGTCATTTTATAACAGCTTTAAAAGGAAACTTACACTTTTTTTCCTCTCTCATGTGCATTTTCTGACTCTCTGAAATCTTTCCTTGATACCCCTGAAAAAGCTTCTCTCCTGCCACGTTGCTCTTCCTTCAAAGTGCCTTCAAGTTCTTGAATTCTCAACTACCAAGTGATAAGGAAGCAGTTAAAGGAAGTTAGGAAAGACTACCATGGTCTTTAATGCTGTTTGCTGTTCTGTTCTGCTTTTTACAGCTGAATACATTCTATTAATTCTATACGGCATTGGAAAGCGTTGAACAATGTAAAAACGTATTAATACATAAAGTTCAAAACAGAAGGAAATAGATATGCCGACCAAAAGCACATTCTGTTGTCCTTTCATGGAGTTTGGATTTTCCTGTTTTCAATTATTTGTATTACTGAAGTTTTCCAGGAGAATTCTATTTTTTTAAGTAGACTCCTAAAAAGGTGGGATTAACAGTAAACACTACACTTGCACTCAGAGCAAAGCGCATGTGGAGCTTGTTCATGTACATAAACAAGGAAGGAAACCTTACCAGTTCTTCACCTATAAAAGATAAATCTCTAACTTCAAGGAATGCTACCCTCCAGTTCCTTTGTATGTTGTAGAAGTAGAGAAGGAATCAAGAAAACTGAATCATCACTACTTATTTAATTATCACTTCAGAAATTAATGCATCCTGAGACTGCAGTTCAAATTAAGCTGAGTGTCAATGCTTATGGCTTGAAAAAAAAAAAGATTGCTATTCCTTCTTGTTTTCTGCTGGTTACAAAAGAATACATGAAACAATGTAATATGAATACTGGAATATCAAAGTTCCTTGTTTTATTAAACTGTATCACACAGGGTTTGATCCATTAAAGCAATTAGGGTTTATTTCTTTAATGGATCAAACCCTGTGTGATACAGTTTAATAACACAAGAATTTGATATTCAAGTATACATATTACATTTTTTCATGTATTCTTTGGTAACTGCAGATATAATAGCTTTGAAGCCAAAATGTACTCAGCTGAAATTTGAAACTGCAGTCTCAGGATGCATTAATATCTCACACCTAGAGAAGTTGGATGTATGCACTGTATCTCCAAAATTATCTAAGTACCCATTCCAAAGATACAGGACAGAACATTTTAACAGTTTAACTACTGTGAAACATTTCCTTTCCCCTCACTGTTTCAATGCTACTTTGAATTCTCAAACATAAGAATGTGACATTTTATTTTAATATTTATTCTATTAACTTAATAGTCCCCTGAGAATAGGAGATATTTTTCTATTACCTTTTGCAATTTTGACACTCATTGCAAAAAATCTACTCAGTGTTTTCACTGGAGCAAGGAAGTCCTGGCATTTTTCAAAGATTGTACCTTTACAAGGTACATCTTCTTTCATCTTCTGTTTCATTGTAAACTTCTACCACATATTTAACTAAAAGTTTACCTGCATGATTTCTGTAGCGGATTTACATTGTATATGTGCTAATCTTGCTGCTGCAGCATCTTCTTCCAGTTTCTTTATTTTCACTGTTTCTGCCTAAAAGTACATTTTGAAAACATTCATGTCCAGAAAGATGATAACATCATGCAAAGACAACTTAATTTCTTCAGTTTATTGGGTCTCCATAAACCAATTTGTGGCATCTGAACTACTTGCGCTTTAGAACTGTGAAAACTCATATCAATAAATAAGTAAAAGAAAACAATTACATATCCAGAATATTAAAATAAAAGTTTTTGTTTAGTTAAAGAAATTGATGTAGGATTATGTTCTTGCTGCATTTTTTATACTCACAGATACTTATCTCCATGTAAAGGCCTGGACATGGAATTTCAATTGAAAAAATGCTTCTAGCAATAGCAGTAACTACAGAGCTGCTATAATAGAAATTCACATGCAATTTTAACTACACTGTTTCCTGTCAAAAAAATATTTTCACTTAGACTGATGACTGATCTGAAAAGAACAATACACTCCAAAAGGACTCCTGCCTTCAAGTGATGCAACAAAGATCAAGAAAAAGAAATTAATATTAAAAGTCATTTAAGACACCTAAAGTTACACAGATACAAATGAAGTCATTCATTTTGGACAGGTAAAGCAAAGTAGCAAGTATGTGAGACTGAAGCTGACTCTAAGCACTTCAGTTAGTGAATCCACCTTTCCTGCCAAGTGATGCTCTGCATTTTGTTAATCAAACACAAGGCACTCATAGCCTAACTCAGAGGTTTCAAAAATGAAACTGCTCAGTTTTGCCAATGCTTGCTGAGGCTCCCAGCAGCAGGGAGAAAGCTTTACTTCCAGTTCTTTGATGAGATACTCCTGTCGTGTATTCTTGAAATCCAGATGCTTGGCCTGAAGCCTCAGGATCTTGCTGCAGCCATCGTGCTCTGCCTCCATATCCTTCAACTTCCTGGCAATGCTGTTCAGGGCAGCATTTGTGTCCTAAAGATAAATAGGTACATGAATAAATAAATACATCAAGAGGTACTTTTTCAAAGATAAAGTATTGCAGTAGAGAGTTCAATAGAGGAGGAGAGACCACGTCTGTGGCAGCCATGACTTTAAAGGTCCGCCTGAGCCGCCGTCCCCGCCAGCCAGCAGAAGGAGCGGTAGGAGTGCGCGGTTTCTCGGCGCGGCGCGCGGGAGCCGCTCCGCTGACAGGGACGCGCCGGCTGGGCGGTCAGCTCTGCCCGAGGCGGACAGAAAGGCACGGGACCACAGACAGGGATGGGAGAGCGTCCCCTGACTGGGACCAGGGTTTATTCCAGAACGCGGAGTAACACCCAGGGGAAGCCGCCGTACCGAAGGGCCCTGCGGGGAGGGAATACACGTGTTATATAGGAGAAACGGGAGGGGGAGAGCTCAGACAGGCAGCGAATGGGGGCCCACGGTGAGCGCGGGCTTTATCAGAGTGACAGGACGGGTAGCCAACCGAGAGAGCTCAAAGGTGGGACCCCGGTCCCCGGCCCAAAAATTCCATGTATAGCACCGAAGATTCCGGATAAAAGGGGGGGTATTTGGGGGTGACAGAAAGGGCGCAGGTTTCCAGGGTAACCGGTGATGGACAGATAACTGGGAAAGAGGGGGAATTCCAGACAGAACCATTATACAGAAAAAGGGGGTAACAGAACATTCCAGCTTAAACCGGGGGAGCATAATAACACAACACAACACACATCAGATGATGATGTTAGAATTTTAAAATCTCAGATGCCAGCACATGTTAACAGAAGTGTTTACCCAATGCAGGCATGCTTTTAATTGACCACCAAGAAATCTCTGTTGGCCCAAAAATCACTGTGAACATGACCTTCTGTGGTAACACTAAAATCAGATCCAGATCTCCACAGGCAATCTTTCCCTGAAAGAGTGCAGCTTTTCCAATCTCTTCTGTGTCCCAGCTCAGTGGCAATGTTAGAAACATGGTGCATTTGGGAAAATGATGGGGATGGGGACATGGGGACAAAAGTTCATTTTTGTCATGATTTTAATTGCTAAAACTTCAGATGTTTTGAGAGACAATTACTCCCATAGACCAAATAATTTAATTTTCCGCTATTCTGAAAAGGATTTTCTTCTTTGTAGAAACTGAATTACTTTAAAAACCTAAGAAATATGAAGCCCTCAGTAGAATAAAATAAGATGGTCCCCACTTCAATTTCTGCATACAGAAACTGAACTAAGCTACAGGTTGGGAGAATTACTGACATTACTGGACTCTGCAGCTCTGTGAAGTCACTGCTACAAAATCCCCATAGTCCATATGAATTTGGACCAAATTTAAGCTAATCCTCTAGCTTTGCATGTCCAGCAAGACAGGTTTCTTCCCTTCAGAATGCAAAATCAATGAATAAGTAAATCAATAATCCAAAATTAACAATTTCTACGGATATATATACCTGGAAATATATTTATTTCTTCAAGTTTATCTTCCAGATATTAACTAAAGTGAACTGGGAAATATGAAATAATTAATACATAGTTTGCTGTAAAGTACTACAAAAAATTTTAAAACATTTTATACTGGAAATGTAATTAACATCAGTAAACTAAAATTGTCATGCATATACGAAGCTTGTTAAATAAGTCAGTATGATCTGTAGGATTTCAGAGTTTTGAAGAATTTCTGAACTTTTTGGAGACTGTTTAATACTATCCCCGTAGCCACCTGCAAATATTTGCTCATGAAAGACATGGCTGGATTTTGTTTTGTTTTGTTTGGTTGGTTTTCTACCGTGTGTAAACGACACAATCTCCCAAGTATTCTAAGGAAAAAAACGTGCAGGGATATGATCTCCTCCCTAACCATGAGGTGATGCTATTGCCCTTCCTATCGAATCCAACCCCTCCTATCCCGGGCCAGGATGTGCCCAACAGAGCTCATCACGATCACAAAGCAGAGGACTACTTTTCCGGCGTGTTCCAGACGCACATTTCAAATATTCTATGACTGCACTCCCATGCCTACCTCAGCATTTTCACAGCCAATTTCAGAATTACAGTTTGTGAAGTGCAGTTTTTCCAGCCTGGATTTGCCTACATGCTCAGAATCCCACTTCTCTGCATGTATTAAGACCACAATTAAATCTCCTTAGCTTTCATTTTATAACTCAGAATAACTAAAGGAGATTTAAACCAGGCCTGTAAATACACAACACAACGTCAAGATTCTGAAACCTTACAGCTCACACTGACCTGTTTCACGAGCTACATATATTCATGGCAATCTTAGTCTACTCATGTTAATTACATTTCAATTTTGTCGCTTCAATACATTAACCAACAAAGCCCCTACAACCACGGGCAGAGAACACTGCCAGGGAACTGACAGAGAACACAATGTCCTGAGCCATTTGCTGCTTCTTTTGTCCTTTTTCAAGGACGAACATCACTTGACAGAGCATGGCATACTTTGTTAACTTTGATCTATTGATGCAGCATTAAACTCTCTGAAGATAGCTTCTATAAAACACTGTACACAACAGAAGGCAATACTCTTCCAGAGCCTCCTCAAACTAACTCAGCCACTTACTGTTAGCCAGAACTCAAGAGCTTACCCCGCTGCCCCTGGCAACTTAAAAAAAAAAACTCTATCTAAAAGCAGGCTTGTTCACAGCCTATATCCTGCCCTACCCATGTAAGAATCAGCTTTGAATGAAAAGTCACTTGTGTTTCTGCTTGTTTTGAGAAGGACCTTAGGTCCTGTCCACAAGCTCCTCTGTTTTCACTACCACTGTGTACTGATAACTTGGGTTTGGTGTTTCCCATGACAAACAGCCACAACACCTTCCATCAAAGCCCCAAACCAGCATTACACACTAAGTGAAACTTCATAAAGCTGTGTCATGAACGGCAGAAGAATTGCAGCACACAATATGCGTGAACAACAAATCTCAAAGTTTATTGATAGCTCACACATATTTATATTGGTGTTAATGAAGCTTATACATATTGCAAAGCTGAGCTCATTATTGGTTAAAATACACATGAATCAACCACACCTACTTCTATGCTCTAATGATTATTTTGTTTCTATGTTTACATTCTTGTGGCTATTCTACCTAGGCTATCTTCATTTTTCTGGCAAAAGATTTTCTCCCCCATCTTCATGTTGCAGCAAAGGTCACCATGACCCTTGGCAGTGATTGGACACTGATTACTTAATCCCCAGCTTGTTTCCCCGAACCTTATCCAACGGTATCACATCGAAGTGGCCTTTCTCAGCTAGCCAATTATCCACAAAGCTCTCCACAAAGCTGTAATCTTCAGAAGTATTCTGCAGTATTTAGCTTTTTGGGGTTTTTTTTCCCCCTTAAACCAGAAAAACCCCAACCCACCCTAGACTTTTCACCAAAAAACTTTCAGCCAGCATCTAATGGAACTTTCCATCTATTAATACACCATACCTTACAAGCCCTTTCTCTTTCAGCTTTTTCTTTAATAAGGAATTCCATTCTAGCGAGGTATTCTCTGAGGATGTTATCTCTATCCACTGCAAATCTTTGCTGTTCCTCTTCCCACTGCCATCGAGAACTTTGAATCATTTCCTCAGTCTCTGCTTCTTTCTGCTGGTATTTGTCATCGAGTACTGTTGTTTACGAAAAAAAAAAAAAAAAAAAAAAAAAAAAAAAAGGGAAAGAGAAAAAGACAAATAGCACTGCAAATAAATATGTTCAGAAAAAAAAAGAAAAAAGGTATAGTGAATACCAATTCACAACACAAAATCTGTGTATTGTGATATCCTGTGAAACACTGGAACATTAACACTTCCAGTTCCACTACAGAGAAACAATCACATTTTGTATTCCTGTAGCATCTTTCACATAAGGACATGGAAATGCTTTGGAAATTTTTACAAATTAAAGCTCTTCTCCCTTTGGAAAGGAATAAAAATTCAACTTTTTCAAGGGAGGCCTCTATAGCATGGGGAACTTAATTGCATTTTTCTGCAACACTTGGCTAGCTTATTTCCAAATGTCTATGTGAAACTTTAGTCCGTATCAATTAATTTCAAGCTCAGTTTAAGTAACAGCAAATACAGATACCTGCCACATGAAAAAGACTGTAGGAAAACCTAAGGCAGGTTGGGCTAATGAGCAAAGGCTTGGCTTTCCTGAGGAAATTTACTGCTGCTCAAGAGATTTGAATCTTCAACCCAGAAACTGCCCCAAGATAGGCAAACACTGCATATATTTCTCTGTGAAAGCTTAAATGCCAAGGAAAAGTTCTTTTCCTATAAGCAGTTTTGCTAGGGACTTTGCTTCATTTCACAAACTGGCTTTTGGGTCAAAATATTTTCTATTAGCCCTTTATATTACTGAGTACAACTACCTATGTTGGTGTTTACGTGATCACCATTTTCTAAAAGATTTTAACTTCAAATTCATTCCATTCTTCTGAAATTTCTTCCTAGTTGGAGAAGGATAAAACAACAAGAAGAGACGTGGTGGGAAAACACAGAGAATTAGTGGACACAATGATGGGGAAGACCTATCACATGTTAGTAAGTCAAGCCTCAAGAACAGCAGAAAAACAGTTTGGAGAAAATACTAAAGACAGGGCACAGGTGAGGTGCTCTGTCCAAGAGTTAAGGTGGGATTGTATCAAAAGCACCACATGAGGTGAACAAGGCTCCAAGAGGCCAGGAATGAAGAAGTGCTAAGTTAAAAAATGAAAAAAAAAATGAGAAGCAACATGAGAACTAGTTTGTTTGACACTAAGCTTCTTTGACATTTGTCACAATAAAAACAAAATCAGGAAAAAACCCCAACAAAAAAACCAAACAAAACCAAACAAAAATGAAAATGAAAACAAAAACCCAAACAAACAAAAAACCTCAACCAAACAAAAACAGTTTGAGAAATTTAAACCAACCATGAGATTTGTATAATTTGTGTGTTCTCCAAATGAGTGAAAGTGCGTATTTCTTATTATCTTTTTAAAAAATCAGGCCGTATAAGTGCACTGTAGCAAATTTAAAGAGTATTATACTTACTTAAACAACAAAAAATGCATCTCCCCGGCTTTTAAGTGTGAGAAATATCACTCTGTTTGAGAAGGATTAAGAAAATTTGAGTTTCTGAATGCAGAAGAAGTAGGGGAAAAAATGTCTAGGTAAAGCCCTTCCTTTCTGCAGACTACTGTCATAACACATGTTATTTGTATAAAAACAAAACCAAAGATGACAGAAAGAGACCAGGTATGAGAATGAAAAGATAGAAATATTTTAAAATATGAAAGAACAAAGCAGTACTATGAGAACTCCTGGGGAAAAAGAAGGAAGAGAGGAGAGGAGAGGAGAGGAGAGGGGAGGGGAGGGGAGGGGAGGGGAGGGGAGGGGAGGGGAGGGGAGGGGAGGGGAGGGGAGGGGAGGGGAGGGGAGGGGAGGGGAGGGGAGGGGAGGGGAGGGGAGGGAAGGGAAGGGAAGGGAAGGGAAGGGAAGGGAAGGGAAGGGAAGGGAAGGGAAGGGAAGGGAAGGGAAGGGAAGGGAAGGGAAGGGAAGGGAAGGGAAGGGAAGAGAAGAGAAGAGAAGAGAAGAGAAGAGAAGAGAAGAGAAGAGAAGAGAAGAGAAGAGAAGAGAAGAGAAGAGAAGAGAAGAGAAGAGAAGAGAAGAGAAGAGAAGAGAAGAGAAGAGAAGAGAAGAGAGAAAAAAGAAAAGAAAAGAAAAGAAAAGAAAAGAAAAGAAAAGAAAAGAAAAGAAAAGAAAAGAAAAGAAAAGAAAAGAAAAGAAAAGAAAAGAAAAGAAAAGAAAAGAGTGTAAATAAATTTAAACAGGACTCCATGTTTTTTTCCCCCTGAAATGGAAAAGGAAGAACTGCTGGACATAGTGATAAACAGGATGTGGAGAGGGACACCTAAATTACAATTCTGTACACACTGAAGGAAGGAATAACAGAAGGTAAGGAGCCAGAGGGAAAAAAGGTATTGATAGGTTTAGCAGCTTATATTTAATTCCTATGAGACAGCAAGGGTTTTGTAAACTCTTATGAGCTTACAGAAGCAGAGGAGTAAGACATGGGAAAATAAGACACTTCCAAAAAATGCGGTAACCATAAAACCTTTTGCAATCTCTGCTTGTTCTAATGACTTGGGACTGATGTAGCCTCTGGTCTACAATTTCTCTTTTTTCTTTGAAAATTACCTTGCAGTTCCAAAAGTTTGCTTTTTGCATCAGATAGCTTGTCCTCTGCAGAATACAGCTGTATTTCAGACGTCTTTCTAGCTAACGACATTTCACTCTGCAGACGAAGAAACTCTCCTTTCTCGAGTTCCAACCTTAAATTCATTACTTCTTTTTCACAGTGAGAGACCTAGAAAATAAATATTTTGGAAATTGCATTCACAGCTGCCATCATATCCGTCTGAATTTGAAATACAGTCTTGAAACTACACATTGTAAATATTTTTTTTTTAAATGCAAACCGATCCTGTTCCTAGATCATTTTCATGTACCTTGAATACACCCCTCTGTTTTTCCAAACATACTCTTTCTTAAGAAAATAAAAGTTATAATTATATTCGACAGGAAATTTTCTGGTAACTGTATTTAACAACTAGAAAACCATTGTGTTGGGATACTAGATTATCAGACACCTCGTAACTCATTACGAAAACACAAACTCCAGTTCAATGATGTTCAGCAGTCATCATAGCAGTTATTAAACACAACAAACAGAACAAAGAAAAGGCTTCAAAAAGAGTTCTTATCTGGTGTAAGAAAGATAGTCTAGTCACTGCTGCCAAAACCTGACCCAGGAAACCACCTTAAGCACATTAAATGCAAGGAGGTGGAAAGTAAAACATGCATTTTTTCAGAACGTCTTCAAGGCAGCAGCATCCTTATTAACAGGAGCTCCATTCATAGGAAATAATTTAACCCCATTAGAAAGATTTTCCCTGATGCTCTTGTGGCAAACTAGTACCTAAATGAAGTAGCAGTGAGAAAAAACTTCATTAAAATTTCCTTTAGTTTGAATTTTTATTACTGCTATAAGTAAAAATTCTGCTCTTAGCAGTTAGGGGCAGCTGGTGTGGGTGCTCATTCATCTGTTTTTGACTAAATATGGGCAATAAACCAAGTTTGTTGATCCCTGTCCATTTATTTAGAGATTCCTGCTTCTTACACAGTGACTTGCTCTTGTCATGCTCCCATTGTTCCATCAAAGGTAAAGTGATTCTCTAAAATGTATCCCTGGAATTACTGGGATTAAAACACTCAAAGAAACAAACCACATCTTACATTGAGAATTCCAAAGCTGGAGGTGCAAAGTATTCTTCTGCATGACTTTGCTGTTGTGTAGTGCTCAAGTTTCTTACACGCACCTTCCACTATTAGCAGTGACACTAAAAATTATATCAGCTCCTACGGACAGGCATGAGATGTCTGTACAGTGCTACTTCTTTGTTCTTTTCCGACTAGTGACTGTGATTTTAATTCACCTGATGAGAGGACTATTTCAAGGAAACAAATTACATGTATTCCAAGGGTAAAATAAAGCAAGCAAACAAACAAAAAAACTCCTTACCTCTTGATTGTGTTGATTGTTTAATTCCAAATTTTTTTTCTCGAGCTTATGGACTTTCTGTCTCAGATGTTCAACAGGGTCCATTTCTGATTGGTTTCTATTCTGAGGTAACCGTGAACCTTATATATCATTACCAGAGCTGAAAAATGTGTTTTGAAAAAACAGGAGCATTTCTTTGAAGTTTTAATGCTTCTTTACTTCAATTACCCAAACATGGGCCAAAGATTTAAACATTCACATAAACAAAATTACTTTGTGCAGTTTTCATCTTACTATTGCTCTTTGAAGAGAGGATTGCATAGAATTCCTTATTTTGCAAGATATGAGAGATGTTGCAGCAGGAACTTAAAAGAGAGTTTCACTGGGATTAACAAAGTTGATTTAGGCATAATACATTCATTATTATTTTTCAGTATCTTTATTTTCAATAATGAACTTCCATCATTTTTGATAATTAACTTCTAGGAGGCTTAAAAACATCATTCCAATCATGTAAGTTAAAACAACTGGCATGCTTTTTGTGTCCACAGTAAGTCTCATTTTTCAGCATGAGTTACCATCTCAAAACCATCTCTGTCATGAAACAAACATAGAGATGTGGAAAAAAGCCTCTCTTTTACACACTTTGTCTTCAGAGATACGTACATTCAAATTACAGACATGCAAATGATCACAAACACAACACAAATTAAAGGTTTAGTCCTCCAAACCACCCTCTTTTATCATAATTTCCACTGCTATTTCAGTTAAAACAAAAGCTACTTGGCAATTAGCAGACTCAGCCCTCGAGCACCACAAACAATGAAAAGAGTCAAAGCAAAGTTTCTACATATGAAGTGAAAAATTTATGCAAAGAATATACAAATTTTTACATTTATACACACACATAAATATGTATATATATATGTATATAAATACGTATCATACATATATATTAACTAGTTAAATAATTTTCAGTGAAATTATTATAGCTTCAAACTAGACAACTTTTAAGTTATTTCAGTTCCTGAAAATCAATATTCCCATTATTTGATATATATTGGTTCTCACATTGTTTCAAGTATGTAAGACTGCAGTAATTATTTTCTCCACACAAAAGTGCAAGAGTTTATGAGCAATAAATGCGAAATACACCAATAAAAGAAACGTTATTAAATTAACCACTAAATTGCTATAATATAATACAGAAACAGAAATACTAAATCCTTTAATACAGAAACATAAATACTAAAATACCATACCTTTGTCTACATGAGGTATTTTTTACAGAAATGACACCATACTGGCATTTAATTAATAGATCTTTCTTAATAAAAAGTGACCACTTTACCCCTAGATTTGTGTAGGCACAAGTAACATTTTTCATGACCAAAAAGTTACCTGATTACATATGTATTCTCAAGTATTTTTTCTGACTGGCAAAACCGACACAAATGCCATCAACAAGGGGATCAGTAACTTAGATTAAATTTGGTTTTTAAAGACATTACTACTATTAAAGGATGAAATTTCAGGTTTTTAGCTGCAGACTATAAATATTTTAAAACTGAATAAATACTAAGTATAGTCCCATCCAAAAAGAAGACAGACTGCATCTGTGAGATCAGAACAGCTATAGGTCATCAGAAATTGTTCCACAAGGTGCTGTCTTCTTAAAACATTTTATGTATTTAATAAGTGTAGGAGATAAGAATCATTAAAACCTTCATGCACTGCAAGAAAACCACAAGCTCATTATTGGTTTTCAGTACTTACTACCAGAGCCATACCCAGAGCAAGAACATGACTCAAAGTGCAAGAGATCAGCAATAACTAAAATCACTTTGTTTAATGCAATTCAGCTACTGCAACAAGAAGATTTGGAAATAAGTAGAACCTGAGCAGCCAAAGCATCTGTAAGCTGAATAAAATCTTCCTTGTGGCCATTATGTAATAGGCTTGAGAGACCCTTTTTTCACCCTTTCTGGGGAAACACAGGAGAAATAAAGGCAAGTAATTTTATTCAGAGATGATGAATGAAGTGGCAATCTCAGCTGAAAATAGCTAAAAGCCAGACAGCACCAAGGGGGAAAAGCTAAACCCAAACTGAAAACTGGGGAAGACCAGGTCCAAGAAATAAGAGTTATGGAAAGAGTAACCATTTATTTGGTCTGTAGGCAGCAGGGGAGTCATTTGGCTTTTTTAAAGCTGGTAAGATTTAATACAATTTTCATGGAGACCACACAGAATGAAAGCAAGAGAATAAGCACTTTTTGTAAAATCATTTAAGGCTTTCATTAAATTACATTGGTTTGTGTGGCAGCCAGAGATAAATAAATCTGTTTCTTCCAGCTTTCTTATTAAATATCCACCAACAAAATATCAAAGTGGAAACACCTACACATTAAAAACTTACTCAGAGGAGAAACTGACTGTACAATTAACTATTCTGCTTAACTGAATCAGGGGGTGGGGGGAATAAAATAACCAAAACCATACCAAGCACAAATTATACAACAACACAAGCATTACAAATTAAGGATGCTATGGAAATGAAAAGTGTATTAGAGCATTAAAACAGAGAACATAATATTAAGTACTGGCAAAAAAAACCCATTAGACACCTTTTTGAAATAGCATTTTATGCACAGCTTCTGAACTCACAAGGCAATTGGTGGAAACTCAAACATATGTATCAGAAAACCTTAATTTTTTTGTCTCAGTATAGAACCAAAAACCCTAAACAAAAAAAAAACTCCCAAAAAACACACAAAAAACCCCAAAAAAACCAAAACAAAACCAAAACCAAAAATAAAAAACCCAAAACCAAAACAAAAACAAAAACACAAAAAAAACCCACAAAAAACCCCAAAAAACAACAACAAAAAAAACCCACCAAAAAACAAAAACAAAAAACCCCCCAGCCATCCAGTGACAGAACTGCTGAATTATTACTATGTTAACCACTTCATTTTGGTTGTCTACTTAAACATTTTCAAATAAAATAGAAACTAGCCTTTTTTGTTCTGAAACAAAACCAGCCTGTTTTGTTTTCAAACTAGAATTTTTGTTTCTGTCAAAATTTTGTTTCTGTTACTTTCTTTAATTGTCACAGCATGGCCAGCAAATGCAGTACTTTATGAAAGCTTCCTACTACCACTTGCAGGAGATTTTTCCGTCCATTTTCATGTAACAACTAGAAGTGCTACAACCACAAAGCTCTCAGAAGATACAAAGACAAAACCATACAAACTCCTGGAAAGTTTCAAAGCATGCACAATTTGCAGTCTAACAAAATTCAGAGTGTGTTTTCTACTTCCATTTTCATATATTACTAGCTCATCAACCCTTAGTTGTGAACTGAAATACATTTTCTACAAGCTACAGCTTTTATCTAAGACACCATTTTTAGCAGGAGTCTATGAATCTTCAAGAAAGCATTTGAGAAGATGAAATAGCTCCTGAGTTCTGTATTGCAGAAGGTATTTTGGAGCTCAGAAGCTAAATTTTCAGTGTTCACTTCCCAAGTCTGCTGGATACAGCCAACCTTGACCATTGCAGAAAAGCAACTTTTCACTAGCTTCAATTCCACAGCTGGCAGAAAATGCAGAGTAGTTTTGCAACAGGGAGAAATGTTCCTTCGCTTACTAGCTAGAGTATCATTTTGCTAAACTTCTGCACCTGAAGGAGCTGTCTGCAGTCTGATTTTCTAACCAAAGTATGTATTTGTGGAATTTTGTTGTTCGCATATAACTGGTAGTTTTGTACAGACTAAAGAGAGACAAATAGTTCATGCCAAAGATCAAACTCTTACCAACTTATAAAACACAGGGGTCATGGTAAGACTTAAAGCCAACCTCTAACACCTCAATTAATGTGGAACACCCTCCTGTGCCTCCTGGGCAGTGCTCCTGCTTGCTGGCAGAAACCACCTCTACCTCCTGATGACTCTATGACAGCTTGCATGTGTGACACCATATCTGGTTCTTCCTCAGCCTGAATTGCATCATTTCAGGCATCCAGAAAATAAATAAGCCACAAAAGCAGGAATTAAACTGCTACACTTAAAAATCCAGAACTGGACCTCACCGGATAGCTTTCCTGGAAGTGATGCTGTTTGAAGAGGGGAAACTCATGGTAGTCAAACTGCAGTTTTTTAAGTCTTACAAACTGTGGAGAAATAAGAACAGAAATAAGAACAGTTAACCATGTATACTTTTACTTGATGAGCTTCAAAGATTAGTCTCCTATATCATAAAACCATTAAGGCCTCTAGCAGAGATGTGCTTTACTTTACTTGTCAATCTACTAAAATTTTTTTTTTTTTAGCCACTCACAGTACCATGTCATGTGAACAATTACCACAGCTGCAATTTGACGCTGGCTTTAGAAAATGGAATTGTACTGCTAGTCCTCTAAGCCTGAACATTGTAGAGAAATATATATATATATATATATATATATATATATATATATACAGTAGAATATCAACTGTCAGAGTTATCAGAACATCAATAAAAAAATGTTATGTTTGTGTAGATTGAGATACATTCTCCTAAGCCTCCTAAGCAGATTGCAAAATCTGCTTCTCTGCAAAACAATTGTAAGGGCGATAAATGAAGGTACTATGATTTTTTTAAGTAGATCAAATATCCAAGGTTGCCAGTCTAATAGAACACTTGCTATGTTAAAGGCTGCTAAGTCTTTCACAAATTGCACAAAATGTTTGCATTAAGAAGTAGCCCTGAGAACTAAGAAATTAGTTTTACACAACACCATTCTTTGCAACTTACACCAAAATCTCATCATGAACAGCAAATAAAAATAAAATTTTTAAAAAATTGTAGTTTCATAAGAGAATGAAAATGTTTTCTGTCACATCCACATCACTTTGAAGTTTTAAAATTCTTTAAATTACTCTGAAGTCATAGAGGAAAAGAAAAAAACTAAATCTGAAGACTGTCACCTGGGAATGCTAAAGATTTTGAACATGCAATATTCCTCTGTAATAAAGCCTCTGATTTGGCCTTATCATAAAGCAGAGCACTAGGGCTCAGGAGCTCAGTCCCTGGGTAGAGACTGGGTGCCCGAGGCTAGCTCTCTCATGCCAACGCCGCGGGGCTACCATCTAGCAAGCATGGTGATTATCAGCTCTATAGTGATTGAAAGCTCTCAGGATTTCAGCTCTGCTTGCTAGGTAGTGGTGCCCTGGGCTGGAGGCTGCAGCAGACGGAGAGAGAGGAGAAGGAGACGGCGCAGGCTGTTCCACGGAGATGGCTTTATTTGGGGAGGTCCGTGAAGGGTCTCTGCTCTTCTTCTTTCTCCCCTAATGGGGTACAGTATGCTTCTTTTATAGTGTTGGGAAGGCTCCAAGCTTGACCAATGGGTAAGGGGTTAACATGACATTGCCTTATAGGGTTACAGAGATAGGTTAAGGGTAGAGGACAGGGAAACAGGAATTTTCTTTTGCTGTTTCAGCATTCCTATTGTTCATATTCTCCATGGTGCTTTTCCTAAATCTATGGGGTTTACTACACCTCTGTTAAAATCCACATCAATAGCTCACTAGCACATAGAGTGATAAATGCAAAAAACATGCTATTTCTTAGGAAAAAAAATCCAGTGCTATGGACTGGCATGGGGGAGCACCATAATTAAATAAAACAGCAGAAGAAGTTTTTCCTTGGGGAATTATGTTTGATGTATCATTAAAAACTTGTGTCAGCTTCTTCTTGCAAACTTCTGATTATATGCTGAATACTTCAGAATAGGCCACTGATTTAGATGTGAGGAAGAAAATCTCCTCAGTGAGTGGTGAGGAGATGGCATTCCAGGTTCGTCTTCTCCATGGCTGTCTCCTACATCTCCCCCTTTTTTGTTTATTAACTAAATATTTCCTTGTGTTTTGTCAATTGTTTTTTAAAAATACATCAGCTGCTTGAAACAATAACAACTATGAGAAGGACCCGCAATAAACTCTTAAGAATGGGGGCCACCCACCCAGGAATGCCCCACTGCATGAGCATTTTGTTCATCATGTCCACAACTTTATCTTCAGTAAGAGGAGTCTTCATTTGCTCTTGCATTTGTTTGATGTTGGCCTGGATCGATGTGCTTTTTGATGACAGGTTAAAACAACAAGGTCCTTTGAAATCCTCACAACGATGGCCATGGGAGAGCAGCAGGAAGTCGAGTGCCACCCTGTTCTGAAGGGTGGCTTGTCTGGTGGTTTCCTCCTCTGCTAGAAGTTCTGATAGGACAGCGGACGTAGCGTTGGTCTGCTTACTAAGCCAGCACTCCAGGTGAGAAAGCTCACCAAGGGCCTTCGCAGCTGCAACCTGTGGTAGAATGATGGAAACATCGACCATCTGAGTCTTGCCTCAGTTATAAATTTGGTCATCACAATTTTGATCCAGTTGGGAGTACGATCTTTTTTTGCGCGCCAATTGAGTTTCTCGTTTCCAATGTTTAATTTGGGTAGTGTTTGGAGTGAGGGTAGTAAGCTGACCAAGGCTGCAGGGGCCCCCTTTGATCTTCAAGGGGATCCCTGCCCACACCCTGTCACTGCAGATGAGAAACACTCCCTTGGGAAGCACTCTGGGAAATGGAGAGGACATAGATAATGTTTTGGCAGTATAATTGCACCACCCAACAACATTGTATCTCTTATCATTTGGTGATATATCTTTTCTCACTATCATCTGTGGTTTGAATTTCTTATGCCAATTTTGTTGGGGTGGCTCATAGAAAAAGTTTACACAATTAGTAGCTTTTGAGGAGCCCAGCAGGTCTAGCTCCGGGGGCTCCTGTGGTACATGTGTTATGATCTTCGTCCACTCATCCCAGGTGTCTACTGGGCTGAGCTTCTTACCTGCATGGGGATATTCATTTGGTGACAGGGGGATTCCTACCAGACATGTAGACAGCGGGTCTTTTACACCTCCCATGGCCATGCAAAAGTTATCTTGTTTGAGAGATTGTGACAATGTGACCCATACGTTTTCTGTTGGTTGTGACACGACCCATCCAACCACTGTTCAGATGCACAGGAGGACAATGAAGGTGGCAGCAGCAGTTAAAGGTGTTTTGGGGTGTCCTGGGAGTGGCCATCTGGTCCTCAAGTAAGTCAGTTATCGACTGTTTGAGCACTGATAGAAACGTGAATGGAAAAGCTATTTGTCGCTGTAATTTTCTTTGGTTTGTCTCTACTATGCATTAGATCTTTGGTTTTCCTATCTGTCTCTTCCTTGTGTTTAACTTAATAGGTTAAAGAAACAGATAATGGGGTTATGGGGGTAATGGGTAGGGGTTATGGGAGGGATCAAGGGAATTGGTATGAGGAGAATGGTAGTGGAATTTCAGGAGAGAGTATAAGGGGATCTCTAGGGTTACTGGCTATGGGGAAAGATCTCCGGGAAATTAAGAGACTGGTGATGATATTTGGCTGGGTAGACTTCTTTCTTCGGTGTCACCAGGCAACAGCGTCCTCTGAAGCGTTCTGCGGCAGGGGTATGTCGAGGTAGTCTGTTGTAGTTTTATCATCTGTTGCGGCGTTCAGGTAAGTTTGGACAAATTTTCCTGAGATCCACTGGGGGCCTTGCTCTGTGGAAACACACCCATACCCTCTTCCCCAGGTTATCAGGGGATACAGACCTTTGATACATTTTGAGTCAAGGTCTTTTATTAAAACAGGAGGTCTCTCTTTTAAATGGACATAAGTGTTGTTACGGAAGTGTCTGAGAATGGGTGGGTTTGCCTCCTTTGGAGAGCAGTTCAAGAAGTTCACGACATGAAATGCTTTGCAAAGTCTTTCTGCTGGGGACATGGTTAACTCAGCATTGTGCTGTTGTTCAAGCATTCTTTTTATTTCTTTGTGAACTCTTTCAACCACTGACTGGTGGGTGGGGTTATGAGGAATGCCAGTACAATGGTTGATGCCACATAATTGTAGGAATTCTTTAAACTGTTTTGAGATGAACCCAGGGCCATTGTCTGTTTTTATAACTTTTGGGACGCCTAAGGTGGCAAATGCCATATAAAAATGCTTTATGATATCTTTTGATTTTTCCCCTGTATGAGTGGAGGCGAACACTGCTCCAGAGAACGTGTCTATTGGCAGGTGTATATATTTCAAGCATCCAAATGGGGTATAGTGAGTCACATCAGATTGCCAGAGTTCTAAAGCTCCCGAGTCTCTTGGGTTGACTCCTGATGTTATGGAAGGGAGGGCGAGGGATTGGCAATTGGGGCAGGTGGAGATAGTTGCCTTGGCTTGGTCTCTGGAAATCTTAAATTGACATTCCAAAGCTGGGACATTCTGATGGAAGAATGCATGGCTTAGACAAGCCTGTTGAAAGATGTGGTACAGTGGGGGAAATGCGAGTGGCACTCGCTGCCATTGCTAACAAGTCTGCTTTCCAGTTGCCCTCAGTGATGTATCCTGGCAGCTCTGTGTGAGGCTGGATGTGCAGGATGTGATAAGGTTGCTTTCTGTAGGAGATGAGGCAAATTAATTCAGAGAGGAAGCGGTATAATTTTTTATTTTGGACTTCTTTGAGCAGGGCATGCTCTGCCCGCTCTGCTATCCTGGAGACACATGCAGAATCTGTGACTAAATTGAAGGGTTGTTGGAATTTCTGAAATGCTCTCACAACTGCAGCAAGTTCTGCAATCTGGGGGGAACCTTCAACAACTTGGACATCAGACTCCCACTTCTGAGAGTCCGGGGCTCTCCAGGTGAACACTGACTTGTGAGATTTGCCTGAACCATCAGTGAACACTCTGATAGCATTTTTAATATGAGTTTTATTTTTATAGGATTTTGGGGCCAAATGCAGTGAATCTTTAAAAAGTCTGTGCTTAGGATAATGAATTGAAATTTGTCCAGGATAGCTGTCTAATGAAATTTGCGGATGTTCATTTGTTTGTAATAGAGAATCCAATTGTCCCAAAGTATAAGGGAGGTAAATGCACACTGGATCGCAAGCTGCGAGGCTCCGGAGACGATGTCGGCCTTTAATAATAAGTTTGGCTACAAGTTCTGGTGGGGTGGTAACTGTTTTATGTGGTTAGTGCGACAGAAAAAGCCACTGGATGATGATGAGTAGGTTTTTTGAAGTATCATCCTACTGAAAGAGCAATGCATGGAAGTTCGGGCACTTACCAAAAATACCAAGGTTGAGGGGGAGGGACTGGTCTGTCCGATGTGCCTGGCGGTGCTTGATGGCGTTGGCGACTCTCTCCAAAACTTCACAGGCTTCCAGCATTAATGACGTGGGGAAGCCAGGTCGCTGTCTCCTCGTAGAAGGTTGAAGAGTGATGTCAGCTCTTCTGTGGTGAGGCCCAGGAGAGGTCGGATCCGCGTGATGGTGCTGCACAGCTGTTGCATGTCTCTTAATGTCTGGGGGTGCTTGTTGATGGACAGAGTTTGAGGCACAATGGTCCTTCCCGTAATTAAAAACCAGAGGTACTTCCACGGTCTCGATATTTGGATTTTTTCCTGAGCTATCTGAAACCCCACGCTTTTGATAGCTGTGACAGTCTTGGAAATTGCTGCGTCTAAGTAAGACTTGGTGGAAGCACAGATTAGTACGTTGTCCATGTAATGTAGGATTATAGCTTCAGGAAACATCTTTCGCACTGGACATAGTACTTGTGTGACAAAAGTCTGGCAGAGCACCGGGGAATTTTTCATTCCCTAAGGCAAAGTGACCCAATGGTACCTTTTGAAGAGTTCTTTACGGTTGACAGATGGGACAGAGAACGCAAACCTGGGAGCATCTCCAGGGTACTGCGGGATGTTAAAAAAGCAATCTTTGATATCAAGGATTGCGAGCTGCCAATCTCGGGGAAGCATGGAGGGAGACGGGAGGCCGGGTTGTAGGGGGCCCATGTCCTTGATAACCTCATTGACCTTACGTAGGTCTTGAAGCAGGTGCCCCTTGTCTTTGCTAGGTTTTTTAATAACAAAGACGGGGGTGTTCCAGGGACTAGTGGATGGTATAAGGTGTCCCAGGCACACTTGCTCTTCTACTAATTCATGGAGCGCAGACAATTTTTCTTCTTGGAGGGGCCACTGGTCCACCCACCCACACTGGTGTGTTGGTCTTCCATTTGAGAGGTGGGGTGGTGTGCTCTGCAGTGTCCCATACTAAAAATCCCACGGAGGGTCCGGGATATCGAGGCGGGCTCCCACTGGGAGAAAGCACCCCTACCAAGTAATTTGATGTCAGAAGAAACAACCAAAGGCTGAGTGGTGCCTATATGCCCCTCGGGCCCCTCCAGGCTTACCAGGTGTTTGCTTCTCAAAGAATAGACACCTCCCCCAATGCCAGGAATTGTGGCACAAAGGGGCACCAACTCCCAGTCACGAGGCCACTCTGCCTTGGGAAGGATGGTAATGTCCATACAGGTGTCTGCCACCATGTTCAGTTCTATAGACTTTCCCTTTTGGGAAACAACAGAAGAAATGAGCGATCTTTCTTTACTTAAACTCTTAGAAAAATAGACATGAAAGTCATGATCATCATCGAAATAGTCTTGTCCAGATAGGATATACATTTGGGCAAAGGGGGACCCTTTGCACAGGGTATAGGGGGAGATGGTAACATTTTACTGTAACAGTGATTTCATTCCCAGGATCCATAGTTACTACTTCAGGGAGGATGGTAAGTTCGTGCAGTGTATGATGAGTGTCTCCGAGGAAGAGCATGGTGGTGATGTGATCGTGGTGAGGGGTACCCAAGGATCCTGCAGAGACCCTTACCAGATCCTCGTCTGCAAATAGCAGCTGGATGGAGCTATATGGAATTCAATGAGTGTCTTGGTTCAGGTTGCAGGTTCTCCTGAAGAACCTGAGTCCCTCTTCATGGCTCCAATCCTGGGAAATGAGTCATCTGGGAACTGGGTCTCCTGGAGGGTCAGCAGACTCTGGCGATAGGGCCTGCCATTTGGTGTCTCTGGGCGGGGCAACTTCACGCTCTGCCACCCATTTCCCGGTACCGCCCCCCCCCAGTGGGGGCTGGTAATCTCCAGGCATTCTTGGAAAAGGCATACATGGTTGAATAAAGTGTCCAGGGGGCAAATGAGGGCAGTTAGCTTGGAAATGGCATAATTGGCCACAGTTAAACACCTCACATTGTTTATGTTCACCGTTGCCTCCCCCACTCCTTTACTAACAGCCAATGCCAAAGTGTGTTCGAGAGAGGAGGCCTCAGTGCAAGCATCAAACATCTGAGGGATGGTCGGCTCAGGCTCTTGAGGGAGAGTTCTGAGGATCTTTTTTGTTTCTGCGTTGGCATTGGTCATGGCCATTTTCCTCAGGAGCTCATCCCTGGCCTCAACCATTATCATTTTGGCGCTCAGTGGCTTCTCAGAGGCAGTCAACATATTTAATAAATGTCTCTTCAATCCCTTGGTGGATTGAAGAAAAGTTCTGGAGGGCAGTAGTTCCGTCAGGGATCTTTAAAAGAGCAGTCTTTGCAGCAGCTTTGATATTGTCTAGAACATCTGCAGGTAGCATGACCTGGTCTTCTGGTCTGGAGAACTCCCCTCCCCTGCTAAAGCTTCAAGGCCTTCTTCCCCTTCTAGCACAGCGCTTAAATGCATCTCCCATAATAAAAAACTCAGTGGGAAAAAATAATTCAGTGGCAATATATCGCAAGTCATGAGAGATTAAGACGTTTCCAGTAAAAGTTAAGTCCAGAACATTTTTAAAATAAGGTGAATTGCAGCCATAATCTTTGGCTGCCTTTCTCAACCTTGTCACCTCGGTGTAAGAAATTTGCTCCCGTCGCAGATCCCTCACTCGTTTTTCAATGACCAGTGTCACAAAACAATCAAGGTCTTGCACCAAGCCCAAATCACCCTCCCGTAAGGCTTCCTCCCTGATCCGCGTCCAGCTTCCTCCTGGTTTGATCATGCTGCCGAGGGTGTTACTGTTCCTGTCCTCCTCAGAGGATGAGACCGGGCAGGCTGGGGCGCGGAGCCTGTGACTGACCGGCGGGACCTGGTGCCTTGGGTCCCGGCAGGCTAAGATGGCCTGCTTCCAGCCAGGCCTGCTTCCAGTTCCAGTGGCATGGGAACCCGAAGAGGCTGGAGAGGATGGGACATGGCCTGGTGGTGGGCCTGACCCACCCACTGCACTGGGGTGTAGCCTTCCTGGAGGCTGGCACAGCCCACAGGAGGTTTCCCCGAGGGTGGCTGGAAGGGATGGAAGGGGTGGATTCCGACAGTGACCCCATCCATGCATTTGCAACCAAAGGGAAGGGAATCGATTCGGGGCGGGGCTCGGCGCATGATGGACAGGAGGTGGAGGGGCGGGAATGCGAGGAGGTGCAGGAGGAGAGGCACCATTTTGTGGAAAATAATCTGGGTGCCTGACCGCGTGATTGGCGACATTTTGTACTTCCCTGTTAACACTTTTAGAACTGGGGATTGAACTGGGAACTGGGGAGTTAGGGATGAGGGAGTGGACAGGGCTTGGGCTGGAGTGGCCATGTCCAACATGAGAGAGGGACTGAGTGGGGCAGGAGGCAGCAGGGAGTAGGTGACAACCCTGTGCCTGTGGGCAGGACCTGGCTCCCATCCCACTCATAGGGGAAGCAGGGTTAGAATCAGGGAGGAAGAAACACAAGAGAGGAGAACCGGGGACCCTGTTTTCCCACTTAGATTTTACTATCTTAAGAATTGAATCTAAAATAGGATTAAACTTGCCTACCTTATAATTCCCCTTAATTTGTATATCATAAATGCTTCACCCAACTTTCCCCCAAAATTAAACCAAAGAAATGTCATCCTGAGTAATCTTGGGAAAATATTCAAACAAAAAGTGAACAAAAGATTTGAGGTCCCTCTTTGAAAAAGAAACATCTCCCAAAACCAGGGTAACTTTAACTTGGACATAGAACCCTTGTTGGGCCAGGGACAAACGATTACCCATCTTTCCCCAAAACCCAAAATCTTCTGCCCACGAGACAAAAGAAATAACTTAAAAGGACGAGGCCATGTGTGGTGCCCTCTCCCAGGCACCTGGCAGCCCTCACTGCAAGCACTCCCCGATCAAAGACACACAGGCGAAAGGAAGATGCCTCGGAGGGGCTGGTGGGCTCCTCTCCGTCCTTTGGCCTCTGGAAGCTTCCTCCAAAGCTCCAGTCTTCACTCAGAAAAATCCAAAGGGGTGCCAACAGGCCAGGAGTAACAGTCCTCACAAAATGAAGGAAAAAGCTCCTCCTGGAGCTGGCCCCAAATGATGCTTTTTTCCTGACAATGCGGAATCACAGAACCATGGACTCTCAGGAGACGCTCTGCAGGACTGGACACCTGCCCAGGGTCCCTGTTCGGGTGCCAGTACCGGCTGGCCAGAGTAGCTTCCCCAGGCAGGTGCTGTCGGGGTGCCTGCAGCACCGAGAGCGTCTCCACTTCAGGCTGCCTTGACAACTCCCCCAGTCCCCCAGATGCCTGAGCCCGGGTGGTGAAATCAAAGCCTCACCAGAGTGACGAGAGGACTCTTCACATGGCAGATCCAGCAGGGTTTATTGAAGGAAAATCCAAGGGTCCAGGTGAGGTGAGGGTGAGGCATTCCAGGTTTGTCTTCTCCATGTCTTCTCTCACACTCTGGCTTACTGCATGACATCCTGCGTGTCAGGTCAATATATTTTATTTCTTCTTGTGTCTACTTCCTGCTGTTTCACATCCTCTGCTAAGGGTTTAGTATGTCCTCCTTAAATTTAACGTGGTATTCTCTAATTGTTCACTAGTGCTCTGGTTTGTGTCAGGGTTATCTTCTCACTTGGACAGGTTGGTCAGTGGATGGCCTTACACTGTTTTTACTTATACACAGGCCTTCTTTTTTCCCTTATGTTTTGCTAGGGTCTGAACACAATACACTCACCAGACAATTGTTTCCATAAGCGATGCATAGATATTATATTCATTATATACTACTATTTCTATGAGCAACACAGTGCACACTTAAGCTGATAGACTCTATTACTTTAACAAGGAGCTAAAAGAGTTCTAACTGATGCTATTTTTCAATACTTATAATCACTAACAAGGTGCATAGGCTAATACATAAATGCCAAAGCCAATATTAACTGGCCATTTGTCACTCAGCTGTTCATCCCAGAGCTGCTGGTTGTTTTGGAGGAGCTGTTGCTCACTGCAGAGGGCAGGCTGTAGATGGCAGGGAACGGTGTTTGTTCATAACTCAGCTCCCAGCAGCCTTCAGCTTCAGCCATTTCAGTGAGGACAAAGTCTCTCTGTCAGCACAGAGAACGAACCAGGCTGGGCTTCCTTGTGGCAGCTGGCACTGTATGTGTTTCAAGCTCTCCTGGGTGCCCTTTGCACTGTGAGGGCCTTCAGTTTATTGGGATACTTCAAAACTTCAGAAGTTTAAAACACTTGGAAAGAATCTGGCTATTTGAAGAGCAGGTTTCAAATTGCCAAGTGAGAGTCTGCCTTTCTGGCCATCTTTTACAGTCTTTGATAGAAGGGCAGTTACTTCCAAAGGGAAAGATGCACAGAGGCCATAATTGACCCAGTGTTCCCTTTGCTTCCCAGATTTCCAGCTGATCTGCCTTGTCAGGAGGGCTGCCCTGCGTGGGAAGAAGGATCAGAGGGGGAGCCTGTGACCATCAGGCAGGTGGAATCCCTTAGTGTATACACAGATTTATAGATTTCTACAATTCTATTTCTATATCCATATAGTTACATTTATAGATTTATAGAGGTGTATTTATATATGCATGTATATACATCTATACAGTTAAATTGATCTATATTGTTATAGATGGGATAGAATTAGTTACATTTCTAGATTTTGAGATTTACATTTATGTATTTATAGAGTTACATTTAGACGTCTACATTTAGATGCTTGCATTTAAGCGCTTAGATGTAGATTTAGAAATGCGCATAATTATTTCTTTAGAGGCTTGTGGAAGTTTAAATGCATAGATTGAGCTGTATAGGCCTGGGGTGCATTTTTAGCTCTTTCCCCCCTCAGCTGCCTTTTTCACCTCTTGCTTTTCCCCCGGTGCCCCCTGTGTCCCCTGTCCCTGTGCTGGGTCCCAGCTGGCGGCCGGGCCGGGCGGAGCAGCACTTCCAGCCCCGGCTGTCCCTGGAGCGGTGGGAGCTGCCGCTGGCCCCAGGCACTGTCCCCTGAGGAGCTGCTGAAGGACGGTGAGACAGAGGGGGCTGAGGGGGCTGAGGGGGCGGTGGCACCGAAGGGACGGTGACCCTGAGCTGCTGCTGGGGCTGAGGGCTGTGGGGCAGCTGAGGGCCATGGTGGCACTGAGGTGACAGGGAAGTGGCACAGGCTGAGGGGCTGGCGGGTCTCAGGGGACGGGATGGCTCAGAAGGGACTGAGGCGGGTGAGAACACTGTGAGGGGCTGAAGAAACTGAAGGGGGCTGGGGCTTCACCGAGAGCATGGCGGGGCTGAGGGGATGGAGGGGGCCAGCAGGGAGCACAGAGGGCTCCGGGACTGCAGCTCTGCCAGGCCTTGCAAGCAATTCCAGAGCCTCCGTTTTTGCCACAGCTGCAAGGAAGACCTTGAGGACAGCCGGAGACTGACGGGAGCCAGCAGGGAGGAGCTGAAGGCCGGCAGCAAGAGCAGTGAACGGGGACCTGCTGCTGCCAGCCTGGAGAGAGCCCGGCTGAGGCCACAGGCCCGGGGAGGCAGGCTGGGGCTGAGGCTGGCGTGGGCTGTGGCCGTGGGCACTGCCCGGCGGGGCAGGAGCGGGCCCTGCCCGTGCTGGGGCTGCTCAGCGCAGCTGCTGAGGCTGGCACAGGGGCTGTCCTTGGGCAAGGCAGCTGTGCCGGCAGGGCCCGGCAGCTGTGCCGGCTCTGCCGGGCTGCCGGGGCTGCGGGACAGTCCCGCCGCGGCTGCGCTCACCACAGCCTGGCCCGCTCGGCTGCTTTCTCTTTCCGACCGTCCTGGGGAGGCTCTGACATTTCCTCTTCCCTGATGGAAGTGCAGCTGCTGCCAAGGGAAACGTGCCCATACTCACTCAGTGTTCCCTTTGCTTGCCAGATGTCCCGTCTGCTGTCGCTGTCCAGGAGAGCTGCTCTGCACGGGAGGAGGAGACCGAGGGAGAGGCTTTGAAGATGCGGCAGCTGGGATCCCTCTGCTTTGAGTGCTGTTTGAAGGTACATACGGACTTGCATGTGAACAGGTATTATTATATGGATATGTACATATGTAGCCTGCTATTTGTACAGGCACATTTCTATATATATGGTATTCTATTTATGAATGTACTATGTATTTATGTACATATATACATACATACAGGTTTGCAGTTACATCTTTGTGTGTATATGTATCTAGTTCTTTATGTATGTTGCAATAGCTGTCTTTAGATTTCCCTAAGTATACAGTTTTGTAGGTATCTTTTTGTATTGATTTATTTTTCAGTATATGTCTTTTTTAATAGCTATATTGGTATTTGTTTAGGTATATATGTCTGGTTTTATATTTTTAGCTGTATATTGATCTATTTCTACATATATTATATTTACAGAAATATCCAGATGTATAGCTGTATATTTGTATTGATGCAGCTGTACAGATATTTAGATTGGTACTGCTGTTTGTCTCTTTATAAATAGGTTTGTTTTATGTATCTGTTTCTGGACTGTAATAGGTAACATTTAATCTATATTCACACCTGTATATTGTGATAGTTGTATATGTACTCGCTTCTATTTAAATGTGTATGGAGTTGTATTGTGGTGTAATTCTATTTGTTGAGTTCTTGGTATTAGAGAGAGATACTGATATTTTTTGTATTTCTGTATGGGCTGTATGCTTGTCATAATATGCAAAAAATTGTTAATTTTCCCTTGATCTCTGTGTATAGTGAGTGTTTGTAGAGGTTTGCAATAAATTAGTTTTTGTTAATGGAAGTTGTTATTTGTATGTTTTTAAATAGTGTGGTGTGACAATTATTAAATTTCTTTTTTAACTTTAACAGAGATCTGTATACTTCTGTGTTGTCAGCGCTGGTGGAGCAATTTGTAAGAAATGCCATTTGTCAACTGAGATGGATGTGTTGTAATTTGTGCTACCCAAAGCCATGAGCAGATGTAAATGCCTGAGAATTTTGCCCATGCAAATCTCCAGGCATGCCCAGCACATGCCCCACCTGCACTCAGGCTGGGCAAGGGAAGTGCAGATTTGGGCTGGCAGCAGAGCCACACGCTGGGGCAGAACTCGCTGCAAAGGCCTGCTGGCTTAGAAAAAGATCAAGGATACATTTTATATATTCTATTTATTACAGTATATATATTAAAATATATATTAGGTAGTATATTGCAGGAATCCTTAAAATCAGAGGGTTTTGGGAAAGCTGCTCCTCAGTGAGGAGGATTTCTAGCCTAGAGGAATATAAAAATAAAAAGAAGACCATGAGCAGTGCCATTGCTGGAGGCCCAGGCTGTTAAAAGGAGGAATGGATCGTCCCCTTTGCTGTCTGTAGCTGATACCCCTGTGAGTAATAAGTAGCAACTCTAGGGGCTCCTGGGCAACAAGATGGGAAAACATCGCTCTAAACCAGAATGGGATGTCTTTTACTGGCTTGAGACAATTTTACAGGGTAAAGGACATTCAGACATCTCAAAGCATGTACTAAAAGACTTATAAATCCGGGTAAAAGTGAATACTCAAAATACAGACTTGACATCTGCTTTTACCTTTGATTTCTGGGACCAAATAAACTGGAAAATTCACAGTCTAGTCTCTGTCAAAAAGGAAGAGACTTTGGTCAAACTAATGCCTGTCTCCAGGGCTTTAATGGAGAGCTTTGAACAGAATGATTGTAACAGAGACTTTCTTGAAAACAAAACAGAGCACCTGGTTCTGAGACTTTAATTCCGAGTGGTGCTGGGCATTCATCCTCCTCTGGGGGGATCTCGGGTTTTGTTCAGGGTTCCTTCCCTTCTCCTGGTGTGTCCAGGATTTCCCCAGGCAGTGTGGACAGCACCCCGAAGTCCCGAAAAGGGGAATCAGATCAGCTTCCAGCTTCAGTTGTGTCCTCTGCTTTTTCCAGGATTCTCTGAGTCACTAATGCTGTGACCAGGCATCCTCCCAATTCCTCCGTGAAATCATGCACCCCCAGAATTCCCAGAAAAATGTTTGGGATTTTTGATGCATTCCAAGAGTTTGGGGGGTCAGGGGACTTGTTGTGGGATGCTGGGAATCGAATGGGTCTGGGAGATGAGAATTTGGGGCAGCTTTGCAAAACAGGGACTGCTCTTTCTGTGCCCTGCTCCTCTTCTAAACAAGATGCGGCCGGATCTTGTTCTGAAGTTCTGCAAGCGGGGTCAGCCAAGGGGGACTCTGGATCTGCTCTGCCTGGCCGAGGGTCTGCAGGGTCACCTCTGCCACTCTTTCCCAGGAAGTCACTTCCTCGGATTGGGCTCAGGCGGGCAGTTCGTTTTGCAGCTCCGAGGACTCTTTTCATAGAGATTCCTCTGCCAAGACTCTTCTGGGATTTTCACCACTTTTGGTTCCCCAGCCTCCAGTTACAGCAGCTGGGGGGGCTTTGGATTTGGCTCTGCCTGCGGAGAAGCAGGCAGTGGGCAGCAGCCAGGGCTTGAGCAGGGCAGGGATGGCTCTGCGCAGAGAGGTGGATGGGAGTGCGGGTGGGAGAGCTCAAGGAAAGTTGCTGTGGAGACACAGTTTGTTTAGAAGCCTTGAAGCCTGTCTCATTTGCTGCTGGAGGCGGGGGGGAGGAAACATGCTGAGATTGCCGCTTGGACCTGAGAGCTTTCCAGCTGTATCCCTGCAGGCGGGGATACCATGTGGAACCTGTCACAGTCCACTGGAAAGCATCACAAGTACAAATTCAGGATCTGCAGCTGGAGAGCAGCCTGATTTGTATGCATCTAAAAAGATCCAATTTAGTGAATCCAGACGTGAGTTAGCAGGCTCTGGCTTTCTTCCTGTCACCAAGAACTTGGAGCTCTCCTTCCCAGCTCTTCCTGGCAAGGCTCCCGGGAAAGTTTGTTGCTGCAGTGACACTACTGCCAGGAACTTGGAGCTTCTTGGCAGGGTTCCTGGGACAGCTGATTGCTGTGACAACACTACCTGTTCTTCTGGATCACATACAGGAGTGATAAAAGGGAAAAACAAACACAGTCTAAATAGACAGTAAACCTTCTATTGCAACTACCTAATTGGTCTATTGTTATTCAAAATTTAGAAAAAATTTGGATTCAAATAAACAACTCCTTGCCTTACCAGTAAGATATGGTTGTAATGATGTAAATCCACAATACAAAACTCTTTCTCACCATGAGATCAAAGATCTTATAGGAAGAATGTAAAAAAATTATTATAACTTTACTTGATCAGCCTCCAAGTGTAGCACAGATGCTAACAGCCTGCAGTATGCTCACCTCTCCACAACATCTTGCTAATGTGCAAGTCAATGCTTTTGGAAAGCAGATTGCAGAATCTCAAGAAAAGGTAGGAAAAACATTGGGAGATAATTTGGGAAAGGCTTTGGGAGAAAATTGGGGACAAAAAATGGAAAAGCTTGAAAAGGCCCTTGAAGCACAAACAAACATTTTCAAAAAAATCTGTTGGTACTGTACAGTTGGACTCTGATGAAGTCTCGTTGCTTTGCTTGTGGTGAAGCAGGACACATGAAAGGGGATTGTCCTACAACAACAATCAAACCGTATCAACCTTCTATTTGCCCTCAGTGTGGGAAAGGGAAGCATCTTGCTAAGTACTGTCATTCTCAATTTGACATTGATGGCAAAGCTTTGTTGTTAAACTCAAAAAAGAGCGCGGATTACCACGGCGCCTCGACACAAGTAGTGGTACCTCCTTACAGTCAATTACCCAGTCAAATGGCATTGGTACCTCAGTCATTCATCCTTCAGTCAACCATCCCTCAAATGGTCCCAGCTCAATACCCTCAGGTAAAAGGTTTGAAATGGCCTCCTCGAAACTGATACACCTTTTAAATAATTTCTGTTATGAAAGTATTTCTCCTGGAATTATCAGGTTTTTTTCAACAAAGACAATACCTTTTGATTCTAAGAAGAGCTAGCATCAAAATTTTTGGACTTTCAGTCCTTCCAGCTGTTGTTTCAATAAATTGTAACAAAGAGCTAATAATTTCGGCTATTGCATTTAATATTTCTATAGTGACTCCACCAAAACCTCCTATAGCTATTGCATTTTTTTTACCCATGAATACAGCCAAGCAAAACAACTTTCCAGAGAATTCAATGCTGTCTGTGCCATTTGGAACCTCAGGTCCTGAGGTTTCTTGGGTGCAATGTTTGGACCGCAACCGAGCAAAATTGACTTGCTGCCTGACTCACTGTGGTAAAAAATTTACATTACAGGCATGCTGGATACTGGTGCGGATGCCACCGTAATTTCTCACATGTTTTGGCCCAGCGATTGGGATTTGGTAGCTCCTGCAGGTTCCCTCACAGGGGTTGGAGGTGCTACTCTATGTTTGTAAAGTGCATCCATGATTAACATTACAGGTCCTGAAGGAAAGACAGCAACGGTGCATCCTTTTGTTGTTCAGAAGCCTTTCACTGTCTGGGGGAGAGATGTCTTGTCCCAATGGGGAGCAAAACTGGAAGTGGGGAGTGGGCCTGTGATGGAAAAAACGTCAAAACCTGCCAGTTGAAAGGTGAACTGGAAAACTGATCATCCTATATGGATTGATCCATGGCCCTTAACAGAGAAAAAATTAAATAGCCTTAAAAGATTGGTAAAGGAGCAATTACAGCAACACATCACACCCACAAAGAGTCCCTGGAAGTCACAAGTATTTGCCATCCACAAGAAGACATCGGACTCCTGGAGGTTGCTTCATGACCTGAGGAAGATCAATGAAATGATGGAAGACATGGGACCTCTTCAACCTGGACTTCCTTCTTTATCAAAGATCCCAAAACACTGGCCTCTCATTGTCATTGATTTAAAGGATTGTTTTTTCCACATCCCACTTCATCCCAATGATGCTCCAAGATTTGCCTTTTCAGTTCCAGTCATCAAAGAGAGCCCATGCAGAGATACCACTGGAAAACATTGCCTCTAGAAATGAAGAATTCGCTGACAATTTGCCAATATTTTGTCACACAAGTTTTGTCTCCAGTTCGACAGAAGTATCCAAGATCCATAGTTCTACACTACATGGATGATTTGCTCATTGCCGCTCCAATATAGACAGAGATGGAGCAAACTCGTGCTAGTCTTGTTACTGAAATCCAAAATGCTGGACTTAAAATTTCTGCAACCAAAATTCAAGAAGTTCCACCCTGGAAGTATCTGGGATGGAAGATGACTGAAAAAACAATTACACCACAGAAGATACAGCTCCAGACCAGTGTCAACACCCTGCAAGATTTACAACAGCTTCTAGGAGAAATCAATTGGGTCAGACCTGTTTTGGGAATCACCAACAATGAACTGGGTCCACTTTTTGATTTGTTGAGAGGAAGCTGCATCATCAACTCTCCTAGAACTCTAACACATGAAGCTTGGGCAGCCCTTGACAAGGTCATGGAGGCTCTCCAAAGACAACAAGCTCATCGCTTATTCCAGAAAAGTCATTCTTTTTTGCAATTTTAGGAGAAAAAATGCAACTTTGT
This sequence comes from Molothrus aeneus, assembly GCF_037042795.1. Taxonomy (NCBI): domain Eukaryota; kingdom Metazoa; phylum Chordata; class Aves; order Passeriformes; family Icteridae; genus Molothrus; species Molothrus aeneus. The sequence continues at coordinate 3,514,083 of NW_027098761.1, forward strand.
GGTCTCATTTTTCAAAAGGACCCTTCTGAGAGAGATCCTTTGTTGATAATAGAATGGATTTTTCTTCCCTACAGGTTTCCAAAGACTATTTTTACAGTTTTAGTGATGATAGCACAAATTGTGATTAAGGCCAGAGCAGGATTGTTAAGTTTAGGAGGTCAAGAATTTGCAATTCTCTGTGTACCACGGAAAAAAGATGATCTTGATTGGGCAATGCAGAATTCTGCAAATTCTGATTATTTGCAACGAGCATTGTTAAATTTTCCAGATATTTCTTCTGTTCATTACCCAGCTCACAAATTATTGCAGGCAAAGTTGAGTTTTAGAGAGAAACCAATGTTGAGTAAAGAACCTTTAAACACAGTAACTCTCTTCACTGGTGGATCTGGTAAAAGTCACAAATCAGTTGTAATTTGGTTGAACCAAACAACGAAAACTTGGGAATCAGATATTCAAATAGTAGAAGGATCTCCTCGGATTGTTGAGCTTGCTGCTGTGGTTCAGGCTTTTCAGCTCTTCCCACAACCTTTTAATTTAATCATAGATTCTGCTTATGTTGCTAATATGGTTAAAAGAATAGAAGGATCATTTCTAAAGAATGCTAGTAATGACACTTTATATCATTGGCTTTCATGGCTTTATATGACTTTGCAATAACAAACTAATCCACATTTTGTTTCTTACATCAGGGTTCATTCTTTGCTTCCCGGATTTTTAGTGTAAGGAAATGTGAGAGCAGACAAAGTGACAATACTTCTTTGAACGTTTTGCCAAACATTTTGGAACAAGCAAAACCGAGTCATGCCTTTTTTCACCAAAATGCACGAGCACTTGTAGGAATGTTTCAAATTTCCAAAAGTCAAGCAAAAGCTATCATCAGTACTTGCCCTGACTGTCAGCTTGTGCAGCCTCCTGTTTCTACAGGAGCAGTCAACCCATGAGGTTTGTAAAGCCTGAAGTTATGGCAAATGGATATCACTAAATACCCTTCCTTTGGTAAATTTAACAATACTCATGTTTCAGTGAACATGTTCTCTGGTGCAGTTTTTCCTTCTCTTCACACAGGTGAAGCAGGTAATCATGCCTGTCATCATTTTTTGCAAGCTTTTGTTTCATTGGGTGTACCCCAAGAAGTAAAAACCGACAATGATCCTGCATATATATCTCAAAAATTGGCCACATTTTTAAAGATTGGGGTGTTCGTCACATCCTTGGTATTCCTCATTCTCCCACAAGTCAAGCAATTGTTGAGAGGACTCATCAGACATTAAAATGCATTCTTGATCAACAGGAGGCGGGAGTAGTGGTCACAGCAGAGATGAGGTGGAACAAAGCTGTAAATGTTTCTAATTTCTTAAACATCTCTGTGTCAGAACCCAATCCACCAATTTTTAGGCATTTTTTCAAATAACACACAGGCAAAACTGAAAGAAAATCCCCATTTTAATTAGAAACACTGGGACAGGACCAATTGCAGGTCCTTTCCGATTAATAACTTGGGACAAAGGGTATGCTTCTGTCTCTACAGGTGCAGGAATTAAGTGCGTCCCAGCCAAAAACGTCAAACCATATCGCACCCGAGAACAGTTGACGAGTTCAAGACTGTAGAAGCAAGTACGCAGACGTGAGCCAAACAGAGGGATCACAGGTCACGCCTGACATTCCTTGTTCATTGGTGGAACCTGCAAACTCTGATTTGATGCTATTTACAAATGTGTCAATTGTTGGTTTCATTGTTGTTAGTCTGGTGAAGTTTACAATGGGAGCAATCCTGTATTGCATGGGAACATTTGGGCCAAAGAACTTCCCAAAGCAGTATCTGAGCCCCAAGAATTAGAAATCCTTGGTCCTTTAACAATGGACTTCTGCCTTACATTTACAGCTAATGATTGGTGAGAAGGTGATCCTCCAAAGTACAATGTTACTCCCCATTATTTTACATACAGAATCTTTGTTAGTGATTTAATTGATGACTTTTAACTTTAAAAATGTGTCTTGGTTTGAAAAGACAGGTGTCTGCTAAGGAAGGCAGGAGCGTCCCTGAAATGGAAAATGTAAACCCCCTCCCTTTGAATTGTTATCATTTTGAAATTAAGGGGGCCTTTCAGGCAAAGATATGGAGCAGGAATAACAGTTCTTTATTAGGGAAGAAAATAAACAATGCAGTAATACAAAACAACACTGACAGAGTCAGAATACCACCTGACATCTGTCGGTGATGGAGAGAGACGGGGAAGACTGCCTTGGTGATCAGAATCCAATTTTATTGTGGGATACAAGTGCTTTTTACTATTTTCGGGAGACTAGTAATGAGTACTACAATGATTAGGTTAAAATCACATATACAAAGTTATGCATATAACAACATCTCTTGCTTGCAGAGTTTAATGGGATTTTCTTTTTCCAGTAAACCCGTTTGATTTCATCTTCTTGCAATCTAGGTCTAATTTTCAAAGTTCCATTTGCTTTCGCCAAGGCATCCTGTTATCAAATCTCTGATGTTAACCAGGTCCAAAGTCCATCGTCTGTCTTGTGTCCTCCAACATTCCAACAGACACCCTGTTGGTAAGGGGGGTTGGTAGCAATCCAATTGAAATGGTGGCTGCCGTCTTCCTGGAGAGGCAGATGTGGTTCTGTTGAAGCAGTGATCCTGTAGAAGGGTGTGGTCTTCCTCTGAAGATCCAGTAGTAGATGAGCCTGGTCTTCCTCTGGAAATCCAACGGAAAAGGCTGTCCTGGTGTCCCAAAATCTCAGCTTCTATCCAGTTAGGAATGCTTGGCTCCTCCCTCTGGGCAGAGCTTCTCACAGTGTGGGATGATGTAATTTTATCAGTCATGCTGTGGCACTCAATGGCACATTAAGAGCAGATGTCTCCCTGGAGGGAGGACTGGTTTGTGGAAGAAATGAAGAAACTGCTCAATTAACAGAAGATAACAAAGCCACACCTCCAACAGATGGCAAATAGAATACACACATTACCTTGCAACCTAGGACAAAATGATGACAAGTGGCAGAACTTCAGTGAAAGAGCTTTGCAACTGAAATTTGGCTATGATAAATTGATTTTTTTTTTAATGAGTATCTTAGTGGATATCCCTTGGATCAACCATCCTTCTTGAAACAAGGCAATAATAATGAGTAGGAGTATTAAGAAAACACATATTAATACACACACTAAGGCTTCCTTGATGCACAGCAGTAATTGCCTGAGACAGAAATATAACATTTTCCAAATCATAGGCTTGTTGATTTTGGTCCTAACAATTGCAAACACCCATAATGAGTATTGTACTATGAGCTCTACAGCATATTTTACAAACAGTTGTACATTTCTCTAACTTTTGTAGGATATCCCTTCAGCGCATTTATTAGAGTTTTTGGAACATGATAACCTTGATTTTTCAGGAGCTAAGGTGGTTGTGAGGTTTTGAAAATGTTTGTAGGGAAATGTTGGCTTTCTGTTGCACTTGGTGAGTGGCTCTCTCTTAGCTGCTGTGAAATGGCTGTGGCATGTGGCCAGCAGCATCTTCTCAGGATGGCTTGGTTGCTATTGCTGGCATGGCCCCACACCCTCGCACGCTTCTTTCCACTGTGTTTTGCTGGTTGGGCCCCCCACAGAGGCTTTTCCCACACTCTGCTTCGGGGTTTGGTGTCTGCGGCTCTTCTCAGATCCGTCCTTGGAGGAAGGCTCGGGGGCAGGGCCACTCCCGGTGCAGACACGGGGAGGCTCCACGGAGGTGTGACTTTGGAGCCAGCTCACTCGCTTTCCATGGTGATGGGAAATGCGGGGGACCCGGTGCCAATGGCGGGGGTCAATCTCAGAGGCCACGTGGCACGGTGCAATGGCTGCGGAATTGCCCTTTAACCCAGAGGGCTCGGAGCGGCTGCATGGCGTGGTGTGCCCAGAGGGGCAGAAGTGCCCACCACATGCTCTGCTACCCCAGCCTGGGTCAGCTGCCAGAGCTGTGGGGACCCTCATCTCTCCATGTGTCTGGATTGTGCAATAGGCACTGCCAGCTCTCTGGACAATGTCGGTGTCCTCGGCTCGGGCAGCCCCCGGATGGTCTCCGTTTTCCAGGATTCCCCCACTCCCCGGGGCTGTGCTGCTTCCCACGACTGCTCCGCATCGGTCAGCCACAGTTCCATTGTAGTAGGACACGTTTTCACAGCAGCCACGGTCCGCTGGCTACCACGGCAAGGCCGCTCGCGCCCAGGGTGGAAAGAAGAGGCAGCTGTGCTGCTGCCCTTCCCCTTTTGCCCTTCATAATCCGATTTTATATTAGGTCCAGAACAAGCATCTATGGTTTTATAATACCGATGGCTGCATCATCATCAAATGAGACTGCCTCAAATATATTTTGTTCAACCCTCTCCCAAAAGGGCAAATCTAAAACATCCCCTTCTGATATGTGCAGCTCATGGCTTTCACACCACGTGAATAAAGCTTGTAGAGCTTGTTCATCGTGGTTTATCCCTCTTCTTTGAAAGAGGAAAATCAGTACCTTCATTATGGAGTTTTCTGGTCCTGACATCCAAGCTCCCATGGTCTCCTAAGGGGTTCCAGTCCACAAAAACAAGGCTAGTAACCTCACAGCACTTTACGCTACTTAGCAAAATCCTGGCTTTTCACCCTATTGGCTCTGTCACCATGTCCAGCTCCCAGGCTGTATTTCTCCAGTTCCAAACACCAATCCAGGGTCTGATGCCCTTGTAATCTGGTTCCCACACCGTTTGCCAGCTCTCACACTGCTTGCAATCTGGTTCTACACCATTTTCCAGCTCTAACGCCGTGTGTCTCCTTTGCTCTGTGCTTCTGAGTTCTTATCACTTTGGGGTTCACCACGTGTTAGGTCAGGTGTGGGGGTTGCTGGTGCAGGAGACAGAGATTGCTCAGCCTCGAGGTTCGTGTGGCACAGAGAGCGTTTATTTCCCAGGCTACCCCTAATATGGAGCATTTGAAAGACCTGGTCTGCATATTCTCATTGGTCTGAACTCCACGCCCCCTCGGGATCTGGCCAGCGAAATGCTTGCAGCTTCCTAAGAGACCTGACTGGGAGAAGCCCCTGGCAGTCAATCCTGGGGCTTGGTAGCAAGCTCATCCATGACATTCGGTAACAGCAGCCAATGGGTGCCTTCTTTCTGCTCAGTTCTGTTAGGTCTCGGTTTGGTCTCAGTTATGTCAGGTTGAGATTAAAGGTATAAAAAGGGTGTGATTTTTACAGTGAAAGGATCTCCCTTGGATGCATGAGAGGGTCCCTGTCACTTTGTTCCCCACTGCTGCTTGCAAACCTGCCTTTTGGGAGTGCTAATTCAATAATAGTCACTATACATAAACAAAGCTAGGGCTATAATTCTCCAAAAACTTAGAACTGTCTCAAGGTGTTTTGTTTTGTCTGACAAAATACCTTATGTGTGGGGTTGTGGTGGTGTTCATGGGAGTCCCATGACAAGGGAAGGGACGAGAATCTTGACTCCGTGCTTCAGAAGGCTGAATTATTATTTTATGATATATATAGTATTAAAATGATATATTAGAACTATACTAAAAGAATAGAAAAAAGGATTTCATCAGAAGGCTTGAAAGGAAAGGAATGGAATGAATAACAAAAGCTCATGGCTCTCAGAGAGTCCAAGCCAGCTGACTGTGATTGGCCATTAATTAGAAACAACCACATGAGACCAATCAAAGATCCACCTAGCACATTCCACAGCAGCAGATAATTATTGTTTACATTTCTTTCCTGAGGCCTCTCAGCTTCTCAGGAGAAAAATCCTGGCCAAGAGATTTTTCAGAAAATATCATGGCTACATGGGGTCGAGAGTTATATCTTACAGGCTGCCTTAAAAGAAGACATACTGCAATCCCACAAAATCAGATCAACCAAAGCACTCCCAATCTATTAGTAAGAATTAACAAAGCCTGAACTGATATTTTCTATCTCAAAGCTTTGTATGTACATCCATCCATACGATACCACTGTGATTAACTACACTGACACACAGGTTTGCATAACTATTATTTTCTCAAATACACTGGAGTATGATAGAGCAAAAGAAAACATTGATTGCAGTGTCTAAAAACGCTGCATGGGCTTAAATATTCTCTTTGTGTTCATAGCTTTAAATTATAATTGACCTTTACAAATCAAGGTACTAAAGGTACTATCAATAAAGGTACTAGAGGTTCCCATCAACTCCACAGATCTCAGAGAGGTGTTTGAAGGCTAAGTCTGAAGAAAGAGAGGTGTTTCATTAGAAGGTTTCAGTTGCAGAGTTTTCTGAGTATTTGTCACCTCTGTTTACAGTGTCTATAAAATAATTTTCATGCTGAAAATCACTAACAACTACCTTCCACATTTATTTATGGTTAGGCACTCATGCCAACTCCTGCTGAAGTCAAGAGCAGGTTTCTGAGTATAGCAGGAATAGGATTAAACCTCAAAGGTCTGCCAGTGCTATCAGTGAAATACTAATTTGTGTGTTTTCTTATTTTTGAACTGAAATACAAACATGGCTTTTACGAACGTATTTTGAACCAAAATACAACCGTGGCAGCTGGTATGCAGATGCAATAATTACAGAACTGAGGTCATTTGAGATTACAGAAAGGTTAAAAACTACGCATGGAAAGGTAATAACAGGAATTTCTAACTAACAAAAAATGGTTTGTCCTGCAGCCTTGAGGTCATGTCCTTATACCCTTCTCAAAAGAAAACCTATTCATTGAACTTGCATCATCATCCCAAAAACATGTTTAAATTAATTGGAACTATTGATCAATTAGCACCTTCCTTTTTCTTTTTGCTGACTAACTCTGATTCAATTTCAAGTCATAAATCTTTCAAGAAAAAATATACCATGCCGAGGAAACCCCAAGGCATAGGCTTCTATACATGGTATTGCCAATCCCTGGGCGACAGCCTCCTGCTAGCTTCCTACATCAGACGCAGGGCAACTTCGCTGGCTGCAACATAGACTTTCTTCATATTGGTGACATTTTAAAAATCCAAAGACACTGCTTGTTTTAAAAGTCCTAAAAAGAGCATTCTAAGTTCCTAAAAGCAAACATAGAGGCACTAAATTGGTTTAGGAGAGAAGGTGTTTGTGCAGTTGGATAACAGCTTGCATGTTGAAGTGTCTGGGGGGATTTATATGTTTGCGCTCCCCTTGTTTGAGGCAATGAGCGCAATGTCACCTGTGCATACCCGACACCATGGTTTAAGAGTATGTGCCTTGAAGGTCCAATGCTTTATTCGTAATCAAAGGAGAAATGTATCCAAACTTATTAGGATAAACAGCTCTGAGGAGCTGCTATAAGCTTTCTCCGTGCAGGCAAAACCAATCACTGACTGCCTCTGAAAACAGGCCCACTGCTGAGCCAATAAGAAAAGCTGGTGATGCCTCTGGGACAACGTATTTAGGAGAGGAAAAAAGGTGCAGGAAGCTCTTTCTTTCTTTCTGCCTTCCGAGGGGGGCTGCGGGGACAGCTGAGCCCCTTCCCAGTGCAGTCGGGGGCTCTTTCCCATCAGAGCCGCCGGGCTCTGCTGCCGGGGCTCATCCCAGCGCCGCAAGCAGCTGCGGCCAAAGCCAGGAGCGGCCCTGGGGGCAGGAGCAGGAATGGTCCCGCTGCCTGTGCCGGGAGCAGCCCCGTGACCGGTGCCAGGGGAGGCCACCACGGCCGAAACTGAGAGTGGCCAGGGCCACAGGAGCCCACGCAGCCACCGCCACCTGGGCACGGCCCGCGACACACTTTGCCTGCCAGGCCACCAAGAGCCTGCCGCAGCGCAAACCAAAGGACAGAAACCTTCTTAGGAGGACCACTCTCTTGTTCTCAAGGCTAACACAGCCATTTGCAGGCTTTAATCATTGCCCTGGGGGAATAGAGGGCTCAACATTGTCTGCTACAGCTAAAGGAATTCAGCATTTGTTACAATTCAACTTTTTCTCAACACCTTCCTTCTCTGGGAATTGCTCACAAGCATTTTGTCAATGCACCTCACAAATGCTTTTGCTGACTGAAGCTGCATTGCCTCTTTCCTTCAGAAATTAATGAAGAAAACACAAACTGCCTTCTGAAACCCTTCTGCTCCCTTCCAAATCAGTTCACTACCCAAGCACAAGCCTCAGGCTCATCCCTGATTCCCTCTGGGAGATAGGAGGTAATATTTTGCTGCAGCCAAAAAGTTATTAGAAAAAAGAATGGAAGTTGTTGGTGCTAGGTGGTGTTAGTTATGGTTTGCATTTGTTCCAGTTAATTTGGTGGGTGTTACTGTGAGCTGGAGAAGGAGAGGTGTTGAACACCAGACCAAAAGGGAAATAGAAGAGGAGAGGAGACAGAAAAGTAGGCTGTCAGGAGAGAACAGAAGATCCCTAGTACTCAGCCAAAGGGAAAGGGGACAGGGATGACCCACGGCTGGGGAAAGCAATAAAAAGCAGCATTATCTTGGCGTGTGTGTACGCTCAGCACTCAGGAGAGGAAGATAAACAGCTGGCTCAGTTGAATCCTTACTAAGAAGAAGGTTCTCTTTTGCTTTAATGACTTTGTCTCCATTTAATTGTATCTACGAGTTTCTTTATTTCTAACATCTCTCTCCCAGCAGCTCAGAGCTGCATTGCACAGCGCTTGCTTTGTGCCAGAGAACACAAAGCAGGCTGGCCTGGTGGGCCTGAATATTTCTGCCAAACACTCTGCATCTCACACCTTTGCTCTGGCTCAGTGCAGAACTGCAGGATTGCAGGCGCTTCCTCCCAGAGCTGTGTGAGGCGCTGGCTCCTGCAGATGTGCCCTGCCAAGCTGTCCCTGCCTCACGCTGGCCTCGCTTCCCCTGGCAGAAGTGCCGGGCCTGAAGGAGGCTGCCCTGTGCTCCGGCCTGCCGAGCAGCCCGGCTCCTTGCCCCAGTGCCCAGAGTGCTGCACACACTGCTGACCTTGGCCAGGAGTTGCAGGGCAGCTGGCAGAAGAGGAGGAATCCTCAGCCAGCCCAGTGGCCCTCGGCTGCCCTTGGCCTTTCTCTGCTCCCGGGCACACTCCAGACGGCCAATGCCTCCAGGCCGGGCTGTGCCCAGCACGGCTGCGCTTCTCCTCGGGAGCAGCCAGCTGCCACCTGGGCTCTGAGAGCGCAGGACTCGCCCGCTCCCAGGAACAGGCACCCAAGGCCCGGCTGCTGCCTCTTGCAGCTCCAAGGGCCTCCTTCCAGCCTGCCTCTGCCGGGGCTCAGCCTGCTCCGGCCTCTGCCTGGGCTCTGCTGGGGCTCCAGCCCGGGCAAGGCCGGGCCCGCTCTCACCTCACAGGCGCTGACAGCTCTGCACCACAGGAGACCTTGCTGAGCACCCTCTCTGATCTTTCTGCTTTCTCACTTGAGCAAGGCTCTCCTCCAGCCAAAGACATTGCATTTAGGGATCCAAATCCAAGTGGCAGGAGCCCCAGTGCTCTCGAGTCACAGCTGAACGCCTGCCTCTGCACAGGATGTTTGGGCTGCCCCATTCTTCCTTTGGTTTTGCCTTCAAATGCCATTGCTCTTTCTGCCTCATCTAGAAGTGTCACAGATGTGCCAAAATGGGCTAGTGGGCCATATTTCAAAGGCAGTGTGGTCTGGAGAGGATGAATGAAGAAGAACCTTCACCACTTGCAAACCATACCAAAGAAACCATAAGCATGTCTTAGCACCAATAATAAAAACACTGGCAATTTAGAAGAAAATGCTGAACTTTCTGAAGGGGTCGAAGGAGGTGAATCTTCCAAATGAGTTGTTTCAGAAACTTTATTTAATAACAATACTACTCTATAAACCTGTACTACAAAACTACTCAACAATCCTACTCTAGAGTCCTACTCTACAATCCTACTCTAAGTTAGTTAGGAAGATAACATCTTGATTTTTACATTCTTGTCTCCTTCTTCTTCTTCTTCTTCATTACTGAGTTGATGAGTGGTACGAGGGTGGACGCTGGCTTGGCTGAATTTACAAATGGATGCTGTACACAGGGGAAAAAAAAAAACCACAAAGAACAGTGAACCATGACTTTCCAAGCTCAGTGCTTTACAGACTCAATCAGGATTCATCTAGTTCCTAGAAAGACACAGAAAGAGGAGCGATGGGATCATCTGCTACCCAGCAGTCATGTGCAGGACTTTGCCATCCCAGACAAACCTGGCCCAGAATGCCATTCATCTGTTTTTTCTGGTTTCTTCATCTTGTTGGGATCTTTCTCCCTCCAGTGCTCTAGAAATGGTGCTTTCTGTCCCTGGGGTTTCTTCCTTTCAGAAACTCCAATGACTCACATAGTTCCCTGCCTTTGAAAGACAGTGCTAATTCCCACAGGGACAAAAAGCAGTGTCTACCTTTCCATGCCCTGCCCCTCGTGTGCTGGATGGCACCTTCCTTCCCAGCAGGGCCAGCCCAGTGGCACTGGGCCCTGCAGTTCCCTCTCTGCCACACAACCTGGCAGTAACCCTGGCACAGTTCCCGTCTGCTTGAGTGTGCCAGGCAGCAGATGAGGCTGGGACAAGTCCCTCCCAGCTGTCCCTGTTTGGGTGCCAGAAACCTCTAAGGGTGGGCTGGGGGGCACAAAGCAGGGTCCCTCAGAGGCTCCCAGTGAGCCCCCCACAGCCCCTCCTACCCACAGCCAAATCTCTGACTGCTCAGCTGGGACTGGCTTCCTTGGGTTCCACCACCACCATTTCATGTCTCTGTAGCCTGCATTGCTCTACTTCCATTCTTTTGCCATTAGATAAAACTCAAGACCCCACAAAATTACAAAAGAGGGCGACAGGAACAGTCAGAGGACAGACCAGCTCTCCTCTCAGGAAATGCGGAGAGAGGAGGAGTTATTCAGTTTTGTGAAGAACAGGCCCCAGGGAGGCTTTATTGCCACTTTCCAAGACTTCAGAGTGGCTCTGAAGAAAGTGAGGGACATCTTTTTTAACAGGGCCAGTTACAATAGGATGAATATTTTTAAACAAAATGGGGATCAAGTCAGAGTAGGTCTAAGGAAGAACTTGCTTACTCAGAGCATGGTGCAACCCTGGCACAGCTTGCCCCAAGAGCTTGTAGCTGCCCCATCCCTGCAACCATTCCGGCTCTGGTGGCAAAGGGCTCTGAGCAACCTGATCTCTTTAAAGATGTCCCTGCTCATTGCAGGACACTTGCACCACAGGACTTTTACAGGGCCCTGCCAGCCCAGCCCAGTCTGGGATTCCTCACATTTTCATTTGAAGAGCAGCAAGAGTGGAGGTGAGCAGGAAGGGGGCTCATCTGATGCCTTGGACTTGAGTGGAGGAGGAGCCCATCCCTCAGACCCTGTTTCACCTGCAGCCCCTTCACATTTTACCTGCAGGAGCTCCTTGGCAGACCAGCGCCGCTCCTCGTCTGTCTGCAGGCAGCAGCTCAGGAAGTCACGCAGGCAAGGCGAGAATCGGTGTGGCTGCCGCAGCCGTGGTCTCTCTCCCCTGGCTATCAGGAGTTTAACCTGGGGAAAAAGGAGACACCAGGCTCCACCTGCTTCTTTCCCATCTATAACTGCTCTCCCAGATCCCATTGATTAAGTTCCTCTCTGCAGTGGCAGTTTCTGCCCTGGCAGAGACCCAGAGATGACTTTCCTTTACCAACCCAAAACCCCAAACTCCAATGCAGCCACAGCTTTTCCAACATCCCACAGATCTTGCCTTGGCAGCTGATTTCATTGACTGACCTAGTTAGTGGGAACTACATCAGCAAAAGCACATTTCCTTCCCTGAGGATTCACACCAACTTGAGAGGCTTTTTGGAAGAGGGACTTTGCTATACTAACTCTACTGTTTCCCAAGGATTAGTACGTGAAAAATATCTCTTCAGTGCTTGTTGGTCCCTTAAGCACAGCTGCCATAAAACAAAACTAATCAATGTTTTTGCTTTGTTCTTGAAAACAGTGGGAATTGGAAGGAAAGAAAGGAAATCCACCAGGTATTCCTCAGGTATGGAAACAAACATTTTTGTAATCTCATATTCAATACATACACATTAAGATGCATGCACAAATATATTGAGGTGAGAATGCCTGCTTGGGTGCACAGGTGCCACCTGCAGCTCTGTCTCTCAGCTGCAAGTTTCAGCTTCTTTATGTGACAAAAGAAAACCTTTTCATGGTCAAATCAGAAGAACTGCTGTGCCTATGGTCACCCTCTGCTCATTTGGATACTCAAGTCAATGCATTAAAGGTGTGCCCATCGCAGAAAGTGTCGGGTAAGAAATGGGAGGTTTGGCAGGATCTTCATGACCCCAGGCTGCAGCCTGGTCTCCATAATAGTGCCCATCACAATACTAACAGCTCTGTGCTGGTGGCACTGAAATAGATGGTGACCAAAGAGGCTTTATTATTATTCTCTTCAACCCAGAGGAAAATTTCCAAGTCTAAAAAAGCAAACACACTCCCCTTGAGTAGAAATAATTAGGACAGCTTTCTTTCCTTTTCCCACACCACCAGAGGTCACAAAGGGGGCTTTATCCTGTCCCTCTGCAGCTATGCTTAGCCACTGGCCATGGTGGGGAGCTGGAGTCCTCACTATCATTAGAACTGTGCAGGCCAGGGACAGCCCTGCTCCTGTAGTAAAGAAACACAGCACCGGTGTCAACTGCCCACGTTGGATCCCAGCCCAGGCATCTGCCTGCAAGCTTATCAACTTGTTAAAGTACCAAGAAACAGCCAAGAGTTTGGCATACAATTCTAACTGCAGTCGGAGAAAAATGCATCCAAAACTTATCCAGGCCACCCACACACATGATAAGTTTATAAGACCCACAGGATTTGGAAAAGATGCTACAGTATAGAGGAAAATTGATGTGCTGTGGTTCAAAAAGGAAAAAAGAGAGCAGAACTACTTGGGCATTGCTTTGCTGGTTGTTTCTTTTTTGCTTTTTCTTTTTCTATAAAACTCGAGCTGGGAAGACTCAATGTCCATTTCAAAGGATATTTATCACACATCCAACCGTTCCACTGAAAACTTCCTGTCCTTCAGAGACAGAGCTCCATCAGGGTTCAAAAAGCAAACGAGAAATGTCAGGCATGGCTGCAGGCCAAAATGGCAGGTTTCTAAACTGGTTAGGTTTCTGAACTGGTTAGGTTTCTGAACTGCCACTTCCCTTTCTGATGCAACCAAAGCTACAGCAGGTGCTGATGTGTTGCAGGGACATTTTTAGAAGGGGACCTTGGTGGAAGTGGTGCCAGCTGATGGCAATGGGATTTTGTCCAGTGGGACACAGAACATGGGACAGATGAGAAAGACAGTGGGATCAGTGAGTATTTGCTCCTTACCAAGACAGGAGTTGCATTCCTGCAAGGAACTTCTCGTTCCACCATTTCAATGCCCACGATTCCCAAAGACCATATGTCCACTTTGGGGCCATATGGTTGACCTGTCACCACTTCAGGCGCCAGCCACCCAGAAGTGCCGGCCACGGAGCTCCGTCTGCCCTGCTCAGGGGTGAGCTGAGTAAAGAGGCCAAAATCAGCTGTGGAGAAAACAACAAACCATAAAAGTCAGCTCCAGTTAGGAAACCAAGCAAAAGAATTTCCCACTCTCAGGCTAAGAATGTGCTGTTGAATCTCTTGGAGAACTGTCCATGCTTGATTTCCTTGGGGCTTTAGCCAAGGGAGTATAGAATTGGCCACTTCCAAAAAACCCCAGGTTCTTTAACACTGCTCACAGCAGTGGACTTTTTTCCCCTGAAGCTTTAGATTGTAGCTCCCTCTGTCTGGAAGGGACACACACAGAGCAAGGCCACTCTTGACTGCTTGTGGTTCCTTATACCTCTGTGCATGTTGCAACTGTGCCTTCAGCTCACAGCGGGTGTCCCTGCACTGCCACCAGCACCATTTTTGGGGAGCTGGCTGTCACTCCAAGCAGCCCCACACCCACATCCCTGGAACGCTGCACCTGACCAAGAATATACTGACCCAGCTTGACAGAGCCGTCGGTCTTGAGAAGGATGTTGCTGCTCTTCACATCTTGGTGGATCACATTGTTTGAATGAAGAAAATCCAGTCCTTGCAGGCACTGAGAAAGAAAACAGGAACAGGAGGACAAAAATGAGTGATGTGATTTCATCATACAAGAAAGGAAACAGCTCCAAAAGATTTCCTCTCCAGGGGAATGGGGAGTAATGGCAGAACAGTAATGGCCACTGAGAGGAAGAGCTTGCTGCTCCAACACTTGCAGAGCAGAACCTTTCTGAGGAAAGGCATGTCAGCTTTTGAAAGAGCAACAGCACCTGCTGTTGTAGGCTGTCCCCTGCAAACCAGCCAGGATGACTCCTGCTGCAGTGGACGTGCTTTTTCCATGCAGAGGACAAAGAAGGGGTTTTGTCAAGAAAGGAAAAGTCCATCCCTTTGGTGTGAAGTGGATCACTTTCGGGTGGGAGGCTGCATGACAAAGATTTTCTTGCTGGAAGTAAGAAAATTTTCTTACTTCACAGGCTTGGAAGTATCACATCAGTCAGCTTCCAGAAGCAAAGAGCATTTTGGCTGCACTCCTATCCTTTTTAACTGAGGACTGTGAGAAATGAGTCTCTCTTCTTTCTTTGCTGCTTGTTTCAAATCCTGCCACCAGCACCTTTGCTTTCACAGGCAAGGAATGCAGTGAAGACAGACTCCATGCAAACATTTAGAGGGGCAAGGTGGAGAGCAGCAAATATAAATACAGGAGACAGAGTGAGAATTCAACAGCAGGAGATAAGAGTACTGGCACTGAGCACAGGGAGTGCAGGGGCACGGGCAGGCCTTTCACTTGAGATGCTTTTACTTGCCCATAGCATAGCAGCAACACAGAAACAAAGCTTGGCACATGAAACCTCTCCTGTTCTGAGCCCCTGCTCCCCAGACAATCCCGCCCAAGCCCTTGGAAACACAGATGGGATTGCTGACCTCCCGACTGATGGCTGCTGTCTCATCTTCAGACAGGTAGGTCTTGCTGATGACATCACTCAGAGTGCCTCCATCCATGTACTCCATAACCAGCCAGAGTTCCTCACCCACAAGGTAGCTGAAAGAAGGAAACAAGGGTGTGGAGATGAACATGCATGGCTAGGTTGTTTTCTTGACTGATTCCTGTTTCCAGGTCCCTTTGTGACAAGGACAGAATCAAAGGAATAGACATTCCCTTTCAGCTGTGTGTTGTTTGCAATCTGCGCAGTTTCAAGAAGAAAGGCATAGCTGTGAAAAAAGAGATATCTTAGATGGGCAGCAAGTCAAAAATGCAGTTTAGTAAGAGATAAAAAACCTGTCACCCTGTGTTTCTGGGAAAAAGCACCTGGTCTTCCTGGCATGCAAAGCAATGGAAAAGAGGGGAAACAATCCAAGGAAAATCCATGTTAGTTTACCCGGACATAAAAAGACACTTGAATAAAATCACGCCCCAAAACAAAGTGGTGGCTGTGAACTTACAGGCTATTGATTTAGTATCATATGACTGATGTAGGTTTCTGAATAATTTTCAAACTATGTGTGTCAGAGAAGACTCATGCAGACAAGATGCACTCTCTTCCCATCCATTGGAGATGAAAAGAGCAATAATAATTAACCTATAATTATAGTTCTATTTTCTGCCAGTGACCAAAGTGGGATTTTACCTTGCATGTTTGCAATATGTAAACAAACATTCACAACAACTCACCTGTCTAAATAGTTGACCAGGTTGAGATTCCTACTCATTTTCATGACCATGAGTTCATTGACTTTTAGTTCCTTCTTCCTCAGTCCTTGAAGATGTATTTTCTTTATGGCCAGCTAAAATGACATCAAAAATCAGTTAGTTGAGAAGTTGGTGGCATGAGACCACAATGCACATGGAGCAAGTGATTTTGCAATGACACAGCTGAGCTGTGCCAAACTGCCTTGTGATGAGGCACTGCAGTAATGAGGAACTGACATTCCAACAGCCCATTTCTCTGCTCCCTTGGGGGCCAGTTACAGGACACGTGGGGCCACTGACATTTTGCCTTGAGACACCACTTGGTAACAGTGGTGTCTCAGCTATCACCCACAAACCTCTGACCACAATCTCTGCTGCTCTTTCTAGGATTCAGAAGAAGTAATCCATGCCTTAACACTCTGTGGATACATCTTGGGCTATGGGCAGGGCTTTTAGGGCACCTTACAGATCTCTCCCTACGTGCAGTTCCCAAGTGAAGCACTGCAGGTGGCTAAGGAACTACCAGGAACTTTCAGATGTATTTGCTGGCAGCCAGAAATGAGGATCCCAGACTCTGAAGCTGTAGCCCCAAAGAGCAGTGAGGTGCTCGAAGGCACCACCTTTGTTTTAGCAATGGAGAGCGAGCGAGCGCGTCCTTCTCTGAAAGGAACCGCTGCCCTCTGTGCCTTCCTTCCGAGGAAGGCTGAGGAGGACAAAGTCCCAAATGTATTTTGCAGGCTGGCACCAGTCTGTGCTTCTTGTGCCTTTTCAGCACAGCTCTGCCCAAAGCTCCAGCCACAGCTCACACCAGAGGGGAAAGCCCCTCAAGAGCAGCGGAGACTGCAGATGCTGTTGACATTTACCTCTCTCCCTGTGGCATTGTCGAGTGCTCTGCAAACATCTCCAAAAGTCCTAGAAACAAAACAGAAGCAGAGAAAGGAGAAGCCATTTAGATCTTGCAGTGAGAGCCAGCCCACACAAGAGATCTGTGCTGTAAATGCCTAAAACCTGCAGGATTCATCTGGTTCTGCCAGAAGGCAGATGATGCATTTTCCTCTCAAGTGCATGGACGCTGGGCCTGTTCCTGAAGTGTTGGGGTTTACTGCCTCAGCTCCTAAAGACAGCTTCTTCTTTCATCACGGGCTTCACTTTCTAAACTGTGCAGTTTCTCTCCTGACCACAGAGTATTTCCTTCAGCAAACTCTTGGGAAGAAATGTTCCTGAGAACTGTTACCTCACAGCTATCATGGAGCAGGTTGTTCTTTCAGGCAAGCAAGATTCTTACCCTTTTATTAGTGTGGCTGTATGATTTAGAGATATTCAAAAATGCTAAAGAAATTAACACAGAAGCGTCCCACACTTGGGGGACAAGGAGATCTTCCAGTTCCTGTTCCTTGATGCAGGCAAGACCTCGGCAGCATGGAGTGTCTCTGACAATGCCTTCTGAGCCCACTCACAAATTCTGAGCAGCACTGAGAGATAGGACAATCTATCCCCAGCGTGAACATCTTTGCAGCTTGCCTGACTTTACGCTGGATAGACATTCCACCAGAAAAACACCTGGCCCGTGGTTATGTTGAAGTAACTGTGGTTGGACTCACCCGCTGCCAATATGTTCCAGCTCAGTGTATTTCATCAGGGGATTTTCAGTGGGGTTCACCAATTTCCCTGAGGGAAACAAAATGCAAGATGCTGACTTTAAAGCAGAGATCCCAGCTTCCAGGAGATACAAAAGGCAGCCCCAGTGCCTGGAGCTCTGAGCCCATGGTGGTTGGCTGGGTAACAACAACAACCAGGCAGACAGCTCTGCAGCACAGGTGGCCAGCACAGAGACTGATTTGGTACATTTGGTACAGCTATGCTGACACCTGCACACAATGCACTGTCCCTCAGACAAGAAATAGAGCAGACGTACTCAGCAGCTCCAGGGAGTCACCCTCGATCTCCTGTTGCTGAGCAGCAGCTGGGTCAGTGCGGGAGGTGAACAAACTGCCCCGGCTCCACTTCTCAGATCGGGGAGAAAAGGCTCCTTCAGACAATGCTGCTGCTGCTGCTGCTGCAGCAGGTTTGGTGACAGAGCCTGTGTAGATCTGAGACAAGAAATGAGTTGATGTCAGAAAGGTGGCTGGCATAGATGACCCTGAGATCCCCTATTGAAATGCAAGCCCTTAGGAAGGTGCTGTCAGCCACATGCAGGGCTCTTCAATGTTTTTTTTCTGATGTCCACTTCTCAAACTGGATGGGTCAAAACCAAAGGCAAGTTTTACTTGAGTTTGTGGCCAGATTCATGTTCCATTTTCATGGATTTTCCAAAGGATGACTGCCACAATGACCATTCCACTTCCTCTCAAGGATTCCTTTTCCCCTTCAAGGGCTGCAAACACCCTTGCAGCTCCTTGTTCAAGTGTTCTGCCTCCTCCCACTGTCCTTTTTCCTGCACCATCTTAAGGTCATACTCAACCTGTAGCACTTCTGCTGGGGATGGTACCTGTGCCTCACTCCTAACTTGGGGCTCTTCATTGCCAGACATTTGCTGGAAGTCTTCGCAGACTGCCCGGTAAGATGTCAACACTTGCGCCTCAAATCAAACAGAACAAAGCAGTCAGAGACTCCAGCTTGTCCCTGTCAGCCAGGAGTCATTGACTGTGAGGAAAGGCAAAGAACAGATTGACAAGGGATACAGGCAGCTTGGTTCAATCCCCCATCTAGGTCACCATAATCCCCTGTAAAACACCTCAAGAAACAAGGCTATTCAGCAGCCCAGGAAGTGTCCATCAGAGCAGCTGTGATACAGACCACAGCAGGATGGCACTCAGAGGCATGGCCCCACTCCCTGGTGCTCTGCAGTGGAAAGGCAAGGGGGGCAGAAACCACCGGTTTGCTGGCTGCAGTGACTGCATCCCTCTTTCACTCACTTGCTTTTCTAGAGCCTGAGGGAGGTGATTAGCTTTCTCTCTGATAATTTTCATTTCTTCCTCAAGCCTCTTCTCCCATGCCTTGATCCTAGCGTGAGCTATCTGAAGCTCTGTGTTCAGCTGTTCCTTCATGTTCTCTAAAAAACAAGTGAGAGGATGTTTCATGAGTGGAGTGGCTGCCACTCTTTCACTCACCTGATTTTGTTGATCGCCCCTCTGCTGATGGAGATTCTCCTCTTGAATTCTTCTCATGTCTTCCTTGTTCCTCCTCTTCGCTGCCATGATGGCACTCTGAGCTTTGGGCAGCTCTGCTTGTGGCTCTGCCTTGATGCTCTGTACACACAAATGCAGAGCAAGTGACTGGCAGCTGCCATCAAGCTCAGCTTTTTCCTCTTTTAGCCTCAAAATCACATTTATTCAGCCCCTTCTTTCTGCTTCCCTCCCCACATCTGCTTCCAATGTAACCCTCCTGTCCCGATGCTGATCTCTGCAGATCAGCAGAGCTCTGTCCTTCCAGTGCCTGTGGGACTCCTGGCCTCCTCAGTCCCAAGAGCTCTGCTTTATGCCCCTCTTCCTGCCCTTCCCTCTGTCCCCTGGCCAGTCAGGCTTACCTGGCCATTCTCCTGTGGCTCTTCCACCTGCTGCCTGAGCTGCTCTTCCTGCTCTCGGGCTGGGAACAGCTCTCCCTGAGTCTGCCATGGCATCTCAGATAAGGCAGTCTGCTCCTCCTCTTTCTCTAGAAGGACCTGCACAGAAAGCAAGAGAAGATGGGTTTCAACTTCCCATATGAGCTTTGTGCGCCAAGACTCAAAGACTGCTGGGCTCACACGTTCCCAAAGCACTGTGCTGCTGCTCTGCTGGGTCATTCTCTGTTTGAGGGGAGGCACAGATTCCAAAGTGACCCTGGCCCTACAATCAGGGTCCATCTGGGGTTGAAGCTCCAACAGCCACTCAGGCAGCTGACAAGGAAGGTGTGGCATTTCTCAAGGGTCTGGTGAGGGCCTCCCTCTGCTTCTGCCATGTCCTGTTTGTGTTTTAGTAGTGACTGACACCCTGCCCTGTCCCACAGCTCCATCCTAGCTCTGCAGGTGGCTTCCTGGGTGAGCTCACTCCTTGTGAGAGACACTTCTGGCATTCTCTTCACTCCCTAAAACATGTAATTCTTCCACCTCTTTAGGACAGGCAGAAAATTAAAAGATTTAACTAGGGGATTTAGGAAAGCAGAGACTGGAGGAGGCAAACGGCTCTGAGGGGAAAAAACCACCATATCTGGAGGGGAAACATCTCTCTGTGCTCAGAATCAGTCAATGAAATGTGTTCTCTAGTCCTCTCCTGAATGTGATGCTTTAGCATGTGGAATTTTGCTTCTCCAACTGCTTTGGACTAGAGCCAGGAAGATTCAATATGTAAATTTTACATAGGATAGATAGATAGATAGATAGATAGATAGATAGATAGATAGATAGATAGATAGATAGACAGACAGATGCATCTCACTCTCGACAATCTCTACTGTTGCTTTCTGTTGCTACACACATCAACACTCAGTAGCCAGTGCCCCGATCATGAGCGATCCTGAACGTGATCTACTGTTGCTTCAATAAACCACACTCTTGGGGAATCTGGAGTGTGTAGATCCTTATGGAAAGTGATCAGATCCAAAGCACTGCACTGGGAACTGCCCTCTTAGTGCATCTGTGATCGAGCAACTTCTTTTCTTGGACTAGACCACACTGATGGTGCTAAAGTGGCAGGAATCAGAAATGCAGCCCAGGCATTATAAGCCTATCTGATCTCAGAGGACCAGCTGGAATGCAAGGGCATTGATTTCCTGCTCAATTCCCACACACAACACACCCTGATTCAGTGGACTACAAGAAGGCCAGGGCAATTTTAATCAAAAGGCTAAATCAAGGCCCTACTGTCTGGGCTGAAACCAGAAGAATTCCTTCTGGAACAAGAACCCTGCCCCAACTGATGTGTTCCTGAGCAAAAAAAATGCATCTTCCAGAGCTGCCACCTTACAAAATAGATATATAGCAGAATTTCTCCAACACCTGGAAAAGGACAGGAAAGAGAGAGGACTAGGAACCTGAATTGCTGAAACAAGAGAAAGTCAACAGATATAATCCTAACAGAAAACCAATAAACCACAAGATGCAAGTGTCACCCACAGCAGTGCCTAAAGCTCTTGGATGCAGTGAGGGGATGTTTGGCGGAGAAACAGCCCTTGTGCTGAGCACTGTCATGCAGGGATTGATGGAAGTCTGCCTGAAGGTCCCTCAAGAGCCTCCCATTGTCCAGGCTAAAGCTCCCTCAGCACCTCCTCACTGGCCTTGTGCTGCACCCGCTTGCCCAGCTCCCCAGTCCTTCTGTGCACACGCTGCAGCCCCTCAAGGACTTTCTGCTTCCCAGGGGCCCACAAGTGCACCCAGCACTGCAGATGTGGCCCCAGCGCTGCCCAGCACAGGGCCACGCTCACTGCCCTGCTCCTGCTGCCCCACTGCTGCTGACACAGGCCACCATGCCCTGGGCCTTCTTGGCCACCTGGCCACACGCTGCCTCATCTTCAGCTGCTCAAGGCCGCCAGCACCTCTGGCTCCTGTTGGCCCACGCAGCTCCCCCGCCACTATGGTGCCCATTTCACTTCAGATACAGCAGGCACCATTGCAAGATGGCCTTCCTGTTCTGAGCAACACAAGACAGCGGTCAAAGGACTTGCAGCTTCACTCCCACTCCAGGCTCCAAGGCACTTGCCAAAGCTGCAGACTACACCAAAATATGCACCAACAGAAACTGGCGGCTTCTGCTTTTGGCCTCACAAGAAGGCTTTGCAACTCCACACTTTGTTTCTTTGGCCACGCGGCACAAGAATGGCCCCCCACAGCTGCATGGACCACACAGTCCTCTCCTTACAGCTTATCAAGCGCCAAAAGACAGCTGGCCCAAAAGACACTGTACAAGTCAAGAACTACGCAATGAAAGTGCAGACCGCTTTCACAAGCCAAACACACCTTTCCAAAAAGGGAAAAGAAACAAACCAAGGCCTGGCACCTCCAGCACTACCTCCTTTGCCCTTGGCCATAGCACTGCAGAAGCCAAGCGATAGAGCTTCCCTGAGCCAAGCGGCCAGATGCTCTCCCACAGGCACCAGCCCTTTGCTGCCTCAACGTGATGGCTCAAAGGCCAAGTTCTGTGGTCGCAGCCTGCAGGAAATCCCAGCTCCTGGCAGGACTCCAGCACCCAGCATCCTCAGCCTGCAACAGCAAAGTGCTGGCTGCTCCAAAACTTGCAGCTCTGCCGTGCACTAAAGACAGCACTGCACACAACTGGCACTTACAAGTTCTGAGTTTTCCGGTGTCACCACTGATGGAGGCTGGCGCTCATGCACTTCAGTTTGCTCGTCTTTGGCTTCTTCTCCAGGAGCAGTGGGAGCCAGGGGAGAGACAGGTCTTGGTTCTGCCATCTGTGGCAAGATTGGAGCATGAGTGAAAGGCCGGTACCTTTCATGTAGAACCTCATTTCTTTTCAGATCTACCCACCACATTTTCTAAGGACAAATCATAATATTTGATAGCGACCTAGGCGTTCTAAATCACAGCCACCAAATTAAAATAGGCCATCTCAAGAGAACTCTAGATGGATATGAAGTTGATTTTCCTCCCTGGCTGCTATCAGCAAGCAAGGATGTCTCAGCAAAACGGAGCTTTTAGAGCTTGAAAGCACTGAAATGGTAAACGTGGAAAGCGACAGCAATGCCGTTGCTTCTGCTGCTGCAGACGTGGAAAACTCAAACTGGATCACAATCCCATCCAGGGCAGGAGAAGGGCAGGAAACATTGTGCAGAAGCATCTTTGCTTGCTGGCAAAACAGGAGAATGAACAGGCCTTCTCGTGCTAGCAAATCAAGGAGCCAACAAAGCACAAGATGCAAGTGGCACCCACGGCAGTGCCTAAAGCTCTTGGATGCAGTGAGGGGATGTTTGGCGGAGAAACAGCCCTTGTGCTGAGCACTGTCATGCAGGGATTGATGGAAGTCTGCCTGAAGGTCCCTCAAGAGCCTCCCGTTGTCCAGGCTAAAGCTCCCTCAGCACCTCCTCACTGGCCTTGTGCTGCACCCCCTTGCCCAGCTCCCCAGTCCTTCTGTGCACACGCTGCAGCCCCTCCATGACTTTCTGCTTCCCAGGGGCCCACAAGTGCACCCAGCACTGCAGCTGTGGCCCCAGCGCTGCCCAGCACAGGGCCACGCTCACTGCCCTGCTCCTGCTGCCCCACTGCTGCTGACACAGGCCACCATGCCCTGGGCCTTCTTGGCCACCTGGCCACACGCTGCCTCATCTTCAGCTGCTCAAGGCCGCCAGCACCTCTGGCTCCTGTTGGCCCACGCAGCTCCCCCGCCACTATGGTGCCCATTTCACTTCAGATACAGCAGGCACCATTGCAAGATGGCCTTCCTGTTCTGAGCAACACAAGACAGCGGTCAAAGGACTTGCAGCTTCACTCCCACTCCAGGCTCCAAGGCACTTGCCAAAGCTGCAGACTACACCAAAATATGCACCAACAGAAACTGGCGGCTTCTGCTTTTGGCCTCACAAGAAGGCTTTGCAACTCCACACTTTGTTTCTTTGGCCACGCGGCACAAGAATGGCCCCCCACAGCTGCATGGACCACACAGTCCTCTCCTTACAGCTTATCAAGCGCCAAAAGACAGCTGGCCCAAAAGACACTGTACAAGTCAAGAACTACGCAATGAAAGTGCAGACCGCTTTCACAAGCCAAACACACCTTTCCAAAAAGGGAAAAGAAACAAACCAAGGCCTGGCACCTCCAGCACTACCTCCTTTGCCCTTGGCCATAGCACTGCAGAAGCCAAGCAATAGAGCTTCCCTGAGCCAAGCGGCCAGATGCTCTCCCAGAGGCACCAGCCCTTTGCTGCCTCAACGTGATGGCTCAAAGGCCAAGTTCTGTGGTCGCAGCCTGCAGGAAATCCCAGCTCCTGGCAGGACTCCAGCACCCAGCATCCTCAGCCTGCAACAGCAAAGTGCTGGCTGCTCCAAAACTTGCAGCTCTGCCGTGCACTAAAGACAGCACTGCACACAACTGGCACTTACAAGTTCTGAGTTTTCCGGTGTCACCACTGATGGAGGCTGGCGCTCATGCACTTCAGTTTGCTCGTCTTTGGCTTCTTCTCCAGGAGCAGTGGGAGCCAGGGGAGAGACAGGTCTTGGTTCTGCCATCTGTGGCAAGATTGGAGCATGAGTGAAAGGCCGGTACCTTTCATGTAGAACCTCATTTCTTTTCAGATCTACCCACCACATTTTCTAAGGACAAATCATAATATTTGATAGTGACCTAGGCGTTCCAAATCACAGCCACCAAATTAAAATAGGCCATCTCAAGAGAACTCTAGATGGATATGAAGTTGATTTTCCTCCCTGGCTGCTATCAGCAAGCAAGGATGTCTCAGCAAAACGGAGCTTTTAGAGCTTGAAAGCACTGAAATGGTAAACGTGGAAAGCGACAGCAATGCCGTTGCTTCTGCTGCTGCAGACGTGGAAAACTCAAACTGGATCACAATCCCATCCAGGGCAGGAGAAGGGCAGGAAACATTGTGCAGAAGCATCTTTGCTTGCTGGCAAAACAGGAGAATGAACAGGCCTTCTCGTGCTAGCAAATCAAGGAGCCAACAAAGCACAAGATGCAAGTGGCACCCACGGCAGTGCCTAAAGCTCTTGGATGCAGTGAGGGGATGTTTGGCCGAGAAACAGCCCTTGTGCTGAGCACTGTCATGCAGGGATTGATGGAAGTCTGCCTGAAGGTCCCTCAAGAGCCTCCCGTTGTCCAGGCTAAAGCTCCCTCAGCACCTCCTCACTGGCCTTGTGCTGCACCCCCTTGCCCAGCTCCCCAGTCCTTCTGTGCACACGCTGCAGCCCCTCAAGGACTTTCTGCTTCCCAGGGGCCCACAAGTGCACCCAGCACTGCAGATGTGGCCCCAGCGCTGCCCAGCACAGGGCCACGCTCACTGCCCTGCTCCTGCTGCCCCACTGCTGCTGACACAGGCCACCATGCCCTGGGCCTTCTTGGCCACCTGGCCACACGCTGCCTCATCTTCAGCTGCTCAAGGCCGCCAGCACCTCTGGCTCCTGTTGGCCCACGCAGCTCCCCCGCCACTATGGTGCCCATTTCACTTCAGATACAGCAGGCACCATTGCAAGATGGCCTTCCTGTTCTGAGCAACACAAGACAGCGGTCAAAGGACTTGCAGCTTCACTCCCACTCCAGGCTCCAAGGCACTTGCCAAAGCTGCAGACTACACCAAAATATGCACCAACAGAAACTGGCGGCTTCTGCTTTTGGCCTCACAAGAAGGCTTTGCAACTCCACACTTTGTTTCTTTGGCCACGCGGCACAAGAATGGCCCCCCACAGCTGCATGGACCACACAGTCCTCTCCTCACAGCTTATCAAGCGCCAAAAGACAGCTGGCCCAAAAGACACTGTACAAGTCAAGAACTACGCAATGAAAGTGCAGACTGCTTTCACAAGCCAAACACACCTTTCCAAAAAGGGAAAAGAAACAAACCAAGGCCTGGCACCTCCAGCACTACCTCCTTTGCCCTTGGCCATAGCACTGCAGAAGCCAAGCGATAGAGCTTCCCTGAGCCAAGCGGCCAGATGCTCTCCCACAGGCACCAGCCCTTTGCTGCCTCAACGTGATGGCTCAAAGGCCAAGTTCTGTGGTCGCAGCCTGCAGGAAATCCCAGCTCCTGGCAGGACTCCAGCACCCAGCATCCTCAGCCTGCAACAGCAAAGTGCTGGCTGCTCCAAAACTTGCAGCTCTGCCGTGCACTAAAGACAGCACTGCACACAACTGGCACTTACAAGTTCTGAGTTTTCCGGTGTCACCACTGATGGAGGCTGGCGCTCATGCACTTCAGTTTGCTCGTCTTTGGCTTCTTCTCCAGGAGCAGTGGAAGCCAGGGGAGAGACAGGTCTTGGTTCTGCCATCTGTGGCAAGATTGGAGCATGAGTGAAAGGCCGGTACCTTTCATGTAGAACCTCATTTCTTTTCAGATCTACCCACCACATTTTCTAAGGACAAATCATAATATTTGATAGCGACCTAGGCGTTCCAAATCACAGCCACCAAATTAAAATAGGCCATCTCAAGAGAACTCTAGATGGATATGAAGTTGATTTTCCTCCCTGGCTGCTATCAGCAAGCAAGGATGTCTCAGCAAAACGGAGCTTTTAGAGCTTGAAAGCACTGAAATGGTAAACGTGGAAAGCGACAGCAATGCCGTTGCTTCTGCTGCTGCAGACGTGGAAAACTCAAACTGGATCACAATCCCATCCAGGGCAGGAGAAGGGCAGGAAACATTGTGCAGAAGCATCTTTGCTTGCTGGCAAAACAGGAGAATGAACAGGCCTTCTCGTGCTAGCAAATCAAGGAGCCAACAAAGCACAAGATGCAAGTGGCACCCACGGCAGTGCCTAAAGCTCTTGGATGCAGTGAGGGGATGTTTGGCCGAGAAACAGCCCTTGTGCTGAGCACTGTCATGCAGGGATTGATGGAAGTCTGCCTGAAGGTCCCTCAAGAGCCTCCCATTGTCCAGGCTAAAGCTCCCTCAGCACCTCCTCACTGGCCTTGTGCTGCACCCCCTTGCCCAGCTCCCCAGTCCTTCTGTGCACACGCTGCAGCCCCTCAAGGACTTTCTGCTTCCCAGGGGCCCACAAGTGCACCCAGCACTGCAGATGTGGCCCCAGCGCTGCCCAGCACAGGGCCACGCTCACTGCCCTGCTCCTGCTGCCCCACTGCTGCTGACACAGGCCACCATGCCCTGGGCCTTCTTGGCCACCTGGCCACACGCTGCCTCATCTTCAGCTGCTCAAGGCCGCCAGCACCTCTGGCTCCTGTTGGCCCACGCAGCTCCCCCGCCACTATGGTGCCCATTTCACTTCAGATACAGCAGGCACCATTGCAAGATGGCCTTCCTGTTCTGAGCAACACAAGACAGCGGTCAAAGGACTTGCAGCTTCACTCCCACTCCAGGCTCCAAGGCACTTGCCAAAGCTGCAGACTACACCAAAATATGCACCAACAGAAACTGGCGGCTTCTGCTTTTGGCCTCACAAGAAGGCTTTGCAACTCCACACTTTGTTTCTTTGGCCACGCGGCACAAGAATGGCCCCCCACAGCTGCATGGACCACACAGTCCTCTCCTTACAGCTTATCAAGCGCCAAAAGACAGCTGGCCCAAAAGACACTGTACAAGTCAAGAACTACGCAATGAAAGTGCAGACCGCTTTCACAAGCCAAACACACCTTTCCAAAAAGGGAAAAGAAACAAACCAAGGCCTGGCACCTCCAGCACTACCTCCTTTGCCCTTGGCCATAGCACTGCAGAAGCCAAGCGATAGAGCTTCCCTGAGCCAAGCGGCCAGATGCTCTCCCACAGGCACCAGCCCTTTGCTGCCTCAACGTGATGGCTCAAAGGCCAAGTTCTGTGGTCGCAGCCTGCAGGAAATCCCAGCTCCTGGCAGGACTCCAGCACCCAGCATCCTCAGCCTGCAACAGCAAAGTGCTGGCTGCTCCAAAACTTGCAGCTCTGCCGTGCACTAAAGACAGCACTGCACACAACTGGCACTTACAAGTTCTGAGTTTTCCGGTGTCACCACTGATGGAGGCTGGCGCTCATGCACTTCAGTTTGCTCGTCTTTGGCTTCTTCTCCAGGAGCAGTGGGAGCCAGGGGAGAGACAGGTCTTGGTTCTGCCATCTGTGGCAAGATTGGAGCATGAGTGAAAGGCCGGTACCTTTCATGTAGAACCTCATTTCTTTTCAGATCTACCCACCACATTTTCTAAGGACAAATCATAATATTTGATAGCGACCTAGGCGTTCTAAATCACAGCCACCAAATTAAAATAGGCCATCTCAAGAGAACTCTAGATGGATATGAAGTTGATTTTCCTCCCTGGCTGCTATCAGCAAGCAAGGATGTCTCAGCAAAACGGAGCTTTTAGAGCTTGAAAGCACTGAAATGGTAAACGTGGAAAGCGACAGCAATGCCGTTGCTTCTGCTGCTGCAGACGTGGAAAACTCAAACTGGATCACAATCCCATCCAGGGCAGGAGAAGGGCAGGAAACATTGTGCAGAAGCATCTTTGCTTGCTGGCAAAACAGGAGAATGAACAGGCCTTCTCGTGCTAGCAAATCAAGGAGCCAACAAAGCACAAGATGCAAGTGGCACCCACGGCAGTGCCTAAAGCTCTTGGATGCAGTGAGGGGATGTTTGTCCGAGAAACAGCCCTTGTGCTGAGCACTGTCATGCAGGGATTGATGGAAGTCTGCCTGAAGGTCCCTCAAGAGCCTCCCGTTGTCCAGGCTAAAGCTCCCTCAGCACCTCCTCACTGGCCTTGTGCTGCACCCCCTTGCCCAGCTCCCCAGTCCTTCTGTGCACACGCTGCAGCCCCTCAAGGACTTTCTGCTTCCCAGGGGCCCACAAGTGCACCCAGCACTGCAGATGTGGCCCCAGCGCTGCCCAGCACAGGGCCACGCTCACTGCCCTGCTCCTGCTGCCCCACTGCTGCTGACACAGGCCACCATGCCCTGGGCCTTCTTGGCCACCTGGCCACACGCTGCCTCATCTTCAGCTGCTCAAGGCCGCCAGCACCTCTGGCTCCTGTTGGCCCACGCAGCTCCCCCGCCACTATGGTGCCCATTTCACTTCAGATACAGCAGGCACCATTGCAAGATGGCCTTCCTGTTCTGAGCAACACAAGACAGCGGTCAAAGGACTTGCAGCTTCACTCCCACTCCAGGCTCCAAGGCACTTGCCAAAGCTGCAGACTACACCAAAATATGCACCAACAGAAACTGGCGGCTTCTGCTTTTGGCCTCACAAGAAGGCTTTGCAACTCCACACTTTGTTTCTTTGGCCACGCGGCACAAGAATGGCCCCCCACAGCTGCATGGACCACACAGTCCTCTCCTCACAGCTTATCAAGCGCCAAAAGACAGCTGGCCCAAAAGACACTGTACAAGTGAAGAACTACGCAATGAAAGTGCAGACCGCTTTCACAAGCCAAACACACCTTTCCAAAAAGGGAAAAGAAACAAACCAAGGCCTGGCACCTCCAGCACTACCTCCTTTGCCCTTGGCCATAGCACTGCAGAAGCCAAGCGATAGAGCTTCCCTGAGCCAAGTGGCCAGATGCTCTCCCACAGGCACCAGCCCTTTGCTGCCTCAACGTGATGGCTCAAAGGCCAAGTTCTGTGGTCGCAGCCTGCAGGAAATCCCAGCTCCTGGCAGGACTCCAGCACCCAGCATCCTCAGCCTGCAACAGCAAAGTGCTGGCTGCTCCAAAACTTGCAGCTCTGCCGTGCACTAAAGACAGCACTGCACACAACTGGCACTTACAAGTTCTGAGTTTTCCGGTGTCACCACTGATGGAGGCTGGCGCTCATGCACTTCAGTTTGCTCGTCTTTGGCTTCTTCTCCAGGAGCAGTGGGAGCCAGGGGAGAGACAGGTCTTGGTTCTGCCATCTGTGGCAAGATTGGAGCATGAGTGAAAGGCCGGTACCTTTCATGTAGAACCTCATTTCTTTTCAGATCTACCCACCACATTTTCTAAGGACAAATCATAATATTTGATAGCGACCTAGGCGTTCTAAATCACAGCCACCAAATTAAAATAGGCCATCTCAAGAGAACTCTAGATGGATATGAAGTTGATTTTCCTCCCTGGCTGCTATCAGCAAGCAAGGATGTCTCAGCAAAACGGAGCTTTTAGAGCTTGAAAGCACTGAAATGGTAAACGTGGAAAGCGACAGCAATGCCGTTGCTTCTGCTGCTGCAGACGTGGAAAACTCAAACTGGATCACAATCCCATCCAGGGCAGGAGAAGGGCAGGAAACATTGTGCAGAAGCATCTTTGCTTGCTGGCAAAACAGGAGAATGAACAGGCCTTCTCGTGCTAGCAAATCAAGGAGCCAACAAAGCACAAGATGCAAGTGGCACCCACGGCAGTGCCTAAAGCTCTTGGATGCAGTGAGGGGATGTTTGGCAGAGAAACAGCCCTTGTGCTGAGCACTGTCATGCAGGGATTGATGGAAGTCTGCCTGAAGGTCCCTCAAGAGCCTCCCATTGTCCAGGCTAAAGCTCCCTCAGCACCTCCTCACTGGCCTTGTGCTGCACCCCCTTGCCCAGCTCCCCAGTCCTTCTGTGCACACGCTGCAGCCCCTCCATGACTTTCTGCTTCCCAGGGGCCCACAAGTGCACCCAGCACTGCAGATGTGGCCCCAGCGCTGCCCAGCACAGGGCCACGCTCACTGCCCTGCTCCTGCTGCCCCACTGCTGCTGACACAGGCCACCATGCCCTGGGCCTTCTTGGCCACCTGGCCACACGCTGCCTCATCTTCAGCTGCTCAAGGCCGCCAGCACCTCTGGCTCCTGTTGGCCCACGCAGCTCCCCCGCCACTATGGTGCCCATTTCACTTCAGATACAGCAGGCACCATTGCAAGATGGCCTTCCTGTTCTGAGCAACACAAGACAGCGGTCAAAGGACTTGCAGCTTCACTCCCACTCCAGGCTCCAAGGCACTTGCCAAAGCTGCAGACTACACCAAAATATGCACCAACAGAAACTGGCGGCTTCTGCTTTTGGCCTCACAAGAAGGCTTTGCAACTCCACACTTTGTTTCTTTGGCCACGCGGCACAAGAATGGCCCCCCACAGCTGCATGGACCACACAGTCCTCTCCTTACAGCTTATCAAGCGCCAAAAGACAGCTGGCCCAAAAGACACTGTACAAGTCAAGAACTACGCAATGAAAGTGCAGACCGCTTTCACAAGCCAAACACACCTTTCCAAAAAGGGAAAAGAAACAAACCAAGGCCTGGCACCTCCAGCACTACCTCCTTTGCCCTTGGCCATAGCACTGCAGAAGCCAAGCGATAGAGCTTCCCTGAGCCAAGCGGCCAGATGCTCTCCCACAGGCACCAGCCCTTTGCTGCCTCAACGTGATGGCTCAAAGGCCAAGTTCTGTGGTCGCAGCCTGCAGGAAATCCCAGCTCCTGGCAGGACTCCAGCACCCAGCATCCTCAGCCTGCAACAGCAAAGTGCTGGCTGCTCCAAAACTTGCAGCTCTGCCGTGCACTAAAGACAGCACTGCACACAACTGGCACTTACAAGTTCTGAGTTTTCCGGTGTCACCACTGATGGAGGCTGGCGCTCATGCACTTCAGTTTGCTCGTCTTTGGCTTCTTCTCCAGGAGCAGTGGGAGCCAGGGGAGAGACAGGTCTTGGTTCTGCCATCTGTGGCAAGATTGGAGCATGAGTGAAAGGCCGGTACCTTTCATGTAGAACCTCATTTCTTTTCAGATCTACCCACCACATTTTCTAAGGACAAATCATAATATTTGATAGCGACCTAGGCGTTCCAAATCACAGCCACCAAATTAAAATAGGCCATCTCAAGAGAACTCTAGATGGATATGAAGTTGATTTTCCTCCCTGGCTGCTATCAGCAAGCAAGGATGTCTCAGCAAAACGGAGCTTTTAGAGCTTGAAAGCACTGAAATGGTAAACGTGGAAAGCGACAGCAATGCCGTTGCTTCTGCTGCTGCAGACGTGGAAAACTCAAACTGGATCACAATCCCATCCAGGGCAGGAGAAGGGCAGGAAACATTGTGCAGAAGCATCTTTGCTTGCTGGCAAAACAGGAGAATGAACAGGCCTTCTCGTGCTAGCAAATCAAGGAGCCAACAAAGCACAAGATGCAAGTGGCACCCACGGCAGTGCCTAAAGCTCTTGGATGCAGTGAGGGGATGTTTGGCCGAGAAACAGCCCTTGTGCTGAGCACTGTCATGCAGGGATTGATGGAAGTCTGCCTGAAGGTCCCTCAAGAGCCTCCCATTGTCCAGGCTAAAGCTCCCTCAGCACCTCCTCACTGGCCTTGTGCTGCACCCCCTTGCCCAGCTCCCCAGTCCTTCTGTGCACACGCTGCAGCCCCTCAAGGACTTTCTGCTTCCCAGGGGCCCACAAGTGCACCCAGCACTGCAGATGTGGCCCCAGCGCTGCCCAGCACAGGGCCACGCTCACTGCCCTGCTCCTGCTGCCCCACTGCTGCTGACACAGGCCACCATGCCCTGGGCCTTCTTGGCCACCTGGCCACACGCTGCCTCATCTTCAGCTGCTCAAGGCCGCCAGCACCTCTGGCTCCTGTTGGCCCACGCAGCTCCCCCGCCACTATGGTGCCCATTTCACTTCAGATACAGCAGGCACCATTGCAAGATGGCCTTCCTGTTCTGAGCAACACAAGACAGCGGTCAAAGGACTTGCAGCTTCACTCCCACTCCAGGCTCCAAGGCACTTGCCAAAGCTGCAGACTACACCAAAATATGCACCAACAGAAACTGGCGGCTTCTGCTTTTGGCCTCACAAGAAGGCTTTGCAACTCCACACTTTGTTTCTTTGGCCACGCGGCACAAGAATGGCCCCCCACAGCTGCATGGACCACACAGTCCTCTCCTTACAGCTTATCAAGCGCCAAAAGACAGCTGGCCCAAAAGACACTGTACAAGTCAAGAACTACGCAATGAAAGTGCAGACCGCTTTCACAAGCCAAACACACCTTTCCAAAAAGGGAAAAGAAACAAACCAAGGCCTGGCACCTCCAGCACTACCTCCTTTGCCCTTGGCCATAGCACTGCAGAAGCCAAGCGATAGAGCTTCCCTGAGCCAAGCGGCCAGATGCTCTCCCACAGGCACCAGCCCTTTGCTGCCTCAACGTGATGGCTCAAAGGCCAAGTTCTGTGGTCGCAGCCTGCAGGAAATCCCAGCTCCTGGCAGGACTCCAGCACCCAGCATCCTCAGCCTGCAACAGCAAAGTGCTGGCTGCTCCAAAACTTGCAGCTCTGCCGTGCACTAAAGACAGCACTGCACACAACTGGCACTTACAAGTTCTGAGTTTTCCGGTGTCACCACTGATGGAGGCTGGCGCTCATGCACTTCAGTTTGCTCGTCTTTGGCTTCTTCTCCAGGAGCAGTGGGAGCCAGGGGAGAGACAGGTCTTGGTTCTGCCATCTGTGGCAAGATTGGAGCATGAGTGAAAGGCCGGTACCTTTCATGTAGAACCTCATTTCTTTTCAGATCTACCCACCACATTTTCTAAGGACAAATCATAATATTTGATAGCGACCTAGGCGTTCCAAATCACAGCCACCAAATTAAAATAGGCCATCTCAAGAGAACTCTAGATGGATATGAAGTTGATTTTCCTCCCTGGCTGCTATCAGCAAGCAAGGATGTCTCAGCAAAACGGAGCTTTTAGAGCTTGAAAGCACTGAAATGGTAAACGTGGAAAGCGACAGCAATGCCGTTGCTTCTGCTGCTGCAGACGTGGAAAACTCAAACTGGATCACAATCCCATCCAGGGCAGGAGAAGGGCAGGAAACATTGTGCAGAAGCATCTTTGCTTGCTGGCAAAACAGGAGAATGAACAGGCCTTCTCGTGCTAGCAAATCAAGGAGCCAACAAAGCACAAGATGCAAGTGGCACCCACGGCAGTGCCTAAAGCTCTTGGATGCAGTGAGGGGATGTTTGGCCGAGAAACAGCCCTTGTGCTGAGCACTGTCATGCAGGGATTGATGGAAGTCTGCCTGAAGGTCCCTCAAGAGCCTCCCATTGTCCAGGCTAAAGCTCCCTCAGCACCTCCTCACTGGCCTTGTGCTGCACCCCCTTGCCCAGCTCCCCAGTCCTTCTGTGCACACGCTGCAGCCCCTCAAGGACTTTCTGCTTCCCAGGGGCCCACAAGTGCACCCAGCACTGCAGATGTGGCCCCAGCGCTGCCCAGCACAGGGCCACGCTCACTGCCCTGCTCCTGCTGCCCCACTGCTGCTGACACAGGCCACCATGCCCTGGGCCTTCTTGGCCACCTGGCCACACGCTGCCTCATCTTCAGCTGCTCAAGGCCGCCAGCACCTCTGGCTCCTGTTGGCCCACGCAGCTCCCCCGCCACTATGGTGCCCATTTCACTTCAGATACAGCAGGCACCATTGCAAGATGGCCTTCCTGTTCTGAGCAACACAAGACAGCGGTCAAAGGACTTGCAGCTTCACTCCCACTCCAGGCTCCAAGGCACTTGCCAAAGCTGCAGACTACACCAAAATATGCACCAACAGAAACTGGCGGCTTCTGCTTTTGGCCTCACAAGAAGGCTTTGCAACTCCACACTTTGTTTCTTTGGCCACGCGGCACAAGAATGGCCCCCCACAGCTGCATGGACCACACAGTCCTCTCCTTACAGCTTATCAAGCGCCAAAAGACAGCTGGCCCAAAAGACACTGTACAAGTGAAGAACTACGCAATGAAAGTGCAGACCGCTTTCACAAGCCAAACACACCTTTCCAAAAAGGGAAAAGAAACAAACCAAGGCCTGGCACCTCCAGCACTACCTCCTTTGCCCTTGGCCATAGCACTGCAGAAGCCAAGCGATAGAGCTTCCCTGAGCCAAGCGGCCAGATGCTCTCCCACAGGCACCAGCCCTTTGCTGCCTCAACGTGATGGCTCAAAGGCCAAGTTCTGTGGTCGCAGCCTGCAGGAAATCCCAGCTCCTGGCAGGACTCCAGCACCCAGCATCCTCAGCCTGCAACAGCAAAGTGCTGGCTGCTCCAAAACTTGCAGCTCTGCCGTGCACTAAAGACAGCACTGCACACAACTGGCACTTACAAGTTCTGAGTTTTCCGGTGTCACCACTGATGGAGGCTGGCGCTCATGCACTTCAGTTTGCTCGTCTTTGGCTTCTTCTCCAGGAGCAGTGGGAGCCAGGGGAGAGACAGGTCTTGGTTCTGCCATCTGTGGCAAGATTGGAGCATGAGTGAAAGGCCGGTACCTTTCATGTAGAACCTCATTTCTTTTCAGATCTACCCACCACATTTTCTAAGGACAAATCATAATATTTGACAGCGACCTAGGCGTTCCAAATCACAGCCACCAAATTAAAATAGGCCATCTCAAGAGAACTCTAGATGGATATGAAGTTGATTTTCCTCCCTGGCTGCTATCAGCAAGCAAGGATGTCTCAGCAAAACGGAGCTTTTAGAGCTTGAAAGCACTGAAATGGTAAACGTGGAAAGCGACAGCAATGCCGTTGCTTCTGCTGCTGCAGACGTGGAAAACTCAAACTGGATCACAATCCCATCCAGGGCAGGAGAAGGGCAGGAAACATTGTGCAGAAGCATCTTTGCTTGCTGGCAAAACAGGAGAATGAACAGGCCTTCTCGTGCTAGCAAATCAAGGAGCCAACAAAGCACAAGATGCAAGTGGCACCCACGGCAGTGCCTAAAGCTCTTGGATGCAGTGAGGGGATGTTTGGCGGAGAAACAGCCCTTGTGCTGAGCACTGTCATGCAGGGATTGATGGAAGTCTGCCTGAAGGTCCCTCAAGAGCCTCCCGTTGTCCAGGCTAAAGCTCCCTCAGCACCTCCTCACTGGCCTTGTGCTGCACCCCCTTGCCCAGCTCCCCAGTCCTTCTGTGCACACGCTGCAGCCCCTCAAGGACTTTCTGCTTCCCAGGGGCCCACAAGTGCACCCAGCACTGCAGATGTGGCCCCAGCGCTGCCCAGCACAGGGCCACGCTCACTGCCCTGCTCCTGCTGCCCCACTGCTGCTGACACAGGCCACCATGCCCTGGGCCTTCTTGGCCACCTGGCCACACGCTGCCTCATCTTCAGCTGCTCAAGGCCGCCAGCACCTCTGGCTCCTGTTGGCCCACGCAGCTCCCCCGCCACTATGGTGCCCATTTCACTTCAGATACAGCAGGCACCATTGCAAGATGGCCTTCCTGTTCTGAGCAACACAAGACAGCGGTCAAAGGACTTGCAGCTTCACTCCCACTCCAGGCTCCAAGGCACTTGCCAAAGCTGCAGACTACACCAAAATATGCACCAACAGAAACTGGCGGCTTCTGCTTTTGGCCTCACAAGAAGGCTTTGCAACTCCACACTTTGTTTCTTTGGCCACGCGGCACAAGAATGGCCCCCCACAGCTGCATGGACCACACAGTCCTCTCCTTACAGCTTATCAAGCGCCAAAAGACAGCTGGCCCAAAAGACACTGTACAAGTGAAGAACTACGCAATGAAAGTGCAGACCGCTTTCACAAGCCAAACACACCTTTCCAAAAAGGGAAAAGAAACAAACCAAGGCCTGGCACCTCCAGCACTACCTCCTTTGCCCTTGGCCATAGCACTGCAGAAGCCAAGCGATAGAGCTTCCCTGAGCCAAGTGGCCAGATGCTCTCCCACAGGCACCAGCCCTTTGCTGCCTCAACGTGATGGCTCAAAGGCCAAGTTCTGTGGTCGCAGCCTGCAGGAAATCCCAGCTCCTGGCAGGACTCCAGCACCCAGCATCCTCAGCCTGCAACAGCAAAGTGCTGGCTGCTCCAAAACTTGCAGCTCTGCCGTGCACTAAAGACAGCACTGCACACAACTGGCACTTACAAGTTCTGAGTTTTCCGGTGTCACCACTGATGGAGGCTGGCGCTCATGCACTTCAGTTTGCTCGTCTTTGGCTTCTTCTCCAGGAGCAGTGGGAGCCAGGGGAGAGACAGGTCTTGGTTCTGCCATCTGTGGCAAGATTGGAGCATGAGTGAAAGGCCGGTACCTTTCATGTAGAACCTCATTTCTTTTCAGATCTACCCACCACATTTTCTAAGGACAAATCATAATATTTGATAGCGACCTAGGCGTTCCAAATCACAGCCACCAAATTAAAATAGGCCATCTCAAGAGAACTCTAGATGGATATGAAGTTGATTTTCCTCCCTGGCTGCTATCAGCAAGCAAGGATGTCTCAGCAAAACGGAGCTTTTAGAGCTTGAAAGCACTGAAATGGTAAACGTGGAAAGCGACAGCAATGCCGTTGCTTCTGCTGCTGCAGACGTGGAAAACTCAAACTGGATCACAATCCCATCCAGGGCAGGAGAAGGGCAGGAAACATTGTGCAGAAGCATCTTTGCTTGCTGGCAAAACAGGAGAATGAACAGGCCTTCTCGTGCTAGCAAATCAAGGAGCCAACAAAGCACAAGATGCAAGTGGCACCCACGGCAGTGCCTAAAGCTCTTGGATGCAGTGAGGGGATGTTTGGCGGAGAAACAGCCCTTGTGCTGAGCACTGTCATGCAGGGATTGATGGAAGTCTGCCTGAAGGTCCCTCAAGAGCCTCCCGTTGTCCAGGCTAAAGCTCCCTCAGCACCTCCTCACTGGCCTTGTGCTGCACCCCCTTGCCCAGCTCCCCAGTCCTTCTGTGCACACGCTGCAGCCCCTCAAGGACTTTCTGCTTCCCAGGGGCCCACAAGTGCACCCAGCACTGCAGATGTGGCCCCAGCGCTGCCCAGCACAGGGCCACGCTCACTGCCCTGCTCCTGCTGCCCCACTGCTGCTGACACAGGCCACCATGCCCTGGGCCTTCTTGGCCACCTGGCCACACGCTGCCTCATCTTCAGCTGCTCAAGGCCGCCAGCACCTCTGGCTCCTGTTGGCCCACGCAGCTCCCCGCCACTATGGTGCCCATTTCACTTCAGATACAGCAGGCACCATTGCAAGAGAGCCTTCCTTTTCTACCACCTCATATTCCAAGTGGATATCATTATGTTTGATAGGAATAGAATTCCCTGTCACTCTGTTTAAATTAACATGGTCTAATTCAATGAAATTGCTCTTTGTTAAATTTTCCCTATCTTCCTTAAGTAAGTAACGTTCTCTCTGCAAAACTAGATTTTTAGTTGTTCAAAACTCTGAGATGGAAATTTGGAAATAACTACTTTTGCCTTTGGTATTTTTTTTGCAGTCATGGAAATGAATTTTCTTTCAGCCTTCCTAACTGGCCCTCTACAGTCTACTGCTACTGGCCAAGGTCACAGCTTCCTCTACAATCCTTAAACACCAGGAACATGAAATGTTTATTTCTCACTCACCTCAGGATCAGCACTGCTGAAGACATGCTTCAGGTGACCTGTAGTGGGAAGGGAAAATGAACCAGATGCTGTGAGAAAACTGCCTGGGCTGCTGAATCCCTCAGAACAAGTCAACCGAAACAGAGATGATTTCCCCTTTCACAACACATTTCATTCACACAGCCAGCAAGGGATCAGGACAATATTCTTGCTTGTGCCTACACTTTGGCCTGTTTAGCCAGTAAATGAATACAAACATGATCAAGAAAATGCAAATTGTTCTGTAACTCTCTATGCTCCTGTTCTACCAAACACATAAAAGAGCTTCTGCAATGCTCTCCTTCAAGTACTTTTTTTTTTGTTTTAATCAGTTGCATGCACCAATTCTCATTAATTTGCTGGAAACAGCTGCCCAGAAAAGCTTCCCCAAAATTCCCCTGAGCTGTTGCAGTTCTTTGTAAAACAGCACAATAGCAGCTCCGGGGTTCAGGAGCAGACACTCTCTGCTTTGGAGTTTGCATTTCATTGCAAAGGGAAGATCACTGTTTTAGCACTCAGTAAAAGGTCAAGTTAGACAGTCAAATCCTTTCATGAGAAAACTTTGAAAGAAATAAGCTTTCTCTGAATTCTGGGAACAACTGCAGAGTTTTTAGAAGGCATTCCCTGAAGGTCTGCCAGGCTACATTTTCAAAGGTGTCTTGCTTGTCCCAGCAAACTGAGGAAATGACAGACTCTGCTGCCACAGACTCTCCCGTGGAGGGAACGAAAGCCCTGCAGGTTCCCTTGCAAATGCTGCCCCTGTGGCTACAGACACCCCTTTTTAGCTGAACACCTTGACAGGAGCTTTACCAAAGCAGCGGCATCCTAATGCTCTTTCTGTTTCAAAATCAGAAACTCAGTCACTAAGAAAGAGCAGGAAGACATCCAAAAGCCAGGTTAGGTTACACCCTAACCTAAGCAGAGAGGAAACACCTACTTACGTGCAAAGTGTGTCATATAATAAAGAGAAAAGGAAACGCCATAAGCAGCAAAAGCTGCTGTGGCAAGGTGGTGAATCATTTCATTTGTGCAAGTTTAGTAAACACTAGAAAAAATAAGGCTCTTGTCAGTGGGCAGCTACCCACTGACAAATTCCCCAACCAGGAAAGTTCTGATATGAGCAAGCACTAGGGCTGCTCTGACACTCAAGCCTTCCGTGCACCAAGGCACCCTTCTGATGTCACTACGACAATGTGGCAACCATGCCCTGACATCACAAAGCAAACACTCTATGGAGGTCTGTGAATTTATGCAAAGCAATAACCAATCTTCCCTACAGCAAACACAAAACAGCCTGGGAAGTTCTCCTCTATCACAAAGCAGCACAAATTCCCCTCATGGGCCAAAGCCTGTTGTTCAAGGGATCCAAGAGGAACTTCAAGAGTGCCCCAAGCACCTACAGCCTGTACCCCAACTGAGCACTCAAATGGGACCCAAGCAAAGGAAACCAGACCAAGAAAATGGCCCAAAGCATTGTACATGTGAGAAATGACTCTCACTTTTCACATTTTAAAGGTTTATTAAACATTAACAAAGGACTGAATAAGGAAAAATGGCAGCACTAGGAGTCTCTATGACTAGCAGCCATGTGCTCATCTACAAAAAGGATGCTCTGCCTTTTATACCCTCAGCCCCTCCAAAAGTTTTGTCAGTCAACTCTTACTCTGCTGTCCATTGGTGGAGATTACTTTCTTGCATCTGGACTGGAGGTCAGGGGTTGTTCCACCCCTCCTGCTGGTCACAAGCCAGCCCTCCCCAAATGCCCTGACTACCAAGGTGATTACAAGGGGTAGGGGAAAGAGGACTATGGGAGGATATATCAGAATATCATCCCTACACATTTGAACATCCACATAACATCTACTTCTTAATTGTCAGAGCCAACCATTACATTACTCATCTAGAACACACAGAACCAGCCAGAAGCCACTGTTGGCATCACAGCTGAAATCCTTCCTAACAAATCTCCCCACATATTTGCACCTTTATTGGACATGCCCGGGGCTCCGGTGCATGTACATCTCTGCCTTTCTTCCCCTTTGGAAGCAGTCCAACTGGCAGCATCTGCCCAGCAGCAGCAGCTGCTCCAAGCTGGGAACACGACTGGCGGTGCTGATTTCCAGAGGCTTCTGTGTCCCAGGGGAAGCCAAGGCAGGAGCAGTTGAACGGTGCTGGCGCTGCTGCTGCTCTGTGCCAGAGAGCCCCGGCTGGGCAGGGCACGGTGCCCACTGCGCTGCGGGCTCCTTCTCCTGCCACAGCTGGGCACACCTGGGAACAAGGCATGACAACTTGTGGGGAAACCAAGGGGTTTCTGGGGCTGCACTGCTCTGCACACACCCAGGACACCTGCAGCACAGAATTTTAACCCTCAAACAGGTAAACCAAAGGGAAACAGCTGGAAAAGATTTCATTTTGATCATTCTTACCTGCTCAACAGAAGTCGCCAAAATGAACGTTACCAAGCAGCGCCTGATCCCTGCTGCCAGCTCAGGGTTAGAAGAGAGGCAATACTTGATTTCAGTGCTGGGTGTGTGGGGAATCACTTCCCTAATAGGTGCACACCCAGCAATCTCACTTACTCATTTGTATCCATGGATCTAAGACATAGTCAATACTTTGCTGAAACTCACAGGCTAAATATTGCCCCAAATTATTTGATTTACTGATTGATACTTATTGACTTATTGATACTTAAATCACTTCTTAGAATCTACTGACATAAGAATAGGAGTGTCCTGTAGGTCTCTGCTGGTCTTAGTCACAGGTTCAGGAGGAGACTCATGCACAAAATAACCCAGGACAAAACTGGGCTTGCAAAGCAAATTCATTCTATTAGTTGCAGTAGCAAATAATACATACCAACCCCTGGACTCCTAAAACTCTGCTGAGCAGTAGAAGGAGATGGAGCGTGGTGCTCGGCAGCAGGGGCAGGTAGGCAGTGCACTTTCAGGACATCCCCTGGATCAAAATGGTGTGCATCTCATCCTTCTCATCCCTCCAGCTCAGAACCAGGCCTTATGTCTCCTGCTCAGGAGTGGAATTTCCCAGTTTACAGCATTGGCTCACACATGGCTGGCGTGTGAGATGAGGCCAATGAATCAAGGATTTAAAAGAACTGGAAGAGTTAAAATTTTAGCAAGATTTAGTTAGGGGGAAAGAGTATAGCAAGAAGAGTAGAAATAATAAGGGATAGTTTATTTTTAGGAGGTAAAGTAGCTCAGGCTAGGGTAATATATCACTTGCCTGTCTTTACTATGTTTAAAGAAGCAGGATGGGATGCGGATATCTCTGTGACAAAGAAGAGGACTGTAGCTTGCACCTGGGCCCCGAAACTTCAGCTATAGCCAAGGGGTGCGAAAGCCTGCCAACAGGTCCTAAGTAAAGAGGTCAAATTGAGGAAGACGTCTTGGCCTTCATCAGAAGGAGACCATTCCCCACTTTAAACCCACCAACCCATTTGAAGTGAAAGACTGCAGGAATGTGAAGGAACTTTGACGCAATTATAATATATTTTAATACAAAGGGGGGTAGGCAGTGTTACCTAATGAATATGTATTAGGGTTTTTGGGAATTATCTGAATATGTAAGACTGTTTTAGATAAGTAGAGAGGTGGTGATTCTTCACACATGTGTTTAGGAGACGACTCCTTGTGTGCCTGGTGCTGTAATAAACATACCACCTTCTAACTTTAACTGTGGCGAGTTCTATTCCACACTTCATTTGGTGACCGCGGCAGGAATGCTTCTCTGCTCCAACGAGAACAACCGGGCTGTGGACGTCTCTGGGCGCTGCCAGGACGTTCCTTTCCTGGAGGCACCTCCGCTCTCGCTGTTCCTCACGGGGGACAGACAAGACTGCTGGGACTGTGGAGAAAGGGAATGTTTAACTCTGCATAAAGTAACCCATAAGGCATACACAGGGGAAGGGCTGTTCACAGGTCACACAGTGATGTCCTGCACACAACATACGCCTGTACAGTTTGGGTTTGGGTCTGGCTGCTGGCAGAAAGGATTTGCTGTGTCAATAAGGACCTGCTAACAATTCTGGGGGTGAATTGAGCAAATCCTGTTTTATTGCTGCAATTTTTCCGGTGTGTTGTAATTGTGGTTGTGTTTTCAGTGTGTGAATGTTTGAGGAAGATGATGTGGGTGGATGCTCATGTGGTACATGGTGTGTCTTGTGTTGAGAAAAGTGAGCACTCTGTCCCCTCATAAAGAGATACTCCTTTCCCGGTGACTTGTGTCTGTGGACTTTCTAATTGCAGGGGTTGGTACTCCCTGTAACACCTGGTGCTAGGGTATACAGGGGGGTTGAGCGTATTTTCTCCCACATTGTGGTCATTTGGGACTGTATGGTTGTGTTTGGGGAGATTTTAGGATTTTTTTTGCAACAGGTGCAGCAATTTATGCAGAAAACTACAGTGTGGTGATTTATTATGTTGAACTATGGTAGTTCCTTTCTACCGCCCCCCCTCCCCGAGGGTTTAAAATCTCCTGCCACGAGGTGGACGCTCTCTTTCCTCTCCTGGACATCCTCTTTCCTCTCCTGGACACTCCCTTTCTCTCCTGGAGTTGTTCTCCATTAAAGCTGTGGGACTTTGGTCCTGAGAAGAAAGAGTGCCTCTCATTTTTTGCTTCTGTCCTTGCCAGTGTCACTGGGGTCCAGAGCTCTCCAAACTGATCCCCCACGAGGCAAAAACCAACAAATGGACCCACATACACAGTTCAAAAATTGGCCACATTTTTGATGGACTGGAGCGTTTGCCACACTTTTGGAATTCCCTATTCCCACACAGGTCAGCCAATTGTTGAAAGGACGCACCACACTCTAAAACCCATTCTAGATCAACAAAAGGGGGAGTGGCCCAAGACTGACCTCTGATGAGGTTGAGCAAAGCTTTAGATGTCTTTATATTTTGAATAGCTCCTTTGCAGGACCTAAT
This sequence comes from Molothrus aeneus, assembly GCF_037042795.1. Lineage (NCBI taxonomy): Eukaryota > Metazoa > Chordata > Aves > Passeriformes > Icteridae > Molothrus > Molothrus aeneus. Next base: position 3,556,596 of record NW_027098761.1, read on the forward strand.
CTTCCAATTTTTAGGCACTTTTCAAACAGCGCACAGGCAAAATTGAAAGAAAATCCTTCCGTTTTCATCAGAAACCTTGAGTTAGGACAAACTGAAGGACCATTTGCACTAATCCCTTAGAGCAAAGGGTATGCTTGTATTTGCACAGGTGCTGGACCTAAGTGAGTCCCTGCGAAGGACGTGAAACCGTCTCATGCGCAAGAGCGCACCGACAATTCCACCAGCAGGGAAATGAGCACACAGACGTGAGCCGCACGGAGAAACTACGGTTCATGCCAGACGTTCCCTCTTCAACCTGTGAAAGCTACAAATCTTGAGTTTGATTGTTGATTTTGGGACTGTGAAAATGGTTTGTACCATAGAGCTCTTTTAGCAAAAACATGGTGTCCATTGTCTTCAAAAGAATTTGTAAAAATTGAAGGTTAGAGGGACAGTTTAATGCCCTATAGTTGGCCAGTCCCTGAACAAGTGCTAAAAGATTTGTTTGAGAACTGAAATAGATGGGGAAGCTTTTGCCAAAAAGCAGCTGGTCAGGAACATGGAGTTTGATCAAATGATATACTGGCGCTTGTTGGTTTTGCTTGCTTGCTTTTGCTGTGCGTGTATGCCTGTAGATCAACTAAAAATGAATGTTGGCCGTGCTTTAGTCAAGTCAGCACGCTCAGACACCATATGCTTGACCAACTTGATCCCTGATAAACCCTTTGCGACCTGTTTGGTCGGTGTGCCAGTGCCAGCCAAGGAGTGGCCAATACCCAACCATGACAAATATTGGTGTGAGGCTGCCAAGGAGACCAATCCCATAACCAGCTGGCATCATTGGGCCCCTGATCTTCTTAAAGCACCTTCTAACCTCAAGAATTGGAATTCTTGGTTCATTTCTAATGGAATTTTGTGCTGAGTTTCAGTACCAGGGAGATCCACAGTTAAATATTACTCCCCATCATCCTGCGGACAGATACTCAAGTTTGTGGTGCAATTGTACTACCCCAGTGCCCCCTAAGGGTGAAACTACTGATGAGTAGATGACCTAGATGAGTCCCCACGCCAATTAGCAACAGAATATTGGATCATTTGTGGAGATAGAGCCTGGCAGGGCATTCCCTCAAAAATTAAAGGTGGCCCATGTAGCATCAGACAACTCACTGTGATAGCACTTATTGCTAAAAAAGCCATCAAGAGAATACATCGAGAAAAAAGATTTGCCCATCATTATAAAGAAAACTAGGGCCCTGCAAAATGAGTTACATCAACTTTATTTCCACATCAACTTGCCTCAGGTGAGGCATTGAAACCATTATACCAATTGGGGTGTTGGCTGAAGAAAGAAGACAGTGCTACTTCCATTGCAAATAGCGACATGATGACTGATGTTAGTGTTGTCAGACATGCAACCTTACAGAACAGAGCAGCAATTGATTTTCTTTTACTGGCATATGGGCATGGTTGTGAGGAATTTGAAGGATTGTGTTGCATGAACCTGTCTGATCACTCTGAGTCCATCCACAAAAGCATACAAAAGCGGAAAGATTTGACAGCTCAAATTATAGAAGATAGTGGGTCATGGTTGGATGATTTGTTTCAAGGATGGAGCTTTGCACCTTGGCTAAGGGAACTTTGTAGAATAGGTCTCTATGTATTGGGTGTTTTGGCAGTGATACTAGTAGTAATACCTTGCATATGTTGGTGTGTGCGACAAAATGAACAAAACTATCAAAGAAGTTTTTATCACGCAAGAGAGAGAGGTAGGAAACGGATTCACAGAGAGTTCTCGAAATCTCACACAGATGGCGGATGAAGGTATAGACATGGAGGAAGGTTTTGAATTAAGACCTTTGAACAGGCGAGACATTTTGGACAATGACTTGTAATTGCTATCAGACACGACTTATGCCCTTTGAACTGACTGGACTTTCACAGCATTAAAATTGCTGTGTTGGAATATAGCAAGGCTTAATGCGAGCAAAAAGGATGCTTTAAGCAAGTAATAAGGAGGTATATTATAATAAGGTTATGAAACACAAGGTAGTTTAATAAATGACATGGTTACAAAGGTTTCTTTTTAGTTGTAACTACAGGGGGAATTGTGGAAATCCTTCAAATCAGAGGGTTTTGGGAAAGCTGCAAAAGGCAGACCTCAGAGACAGAAACACTGCGGTTAGAGCTAAGCAGTAGGCATAAGATTTGTCAGCAGAAAAGTTATATAAGAAGTAGAAAAGTAAGGACAAATAGAACAATGGTTTGTGTATGTTACTGTAGAATCCGGGATGTTCGTATGTATGAGATGTAACACACAACAGAACTCCCTTTGGTCATCAGCAAACAGCTTCGTTTATTGCCTCCGGCACCCATAGCCCATTTAGCCCATTCAAAACTCCCAGATCAAGACATCTCATTGTTCTATCTCTGTGCCCCCAGACTCTGAACCAATACAACGTCTGCATCTGAGGAGAGCTCCCATTGCCTGTGAGCTTCTGTCAGTCAGTCCAGAGGCTGCTCCGTGGAGCTAAGCTGGGCTGCTTATTCTAACTTGATTAATACTGATGCACCAGTGTATTAACGCTTGGCTAGAATGACTCCCTAAACTACAGAAAAGTATCTCTAGCAAGATATGAGGAACTTCTAAGCTTAATAATGGAGCTCTGTGCATTGTGTTTTAAGGCTTACAAGCAGGTATAGTATTTTAAATAAGCAAGCAGTGTTTTAACAAAAGGTACGTGTGCTTATAGTGGTTGGATAGAACTACTGTCAATATGCTTTTGCTTTGTGTGATTGGTCAAAAGACTTTTCAAGTTGTACTATTAAGTTCATTGCCTGCTGCCAGGGATGTGAGCTGCTGGCATCTTCCCAGGGTCATAACCATGGAATGAGACTGATCCTGGAAAACAAACAGCTCGAGGCACGTTCCTCAGCAGTCCCATCCCGTTCGTGATTTGTACAGAGACCCCCGGCCAGCAATAGTCAAGCTGAGGACCAGAAGCGACCGGAATAGCCCGGGCACTCCAGCTTCAGTGCAAGGCAACCGGCAGCCTTGAAGGTACAAAGCGAGCACAGGTCGGAGCTCCTCGTGTCCGGAGCGAGGCCGGCCGAGGGCCCACATGCCGCAGCCCCTCCCCAGGCACAGCTCCGGGCGCGGCCGGGGCCGCTCCGCCTGCGCGGGGCCGCTGCCGGGCGCTGTCGCGGCTCCTCCCGCGGGGCGGAGCTGACGCGGCCCCGGCCCGGCCCCGCTGCGCTCCGAGCGCGGCCCCGGGGCGGCCCGGCCGAGGCGGCGAGGGACGGGCGGCGAGGGGCCGGGGGATGGGGCGCTCCGGGAACGGGCGGACATCCCGGCAGAGGGGAGAGATACCTGGCAGAGGGAGGAGTGAACGGGAGAGCGGAGAGATGCTGGGAGGACGGCAGAACTCTGGGAGAGAGGAGGAATCCTGCAAGAGGGAGAAGCCACCGCGGAGAAGTGGGAGATCCCGAGAGAGGCGGGAGAGTCCGAGAGAAGGGGGAGCTCTCGGGAGAGAGGGGAGGAGCCAGGGAGACAGGGTAGAGCTCGGGAGAGGAGAGACTCCGGGAGCGGGGAGCGCCCGGGAGCAGAGAGAGAGCGCGGGAGCCGGGGCGATCCCCGGGAAGGGGTGAGCCAGGGAGAGGGGAGACAGGCTGGGAGCGGGGAGAACCCAAGAGAAGGAGATGCCGGGAGCGAGGATAGAGCCCTGGCAGAAGGGCGAGAGTCCGGGGCACAGGGAGGAGAGCCCGGGTGAGGGGTTTGGAGAGAGGGCAGAACCCGGGGACGGGCTGAGCCTTGGAAAGAGGGGGGAGATGGCCGGCTCGGGGAGTCCTGTAGCCGGGCCGAGAATGGGCGCGGGTCAGTGCGGTTCGGGAGAGCGCTGCTGCGGGGCTGGCTCCGGAGCCGCAGGCGCGTGGAAAGCGCTGCTCGGCAGCCCCGGCGGCGCTGAGAGCGCAGCCCTGCCCGGGGAGGCAGCGCCACGGGCGCCGCTCGGCTTCCCAGCGAGGCCTCGGCACCGCTCGCCTTCGCCGCCGTATCCGCGGCAGCTCGGAGCATCGGTCCCTGCCCGGGCCCGAGGCTCACCTGCGCCAGGTGCACCAGAGCATCGCCTCTGCCTTGACAAGCCACAACGAGCAGTGCCCGGCAGGGACTGCAGATGCCCATTGGTGGCAGAGAAAAAAGAGCAAGGAATCTTCCATGGGAGAATATAGGCAATAGGATGAGGTGTCACTGTCAAATGTGTTCAGATGCACTCACAAGGATACTATTGCTCTTGGCTCAACTTGCTCTTAGTTTTCAGAACATGGAAAAGAAGTGGGCAGATATAAATCACAAGCTGGTGTTGTTGTCCCATTTCTAGAGTCCCAATCTGTTGTTATCAGATTTCTGAAGTCCCATACCTCCTCAGTGCGTTCTTATGGCTGCAGATCTCCACAGCACAGCCTCCTTCTTCTGCATATTGTTCTTTCTCAGTTCAGGGCTCCTTCAAGGCTCTCTCTGACTTGCTAACCCGCCCCCTTTATCCCAGTTATCTTCATTAGTCACAGCTGCAGCCCATCAAGGGCAACCAGGACCGCCCGGGGCAAAGCCTATATACAGATATTCAAGTACAATACCTGTGTTTTGCTAGGACTCAAAGGCCACCTCTACTATAGCTGGTTGCAATGTCCAGGCACCAGTTATCTGGATAAAATGCTACACAACTGCTGGAAAGCTGGATGCATGACTAATTACCGCTTGCTAAGTAATCTGGACTTGTTAGGGGCAGCATAGTTATCTCCCAAAAGATACTAAGGAGCCATGATTGAGAAAATTCTGAAGAAAGGCTCATACAGCCACTTTTTAATGTAGTTATTGCGAGTTTGATAAATGGAATCTGCTTTTATGCCATGAAGGTTTGTATTGTAGGGGTTTTTTTGCATGCAGGCGTGCATGCAAAATTTGGGGATCTAAGATAAAGTCCTTTTATAAGGGATAAGGAAGAGATTAACCTTGGGTAAGCAATATGTCAGCTAGAGACAGCTAAGCCATTAGTACTGAGAGGAAGAACAGCCCTGCAACACAGGTGTGAGCTCTGGCTGATATTCAGTAGAAGCAGAACTTAGGCAGGATCGGTTAGAAGGTCCTGAAGAGAGAAGGGTCTAATCCTTTGGTGCAGTATTGTATGGACTTTGGATCACTACTCCATTCCAAATGGCTTCCCTTCAGTCACAAGAGCCTTCCATCTCTTCCAAAAATTGCCTGCTGAAACTCTTCTGCTCCCTTCCAAATCAGTTCATTACTCCAGCATAACCCTTGAAGCATGGACAGATGACTCTTCAGCTAATTATAGTAGAAAAGAAGGGTATTTATTGCAGCACTGGACACATGTGAAAAAGTTTCCAAAGACACATGCACAGAGTTGCAGACTCCTGCTCTCTATTTCTACAGAAAAGGTTTTACATTAGGTTTCTAAGGATGAACAATACATAATTATTACCTGCCTGCTTCATATTTTTATCAGCTGAATATCTATTACAGCTGCACAATTGTACTCCCTTAACAGGGTAGGTGGGATTTTGAAATGAGGGAGTGGTCGTATGGGAGGAAGAAAGCCATCTTCCTCATGGTGAACTCTTCTCCCATGGCCAGTTGGCAAGACCTTTTGACCTCCTGGTCATGGTCCAAGCCTCTCTTAACTGTTCAATTATTCTTAAGGTATTTCTATGCTCTCTGCTCCTTCACAATTGCTTCCTCTATCCCTGTCATTGCTAGCTTTACGTTTCTAATATATTTGGTACTCTTTACCTAAGGTGCGTGATTTCTGCTATATTACTAACTTAGCTTCTTACCTCATTTTAAAATCTTAACTAATATATGCAATCTCCTACTATCCCAATTCTATTCCCAGCTTGCCCCTTGACTCATCTGCACTTTCCACTTATCCTAATTACATTTTCAGCTAAGCTCTTGACTCACCTCAGGCACATCCCCGACTCCCTCTCTCCCAGCAGCTCAGAGCTGCATTGCACAGCGCTTGCTGCGCGCCAGAGAACACAAAGCAGGCTGGCCTGGTGGACCTGAATATTTCTGCCAAACACTCTGCATCTCACACCTTTGCTCTGGCTCAGTGCAGAACTGCAGGATTGCAGGCGCTTCCTCCCAGAGCTGCGTGAGGCGCTGGCTCCTGCAGACGTGCCCTGCCAAGCTGTCCCTGCCTCACGCTGGCCTCGCTTCCCCTGGCAGAAGTGCCGGGCCTGAAGGAGGCTGCCCTGTGCTCCAGCCTGCCGAGCAGCCCGGCTCCCTCCCCCGGTGCCCAGAGTGCTGCACACACTGCTGACCTTGGCCAGGAGTTGCAGGGCAGCCGGCAGAAGAGGAGGAATCCTCCTCAGCCAGCCCAGCGGCCCTCGGCTGCCCTTGGCCTTTCTCTGCTCCTGGGCACACTCCAGACGGCCAATGCCTCCAGGCCGGGCTGTGCCCAGCACGGCTGCGCTTCCCCTCGGCAGCAGCCAGCTGCCACCTGGGCTCTGAGAGCGCAGGACTCGCCCACTCCCAGGAACAGGCACCCAGGGCCCAGCTGCTGCCTCTCGCAGCTCCATGGGCCTCCTTCCAGCCTGCCTCTGCCGGGGCTCAGCCTGCTCCGGCCTCTGCCTGGGCTCTGCTGGGGCTCCAGCCCGGGCAAGGCCGGGCCCGCTCTCACCTCACAGGCGCTGACAGCTCTGCACCACAGGAGACCTTGCCGAGCACCCTCTCTGATCTTTCTGCTTTCTCACTTGAGCAAGGCAATCTCTTTGGCTCTTCTGCCAAGGAGATTGCACTTAGGGATACAAATCCAAGTGGCAGGAACTCAAATGCTCTTGAGTCATGACTGAAGGCCTGAATCCACACAGTGTGTCTTGGCTGCCTCTCCCCTCCTTTGGTTTCTCCTGCAAATGCCATTACCTTTTCTGCCTCAACTAGAAATATCACAGCTGTGCCAAAACCAGCCAGTGGGTCATATTCCAAAGGCAGTGTGATCTGGAGAGGATGAATGAAGAAGAACCTTCTCCACTTACAAACTATACCAAAGAAGCCATAAGTGTGAGTTAGCACCAGTAAAAAACAACTGGTAATTTAGAAGAAAATGCCGAGCTGTCTGAAGGGGGTCCGAAGGAGGGGAATCTTCCAAATGAGTTGATGTTTGAGAAACTTTATTTAATAATAATCCTACTCTATAAACCTATACTATACTATACTATACTATATATATAACTACTATACTATATATATAACCTATACTATACTATAAACCTACTCTATAGAGTAAAACTACTCAACAATCCTACTCTAGAGTCCTACTCTACAATCCTACTCTAAGTTGGTTATGGCGAAAACATCTTCATTATTACATTCTTCTTCTCCACTCCTCCTTCTTCTTCTTCATCTTGATTGAGTTGATGAGTGGGGCCAGGCTGGACGCTGGCTTGGCTGAAGTTACAAATGGATGCTGTCCACCGGAAAAAAAAAAAAAAACAACAAAGAACATTGAACCATGACTTTCCAAGCTCAGTGCTTCAGAGAGTCAATCAGGATTCCTCTGGGTCCTAAAAAGACCCAGAAAGAGGAGCAATGGGACAATCTGCTCCCCAATCATCATATCATGACCTTGCCATCGCAGGCAAACCTGGCTCAGAATCCCACTCATCCATTTATTGTGATGTCTTCATCCTGCTGGGATTTTTGCCCTGCCAGTGCTCTAGAAATGGTGCTTTCTGTCCCTGGCCTTTCTTCCTTGCAGGAAACTCCAATGGCTCACATAGGTCCCTGCCTTTGTAAGACAGGCACTGTGCAAATTTCCACAGGGACAGAAAGCAGTGTCTGCCTTTCCATGCCCTGCCCCTCGTGTGCTGGATGGCACCTTCCTTCCCAGCAGGGCCAGCCCAGTGGCACTGGGCCCTGCAGCTCCCTCTCTGCCACACAACCTGGCAGTAACCCTGGCACAGTTCCCGTCTGCTTGGGCGTGCCAGGCAGCAGATGGGGCTGGGACAAGTCCCTCCCAGCTGTCCCTGTTTGGGTGCCAGAAACCTCTAAGGGTGGGCTGGGGGGCACAAAGCAGGGCCCCTCAGAGGCTCACAGTGAGCCCCCCACAGCCCCTCCAGCCCACAGGCAAATCTCTGACTGCTCAGCTGGGACTGGCTTCCTTGGGTTCCACCACCACCATTTCATGTCTCTGTAGCCTGCATTGCTCTACTTCAATTCTTTTGCCATCAGATAAAACTCAAGACCCCACCAAATTACAAAAGAGGGCGACAGAAACAGAAAACAGAGCAGCTCTCCTCTCAGGAAATACGGAGGGAGGTGGAGTTATTCAGTTTTATGAAGAACAGGCCCCAGGGAGACTTTATTGCCACTTCCCAAGACTTCAGAGTGGCTTTGAAGAAAGTGGGGGCACCTTTTTTAACAGGTCCAGTTACAATAGAATGTGATGAATATTTTTAATCAAAATGGGGATCAAGTCAGAGTAGGTCTAAGGAAGAACTTTTTTACTCAGAGCATAGTGCAATACTGTCACAGGCTGTCCCATGAGCTTGTAGGTGCCCCGTCACAGGTCAAGTGGCAAAGGGCTCTGAGCAACCTGATCTCTTTAAAGATGTCCCTGATCATTGCAGGACACTTGCACCAGAGGACCTTTACAGGTCCCTGCCAGCCCAGCCCAGTCTAGGATTCCTCACCATTTTCATTTGAAGAGCAGCAAGAGCGGAGGTGAGGAGCAAGGGGGCTCATCTGATGCCTTGGACTTGAGTGGAGAAGGAGCCCATCCCTCAGAGCCTGTTTCACCTGCAGCCCCTTCACATTTTACCTTCAGGAGCTCCCTGGCAGACCAGCGACACGTCACATCTGTCTGCAGGCAGCAGCTCAGGAAGTCACACAGGCAAGACGAGAATCGGTGTGGCTGCCGCAGCCGTGGTCTCTCTCCCCTGGCTGTCAGGAGTTGAGCCTGGATAAAAAGGAGACACCAGGCTCTACCTGCTTCTTTCCCATCTGTAACTGCTCTCCCGCATCCCATTGGTTAAGCTCCATTCTGCAGTGGCAGTTTCTGCCCTGGCAGAGACCCAGAGATGACTTTCCCTTACCAACCAAAAACCCAAATCCCGATGCAGCCACAGCTTTTCCAACATTCAGCAGATCTTGCCTTGGCAGCTGATTTCATTGACTGACCTAGCTAGTAGGAGCTACATCAGCAAAGTACGTTCCCTTCCCTAAGGATTCACACCAGCTTGAGAGGCTTTTTGGAAGAGGGACTGCTATACTAACTCTACAGTTTCCAAGGATTAGTACATGAAAGGCATCTATCTCTGCAGTGCTTATTGGTCCCTGAAGCACAACTGCCATAAAACAAATCTCATTGAGCTTCTTTTCCTCTTCTAGAAAACTCTTCCAGTGGTAAGTGGAAGGAAAGAAAGGAAATCCACCAGCTAGTCCTCAGGAAAGGAAAGCAAACATTTGGGATCTCATATTCAACACAGACACATTAAGATGCACGCACAAATATATTGAGATGAAAATGCCTGCTTGGGTGCACAGGAGCCATTTGTAGCTCTGTCTCTCAGCTGCACGTTTTTGCTTCTTTATGTGGCAAAAGGAAACCTTTTCATGGTCAAATCAGAAGAAGTGCCATGCCTATGGTCACCCTCTGCTCATTTGGATACTCAATCGCAGAAAGTGTCGGGTAAGAAATGGGAGGTTTGGCAGGATCTCCATGACCCCAGGCTGTGGCCTGGTCTCCATAAAAGTGCCCATCACAATACTAACAGCTCTGTGCTGGTGGCACTGAAATAGATAGTGACCAAAGAGACTTTGTTATTATCCTCTTCAACCCAAAGGAAAATTTCCAAGCCTAAAACAACAAACACATTCCACTTGAGTATAAATAATTAGTACAGCTTTCTTTCCTTTTCCCACACCACCAGAGGTCACAAAGGGGGTTTTATCCTGTCCCTCTGCAGCTGTGCTCAGCCACTGGACATGGTGGGGAGCTGGTGTCCTCCCTGTCATTAGAACTGTGCAGGCCAGGGATGGCCCTGCTCCTGTGGTAAAGAAACACAGCACCGGTGTCAACTGCCCACGTTGGATCCCAGCCCAGGCACCTGGCTGCAAGCTCATCAACTTGTTAAAGTACCAAGAAATAGCCAAGGGTTTGGTGTACAATTCTAACTGCAGTCGGAGAAAAACACATCCTGAACTTATCCAGGCCTCCCACACACATGACTGAACAATGTACAGATGACTTGAAAGCCTGAAAGTTTCAAAGACCCACAGGATTTGGAAAAGATGCTATAGTATGGAGGAAAATTGATGTGCTGTGGTTCAAAAGCAAAAAAGCAAGCAGAACTGCTTGGGCATTGCTTTGCTGGTTGTTTCTTTTTTGCTTTTTCTTTTTCTAGAAAACTGAAACTGGGAAGACTCAACCTCCAGTTTGAAGGATATTTATCACACATCCAACTGTTCCACTGAAAAATTCTTGTCCTTCAGAGCCAGAGCTCCAACAGGGTTCAAAAAGCAATGTCAGGCCTGGCTGGAGGCCAAAATGGCAACTTTCGGAACTGGTTAGGTTTCTGAACTGCCACTTCCCTTTCTGATGCAACCAAATCTACAGCGGATGCTGATGTGATGCAGGGACATTTTTAGAAGGGGACCTTGGTGGAAGTGGTGCCAGCAGATGGCAACGGGATTTTGTCCAATGGCACACAGAACATGGGACAGATGAGAAAGACAGTGGGATCAGTGAGTATTTGCTCCTTACCGAAACAGGAGTTGCATTCCTGCAAGGAACTTCTCGTTCCACCATTTCGATGCCCACGATTCCAAAAGACCATATGTCCACTTTGGGGCCATATGGTTGACCTGTCACCACTTCAGGCGCCAGCCACCCAGAAGTGCCGGCCACGGAGCTCCGTCTGCTCTGCTCAGGGGTGAGCTGAACAAAGAGGCCAAAGTCAGCTGTGGAGAAAACAACAAACATGAAAGCCAGCTCCAGTTAGGAAACCAAGCAAAAGAATTCCCCACTCTCAGTCTAAGAATGTGCTCTTGAATCTCCCGGAGAACTGTCCACACTCAGTTTCCATGGGGCTTTAGCCAAGGTAGTACGGAATTGGCCACATCCAAAACAACCCAGGTTTTTTAACGCTGCTCACAGCAGTGGACTTTATTCCCCTGAAACTTTAGATTGTAGCTCCCTCCCTCTGTAAGGGACACACACAGACCAAAGGCAGTCTTGACTTCTTGTAGTTCCCTCTCGTACCTCTGTTCGCATTGCAACTGTGCCCTCAGCTTACAGTAGGGGTCCCTGCGCTGCCACCAGCACCATTTCTGGGGAGCTGGCAGTCACTCAAAGCAGCCTACACCCCACATCCCTGGCACACTGCACCTGACCAAGAATATACTGACCCAGCTTGACAGAACCATTGGTTCTGAGAAGGATGTTGCAGCTCTTCACATCTCGGTAGATCACATGGTTTGAGTGGAGAAAATCCAGTCCTCGCAGGCACTGAGAGAGAAAACAGAAAGAGGAGGGCAAAAATAAGTGATGTGATTTCATCACACAAGAAAGGAAACAAAGAGGGGAGTAATGGCAGAACACAGTGCCACCGAGAGGAAGAGCTTGCTGCTCCAACACTTGCAGAGCGGGACCTTTCTGAGGAAAGGCGTGTCAGCTTTTAAAAGAGCAACAGCACCTGCTCTTGTAGACTGCCCCCTGCAAACCAGCCAGAATGACTGCTGCTGCAGTGGACATGCTATCTCCATGCAGAAGACAAATGAGGGTCTTGCCAAGAAAGAAAAAGTCCCTCCCTTTGGTGTGAAGTGGATCACTTTTGGGTGGGAGGCTGCATGACAAAGGTTTTACTGCTGGCCTCAGCACAGACTTGGAAGTATCACATCAGTCACCTTCCTGAAGCAAAGAGCATTTTGGCTGCACTACTATCCTTTTCAGCTGAGGACTGTGAGAAATAAGTCTCTCTTTTTTCTTTGTTTTAAATCCTGCCACCAGCACCTCTGCTTTCACAGGCAAGGAACGCAGTGAAGACAGGCTCCAGGCAAATGTTTAGAGAGGCAAAATGGAGAACAGCAAATACAAATAAATACATGAGGCAGAGTGAGAATACAACAGCAGGAGATAAGAGTACTGGCACTGAGTACAGTGAGTGCAGGGGCACTGGCAGGCCTTTCACTTGGGATGCTTTTACTTGCCCATAGCATAGCAGCAACACAGAAACAAAGCTTGGCACATGAAACCTCTCCTGTTCTGAGCCCTGCTCCCCAGACAATCCTGCCCAAGCCCTTGGAAACACAGATGGCATTGCTGACCTCCCGGCTGATGGCTGCCATCTGGTCTTCAGACAGGCAAGTCTTGCTGATGACATCGCTCAGAGTGCCTCCATCCATGTACTCTATAACTAGCCAGAGTTCCTCGCCCAGAAGGTAGCTGAAAGAAGGAAACAAGCGTGTGGAGATGAAGGTGCATGGGTACCTTGATTTTTTACTTCTGGGTTTCTTGTTTCCAGGTTCCTCTGTGACTAGGACAGAATCAAAGGAATAGACATTCCCTCTCAGCTATGCATTGTTTGCAATCTGTGCAGTCTCAAGAAGAAAGGCACAGCTGTGAAAAAGGAGATGTCTTAAATGGCCAGCAAGTAAAAAATGGAGTTTAGTAACAGATAAAAAACCTATCACACTGTGTATTTCTGGAAATAAGTACCTAGTCTTCCTGGCATGCAAAGCAATGGAAAAGGGGACATTTTTGTTAGTTTATCTGGACATAAAAAGACACTTGAAAAGAATCAAGCCACAGAAAAAAGTGGTGGCTGTGTGGAGCGGTGGCCGGTGGAATGTAAAACGCCCAGGCTAGATAAGTGTCCAGCCAACCTCCAGCCAGTAAGGCACTTCCCCAACACGAAGTCAGGGCCTGATGCCTAGCGATGACAGGCTTACGGACGAGTGGCCGCAGTAGTGAGCTCCGAAGTCGCAGGATGAAATGAAGAGGCGACTCTCAGTCTCTTCAGGGAGGGTGGTTTTATCGGTAGGGAAAACGTGGAGAACGAGCTGAGAGCCCCGAGGCAAGAAAACCCCGGGTTTTACAGAGGGTGGGGGGGGGTCAAAGATAGCAAATCAGAGAAGGATACACTAAGGATTGGCATAATCAGAGAACCAATCAAACACAGTTGTGGGAGGGACCCTGGCCCCTAACCCAATCACCCGACACCCTGGCCCGAACTTTCTAGAAAAAGAGGCAGGGGTGTCGAGTGACAGGCAGGCAGCCAGGGGTGGGGAACAAGAAAGATACATTTAGTAACCAAGACAACTGGGGAGGGGTTTGGGGATTGACACAAACTGGTAACAGGGCAGCACCTTCTGAGAGAACAATGGGGGGAAAACTGAACAAACATAAAACACACCACAACAGCTGTGAACTTACAGGCTATTGATTTAGTAAGATATGACTGGTCCAGGTTTTTGAGTAATTTTCAAACTATGTATGCCAGAGAAGACTCACGCAGACAAAATGCACTCTCTTCCCATCCATTAGAGATGAGCAGAGCAATAATAATTAGCCAATAATTGCAGCTCTATTTTCTGCCACTGACCAAAGTGGGATTTTAGCTGGCATGTTTGCTATATGTAAAGAAACATTGACAACAACTCACCTGTCTAAATAGTTGATCAGGTTGGGATTCCTATTAATTTTCATGACCATGAGTTCATTGATTTTTAATTTCTTCTTCCTCAGTCCTTTTAGACTTATTTTCTTTATGGCCACCTAAAATGGCATTGAAAATCAGTAACTTGAGAAGTTGGTGGCACAAGACCACAACGCACATGGAGCAAGTGATTTTGCAATGACCCAGCTGAGCTGTGCCAAACTTCCATGTGATTAGGCACTGCACTAATTAGGAACTGACATTCCAACAGCCCATTTCTCTGCTCCTTTGGGGGCCAGTTACAGGACACATGGGGCCACTGACATTTTGCCTTGTCCACTTGGCAACAGTGGTGTCTCAGCTATCACCAACAAACCTCTGACCACAATCTCTGCTGCTTTGGATGGGATTCAGAAGAAGTAATCCATGCCTTAATACTCTGTGGGTACATCTTGGGCTACAGGCAGGGCTTAGGGCTTTTAGGGACACCTTGCAGATCTCTCCCTACGTGCAGTTCCCAAGTGCAGCACTGCAGGTGGCTAAGGAACTACCAGGAACTTTCAGATGTATTTGCTGGCAGCCAGAAATGAGAATTCAGGACTCTGAAGCTGTAGCCCCAAAGAGCAGTGAGGTGCTCGAAGGCACCACCTTTGTTTTAGCGATGGAGAGCGAGCGAGCGCGTCCTTCTCTGAAAGGAACCGCTGCCCTCCGTGCCTTCCTTCTGGCAGCTGAGGAGGACAAAGTCCCAGATGTATTTTGCAGGCTGGCACCAGTCTGTGCTTCTTGTGCCTTTTCAGCACAGCTCTGCCCAAAGCTCCAGCCACAGCTCACACCAGAGGGGAAAGCCCCTCAAGAGCAGCAGAGACTGCAGATGCTGTTGACATTTACCTCTCTCCCTGTGGCATTGTCGAGTGCTCTGCAAACATCTCCAAAAGTCCTAGAAACAAAAAAGCAGCAAAGAAAGTAGAAGCCATTTAGATCTTGCAGTGAAAGCCAGCCCACACAAGAGATCTCTGCTGTGAGTGCAGAGATGCAGGAGAGCTCTGCCAAAAGGCAGATGGTGCTTTTTCCTCTCAAGTGCTTGGACACTGGGCCTGTTCCTGAAGTGCTCGGGTTTACTGCCTTAGCTCAAAAATAGAGATGCTTCTTTCACCTCAGGTTTCAGTTTCTAAACTGTTCAGTTTTTATCCTGACCACAGAGTATTTCCTTCAGCAAACTCTTGGAAAGAAATGTTCCTGAGAACTGTTATCTCACAGCTATCAAGGAGCAGGTTGCTCTTTCAGGCAAGCAAGTTTCTTTCCTCTTTATTAGTGTGGCAGTATGATTTAGAAATATACAAAAATACTAAGGAAATTAACACAGAAGTGTTTCACACTTGAGAGATGAGATTTTCCAGATCCTGTTCCTTGCTGCAGGCAAGACCTCGGCAGCATGGAGGTGTCTCTGACAATGCCTTCTGAGCACACACACAAATTCTGAGCAGCACTGAGAGATGGGACAGTCTATCCCCAGTGTGTGAACATGGGGATAGATGTCTGTTTTCAGCTGGCCTGACTTCACGCTGGATAGACATTCCACCAGAAAAACACCTGGCCCATGCTTATGTAGCAGTAACTGTGGTTGGACTCACCCGCTGCCAATATCTTCCAGTTTGGTGTATTTCATCCTGGGATTTTCCTTGTTTACTATTCTCTCTGAGGGAAACAAAATGCAAGATGCTGACTTTAAAGCAGAGATCCCAGCTTCCAGGAGATACAAAAGGCAGCCCCAGTGTCTGGAGCTCTGAACCCTTTGTGGTCAGCTGGGTAACAACAACAACAACCAGGCAGACAGCTCTGCAGCACAGGTGGCCAGCACAGAGATTGATTTTCTACAGCAGTTCCTGTGGGGCTCCTAAATGTCCCCGTGACACCAAACTCAGGAGAAACATTTGGTACAGCTATGCTGACACCTGCACACAATGCACTGTCCCTCAGACAAGAAATAGAGCAGACGTACTCAGCAGCTCCAGGGAGTCACCCTCGATCTCCTGTTGCTGAGCAGCAGCTGGGTCAGCGCGGGAGGTGAACAAACTGCCCCGGCTCCACTTCTCAGATCGGGGAGAAAAGGCTTCTTTAGATGATGCTGCTGCTGCTGCAGCAGGTTTGGTGACAGAGCTTGTGTAGATCTGGGACAAGAAATGAGTTGATGTCAGAAAGGTGGCTGGCAGAGATTATCCTGAGATCCCTTTTTGAAATGCAGGCCCTTAGAAAGGTGCTGTCAACCACATGCAGGGCTCTTCAATGGCTTTTTTCTGATGTCCACTTCTCAAACTGGATGGATCAAAACCAAAGGCAAGTTTTACTTGAGTTCATGGCCAGATTCATGTTCCATTTTCATGGATTTTCCAAAGGATGACTGCCACAATGATCATTCTACCTCCTCTCAAGGATTCCTTTCCACCTCCAAGGGCTGCAGACACACTTGCAGCTCCTTGTTCAAGTGTTCTGCCTCCTCCCACTGTGTCCTCTTTTCCTGCACCATCTTCAGGTCATGCTCAACCTGTAGCACTTCTGGTGGGGATGGTACCTGTGCCTGACTCCTAACTTGGGGCTCTTCATTGCCAGACATTCGCTGGTAGTCTTCACAGGCTGCCCGGTGAGATGCCAACACTTGCACCTCAAATCAAACAGAACAAAGCAGTCAGAGACTCCAGCTTGTCCCTGTCAGCCAGGAGTCATCGACTGTGAGGAAAGGCAAAGAACAGATTGACAAGGGATACAGACAGCTTGTTTCAATCCTCCATCTGAGTCACCACGTTCCCCTTTAAAAACACCTCAAGAAACAAGGAGAGCAGGAATCAATTTGGATGACTGCTGGCCAAAAGGCCAAAGGACAAGTCCCACTACCCATGGCAGCAGAGGCACTTCAGCACACCAGGAAATGTCCTTCAGAGTGACTGTGATACACACTACAGCAGGACGGCACTCAGAGGCATCACCCCACTCCGTGCAGCTCTGAGTGGAAAGGCAAGAAAGACAGAAACCACCAGTTTGGTCACTGCACTGACTGCATCCCTCTTTCACTCACTTGCTTTTGTAGAGACTGAGGGAGGGGATTAAGTTTCTCTCTGATGATTTTCATTTCTTCCTCCAGCCTCTTTTGCCTTGCCTTCATCCTAGTGTGAGCTGTCTGAAGCTCTGCATTCAGCTGTTCCTTCATCTTCTCTAAAAAACAAGAGAGAGGATGTTTCATGAGTGGAGTGCCTGCCACTCTTTCACTTACCTGGTTTGGTTGATCGCCCCTCTGCTGATGGAGATTCTCCTCACGAATGCTTCTCAAGTCTTCCTTCTTCTTTCTCTTTACTGCCACGATGTCACTCTGAACTTCGGGCAGCTCTGCTTGTGGCTCTGCCTGGATCTTCTGTACACACAAATGCAGAGCAAGTGACTGGCAGCTGCCATCAGGCTCAGCTTTTTCCTCTTGCAGCCTCAAATCACATTTGTTCAGCCACTTCTTTCTGCTTCCCTACCCACATCTGCTTCCAGTGTAAGCCTCCTGTCCTAGGGCTCATCTCTGCAGATTCCAAGGCTCTGTGCTTCCAGTGCCTGTGGGACTCCTGGCCTCCTCGGTCCCAAGAGCTCTGCTTTATGCCCCTCTTCCTGCCCTTCCCTCTGTCCCCTGGCCAGTCAGGCTTACCTGGCCATTCTCCTGTGGCTCTTCCACCTGCTGCCTGAGCTCCTCTTCCTGCTCTCGGGCTGGGAACAGCTCTCCCTGAGTCTGCCACGGCATCTCTGTTGAAGCAATCTGCTCCTGCTCTTTCTCTAGAAGGACCTGCACAGAAAACAAGAGAAGATGGGTTTCAACTTCCCATATAACATTTGTGGGCCAAGACTCAAAGACTGCTGGGCTCACACGTTCCCAAAGCACTGTGCTGCTGCTCTGCTGGGTCATTCTCTGTTTGAGGGGAGGCACAGATTCCAAAGTGACCCTGGCCCTACAATCAGGGTCCATCTGGGGTTGAAGCTCCAACAGCCTCTCAGGCAGCTGACAGGGAAGGTGTGGCATTTCTCAAGGGTCTGCTGAGGGCCTCCCTCTGCTTCTGCCATGTCCTGTTTGTCTTTTAGTAGTGACTGACACCCTGCCCTGTCCCACTGCTTCATCCTGGCTCTGCAGGTGGCTTCCTGGGTGAGCTCACTCCTTGTGAGAGACACTTCTAGAATTCATGTTGTCTTCACCACCTAAAACATGGAATACTTCACCACTCTAGGACAGGCAGAAAATTAAAGAATTAACGGGGGACTTCAGGAAAGAACAGGGTGGAGGAGAAAAACAGCTCTGAGGGGAAAAACCACAATATCCGAACGGGGAAAACATCTAGGCCTGCTCTGAATTGGTTGACGGAACATGTCTCTAATCCACTCCTGAAAGGGATGCTTTAGGTGAGCTTTGCACCTCCAACTGCCTTGGACCAGAGTCAGGAATATTCAATTATGCAAATGTTACACAGCGTAGATAGATAGATAGATAGATAGATAGATAGATAGATAGATAGATAGATAGATAGATAGATAGATAGATAGAAAAATAGACAGACAGACAGATAGATCTCACCTCTATAATCTCTCTTTATTGCCCTTTCTGTTGTTACACACATCAACACTCGGTAGCAGTGCCCTGATCAGCAGCAATCCTGAGATTGCTTTCCTGTTTCTCAATAAACCACACTCTTGGGGAATCTGGAGTGTGTAGGTCCTTATGGAAAGGGATCAGACCCAGAGCATTGAACTGGGAACTTCACTCTTTGTGCATCCGTGCTCAGGCAAGTTCCTCTCTTGGAATCGACCACACACATGGTGCATAAGGAGGTGTAATCAGAAATACAGCCCAGCCGCTCCAAGCTCCTCTGATCTCTGAGCACCAGCTGGAATGCAAGGGCATTGATTTCCTGACCAAATCCCAAACACAACAAAAACGGATTCCTTGGGCAGCAAAAAGACAGACGTACTGTTAACCTGAATGGGAAGTGCAAGGTGTAATTAACAAGCCTGGCAAAAGAAAAGTTCCTTCTGCACCAAGATGCATGCCCCAAACTATGTGTTCTCATGCAAATATATTGCATGTTCAACTGCCAACGTGTACACTAAAATTCAAGCACAATTTCTCAAGGTGCTGGAAAAGGGCAGGAAGGATGCAGGAAAACCAACACAATCATCACCGTCCACATTATCAAAAGCCAAGAGAAAGCTTGGCCCAAAAGACTTTCTAGAACTGAAGAATTACTCAAGAAAACTGCAGACCAGTCTCAAAAGCCAAACACACCATTCCAAAAGAAGAAAACAAAAAAACAAAACCCCGTGACCTCAAGCACTACCACCTGTGCCCTCGACCACAGTGCTGCAGAAGCCCAGGGATAGAGCACCCCTGAGCCAAGCAGCCAGATGCTCTCCCAGAGGCACCAGCCCTTTGGGGCCTCAACACCACAGGTCAAAGGCCAAGTTCTACTGACACTGCCTGCAGGAAATCCCGAGCTCCTGGCAGGACTCCAGCACTCAGCATCCTCAGCCAGCAACAGGAAGCGCTGGCTGCTCTGAAACTTGCACCTCTGCCTTGCACTAAAGACAGCCCCACCCACAGCTTGCACTTACCGGCTCAGGATATCCAGGCTCTGGTGTGAGCACTGATGGAGGCTGGCACTCATCCATCTCAATTTGCTCCTCTTTGGCTTCTTGTCCAGGAGCAGCGGGAGCCAGGGGAGAGACGGCTGTTGGTTCTGTCAGCTGTGGCAAGAGAGAAGCATGAGGGACAGGCTGTCACCGATCATTCAGAACCTCATTTCTTTTCAGATCTTCCACTGCATCTTCTAAGGAGAATTCATAACAGTTCATAGCCATATAGGGATTCTAAGTCCCACTGACCAAATTAAAATATGCCACTTAAAAAGAACACTAGATGGAGATAAGGTTGATATTCCTCCCTGGCTGCTATCATAAAGCAACGTTGTCTCTGTAAAACAGAATTTTAAGTATTGAAAGCTCTGAATTGGAAAAGTAGGAAGGAGACACCAACTCCTTTGCTACTGCAGCTGCAGACGTGGAAAACTCAAACTAGATCACAATCTCATCTACTGTTGGAAAAGGGGAGGAAACCCTGTGCAGAGCCATCATTGCTTGCTGGAAAAAGAGAAAATGAACAGAGTAATTCCCTCATAGCAAACCAACAAGCCAACCAGGCACAATATGAAAGTGCCTCCCACTCCAGTGGCTAAAGCACTTGGATGTAGTTAGGGCATCTTTAGTAGGGAAATGGCCCAAGTGCTGAGCACTGTCACGCAGGGATTGATGGAAGTCTGCCTGAAGGTCCCTCAAGAGCCTCCCGTTGTCCAGGCTAAAGTTCCCTCAGCACATCCTCATTGGCCTTGTGCTGCACACCCTTGCCCAGCTCCCCTGTCCTTCTGTGCACACGCTGCAGCCCCTCCATGACTTTCTGCTGCCCAGGGGCCCACAAGTGCACCCAGCACTGCAGCGGTGGCCGCAGCGCTGCCCAGCACAGGGCCACGCTCACTGCCCTGCTCCTGCTGCCCCACTGCTGCTGACACAGGCCACCATGCCCTGGGCCTTCTTGGACACCTGGTCCCAGGATGGCTCTTCTTCAGCTGATCTTCTATGGCATTCCTGGGTCCTTTTGACCCATGCAGCTCCCCAAGCACAGAGTTGCCCATTTGACTTCAAATACAGCATCCACCATTTCGAGATGGCCTTCATGTTCTGAGAAACACAAGACAGCTGTCAAGGACTGGCAGCTTCACCCCCACTCTGGCTCCAAGACATTTGCCAAAGCAGCAGGCTTCATCACTAAATGCATCAACAGAAATTTGCCCCTTCTGATTTCCTGCCTCACCACGAGGCTTCATAACTACTCACTTTCATTCTTTGGCAACACGGGAAAAGAATGGCCCCCCACAGCTTCATAGACAACACAACCATCTCCTTGAAGCTTATCAAAAGCCAAAAGTCACCTGGCCCAAAAGGCTTTCTAGAACTGAAGAATTAATCAAGAAAACTGCAGACCAGTCTCACAAGCCAAACACACCATTCCAAAAGAAGAAAACAAACAACCAAAGCCCCATGACTTCAAGCACTACCACCTGTGCCCTCAACCACAGTGCTGCAGAAGCCCAGGGATAGAGCTTCCCTGAGCCAAGCAGCCAGATGCTCTCCCAGAGGCACCAGCCCTTTGGGGCCTCAACACCACAGGTCAAAGGCCAAGTTCTACTGACACTGCCTGCAGGAAATCCTGAGCTCCTGGCAGGACTCCAGAACTCAGCATCCTCAGCCAGCAACAGGAAGCGCTGGCTGCACTGAAGCTTGCACCTCTGCCTTGCATGAAAGACAGCCCCACCCACAGCTCGCACTTACCGGCTCAGGATATCCAGGCTCTGGTGTGAGCACTGACGGAGGCTGGTGCTCATCCATCTCAATTTGCTCCTCTTTGGCTTCTTCTCCAGGAGCAGCGGGAGCCAGGGGAGAGACGGCTGTTGGTTCTTTCAGCTGTGGCAAGAGAGAACCATGAAGGACAAACTGTTTAGAACCTCATTTCTTTTCAGAGCTAGCACTGCACCTTTTTAGGAGAAATCAGAACATTTCATAGCGACAAAAGGGTTCTAAGACACAGCCATCAAATTAAAATGGGCCAATTCAAGAGAACTCTAGATGGATATAAGGTTGATATTCCTTCCCTGGCTGCTATCAAGAAGCAACGTTGTCTCTGTAAAGCAGAGTTCCTTTTGGTTCCTGAAAGCTCTGAAATGGAAAAGCCGGAAAGCCACAGCAAGGCCTTGGCTACTGCAGCTGAAGACGTGAGAAACTCACACTGAAACACAATCTCATCCAGGGCTGCAAAAGGGTAGGAAATGTTATGCAGAAGCACCTTTGCTTGCTAGAAAAGGAGACCAGGATCAGGGCAAACCTCTCCTAGCAAACCAACAAGCCAACAATCTAACAAGGCACAATATGGAAGTGCCACCCACTCCAGTGGCTAAAGCCCCTGGATGCAGTGAGGGCGTGTTTCGTAGGGAAATGGCCCTTGTGCTAAGCACTGTCATGTAGGGGGTGATGGAAGTCTGCCTAAAGGTCCCTCGTGAGCCCCCCATTGTGGAGACTACAGCTTCCTCAACACCTCCTCATTGGCCTTGTGCTGCACCCCCTTGCCCAGCTCCCCTGTCCTTCTCTGCACAGGCTGCAGCCCCTCAAGGACTTTCTGCTGCCCAGGGGCCCACAAGTGCACCCAGCACAGCAGCGGTGGCCGCAGCGCTGCCCAGCACAGGGCCACGCTCACTGCCCTGCTCCTGCTGCCCCACTGCTGCTGACACAGGCCACCATGCCCTGGGCCTTCTTGGACACCTGGTCCCAGGATGGCTCTTCTTCGGCTCATCATCTACGGCATTCCTGGGTCCTTTAGACCCGTGCAGCTCCCCAGGCACATAGTTGCCCATTTGACTTCAAATACAGCATCCACCATTTCAAGATGGCCTTCATGTTCTGAGAAACACAAGACAGCTGTCAAGGACTGGCATCTTTACCCCCACTCTGGCTCCAAGGCATTTGCCAAACCAGCAGACTTATTCAATAAATGCATCAACAGAAACTGGCCCCTTCTGATTTCCTGCCTCACCACGAGGCTTCATAACTACTCACTTTCATTCTTTGGCCTCACAGGAAAAGAATGGTCCCCCACAGCTTCATAGGCAACACAACCATCTCCTTGAAGCTTATCAAAAGCCAAAAGTCACATGGCCCAAAAGGCTTACTAGAACTGAAGAATTAATCAAGAATTCTGCAGACCAGACTCACAAGCCAAACACACCATTCCAAAAGAAGAAAACAAACAAACAAAGCCCCATGACTTCAAGCACTACCACCTGTGCCCTCAACCACAGTGCTGCAGACGCCCAGGGATAGAGCTTCCCTGAGCCAAGCAGCCAGATGCTCTCCCAGAGGCACCAGCCCTTTGGGGCCTCAACACCACAGGTCAAAGGCCAAGTTCTACTGACGCTGCCTGCAGGAAATCCCGAGCTCCTGGCAGGACTCCAGCACTCAGCATCCTCAGCCAGCAACAGGAAGCGCTGGCTGCTCTGAAACTTGCACCTCGGCCTTGCACTAAAGACAGCCCCACCCACAGCTCGCACTTACGGGCTCGGGATATCCAGGCTCTGGTGTGAGCACTGACGGAGGCTGGCGCTCACCCAGCTCAATTGGCTCCTCTTTGGCTTCTTCCCCAGGAGCAGCGGGAGCCAGGGGAGAGATGGCTGTTGGTTCTGTCAGCTGTGGCAAGAGAGAAGCATGAGGGACAGGCTGTCACCAATCATTCAGAACCTCATTTCTTTTCAGATCTTCCACTGCATCTTCTAAGGAGAATTCATAACAGTTCATAGCCATATAGGGATTCTAAGTCCCACTGACCAAATTAAAATATGCCACTTAAAAAGAACACTAGATGGAGATAAGGTTGATATTCCTCCCTGGCTGCTATCATAAAGCAACGTTGTCTCTGTAAAACAGAATTTTAAGTATTGAAAGCTCTGAATTGGAAAAGTAGGAAGGAGACACCAACTCCTTTGCTACTGCAGCTGCAGACGCGGAAAACTCAAACTAGATCGCAATCTCATCTACTGTTGCAAAAAGGGAGGAAATCCTGTGCAGAGGCATCATTGCTTGCTGGAAAAAGAGAAAATGAACAGAGTAATTCCCTCATAGCAAACCAACAAGCCAACCAGGCACAATATGAAAGTGCCTCCCACTCCAGTGGCTAAAGCACTTGGATGTAGTTAGGGCATCTTTAGTAGGGAAATGGCCCAAGTGCTGAGCACTGTCACGCAGGGATTGATGGAAGTCTGCCTGAAGGTCCCTCAAGAGCGTCCCGTTGTCCAGGCTAAAGTTCCCTCAGCACCTCCTCACTGGCCTTGTGCTGCACCCCCTTGCCCAGCTCCCCTGTCCTTCTGTGCACACGCTGCAGCCCCTCCATGACTTTCTGCTGCCCAGGGGCCCACAAGTGCACCCAGCACTGCAGCGGTGGCCGCAGCGCTGCCCAGCACAGGGCCACGCTCACTGCCCTGCTCCTGCTGCCCCACTGCTGCTGACACAGGCCACCATGCCCTGGGCCTTCTTGGACACCTGGTCCCAGGATGGCTCTTCTTCAGCTGATCTTCTATGGCATTCCTGGGTCCTTTTGACCCATGCAGCTCCCCAAGCACAGAGTTGCCCATTTGACTTCAAATACAGCATCCACCATTTCGAGATGGCCTTCATGTTCTGAGAAACACAAGACAGCTGTCAAGGACTGGCAGCTTCACCCCCACTCTGGCTCCAAGACATTTGCCAAAGCAGCAGACTTCATCAATAAATGCATCAACAGAAACTGGCCCCTTCTGATTTCCTGCCTCACCACGAGGCTTCATAACTACTCACTTTCATTCTTTGGCAACACGGGAAAAGAATGGCCCCCCACAGCTTCATAGACAACACAACCATCTCCTTGAAGCTTATCAAAAGCCAAAAGTCACCTGGCCCAAAAGGCTTTCTAGAACTGAAGAATTAATCAAGAAAACTGCAGACCAGTCTCACAAGCCAAACACACCGTTCCAAAAGAAGAAAACAAACAACCAAAGCCCCATGACTTCAAGCACTACCACCTGTGCCCTCGACCACAGTGCTGCAGAAGCCCAGGGATAGAGCTTCCCTGAGCCAAGCAGCCAGATGCTCTCCCACAGGCACCAGCCCTTTGGGGCCTCAACACCACAGCTCAAAGGCCAAGTTCTACTGACGCTGCCTGCAGGAAATCCCGAGCTCCTGGCAGGACTCCAGCACTCAGCATCCTCAGCCAGCAACAGGAAGCGCTGGCTGCTCTGAAACTTGCACCTCGACCTTGCACTAAAGACAGCCCCACCCACAGCTCGCACTTACGGGCTCAGGATATCCAGGCTCTGGTGTGAGCACTGACGGAGGCTGGCGCTCATCCATCTCAATTTGCTCCTCTTTGGCTTCTTGTCCAGGAGCAGCGGGAGCCAGGGGAGAGACGGCTGTTGGTTCTGTCAGCTGTGGCAAGAGAGAAGCATGAGGGACAGGCTGTCACCGATCATTCAGAACCTCATTTCTTTTCAGATCTTCCACTGCATCTTCTAAGGAGAATTCATAACAGTTCATAGCCATATAGGGATTCTAAGTCCCACTGACCAAATTAAAATATGCCACTTAAAAAGAACACTAGATGGAGATAAGGTTGATATTCCTCCCTGGCTGCTATCATAAAGCAACGTTGTCTCTGTAAAACAGAATTTTAAGTATTGAAAGCTCTGAATTGGAAAAGTAGGAAGGAGACACCAACTCCTTTGCTACTGCAGCTGCAGACCCGGAAAACTCAAACTAGATCACAATCTCATCTACTGTTGGAAAAGGGGAGGAAACCCTGTGCAGAGCCATCATTGCTTGCTGGAAAAAGAGAAAATGAACAGAGTAATTCCCTCATAGCAAACCAACAAGCCAACCAGGCACAATATGAAAGTGCCTCCCACTCCAGTGGCTAAAGCACTTGGATGTAGTTAGGGCATCTTTAGTAGGGAAATGGCCCAAGTGCTGAGCACTGTCACGCAGGGATTGATGGAAGTCTGCCTGAAGGTCCCTCAAGAGCGTCCCGTTGTCCAGGCTAAAGTTCCCTCAGCACCTCCTCACTGGCCTTGTGCTGCACCCCCTTGCCCAGCTCCCCTGTCCTTCTGTGCACACGCTGCAGCCCCTCCATGACTTTCTGCTTCCCAGGGGCCCACAAGAGCACCTGGCACTGCAGCGGTGGCCACAGTGCTGCCCAGCACAGGGCCACGCTCACTGCCCTGCTCCTGCTGCCCCACTGCTGCTGACACAGGCCACCATGCCCTTGGCCTTCTTGGACACCTGGTCCCAGGATGGCTCTTCTTCAGCTGATCTTCTATGGCATTCCTGGGTCCTTTTGACCCATGCAGCTCCCCAGGCACAGAGTTGCCCATTTGACTTCAAATACAGCATCCACCATTTCGAGATGGCCTTCATGTTCTGAGAAACACAAGACAGCTGTCAAGGACTGGCAGCTTCACCCCCACTCTGGCTCCAAGACATTTGCCAAAGCAGCAGACTTCATCAATAAATGCATCAACAGAAACTGGCCCCTTCTGATTTCCTGCCTCACCACGAGGCTTCATAACTACTCACTTTCATTCTTTGGCCTCACAGGAAAAGAATGGTCCCCCACAGCTTCATAGACAACACAACCATCTCCTTGAAGCTCATCAAAAGCCAAAAGTCACCTGGTCCAAAAGGCTTTCTAGAACTGAAGAATTAATCAAGAAAACTGCAGACCAGTCTCACAAGCCAAACACACCATTCCAAAAGAAGAAAACAAACAACCAAAGCCCCATGACTTCAAGCACTACCACCTGTGCCCTCAACCACAGTGCTGCAGAAGCCCAGGGATAGAGCTTCCCTGAGCCAAGCAGCCAGATGCTCTCCCAGAGGCACCAGCCCTTTGGGGCCTCAACACCACAGCTCAAAGGCCAAGTTCTACTGACGCTGCCTGCAGGAAATCCTGAGCTCCTGGCAGGACTCCAGAACTCAGCATCCTCAGCCAGCAACAGGAAGCGCTGGCTGCACTGAAGCTTGCACCTCTGCCTTGCACTAAAGACAGCCCCACCAACAGCTCGCACTTACCGGCTCAGGATATCCAGGCTCTGGTGTGAGCACTGATGGAGGCTGGCGCTCATCCATCTCAATTTGCTCCTCTTTGGCTTCTTGTCCAGGAGCAGCGGGAGCCAGGGGAGAGACGGCTGTTGGTTCTTTCAGCTGTGGCAAGAGAGAACCATGAAGGACAAACTGTTTAGAACCTCATTTCTTTTCAGATCTAGCACTGCACCTTTTTAGGAGAAATCAGAACATTTCATAGCGACAAAAGGGTTCTAAGACACAGCCATCAAATTAAAATGGGCCAATTCAAGAGAACTCTAGATGGATATAAGGTTGATATTCCTCCCTGGCTGCTATCAAGAAGCAACGTTGTCTCTGTAAAGCAGAGTTCCTTTTGGTTCCTGAAAGCTCTGAAATGGAAAAGCCGGAAAGCCACAGCAAGGCCTTGGCTACTGCAGCTGAAGACGTGGGAAACTCAAACTGAAACACAATCTCATCCAGGGCTGCAAAAGGGTAGGAAATGTTATGCAGAAGCACCTTTGCTTGCTAGAAAAGGAGACCAGGATCAGGGCAAACCTCTCCTAGCAAACCAACAAGCCAACAATCTAACAAGGCACAATATGGAAGTGCCACCCACTCCAGTGGCTAAAGCCCCTGGATGCAGTGAGGGCGTGTTTAGTAGGGAAATGGCCCTTGTGCTAAGCACTGTCATGTAGGGGGTGATGGAAATCTGCGTACAGGTCCCTCAAGAGCCCCCCATTGTGGAGACTACAGCTTCCTCAGCACCTCCTCATTGGCATTGTGCTGCACACCCTTGCCCAGCTCCCCTGTCCTTCTCTGCACACGCTGCAGCCCCTCCATGACTTTCTGCTGCCCAGGGGCCCACAAGTGCACCCAGCACTGCAGCGGTGGCCGCAGCGCTGCCCAGCACAGGGCCACGCTCACTGCCCTGCTCCTGCTGCCCCACTGCTGCTGACACAGGCCACCATGCCCTGGGCCTTCTTGGACACCTGGTCCCAGGATGGCTCTTCTTCAGCTGATCTTCTATGGCATTTCTCGGTCCTTTTGACCCATGCGGCTCCCCAAGCACAGAGTTGCCCATTTACCTTCAAATACATCATCCTCCATTTCGAGATGGCCTTCATGTTCTGAGAAACACAAGACAGCTGTCAAGGACTGGCATCTTCACCCCCACTCTGGCTCCAAGGCATTTGCCAAACCAGCAGACTTCATCAATAAATGCATCAACAGAAACTGGCCCCTTCTGATTTCCTGCCTCACCACGAGGCTTCATAACTACTCACTTTCATTCTTTGGCCTCACAGGAAAAGAATGGTCCCCCACAGCTTCATAGACAACACAACCATCTCCTTGAAGCTTATCAAAAGCCAAAAGTCACATGGCCCAAAAGGCTTACTAGAACTGAAGAATTAATCAAGAATTCTGCAGACCAGACTCACAAGCCAAACACACCATTCCAAAAGAAGAAAACAAACAAACAAAGGCCCATGACGTCAAGCACTACCACCTGTGCCCTCAACCACAGTGCTGCAGAAGCCCAGGGATAGAGCTTCCCTGAGCCAAGCAGCCAGATGCTCTCTCAGCGGCACCAGCCCTTTGGGGCCTCAACACCACAGGTCAAAGGCCAAGTTCTACTGACGCTGCCTGCAGGAAATCCTGAGCTCCTGGCAGGACTCCAGCACTCAGCATCCTCAGCCAGCAACAGGAAGCGCTGGCTGCTCTGAAACTTGCACCTCAGCCTTGCACTAAAGAAAGCCCCACCCACAGCTTGCACTTACGGGCTCGGGATATCCAGGCTCTGGTGTGAGCACTGACGGAGGCTGGCGCTCATCCATCTCAATTTGCTCCTCTTTGGCTTCTTGTCCAGGAGCAGCGGGAGCCAGGGGAGAGATGGCTGTTGGTTCTGTCAGCTGTGGCAAGAGAGAAGCATGAGGGACAGGCTGTCACCGATCATTCAGAACCTCATTTCTTTTCAGATCTTCCACTGCATCTTCTAAGGAGAATTCATAACAGTTCATAGCCATATAGGGATTCTAAGTCCCACTGACCAAATTAAAATATGCCACTTAAAAAGAACACTAGATGGAGATAAGGTTGATATTCCTCCCTGGCTGCTATCATAAAGCAACGTTGTCTCTGTAAAACAGAATTTTAAGTATTGAAAGCTCTGAATTGGAAAAGTAGGAAGGAGACACCAACTCCTTTGCTACTGCAGCTGCAGACGTGGAAAACTCAAACTAGATCGCAATCTCATCTACTGTTGCAAAAAGGGAGGAAATCCTGTGCAGAGGCATCATTGCTTGCTGGAAAAAGAGAAAATGAACAGAGTAATTCCCTCATAGCAAACCAACAAGCCAACCAGGCACAATATGAAAGTGCCTCCCACTCCAGTGGCTAAAGCACTTGGATGTAGTTAGGGCATCTTTAGTAGGGAAATGGCCCAAGTGCTGAGCACTGTCACGCAGGGATTGATGGAAGTCTGCCTGAAGGTCCCTCAAGAGCCTCCCGTTGTCCAGGCTAAAGTTCCCTCAGCACCTCCTCACTGGCCTTGTGCTGCACCCCCTTGCCCAGCTCCCCTGTCCTTCTGTGCACACGCTGCAGCCCCTCCATGACTTTCTGCTGCCCAGGGGCCCACAAGTGCACCCAGCACTGCAGCGGTGGCCGCAGCGCTGCCCAGCACAGGGCCACGCTCACTGCCCTGCTCCTGCTGCCCCACTGCTGCTGACACAGGCCACCATGCCCTGGGCCTTCTTGGACACCTGGTCCCAGGATGGCTCTTCTTCAGCTGATCTTCTATGGCATTCCTGGGTCCTTTTGACCCATGCAGCTCCCCAAGCACAGAGTTGCCCATTTGACTTCAAATACAGCATCCACCATTTCGAGATGGCCTTCATGTTCTGAGAAACACAAGACAGCTGTCAAGGACTGGCAGCTTCACCCCCACTCTGGCTCCAAGACATTTGCCAAAGCAGCAGACTTCATCAATAAATGCATCAACAGAAACTGGCCCCTTCTGATTTCCTGCCTCACCACGAGGCTTCATAACTACTCACTTTCATTCTTTGGCCTCACAGGAAAAGAATGGTCCCCCACAGCTTCATAGACAACACAACCATCTCCTTGAAGCTCATCAAAAGCCAAAAGTCACCTGGTCCAAAAGGCTTTCTAGAACTGAAGAATTAATCAAGAAAACTGCAGACCAGTCTCACAAGCCAAACACACCATTCCAAAAGAAGAAAACAAACAACCAAAGCCCCATGACTTCAAGCACTACCACCTGTGCCCTCAACCACAGTGCTGCAGAAGCCCAGGGATAGAGCTTCCCTGAGCCAAGCAGCCAGATGCTCTCCCAGAGGCACCAGCCCTTTGGGGCCTCAACACCACAGGTCAAAGGCCAAGTTCTACTGACGCTGCCTGCAGGAAATCCCGAGCTCCTGGCAGGACTCCAGCACTCAGCATCCTCAGCCAGCAACAGGAAGCGCTGGCTGCTCTGAAACTTGCACCTCGGCCTTGCACTAAAGAAAGCCCCACCCACAGCTTGCACTTACGGGCTCGGGATATCCAGGCTCTGGTGTGAGCACTGACGGAGGCTGGCGCTCATCCATCTCAATTTGCTCCTCTTTGGCTTCTTGTCCAGGAGCAGCGGGAGCCAGGGGAGAGATGGCTGTTGGTTCTGTCAGCTGTGGCAAGAGAGAAGCATGAGGGACAGGCTGTCACCGATCATTCAGAACCTCATTTCTTTTCAGATCTTCCACTGCATCTTCTAAGGAGAATTCATAACAGTTCATAGCCATATAGGGATTCTAAGTCCCACTGACCAAATTAAAATATGCCACTTAAAAAGAACACTAGATGGAGATAAGGTTGATATTCCTCCCTGGCTGCTATCATAAAGCAACGTTGTCTCTGTAAAACAGAATTTTAAGTATTGAAAGCTCTGAATTGGAAAAGTAGGAAGGAGACACCAACTCCTTTGCTACTGCAGCTGCAGACGTGGAAAACTCAAACTAGATCGCAATCTCATCTACTGTTGCAAAAAGGGAGGAAATCCTGTGCAGAGGCATCATTGCTTGCTGGAAAAAGAGAAAATGAACAGAGTAATTCCCTCATAGCAAACCAACAAGCCAACCAGGCACAATATGAAAGTGCCTCCCACTCCAGTGGCTAAAGCACTTGGATGTAGTTAGGGCATCTTTAGTAGGGAAATGGCCCAAGTGCTGAGCACTGTCACGCAGGGATTGATGGAAGTCTGCCTGAAGGTCCCTCAAGAGCCTCCCGTTGTCCAGGCTAAAGTTCCCTCAGCACCTCCTCACTGGCCTTGTGCTGCACCCCCTTGCCCAGCTCCCCTGTCCTTCTGTGCACACGCTGCAGCCCCTCCATGACTTTCTGCTGCCCAGGGGCCCACAAGTGCACCCAGCACTGCAGCGGTGGCCGCAGCGCTGCCCAGCACAGGGCCACGCTCACTGCCCTGCTCCTGCTGCCCCACTGCTGCTGACACAGGCCATCATGCCCTGGGCCTTCTTGGACACCTGGTCCCAGGATGGCTCTTCTTCAGCTGATCTTCTATGGCATTCCTGGGTCCTTTTGACCCATGCAGCTCCCCAAGCACAGAGTTGCCCATTTGACTTCAAATACAGCATCCACCATTTCGAGATGGCCTTCATGTTCTGAGAAACACAAGACAGCTGTCAAGGACTGGCAGCTTCACCCCCACTCTGGCTCCAAGACATTTGCCAAAGCAGCAGACTTCATCAATAAATGCATCAACAGAAACTGGCCCCTTCTGATTTCCTGCCTCACCACGAGGCTTCATAACTACTCACTTTCATTCTTTGGCCTCACGGGAAACGAATGGTCCCCCACAGCTTCATAGACAACACAACCATCTTCTTGAAGCTTATCAAAAGCCAAAAGTCACATGGCCCAAAAGGCTTTCTAGAACTGAAGAATTAATCAAGAAAACTGCAGACCAGACTCAAAAGCCAAACACACCCTTCCAAAAGAAGAAAACAAACAACCAAAGCCCCATGACTTCAAGCACTACCACCTATGCCCTCAACCACAGTGCTGCAGACGCCCAGGGATAGAGCTTCCCTGAGCCAAGCAGCCAGATGCTCTCCCAGAGGCACCAGCCCTTTGGGGCCTCAACACCACAGGTCAAAGGCCAAGTTCTACTGACGCTGCCTGCAGGAAATCCCGAGCTCCTGGCAGGACTCCAGAACTCAGCATCCTCAGCCAGCAACAGGAAGCGCTGGCTGCTCTGAAACTTGCACCTCGGCCTTGCACTAAAGACAGCCCCACCCACAGCTCACACTTACGGGCTCGGGATATCCAGGCTCTGGTGTGAACACTGACAGAGGCTGGCGCTCATCCATCTCAATTTGCTCCTCTTTGACTTCTTCTCCAGGAGCAGCGGGAGCCAGGGGAGAGATGGCTGATGGTTCTGTCAGCTGTGGCAAGAGAGAACCATGAAGGACAAACTGTTTAGAATCTCATTTATTTTCAGAGCTAGCACTGCACCTTTTTAGGAGAAATCAGAACATTTCATAGCGACAAAAGGGTTTTAAGACACAGCCCTCAAATTAAAATGGGCCAATTCAAGAGAACTCTAGATGGATAAAAGGTTGATATTCCTCCCTGGCTGCTATCAAGAAGCAACGTTGTCTCTGTAAAGCAGAGTTCCTTTTGGTTCCTGAAAGTTCTGAAATGGAAATGCCGGAAAGCCACAGCAAGGCCTTGGCTACTGCAGCTGAAGACGTGGGAAACTCAAACTGAAACACAATCTCATCCAGGGCTGCAAAAGGGTAGGAAATGTTATGCAGAAGCACCTTTGCTTGCTAGAAAATGAGACCAGGATCAGGGCAAACCTCTCCTAGCAAACCAACAAGCCAACAATCTAACAAGGCACAATATGGAAGTGCCACCCACTCCAGTGGCTAAAGCCCCTGGATGAAGTGAGGGTGTGTTTAGTAGGGAAATGGCCCTTGTGCCAAGCACTGTCATGTAGGGATTGATGGAAGTCTGCCTAAAGGTCCCTCGTGAGCCCCCCATTGTGGAGACTACAGCTTCCTCAGCACCTCCTCATTGGCCTTTGCTGCACACCCTTGCCCAGCTCCCCTGTCCTTCTCTGCACAGGCTGCAGCCCCTCAAGGACTTTCTGCTGCCCAGGGGCCCACAAGTGCAATCAGCACTGCAGCGGTGGCCGCAGCGCTGCCCAGCACAGGGCCACGCTCACTGCCCTGCTCCTGCTGCCCCACTGCTGCTGACACAGGCCACCATGCCCTGGGCCTTCTTGGACACCTGGTCCCAGGATGGCTCATCTTCGGCTCATCATCTACGGCACTCCTGGGTCCTTTTGACCCGTGCAGCTCCCCAGGCACAGAGTTGCCCATTTGACTTCAAATACAGCATCCACCATTTCAAGATGGCCTTCATGTTCTGAGAAACACAAGACAACTGTCAAGGACTGGCAGCTTCACCCCCACTCTGGCTCCAAGACATTTGCCAAAGCAGCAGACTTCATCAATAAATGCATCAACAGAAGCTGGCCCCTTCTGATTTCCTGCCTCACCACAAGGCTTCATAACTACTCACTTTCATTCTTTGGCCTCACAGGAAAAGAATGGTCCCCCACAGCTTCATAGGCAACACAACCATCTCCTTGAAGCTTATCAAAAGCCAAAAGTCACCTGGCCCAAAAGGCTTTCTAGAACTGAAGAATTAATCAAGAATTCTGCAGACCAGTCTCACAAGCCAAACACACCATTCCAAAAGAAGAAAACAAACAACCAAAGCCCCATGACTTCAAGCACTACCACCTGTGCACTCAGCCATATCGCTGCAGAAGCCCAGGGATAGAGCTCCCCTGAGCCAAGCAGCCAGATGCTCTCCCAGAGGCACCAGCCCTTTGGGGCCTCAACACCACAGGTCAAAGGCCAAGTTCTACTGACGCTGCCTGCAGGAAATCCCGAGCTCCTGGCAGGACTCCAGCACTCAGCATCCTCAGCCAGCAACAGGAAGCGCTGGCTGCTCTGAAACTTGCACCTCGGCCTTGCACTAAAGACAGCCCCACCCACAGCTCGCACTTACGGGCTCAGGATATCCAGGCTCTGGTGTGAGCACTGACGGAGGCTGGTGCTCATCCATTTCAATTTGCTCCTTTTTGGCTTCTTCTCCAGGCGCAGCGGGAGCCAGGGGAGAGATGGCTGTTGGTTCTCTCAGCTGTGGCAAGAGAGAACCATGAAGGACAAACTGTTTAGAATCTCATTTATTTTCAGAGCTAGTACTGCACCTTTTTAGGAGAAATCAGAACATTTCATAGCGACAAAAGGGTTCTAAGACACAGCCATCAAATTAAAATGGGCCAATTCAAGAGAACTCTAGATGGATATAAGGTTGATATTCCTCCCTGGCTGCTATCAAGAAGCAACGTTGTCTCTGTAAAGCAGAGTTCCTTTTGGTTCCTGAAAGCTCTGAAATGGAAAAGCCGGAAAGCCACAGCAAGGCCTTGGCTACTGCAGCTGAAGACGTGGGAAACTCAAACTGAAACACAATCTCATCCAGGGCTGCAAAAGGGTAGGAAATGTTATGCAGAAGCACCTTTGCTTGCTAGAAAAGGAGACCAGGATCAGGGCAAACCTCTCCTAGCAAACCAGCAAGCCAACAATCTAACAAGGCACAATATGGAAGTGCCACCCACTCCAGTGGCTAAAGCCCCTGGATGAAGTGAGGGCGTGTTTAGTAGGGAAATGGCCCTTGTGCTAAGCACTGTCATGTAGGGGGTGATGGAAGTCTGCCTAAAGGTCCCTCGTGAGCCCCCCATTGTGGAGACTACAGCTTCCTCAACACCTCCTCATTGGCCTTGTGCTGCACCCCCTTGCCCAGCTCCCCTGTCCTTCTGTGCACATGCTGCAGCCCCTCAAGGACTTTCTGCGGCCCAGGGGCCCACAAGTGCACCCAGCACTGCAGCGGTGGCCGCAGCGCTGCCCAGCACAGGGCCACGCTCACTGCCCTGCTCCTGCTGCCCCACTGCTGCTGACACAGGCCACCATGCCCTGGGCCTTCTTGGACACCTGGTCCCAGGATGGCTCTTCTTCGGCTCATCATCTACGGCATTCCTGGGTCCTTTAGACCCGTGCAGCTCCCCAGGCACAGAGTTGCCCATTTGACTTCAAATACAGCATCCACCATTTCAAGATGGCCTTCATGTTCTGAGAAACACAAGACAACTGTCAAGGACTGGCAACTTCACCCCCACTCTGGCTCCAAGGCATTTGCCAAAGCAGCAGACTTCATCAATAAATGCATCAACAGAAATTTGCCCCTTCTGATTTCCTGCCTCACCACGAGGCTTCATAACTACTCACTTTCATTCTTTGGCCTCACAGGAAAAGAATGGTCCCCCACAGCTTCATAGACAACACAACCATCTTCTTGAAGCTTATCAAAAGCCAAAAGTCACATGGCCCAAAAGGCTTTCTAGAACTGAAGAATTAATCAAGAAAACTGCAGACCAGACTCAAAAGCCAAACACACCATTCCAAAAGAAGAAAACAAACAACCAAAGCCCCATGACTTCAAGCACTACCACCTGTGCCCTCGACCACAGTGCTGCAGACGCCCAGGGATAGAGCTTCCCTGAGCCAAGCAGCCAGATGCTCTCCCAGAGGCACCAGCCCTTTGGGGCCTCAACACCACAGGTCAAAGGCCAAGTTCTACTGACGCTGCCTGCAGGAAATCCTGAGCTCCTGGCAGGACTCCAGAACTCAGCATCCTCAGCCAGCAACAGGAAGCGCTGGCTGCTCTGAAACTTGCACCTCTGCCTTGCACTAAAGACAGCCCCACCCACAGCTTGCACTTACAGGCTCAGGATATCCAGGCTCTGGTGTGAGCACTGACGGAGGCTGGCGCTCATCCATCTCAATTTGCTCCTCTTTGGCTTCTTCTCCAGGAGCAGCGGGAGCCAGGGGAGAGATGGCTGTTGGTTCTGTCAGCTGTGGCAAGAGAGAAGCATGAGGGACAGGCTGTCACCGATCATTCAGAACCTCATTTCTTTTCAGATCTTCCACTGCATCTTCTAAGGAGAATTCATAACAGTTCATAGCCATATAGGGATTCTAAGTCCCACTGACCAAATTAAAATATGCCACTTAAAAAGAACACTAGATGGAGATAAGGTTGATATTCCTCCCTGGCTGCTATCATAAAGCAACGTTGTCTCTGTAAAACAGAATTTTAAGTATTGAAAGCTCTGAATTGGAAAAGTAGGAAGGAGACACCAACTCCTTTGCTACTGCAGCTGCAGACGTGGAAAACTCAAACTAGATCGCAATCTCATCTACTGTTGCAAAAAGGGAGGAAATCCTGTGCAGAGGCATCATTGCTTGCTGGAAAAAGAGAAAATGAACAGAGTAATTCCCTCATAGCAAACCAACAAGCCAACCAGGCACAATATGAAAGTGCCTCCCACTCCAGTGGCTAAAGCACTTGGATGTAGTTAGGGCATCTTTAGTAGGGAAATGGCCCAAGTGCTGAGCACTGTCACGCAGGGATTGATGGAAGTCTGCCTGAAGGTCCCTCAAGAGCCTCCCGTTGTCCAGGCTAAAGTTCCCTCAGCACCTCCTCACTGGCCTTGTGCTGCACCCCCTTGCCCAGCTCCCCTGTCCTTCTGTGCACACGCTGCAGCCCCTCCATGACTTTCTGCTGCCCAGGGGCCCACAAGTGCACCCAGCACTGCAGCGGTGGCCGCAGCGCTGCCCAGCACAGGGCCACGCTCACTGCCCTGCTCCTGCTGCCCCACTGCTGCTGACACAGGCCACCATGCCCTGGGCCTTCTTGGACACCTGGTCCCAGGATGGCTCTTCTTCAGCTGATCTTCTATGGCATTCCTGGGTCCTTTTGACCCATGCAGCTCCCCAAGCACAGAGTTGCCCATTTGACTTCAAATACAGCATCCACCATTTCGAGATGGCCTTCATGTTCTGAGAAACACAAGACAGCTGTCAAGGACTGGCAGCTTCACCCCCACTCTGGCTCCAAGACATTTGCCAAAGCAGCAGACTTCATCAATAAATGCATCAACAGAAACTGGCCCCTTCTGATTTCCTGCCTCACCACGAGGCTTCATAACTACTCACTTTCATTCTTTGGCCTCACGGGAAAAGAATGGTCCCCCACAGCTTCATAGGCAACACAACCATCTCCTTGAAGCTTATCAAAAGCCAAAAGTCACCTGGCCCAAAAGGCTTTCTAGAACTGAAGAATTAATCAAGAATTCTGCAGACCAGTCTCACAAGCCAAACACACCATTCCAAAAGAAGAAAACAAACAAACAATGCCCCATGACTTCAAGCACTACCACCTGTGCACTCAGCCATATCGCTGCAGAAGCCCAGGGATAGAGCTCCCCTGAGCCAAGCAGCCAGATGCTCTCCCAGAGGCACCAGCCCTTTGGGGCCTCAACACCACAGGTCAAAGGCCAAGTTCTACTGACGCTGCCTGCAGGAAATCCCGAGCTCCTGGCAGGACTCCAGCACTCAGCATCCTCAGCCAGCAACAGGAAGCGCTGGCTGCTCTGAAACTTGCACCTCGGCCTTGCACTAAAGACAGCCCCACCCACAGCTTGCACTTACGGGCTCAGGATATCCAGGCTCTGGTGTGAGCACTGATGGAGGCTGGCGTTCATCCATCTCAATTTGCTCCTCTTTGGCTTCTTCTCCAGGAGCAGCGGGAGCCAGGGGAGAGATGGCTGTTGGTTCTGTCAGCTGTGGCAAGAGAGAAGCATGAGGGACAGGCTGTCACCGATCATTCAGAACCTCATTTCTTTTCAGATCTTCCACTGCATCTCCTAAGGAGAATTCATAACAGTTCATAGCCATATAGGGATTCTAAGTCCCACTGACCAAATTAAAATATGCCACTTAAAAAGAA
Organism: Molothrus aeneus; assembly: GCF_037042795.1. NCBI lineage: Eukaryota > Metazoa > Chordata > Aves > Passeriformes > Icteridae > Molothrus > Molothrus aeneus. The sequence continues at coordinate 3,593,877 of NW_027098761.1, forward strand.
CACTAGATGGAGATAAGGTTGATATTCCTCCCTGGCTGCTATCATAAAGCAACGTTGTCTCTGTAAAACAGCATTTTAAGTATTGAAAGCTCTGAATTGGAAAAGTAGGAAAGAGACACCAACTCCTTTGCTACTGCAGCTGCAGACGTGGAAAACTCAAACTAGATCGCAATCTCATCTACTGTTGCAAAAGGGGAGGAAACCCTGTGCAGAGCCATCATTGCTTGCTGGAAAAAGAGAAAATGAACAGAGTAATTCCCTCATAGCAAACCAACAAGCCAACCAGGCACAATATGAAAGTGCCTCCCACTCCAGTGGCTAAAGCACTTGGGTGTAGTTAGGGCATCTTTAGTAGGGAAATGGCCCAAGTGCTGAGCACTGTCACGCAGGGATTGATGGAAGTCTGCCTGAAGGTCCCTCAAGAGCCTCCCGTTGTCCAGGCTAAAGTTCCCTCAGCACCTCCTCACTGGCCTTGTGCTGCACACCCTTGCCCAGCTCCCCTGTCCTTCTGTGCACACGCTGCAGATCCTCCATGACTTTCTGCTTCCCAGGGGCCCACAAGTGCACCCAGCACTGCAGCGGTGGCCGCAGCGCTGCCCAGCACAGGGCCACGCTCACTGCCCTGCTCCTGCTGCCCCACTGCTGCTGACACAGGCCACCATGCCCTTGGCCTTCTTGGACACCTGGTCCCAGACTGGCTCTTCTTCAGCTGATCTTCTACGACATCCCAAGGGTCTTTTCACCCACGCAGCTCCCCAGGCACAGAGTTGCCCATTTTACTTTCTGGAAGACATCCACCATTTCTAGATGGCCTTCATGTTCTGAGAAACACAAGACAACTGTCAAGGACTGGCAGCTTCACCCCCACTCTGGCTCCAAGGCATTTGCCAAAGCAGCAGGCTTCATCACTAAATGCGTCAACAGAAATTTGCCCCTTCTGATTTCCTGCCTCACCACGAGGCTTCATAACTACTCACTTTCATTCTTTGGCCTCACGGGAAAAGAATGGCCCCCCACAGCTTCATAGACAACACAACCATCTCCTTGAAGCTTATCAAAAGCCAAAAGTCACCTGGCCCAAAAGGCTTTCTAGAACTGAAGAATTACTCAAGAATTCTGTAGACCAGTCTCACAAGCCAAACACACCATTCCAAAAGAAGAAAACAAACAAACAAAGCCCCATGACTTCAAGCACTACCACCTGTGCCCCCGGCCACAGTGCTGCAGAAGCCCAGGGATAGAGCTTCCCTGAGCCAAGCAGCCAGATGCTCTCCCAGAGGCACCAGCCCTTTGGGGCCTCAACACCACAGGTCAAAGGCCAAGTTCTACTGACGCTGCCTGCAGGAAATCCCGAGCTCCTGGCAGGACTCCAGCACTCAGCATCCTCAGCCAGCAACAGGAAGCGCTGGCTGCTCTGAAACTTGCACCTCTGCCTTGCACTAAAGACAGCGCCACCCACAGCTCGCACTTACAGGCTCAGGATATCCAGGCTCTGGTGTGAGCACTGATGGAGGCTGGCGCTCATCCATCTCAATTTGCTCCTCTTTGGCTTCTTCTCCAGGAGCAGCGGGAGCCAGGGGAGAGACGGCTGTTGGTTCTGTCAGCTGTGGCAAGAGAGAAGCATGAGGGACAGGCTGTCACCGATCATTCAGAACCTCATTTCTTTTCAAATTTACCAACACATCTTTTTAGGAGAAATCAGGTACTTTGACAGCAATGGGATGCGAATTCAACTGCATTGCATATTGCACTTATTTATATATTCCATCCTGCCAATTATCAGGTAGAAATATTTTTTTTGTAAAACAATGCTTCTAGTTCTTGAAAGTTTTGAAATGGAAAAGGAGGAATCAGACAGTTATGCTCTTTTTTTTGATGATGCAGTCATCAAATGGATTTTTTTCTGGCCTTCTTAGCTGGCCTTCTACACTCTACTGCTACTGGCCAAGCTCACCACTTGCTCTTTGAGTCTTCATCACCTGGAACATGAAATGTTTCTTTCTCACTCACCTCATGATCAGCACCGCTGAATACACGCCTGAGGTGACCTGTAGTGAGGAAGGGAAGATGAACAAGACGCTGTGAGAAAACTGCTTGGGCTACTGAATCCCACAGAACAAGTCAACCCAAACAGAGATGATTTCCCATTTCACAAAATCCCTCCAAAAGACACATTTCATTCACACAGCCAGCAAGAGATCAGGACAATATTCTTGCTTGCGCCTACTCTTTGGCCTGTTTTGCCAGTAAATGAATAAAAACATGATCAAGAAAATGCAAATTGTTTTTTAACACTCAGTGCTCCTGTTCTACCAAACACATCAAGCAGCATTTTTATCCTCTCTCTCCAGTACATTTTTTTAAAAATCAGTTGCATGCATTAATTCTCATTAATTCTCTTGCTGGAAACAGTTGCCCAGAAAAGCTTCCCCAAAATCCCCCTGAGCTTTGGCAGTTCTATTGTGAAACAGCACAGCAGCAGCTCCAGGGTTCTGGAGCAGACATTTACTGCTTTGGAGATTGCACTTCCTTGCAAAGTGAATCGCTGTTTTAGCACTCAGTAAAAGATCAAGTTAGACAGTCAAATCCTTTCAGGAGAAAATTTAGAAAGAAAGAAGCTTTCCCCGAATTCTGGGAACAGCTGCAGAGTTTTTTTCCAAGAAGGTCTCCCGGTCTACATTTTCAAAGGTGTCTTGCTATCCCAGTAAACTGAGGAAATGACAGACTCTGCTGCCGCAGACTCTCCCATGGAGGGAACGGAAGCCCTGCAGGTTCCCTTGCAAATGCTGCCCCTGTGGCTACTGACACCCACTTTTTAGCTGAACTACTTGAAAGGATGTTTACCAAACCAGTGGCATTCTAATGTTCTTTCTGTTTCAAAATCAGAAACTCAGTCACTAAGAAAGAGCAGGAAGACATACAAAAGCCAGGTTAAGTTACACCAGGGAAAACCTCTACTTACATGCCAGCTGAGTCAGATAATAGCCGGAATAATAAACCGTGTAAGCAGCGAAAATTGCAGCCCTGAGTTCCTCCATCCCTGTGGCGCTGCTCTACAAGTGTGCAGGCAGTGCTCACACAGTAGGAAAAAAAAGGCTCTCGTCAGTGCACAGCTACCCCCTGACAAATGCCTTAACCAGGAGGATGCGCCTGCTCTCAGCAAGACCTACGGCTGCTCTGACACTCAGGCCTTCCTTGCACCAAGGCAACCTTCTGATGTCACCACGACGACGTGGAAACCATGCCCTGACATCACAAAGGAAACGTTCTACATTTGTCTGTGAATTATGCCAAGCAATAACCAACCTCCCCTACAGCAAACACAAAATAGCCTGCAAAGTTCTCCTCTGTCACAAAGAAGCACAAATTCCCCTCATGGGCCAAAGCCTGTTGTTCAAGGGATCCAAGAGTAACTCCAAGAGTGCACAAAGCACCTACAGTCTGGACCCCAAATAAGCACTCAGACCCAAGCAAAGGAAACCAGACCAGGAAAATGGCCCACAGCATTGCACAGAACCAGGAGAGAAGCCACTGTTAGCATAACAGCTGAAATCATTCCTAAAAAATCTCCCCACCTATCTGCACATTTATTGGACATGCCCAGGGCTCCGGTGCATGTACATCTCTGCCTTTATTCCCCTTTGGATGCAGTCCAACTGGCAGCATCTGCCTGCCCGCAGGAGCTGCTCCAGGCTGGGAACGCGACTGGCGGTGCTGATTTCCAGAGGCTTCTGTGTCCCAGGGGAAGCCAAGGCAGGAGCGGGTTGAATGGTGCTGCTGCTGCTGCTGCTCTGTGCCAGAGAGCCCCGGCTGGGCAGGGCACAGTGCCCCCTGCACTGCGGGCTCCTTCTCCTGCCACAGCTGGGCACACCTGGGAACAAGGCATGACAACTTGTGGGGAAACCAAGGGGTTTCTGGGGCTGCACTGCTCTGCATATACCCAGGCCAGCCTTGGCTCCCAAAAAGGTCAAACAGAGGAAAACAGCTGGAAAATGTTTCATTTTGATCTTTCTTACCTGCTGACAGAAGTTGCCAAAATGAAAGTTACCAAGCAGAGCCTGATCCCTGCTGCCAGCTCAGGGTTAGAAAGGAGGCATTACTGTATTTTAGTACTCAGTGCATAGGGAATCACTTCTCTTACATATGCACAAAGCATATGGATCAAAGCGCTGTGCATCTCATCCTTCTCACCCCACCACCCCAGAACCAGGCCCTATATCTCCTGCTCAGGAGTGGAATTTTCCCAGTTACAGCATCAGCCCACACATGGTCAGCGTGTGAGATGAGGCCATGATGGCTCAGGATACCAACTCCCTGCCAGCAAGGGCTCCATTGCGCACTGTTCCCCTTTCAAAGCTTGACTGCCCACCGATTGACCAATACATTGTTTCTCTTTCAAGGGTGTCCTGGCTTGGCTATATCATGCTTGTATCCCCAGTCATCTGTTCTGGTTTTGATGAATAATAAGTTTTGCAGCTTTAAGACAAGTTCCAAGAGTGAAAGGGGGAGAGAAGAAGCACGGAATTTCTTTGCAGAAACTGCACTCACTCCTCCACATTCCTGCTCCTGGACTGTGATGTCTGCGGATAGACAGAAGGCAAGACAGAGCTCTCCTTTGCTTTTAGTTAGTTTTAGCTAGCTGAGACAAAGAAGTTCCCTAGATTGTGGAGGGGTTTTCCCCCTTTTCTTTGGACCTGTTTAGACCTTCTCCAGACTGAATAACAGAAGAGCACTGGCAGCTCACACCTGTGACCCACCGGGCTGGGCCTGGGTAGCAGCATTTCCAGCACCACAGGACTGATAAGAGACTGAGTGAGCTGAGCCACAGCCCACGGAGGAGACTTTGTGAGTTTGTCTCTCTTTTGGAGCGGCAAGAGGTTTCATTGTTTAATATTGTTTAGGTTTTATTGCTTAATAAACAGGTTTTTCCACTTTTCTCCAAGGAGGTATTTTCTCCCAAACTGGTTGTGAGAGGGACCGATTGAATGTGCTTTCTAGAGGAACTCATGTGGAGGGTGTCTCACAAATTTGCCCTAAACCAGGACAAAGGGTCAAGTTCCCATTCATTAAACAAGATATTTTTCTTCATTGCCTTGTCAACCTGGTCAAAAATGGATCAAATACAGCAGGGTCTTGGACACAGTTGCTTTAGAAATACTCCATTCCTCAAATTCTCCTTCACTAGTCAAGAGCATCCTAAAAACACTTTCTTCCCTTGAATGCATTCCAGCTACCTTCTTAGAAGGACCATTCTCTTTATTCTCAAGGTTAAGATAGTCACTTGCACACATTAAACACTGCAATGGGGGAATACAGGGTTCAGTACTGCCTGCTAAAGCTCAAGGAATTCACAAGATTAAGCCCCATTTGTTACGTCTTAACATTTTCCCAGCGCCTCTCCCTTCTACTCTGGGATTCATACACAAGCATTTTGCCAAGAAGTCCTGCAAGTGCTTTTGATGAGTGAGGACACATTGCATCCGTCCTTCAGAAATTAATGAAGAAAACACAAATTGCCTACTGCAACCCTTCTGCTCCCTTCCTAATCAGTTCACTACTCAAGCAAAACCCTCAGGCACATCCCTGATTCTCTCTCTCCCAGCAGCTCAGAGCTGCATTGCACAGCGCTTGCTGTGTGCCAGAGAACACAAAGCAGGCTGACCTGGTGGGCCTGAATATTTCTGCCAAACACTCTGCATCTCACACCTTTGCTCTGGCTCAGTGCAGAACTGCAGGATTGCAGGCGCTTCCTCCCAGAGCTGTGTGAGGCGCTGGCTCCTGCAGACGTGCCCTGCCAAGCTGTCCCTGCCTCACGCTGGCCTCGCTTCCCCTGGCAGAAGTGCCGGGCCTGAAGGAGGCTGCCCTGTGCTCCAGCCTGCCGAGCAGCCCGGCTCCCTGCCCCGGTGCCCAGAGTGCTGCACACACTGCTGACCTTGGCCAGGAGTTGCAGGGCAGCCGGCAGAAGAGGAGGAATCCTCCTCAGCCAGCCCAGCGGCCCTCGGCTGCCCTTGGCCTTTCTCTGCTCCTGGGCACACTCCAGACGGCCAATGCCTCCAGGCTGGGCTGTGCCCAGCACGGCTGCACTTCCCCTCGGCAGCAGCCAGCTGCCACCTGGGCTCTGAGAGCGCAGGATTCGCCCGCTCCCAGGAACAGGCACCCAGGGCCCGGCTGCTGCCTCTTGCAGCTCCAAGGGCCTCCTTCCAGCCTGCCTTTGCCGGGGCTCAGCCTGCTCCCGCCTCTGCTGGGGCTCTGCTGGGGCTCCAGCCCGGCCAAGGCCGGGCCCGCTCTCACCTCACAGGCGCTGACAGCTCTGCACCACAGGAGACTTTGCCAAGCACCCTCTCTGATCTTTCTTTTCTCACTTGAGCAAGGCTCTCCTTCTGCCAAAGAGATTGCACTTAGGGACACAAATCCAAGTGGCAGGAACTCAAATGCTCTTAAGTCACAGCTCAATGCCTGAATCCACACAGGATGTTTGGGCTGCCTAATTCTTCCTTTGCTTTTTCCTGCAAATGCCATTGCCCTTTCTGCCTCAACTAGACATATCACAGATGTGCCAAAAGCAGCCAGTGGGTTGTATTCCAAAGGCAGTGTGGTCTGGAGATGATGAATGAAGAAGACCCTTCCCCACTTTCAAGGCACACCAAAGAAGCCATAAATGTCACTTTGCACCTTTAAGAGACAACTGGTAACTCAGAAAGAAATGCTGAGCTTATTCACAAGGTGAGAAAGAATGGAATCTTGCAGATGAGTTGAAGTTTCTGAAACTTCATTGATTTACAATCCTCCTCTATAATCCTACCCTACAGTCCTATTCTAAGCTAGTTATGGAGTAAATGGTCCTGATGTCATTATCACAATGTTAACGTCTTCTTCCTCCTCTTCACTGAAATGATGAGTGGCACCAGGAATGAAGCAGGCTTGGCTGATGTTACAAATGGATGCTGCTCACAAATAAAACCCAAAACAATAAAGAACAGTGAATCATGACTTTCCAAGCTCAAGTGCTTCACAGGCTCCATCAGGATTTCTCTAGTTCCTAGAAAGATGCAGAATAAGGAGCGCCGGGACAATCTGCACCTCCATCTTCATATGCAGGACCTTGCCATCACAGGCAAACCTGGCCCAGAAACCCACTCATCCATTTATTCTGGTTAATTCATCTTGCTGGGATTTTTGCCCTGCCAGTGCTCTAGAAATGGTGCTTTCTGTCCCTGGGGTTTCTTCCTTTCAGGACACTCAGGGTGACAAAAACAAAACAAGGCAACAGAAACAGTCAGAAAACAGAGTACCTCTCTGTGGGAATCCTCAAAACAGGGTTTTGGGAAAGCTGCAAAAGGCAGGCCTCAGAGACAGCAAAACTTTGATTAGAGTGGCAGGGCGCTATTTACAAATCCCAAACAGAAGGGGACTGCTTTGGAACATGCCTTGAGCTGTTCTATTTTTCAGGATCAGTCTCATTCCATGGTTATGACAATGGGAAGATGCCAGCAGCTCACATCCCAGGCAGCAGACCAAGAACTTAATGGTACAACTTACTTTTTAAGTTTCTTGACCAATCACACAAAGCAAAAGCATATTGACGGTAGTTCTAGCCAACCACTACAAGCACACATCCCTTTTGGTTAAAACAATGCTTGCTTATTTCAAATACAATACCTACTTGTAAGCCTTAAAACACAATGTACAGAGCTCCATTATTAAGCTTCAACCTTCCTAATATCTTGCTAGATAAACTTTTCTGTAGTTTAGAGAGTTAGTCTAGACAAGCGGTAATACAGAGACCATTGTTCTATTTGTCCTTGCTTTTCTACAGTTTAAACAATTTTTCTGCTGACCTATCTCATGGCTGCTGCTTAACTCTAATCACAGTTCTACTGTATCTGAGGCCTGCCTTTTGCAGCTTTCCCAAAACCCTCTAATTTTGTGGATTCCCACAAAGCAGTAGCCATCAGATTTGGCAGCAGAAAAATTATATAAGAAGTAGAAAAGGAAGGACAAATAAAACAATGGTTGGTGTATTAATGCTTGGCTAGAATAATTCCCTAAGTTTCAGAAAAGTATCTCTAGCAAGATATGAGGAAGTTCTAAGCTTAATAATGGAGCTCTGTGCATTGTGTTTTAAGGCTTACAAGCAGGTATTGTATTCGAAGATGTGGAAACCCAGGGCACCAGAACTATTTCTCTGTCTGCTCTGGGGTGCCCTGACCCCCAGGGGAGCACTGACTTTGACCCTCATTCATGGAGAAAGTTTCCTAGACTTCAAGATAGACTGGAATCCACAAAAGTGTGGAATAGATTCTAGAGAGCAGTCTAGGTGTATCACTTGGGGAGAAATTTAGATTTGGGATTTTTAGTATGTTGTGGATGGAAGCAAGATGGAGGGCACAGGGTGTCATCCTGGGTTTCTTCTTCATGTTTCTTCTTCCTTCTTCTTTATGGGTTTGGGTGGCATTTCGTAATTGGGCAGAAAAGTCTGCATTGCAGGCTCTTTGGGATCAGTTCTTGGGTTGAAAGGGAAAATAATCTAGGTGTCAGTTCTTAATTGGATAGTTTAGTCTTAAAAGACCTTATAACAAGAGATTGTTAGCCATTTTTGCCTTCTAAAGAAAAGCTGCCAAACTCACAGTAGTGAGACTGTTTTACTGATTAAGAAATAATAAACACTTGAGTGCGAACATGAACTACAGTCTCAAGTGCCTTCAATCCAGACCCAGAGAAACGAACAACTGGAACCGCCACAGAAATAAGCAAGCATTGTTTTAACAAAAGGGATGTGTGCTTGTAGTGGTTGGATAGAAATATTGTTAATATGCTTTTGCTTTATGTGATTGGTCAAAAAACTTTTAAAGTAAGTTATAACATTAAGTTCTTTGTCTGCTGCTGGGGATAAGAGCTGCTGGCATCTTCCCATTGTCATAACCATGGAATGAGACTGATGCTGGAAAACAAACAGCTCGAGGCGCGTTCCTCAGCACTCCGTCCCGTTCCTGATTTGTACACAGACCCCTGGCAGCAATAGTACATGGATGTTAAATTACATCTATGATAAGTCAATATGTATTATTTCATTCATTTTGATATCTTTTCATTTCATATTGATTTATATCTTTTCATTTCATATAGATTTGATAAATTCCTCCAACTTGGGAGAGTGAAGATGTACAGCAGTCCAAAACCACCTGCCCACACAGCAGTCAGCCCCCAGGTGTGTGCATGCACACCCACCCACTGTGCTTGCTCTTCTCAGCATCTCAGGGCTGCTGTTTGCACAGAATTGGGATCAATTGAACTCGACAGAGCCTCAAGTGGGGTGTCCAGCTTGTCATGAACACTCACATGGCAATGAACAAAACAGAGCTGAGCACTGCAAAACAGAGCTGAGCACTGAGGAACTCTTAAAAGCACCAAAGACACACAAAAGTAGTGGGAAAAATTGGCATCATGCTACTGTTGGTATCCTCCTGGAGGAAAATCTCTTGGGTTTCTTAAGTCATAGCTATCCAAAAACTAGGGAAAAAACCTACTGCTCAGCACCAGTAACCCAATTGTGAATGATTCCCTGGAATGGTTTCCTTGACTTGGCAAAAACTGGGGTGTTCACAGTGGACTCCATCCTTGGTCAAATCACCTACACTCAACTGCAGACAAAAGCATCACCACCAGCAGCAGAAGCTATATCAGTCAATGTTCCCAAAAAGCTGTGTTAAATTTAGGAGAGGAAAGGAAAACACATCAGAAACCGCGGATTATTGACAAGACTCTGAGGAACAGTTCCAAAGCAAAGGGCAGCAGCTTCTCTCTGGGGCACTCCTTGTGCTCCAAGGCAGCCGGGCTGCCCTGGCTGCCCAGGACCCTGCAGAGCTGCACAGCGGGGAGGCAGCTCCGGGCACCTCAGCCCCTGGGCAGGGGTGGCTTCTTGCTCTGGAGGGCTGCCTGTGGGCACAAGCAGGCTGCTGGCCTTCTGCTCTTGGCCCTAGCCTGGCCTTGCAGGGATAATCCTTTTCCCTGTCTCAAATGTTCTAAAGACAGACTTGTTTGTTTCCAGCCCTGCAGGGGTGTGATTTGCACCACAAAATACCGAAGGACTAAGGCCTGAACAACAGACCCTGACTGAAGCCTCAACAACAGGACCTGAGCAAAAGCTGCCCTCTAGATGACCTTTCCAACCCAATGTTCTATGTATCTGCTCCTTAACCAAGTATTACTATCACAAGGATTGTTGCATGCATTCAATGGTGAAACACGTCTTCACCTTTCTGCATGAGGAACATGGACAAGGCCACACCTGGCCTTGCTTCCTCCTTGAGCCCTGGGCAGGCTTGGGGAGAAAACCAAGAGGAGAATGAAACCAGCTGTCCCCCCAGCAGAAGCTCTGGCACATTGCTCGTCCAGCACTATCAGAGCCGGGCTACTCTCACAGCGCACTCGGAAGCCTCGTGGCCGGCAAAGGTGGAGGCACCGCAGGATTTCCTGGTTCCCAGCCGTGGCTCTGCAGGGCTTGGCTGGGACAGCTTCCCCCAGCTGATGTGCAGCTCTGGATGAAGGGGAAGGCATTGGGGTACCTGGTGACGTATCTTACCTAATCACCAGAGGCAGCCTTTTGTAATAATGCTGAGGTGCATTGCTTAGCTCATCCTTTCCTGACTCTTTTTTGCACTTTTGCATTACAGTAAATTACACTGTTCCTTCAGTTGGTGTCTGTGTCTGCATCTCTGACCCTCTCCACCATCAAAACAAACACACAGCCAGTTTAGCATGAGACCTGCCTCTCTGCCAGCCCATCTCTTGGCAAACACCCTTGGTGGCCATCTCCGCAAATGAAATTCCCACTTTGCAACTTCCTTTTCTGCAGGCAGGTGATAAAAGGAGCCACTCCCAGTTCTGGACACCTCCGGAAACCAGCTGCTTTCAGCAACCACAACCCTGAAATATCAACCTCTTTCCTTAACCTGCCACTGGGAGCTCCCACCAAGAGGCCTTTTGTCCAAGGATGCTCACAGAAGAGCTTGAGAAGGGAGCAGTTTGAAACACAACTGCTTCAGAGTTTAAAGCTGCCTTTATCACATGAGCACACACCAACCTGTCCCAAAGGGAAAGCAGGCAGGAAAGAGAAGCTCCTCTCCCACAACAGCAAACTCTGTGCTTCCTTCTGTTCCAGCTGGAGAATGGAGGCCATGGGCTACACCTCACTTTGGGAAAGAGACCTGGGAATTGGCCGGATCTGGGAGGGCAGCAAAAGGAATTGCCCAAAAAGTAGAAAAAGATTCTCTGGAAGCAAAAGATGATGACAATATTTCTGCAGAAAAGCAAAAAAAGAGAATAATTGAAGCATTTCAAAAAGTGCCCAGACTGAAATTGGTTTGCCAATACAACAACCCCAAAGTCTCTGTGGTGTGTCAGGAAGCTCAGCAATGAACCTGCAAGGCTTGGATAAACATCGCTGGTGTCCATCCCCCAGAATACAAGCAGCTCCCCAACAAGACTTCAAGACCAAGGGACAAAGCTTCCCCCTTCAGCTCTCCACAGCAGCTCTAGGGAGTCTCTCTCCACTGCAAGATCTCCTTTGTCAGTCTGCAGTGACAAGAGTTGGCTGCAGGAGGCATTTGCATTGGAGCTCTCCCCAGATGGGGAGAAAAAAAAGGAGAGATGATTCCTGAGGAAAGAAAAAGGCAACGCTGTTTGGGAAGACACCAGTGTGAGTTGGCTACAACTCTAGGCCAGAAATCCCTTGAAGAAAGCAACATCCATCCATGGGGCAGCACTTTGGCTTTGATATCAATGCTGACAAAATTGCTGCCCCTTCCTGCTGCTGTAGCTGACTCCAAATCATGAGAAATGTACTAATTCTTCCAAAGACAGGCAGACATGGTGAGATAGAACCAGCTAGTCTGCTGAAAAGGAGTCCAAATGAATGTTTTCTAACCCCCCCTTTTCATCCTTTCCGCAGCCAAGCCAGAGAAATGTTCATCCTCTCTGTCCCCAATGGTTAGCCAGGCACGGGATGCAGCGTGGGGACAGAGCCTGTCACTGCTCCCAGTGCCCTGCCCTGCCCTTCCCTGCCTGCCTTGCCCTTCCCTGTCCTGCCGGAACCTGCTGTGCTGTGCCGTGCCGAGCCGAGCCTGGCCAGTGGTCATGCATTTCGGGAATGACCCTCCCCTGTGCCACCTGCCGGCTTAATGAACATACCACTTTCTAACTTTGACTAGTTAGAAAGTCTTTGTCCATGTCCTCTGGTTCCCGTAGACCATCACAGCCCTTCCATGGCCTCTCCAGAGAGGAGCAGCTGCACATCTTCAGAGCAGCAGCCCGCAGCCCATCAGGGAGGGAAAGAGCTTCTACCCTTGCTTTCCAAGCAGGTCCTGGTTAATGATCCTTTCAAGTGTTTTCCTGCAGTGCTCTATCATGGGTAGATCTCAAGTGAGAATCAGGTAGAAAGTGTCAAATTGCCTAGGAAGGGAGACCTTGAAAACAGAAAGATTCTCTGCCTGCTTTTCCTGTCCTTGCTGCAGATTTGGAGGCTGTTTTGGGCATTTTGCCTCTGTGTAGGGCTACAAGGGCAAGGTGAAAGATACTGCCTAACAAAGTGGTCAGTGTAAGGTGCACTCTCCTCTTTCTTTGAATGAAGCCAAACTAGGAAGGACTCTGATAGGATATTGCGGATGTTTAAGACTGTCTGCCCTGCAAATCAAGCCATGCCATTGAAATGAGCTCTGTGTGCCCCACAACAGCTGCAGCTGCAGAATATGGCCTCACCCTCAAGGTTGTTTTTAGAATAAACTCACAGTACAAGTTTAGCACGCATGTCTGCAGTTCCTGGCTCTTCCTGAGTGAATCCATTTTCTGTGGTCTTTTGTGATGAGAAACCAAATGTAGCCAAATCCCAAAGCTGCTGGGAAAATGCAAAAGGCTGTGATTAGAAGGTGTTTGTGTGTGTCTGTGTCTGTGTGTGTGTCTTTATCAGATTTCCAGTCCATCCTTTAATCCATGTGCATGTCAATTAGGATGAATATTTTTAAGAGGAAGAAATCACTCCTCCAATCCCCTGGGAAGTCTGAATACATTTCCGGAACGGAGGTTGCTGTGTGCTTCCTGTGATGTTTGATGCAAGGCAGCACTAGAAAATGCAAAAGGCTGTCATTATAAGGTGTCTGCATCCCAAAGACACATCATGGAGCCTGACCAATGTGTTTGGATTCTTGCAGCCACCTCAGGCACTTCAGCCCCCAGCACTCCAGCTGGCAGTGCAGGTTCTGCAGCATGGACAGGCCCCCACTGGCTGTGGAGCACTCCTGGGGAAGAGGAATTGCCACCCCTGGATGTGGACATGGTGCTTGACACGCTGGAGGAGATGTTTTCTCCCTCTGCTCAGGTAACTGCATTGGGCAGGGAAGCAGGGAAGAAAGGGGCGGGACTGAGAGCTTGTGAATGCTGTTGCATGGCTGAGAAGGAAAAGCTTCTTGAGTTCAGCTGTGAATGGACAGGGAAGGCTTTGTTTGGTAAAGCAAGACTTCCTGAAGAAGAGGGAATGAAAATGTCATCCCTGAGTAAGGATGAAAAGGTGTCAGCCTGTGTTGGCCAAGTTTGGGTGCTCCTTTTCCTGGGAAGACTCCCTGGTGCAGGGGCATTTGTGGTGAGGAAGTGGAAGCTTGGTAGGTTCTAAGAGGCTTTGTTTGATGGGAAAGAAGAGAAGAGTGTTTGGAGAAGTGGCACTGAAGGCCAAGTGTCCCGTGCAGGGAGGGGCATGCCAGAGATGCCTCTGTTGCAGCAGCAGATGTGGGCTGTGCCTCTTTTGGCTGGGAAGGCCAAGGCAAAGCAAGGGCTGGGCTGCAGCTGCTGCTGCTGCTGTGTGAGCCCTGCCGTGCGTGTAGGCGCTCCCAGAGCCGTGGCTGGGGCTGGCCTGGAGCTGCAGCTTTCTTGTCCTCTCAGGAAGCTGCTGCCTGCAGCCCAGTTTCCATCTGGGAAATCCTCAGCTGGGCAAACTGGCCAGTCTTGCTGTCCATGTTGCAGAGCTCAGTCCCCTTGCTCTTGGGCATCTCTGTGGGAAGAGATGTGTGTTCCCATGCTGTCCCTGCCCAGCTGCAGCCTGGATGAGACTGCTGTGCTCAGGGCTGTGGAGGGAGGAGCACATCCCTGTGCCAGGAGCTGGCAGGACTCCTTCCTTAGCAGCCATTCCATGTGTTCAGTATCACCCCCATGTTCAACACTGTCACTGTCAGCTTTGACAGCTTTTGGACTGTGTCTGAGAAGTCAAATTTTTTTGACTTTTGAAGGCCTTTGGGGCCCAGAGTTCTTGTTAGGAACAAGGGATGAGGTGTGTGAGCCATGGAGGTGTTGGACCAGGTGTTTGGTGTAACTGGTGAGAAGGGTTTCTTTCTCTTTCTCTCTCTTTCTCTTTCTCTTTCTCTTTCTCTTTCTCTTTCTCTTTCTCTTTCTCTTTCTCTTTCTCTTTCTCTTTCTCTTTCTCTTTCTCTTTCTCTTTCTCTTTCTCTTTCTCTTTCAAGGGGAATATTAATGTTGCCCCTGAGTCTTCAGGAGGGGAGCCTGTGGACAGAGCTGCAGCAGAGGGAGCTTTGCCTGGCACCGAGAGCTGCAGGAACAATTCCCAGGAGCCTGAGGAGCTTGGGAAGGACAGAGCCCCCATTGGTTTAGAGAGGTGTGAGATGGCTGCTCTGAGCCTGCCTCTGGCAGGAAGGGAGATGAGAAGGGTTGAGTTCCTGTCTGCAGGCTTGCTGCTTCCTGGTGCCTTGAGTTCAAATCCTGCACTGGCACAACCTGCCTGGGCCCTGCCCTCCACGCTTCTCCAGAGGCTCTGACACTGAGTCCTCTGCTGGGGCAAGAGAGCAGGAAATAAACCTGACCTTGCGGGACTTGTGTCACCAAGCCGGGTGTCCCAGTTTTGTGCTGATGTCCATGGATAAGTTTGCTGCAGGGTGTCAGTGCTCTGGAGGCAACACTGAGTGACTCTTGAAGCAAGAGAGGAAAAGCCCAGCAAAAAATGAATGTAGAAGTCTGAGCTTTTTGTTTCCAAGCATTAAATCATTGTAGTACCAGTCTGCTGATAGCTGTAGTGAGATACAATAAAAATGCAAGAAGCAGAAGCTCTGAGGCCAACAAAATCATTAGTCACAAATCCAGCAGCTCAAGGAAAAACTGAAATTACACCTTTAAATTAGTGAGAACTAAGGGAGAGATAGAGCACTTTGGATCTGCATTCTTGAGCAAGGCTGGGCTTCTTTGTGGCAGCTGGGACTGTCTGTGTTTCAAGCTCTCGTGGGGGCCCTTTGCACTGTCAGGGCTTTGAGTTTATTGAGATACTTCAAAACTTCAGAAGTTTTGAACACTTGGAGTCTGGCTCTTTGAAGAGCAGGCTTGAAACTGCAAGTGGGAGTCTGTGTTTCTGGCCATCTTTTACAGACTTTGATAGAAGGACAGTTACTTCCAAAGGGAAAGATGCACAGAGTCCAATATTGACCCAGTGTTCCCTTTGCTTCCCAGACTTCTAGCTGATCTGCCTTGCCGGGACAGCTGCCCTGCATGAGAAGAAGAATCAGAGGGAGAGCCTGTGACCATTGGGCAGGTGGAATCCCTTAGTGCATACATAGATTGATGGATTTCTACAATTCTATTTCTATAGGCATATGGTTGCATTTATAGATTTATAGAGATGTGTCTGTATGTGTATATATATACATCTATACAGTTAAATTGATCTTTATTGTTATAGATGGGAAAGAATCAGTTACATTTATAGATTTTGAGATTTACATTTATATATTTATAGAGTGTTGTGGTTTGTTTCATGTTTGTTCGGTTTTCCCCCGTTGTTCGAGTTGAGGGTCTTGCCCAGTTCCCAGGTTCTGTCAATCCTCAAACCCCTCCCCAGTTACCATAGTTACAAAATGTATCATTTCGTTCTCCACCCCTGGCTGCCTGCCTGTCACTCGGCACCCCTGCCTCTTTTTCCAGAATCTTCTGGTCAGGGTGTCGGGTGATTGGTTACGGGGCCAGGGCCCCTCCCGCAACTGTGTTCAATTGGTTTCACTGTTATGTCAATCCCAAATGTATCCTTCATTCCCCTCTTCTGATTTGTCAACCTTTACCCCTCCTAGTCCCTTTATAAT